>NC_086227.1:28207500-28852500 GCF_036321145.2 Pelmatolapia mariae | reverse complement strand
GTTGTACAAGAGACTTAAAAAGTCCACAAAGTAGATAATAAGTGGTGTTGTAAAGTGGTTAAGCAGAGAACAGTGCATGAACACAAATCTTTATTTTATTCTTTTATTTATTGGTGGGAGGGGTTTAAAACAGAGAGGGGAGAGCTGCAGGAGGATGGTTTTATATTTTTAAATTGTGTTTTTTTCTACCTAGATTTTTTTATTACTGCAGCATATTGACAGCACTGTTAATAGTTAATCAGGCAAGTTATGACATCATTGACCTCTGTTTTTGTCAATTGCAAATTTCAAAATAAGAAGTTCAAGATTTGCGGCGTGAACTGGGTCAATTTAGTTAACAACTTAAATCAAATGTCCTGCTCCTTTTTTTAACATAAGCTGTGGCTTTTGTTAAGTGTATTTTTAGTCAGATAATACATGAAAGTTTTTCAGAAGAAAACTTGAAACTTTCTTGCATCTTTCTAAGCCTGGGTTCTCAGTGGCAGTCTCTGGTAACATGTTGTGTGGCCTGCAAGCACGGCAAGGAAAGACTCCACCACTGTGTATTTAATCCATTCAACAGTCATGTCATATTATAACAGCACAGAATGAAACCAACGGATCATGTCTCTTCAGTATTAACACTTCTGTTCACGCCATCATTGCAGACTCAACAGTGCCAACATACACAAATACAGCTGGAGTCAGAAGAAAAACAGCCACCCAACTAAAGGCTGAAAAACCACAATGTAGCACAACAATTACACCTGCCAACATAAACCACCATTGTATAAAATGGAACATTACAAACACTAACTAAAAGTGACTGATGCATTTTTTTTCTGCCTCTCTGTGTTATGTGACTCAGTGGCTCCGTAGTGTAGTGGTTTACATATTTGACAAACAAGTGAAAGGTCTTTGGTTTGATTCCAGGAGGATCCACAAATCACTTTAGGGTTCGATCAGAGAAAGAAATCTGGCATAAAACATTTGCCAAATCTAACATGAGGCTGTGGCTGCTGTGGCGACTGTGCTAAACTGCCATTCAGCACCCAGAACTTAGAAAACCATGCTCTAAATCAACTTTTCAATCAGTTTCCTGTATTTGAAGTTCTACTTCATGTGTAGGGGGGGAAGAAGGAACTGCAAGAAATGAACTTGATAAGTCTGCAAAAGAACAAATCTGTCCACTTGTTTCCCCGTGGATAAGCATACATGGGTAGTTGGTAATAAATCTCTGGCTGTCGAGTTAGTAGCTTATCAGCATTCTTTAGGGCCTTCCGCATATCTGCATAAGACCAACACCATCATTAATCAATGCTAGCATAATACACCAAAGCTAATTATTAGAGAACTACTTTAATTTAGTTTTAAACAATAGCTCTTTGCTATAAGGTTTGGTGAAGACATATACATTTCCTACATACTGAAAGGTATGCAGATGTAATGCCCAAACCCACTTTCTGATTTATAAAAAATAATATTAAATAGGGTTATATTTGTATCACCAGTACAAATCCAACTGGATTACAGTGCTACACCAAGCTGTTATCAATTTGTTGCTTCTTAAATTATGTAACTGTAACATGAAAAAGCAACAAACTGGAGTGTTTTTTGACACATAAAGGTAACAAGAGAGTAACGAGAACGTTTGGAAACTCAACCACTCACACAGAAGTTGAATGAGTTACATTTCTCGTCAAGAGGTGTATTCTACAAGGATTATTTATGGGGGATGTGATCAGTGACCCCAAAACGCTTTGTCTGTGTAAACTGAGGTTTTGGGAAAGACAGAAATAGACACCAGTCACTCGGAATAGATCATGATGTGTTTTTTCCACAAGGCCTGAATATAAATTACTTAAGGAATAAGTGAATCTTTGAATGTCCTTTTTTTCATTTAATCAAACCAAATTAGAGGAGAGAACAAAGAACAAAAACTTTTGCCAAATTCTTTTGATGTAGGCAGGAAGTCAGTAAACCACAACCAGATGAATTTTCCAAGCAGCTGTTCAAGCAGAAGTAGTTTGTTTGACTGATGAGAAGTTACAACCAGGAGCTAATAGCCACCAGAATAATGCACAGACATGTTTTTATGTTGATACTGATATAAATAATGGTGAAGCCTTCTTTAATAAAAAAATAAAATAAATAAAGACCAGAGTTTCTGGGAGTTTCTGAGAACAGTGTCTTTGGTTTTTCATTATTAAAAGGCTTCACTTTCTAGAAGTGTTATTGCCGTCTAGTCTCAAAGCAGCTGTCCTCATCCCAATTTGAAGGGATGATTTCCCTTGGCAAGAGGGCCTTGCATTACTTTGACGATATTTATTCTTTATAGTTATGAATATATGGACTAGAGGTTATTCTGTTATTTTGTTGACTCATGTTCAATAATGCAATATGTTTTATATGAGTGAAATATATGGATATTACATCATTAAAAATGAATAACAGACAACAGCTCTTTCTACCCTGTTCATAACATGGCATGACTTTGCTAAAGAAAAGGTACAGTACATACGTGTAGGGACATAAAATAATGAACAACTTAAAGGAATAACTGTGAAGCAGCAGATGCGTTAAGATCTGAACATTCATTAAGTTTCGAAAATGGAGAGTAGTTTTTTATGTAAACAAGTTTTCCAAAAGTTGAAAAAAAGCACAAATATCTATAATCATCCATAATCCATATCCATAATTGTAAACCTGGGAGAAGTTAGCAGATGTTTGCCTGAAGACCAGAGATTACACGTTGGGTTTTGGGTGTTTCCTTTTTTTTTTATAGGAGAACATTTGTAATGCAACATCATCGTTACTGCTCTGTGACCAGTGTTGCACTAAACCCCAATGAGATGCATTGTGGAGGGGGGGGGGGGGGGGGGGGGGGGGGGGTGTATCTTCCATTATAGCACATGAGATGGAGTATACTGTTGTACTGTAAAAATGTATCTATATGCCTCAGTGACAAAATCCTGCAGGCATATTTTACTTTGAGCCTGGATATGTTCGATATGATACCGTAGTGTGTAGGTCTGATAGTTATTTACTCCACTCTTCTCCTGCAAACAACATCTCATCCATACCACCTCTCATCCACAGTACAGCAGCAGGTTTGGCTGTTTTCCCAAACAATCAGGACCATACACATAACTACTCATGACAGACACAAGCTGTCCAGAGCCTAGCGGCCCATGTGTCTGGTGCTCTGCCTGGCTGGCAGTCAAGATATCAGGAAAAGGTGCTGACCCAGGCTATGGATTTCCACAATGTTCAGCAATTTTCATATCTAAGGGAAAGGGCTTTATCGTGAATTTTAAGATTTTTTTGAGAAATCTTTTCATCTTAGTTTTTCCTGCTTCACTCTGTGAAACTTAAAACCTTCCTGTGCATGTCATCTATTATAGTGTATGCCCATTTTATTATATTTATCTGGACTGCAAGAGTGAAAAAGTGGACCAATTAAGTTTACATCATAGACTTTAACAGCTTTAATAATTACACATATTACATAAAGAATTTATTTATCTCCTTGCGTAAAATGTCGCTTTGCTGCAGCTTTATTATAATTGTTTAATATTAAAGATGGTAATGTCTTCAGTGTATTAACATGAAATCCAATGAACCCGAAAACCTAAAAGGCAAATATACCTCTGTTTCTATCCAAGTGCAAAAAATAAAAACATTTCTGCTGTCTTTAATACAAATACTGACCTTTCCAGATAACCATGACGCTCTTATCTAACAGAAAGGGGCAATTGCAAAATTCTGAAATTATTTCATGGAAAGACTAACAAGACTGCAAACTGTAGAAGAGTACCCACAGGAAAGGAGTGATATTCAGGGGAGCAGGTCTCCCTGAGGGTGGCAGATAAAATTAAATAGTGGATTGTGGTGTTGTGGGCCAGGTATGAAAGGTCATTGTGTGACAAAAGCTGCTCAAGGGATTTCACTGAGCAAAACATAAGGTCATGTTAAGTAACTGTGGGCCGGCGGCACCGAAGAGTGTTGTTCCTCAAACATGTGAAAGCGTCTCACTCATGAGCCTCAGTTTGCTCATTAGCAAACGTTAGCATATTATTACACCAAACTAAGATGCCATGTTAGCATTGTGAGCATATAATAACATACAGAAGTCAGCATTTAGCTCAAAGCATAAACTGAAGCGCTAATGCAGCTGTAGATAAATTGCTCTTGTTGAAATATCTTTGTCCCGTTCCTCAAGAGCTTCCCTTCCATAAAAGTTTTGAAAAATAAACAGATAAATAGACTCAATTCGATTTATAGAAGATGGGACACCTCTGGGCTTGAGGGACTTTGGGGTTTCTCTGCAAAAAAAAAGCTTTAAAATGTATGGAAGCCTACACTTAGAATCAATTTGACTTTAAACTCACTTCATAATTGCATTTACTTTTTTGCAACTTCAATAAATCATAAAGTCCAACTACAAACTCTGAATTATAAGAAATACAATCTAAAAACCACCGCTACATTAGCAGTGATAAAGTGTTGTGGTGTTATTGGATTCGACATGTGCACAGGTAGTATGTAGTACGGAGAAAAATGTTGCCATAAAAATGGGAATTTGTGAAATATATGTCCAACATTGCTGTGCTTTACTGTGTTGATATACAGTGTAAACATACGCATCTATCAGTAAAATGAAACATAAAAACTGTAAGCCATCATTTCAGCGCAAACATTACATCAAGCACAGGTGCTACGCTGCCTATCACCTCCCCTCCAAAGGCCCAGTGGCAGCTTTGCAAATACACAGTCTGGGGGTGTAGAGAAAATATATAAACATCCAGGTGCATTTTATACAGAACCACACTCCACTCAGATTATGGCCTCGGTGGACTACAAGATCAACACACACATGTTAGACTGGGTTGTTTGAGGCCAACGCCTGAGGATCTAAAATACTCCCAAACTTGGCCAGAACACTGAAGAAAAAGCAGATGTTCACTGCTCTCACCAGCTGCTGTGGAGAACTTTGGAGAAGCTGGGCATCATTGTGTATTAGTGTTACAGACTCATCATCTCACATGAGTCTGGAACAACCAGCTGTAGAGTATTTCACAAGTTATATCCTGTAGTAAGACACAATATTTGAATTATATATATGTCTACATAAAATATATTCCATACTAAATACAACATAATATATGCTTTTGCTTCCAAGACAGCAAAAGTCTAATGATGATTTTTAATGTTGACTCACAGACAAAGTAATACACATAAGGAAAAAGAAAGACAGAATTTATGATTCTGGCATCCATCAAGCCTTTCCAAAACAACAATGCCAACAGCCACCAGTCTTTTCAAAGCAGCAACTTTGCTAACAAATCTTGGTGTTTAACAAAACGTCGAGCTTGTAGTACCTGTCACTTCTGCAGAATTTACAAACTGCCTTGGGTAATTTCCTAGAAAACCCGATTCAACTTCCAGAAAAACTTGCATAATTTCATGCCAGTGGATATTAATGAAGTCTGCCAGGCACATTAGCTCATTAATAATATTGCAGATTAACCTATGATGAATTGGAAGACTGCACAATGGACTGTTCTGGCCCTGCTGTGACCAGTCTCTTATCTGACCTTTACAGATACAAGCAGCAGAAGACACGGGAGACACAGAGACCCTTGTGGGGCAGGACTAAGACAGCAGATGTCTCCCTCATAATGGAGAGGTCCATGGACCTTTTTACACTGTGTCAGTATCCAATAATAGATTATTTTAATTTCTACAGACACTTGAAGGAAAATTGGTCTTGAAAGCTTTAAAGGCTGGAAACACGGAGTTCTGTAGACCTGTAAAGCTGATTTTAACAGTGGTTTCTTCTGCACTGCCAAACATAAGAGAAATCATAGGAGTGCATTTGAGGTGTCGCCTGTACATGAAGTATAGCTAAAACAGAAGAAACAGTTATGTCTTTTTATTGTGTTGTATTTAAATTGCAAGGGGTGAACCATATTTACAGGAACAATTAATGCACCATGTGAATGGAGATTCCGTGACCCAGATTTGTTATTGTGCATAGGTGCATATAACATCAGTATAGTAGAATGAAGGGATTATAAGGTCAAAGACAGCGTTTCTTCCAATAGCCCAGAAAGATATGATGAGCATATAAACTCCCACCCTCCAAACTAAAAAAGAAAAACGGTACAGCCTCTCCAACCTCCCACTAGCACTGCATTAACATCAGTGTAAACAGCAATGGGGTGAGAAAGATGAATGGTCCCGTCGAGCTTCAAGGAACCCTCAAAGTTCCAAAAGGGAAAATCTAAACTAAAATGTAGTTTACTGTATAAATTATTTCCACAAAGTGAGACTCTGTGAACATGAGCACATCTTTCTCTAAAGCTTCAGTCAAGCTACACACCTCGAGCATTGTTAGGTAAGAAAATATGGAACTGCAGCAAAAATAAAGCTGTGGTGGAAAGTAAGTAACTAGATTACACTTTTAGCTTCAATTCAAGGGGCTTAAGAAAGAAATACAGCAAGTCTTTAGAAATTATGGAACTTTTAGTATATTTATGTACATATTTTTTAGACAAACTAACATAATTTTAATATTTAGGATTGTTTCTACACTCGGATTAATAGAACGTTAATGACTGCCTGAGGAAAGAACACATGGACACCACCAGATCTCCTCCATTAGGATGACGCAGCCACCTTCAGTTGCTGCTTGTTTGTGGGTCTTTCTGCTCTCTGCTTTGTATTTAATAACGAAAAAGCTATTTTCTTGGATTGAGATCAGGTGACTGACTTTGCCATTAAAGAATAGCCCATTTCTTTGCCTTAAGAACCCCTTGAGTTGCTTTTGCAGTATCCTTTGGGTCATTATATAGCTGCACTGCAAAGTGGCATCCCATCAGTCCAATCGAGCCTAATTTGGCTGAATCTGAGCAGAGAGTATAGCCTATACACTTCAGAATTCATCCTGTTCCTTCTATCCTAAGTCATAACATCAGTAAACAATAGTGACCCTGATCCACTGGCAGCCATACAAGCCTATGCTATAACATTGCCTCCACCATATGTGACAGATGATGTGGTATGCTCTGGATCATGAGCTGTCTCTCTCCTTCTCCGTGCTTTTCTCGGTGTATGTTTTTGGTTTTATCGGGTTTAGTTTTTTATATATGAATTTGTGTATTTTATAATTATTATGACTTGCTTTAAATTTCGCTTTAACTTAAACCAAATTGTTATGAAGCTGAAAATATGTGCTAATGTAGAATCAGCCTTGCAAATTTGCCTGAAACATAAATGTAAATAAATCCGGTGACATCTCATCTTAAAAAACCAAGATGAGGTGGTGAATAGTGCACAAGTGGCTGGATGTTAATAAAAATATTACATTTTTTTCATTCTGCCTATAATATACTGCGTAATCATTAGTTTCGAGTGCAAATGTGGGCCACAGTCATCTGTTTTAGGATGCGTTTCACCTTAAACACAACATGAGACAGCACTGCTACTGAGAGCTGCTGAGCTGTGCTTCATATGGGACCATCAGCAGAACCGGTTCTCTCATAAAAGCGCAAATGTAGCAAAGCTTTAGAGCTATTCATCTAGGTCAAGAGAATAAATGCAGTTGGTTACAATGAAACAAATTACAGAGTCATACTACCAGCAGAATCATGAAGTGACACAGAATAATAATTTTCAGCGTTCTCCCATATCTCTTACTTTGCCTTCACACATTCAAAACATACACACAGGCTACAGCATGTTCCCTCAGTGGTGCATCAGCTGTTCTTAGTACACAGGTTGGAGAGGGAAGATTAAAAGGGGAAAGCTTGGAGAAAACTGGGGGTGGAGATGTATGCTGAAAGAATTGTGGTCATTTGTAATGGTCACGGGGCACAATAAAGAATATAGCGGATGTTGCTCCACAGAAGATATTAACATAGTGACCTGCGTTTACGGTTGTAGAACAGACGCTCTATAGTCAGCATTGTGCAGGTGTGTTTGCATGAATCTGCATTTCAGCATGTGTCTGTGCATTCAGAGTGAGGAGGGTCAGAGATACCTCAACGGGCGCAGTGTCTGAGTGAATAAAGATCATTATTGTAGAAATGGAGATGGAAAACCGGGAAATGGCAAAAGAGGAGAGATATAGAAAAGAGAGAAAAGATGAGAAAATCTAAAAAAAAAAAAAAAAAAAGATGGGCACACTGGGAAAATAAGAAGAAAAAGGAAGAGTGATAAAAAAAAAAAGTCTTATGTCCAGCTGACACAGTGTAGCGCTTATGTGATTATTTTCTGTCATTTAATGACACTTTGATTGAGTTTTTTTCTAAGACAGGAAATGAGTAGGAGTTCAGTTTTTTGGTATACCAGTTTGCAAATTTAACAGATAATGAGGAAAAAAGAAAAAATCAATCAGTGGTCAAAATTGTGTGTACGCTGTACTTACTCAGAATTAGCCATGATCCTAGGTGATGGAGGAGATAGAGATGTGGTGGAGGTTGTCAAAAGGTTTCCACTCACTTCTGTCTGTTTTAGTGCTGCAGGTCAGCTTCCCACCTGAGAGATGCTGCTTTCATGCTGAACCCTGAGAAGAATACATTTATTACAGTACAGTACATAAAGTATACAAGTATCCTTTTTAACAACTTATGGATATAAGTGTAAATGTAGGTAAAATCAGCCACACCTCAAATTTCAAAATTGTGCACGCACACTGTTAAACACTCTAATAATGCCAGTTTTAACACTGTCACAATTTTAGTGCACTAATTTATTTACAGTTTACTTACTCTAAATTGTCGTCTTTCTTTAACGCCTTGGAAAAATTTAAAATTTGGCAGCTTGCTTCCAACACATAACTCGTGGCCAACACATTTTATTATAGTGATCTAACATTTGATAGTGTATCAAACTGGCTTTCCAAATTAAGCTTCTTCACAACATAGTGATAAATATCTGTTGTGCAAGCCCTGCAAGTTTTCAAAAGTGGCAATCAGATTATAATATTTACAAATATTAATAATCTGAAGTCTACATTTTGTGCGGTTATTTGAAAAAAGACTAGTAGAATCTCAAAATAATACACAGTAAAACTTGTGTAAAAGTAAACTTTTGCTCAGTCATAAAGCTTTTATCTTCTCTTCTCTCTCAAATATTTAGCACTCCAACAGAGTTGGAAGCATGTCAGACTTCCCACGCTCCATCAGAGTAATAATAGCACCTGATATAAACCTGCACTGATTCACTTGCTGTCATGAGAGAAACTAAATGACAGTTGTGTGTGCAACTACTAACAGATCCACTCTGCACTTACATGAATTATGTGGCACGAAGGACCTACCTGTGTGAGATTTACATTGTTGACGGGTAATTGTGCCTCCCGCTGCCCCCTTGCTGATAGAAATGTCTCTCTCGGCGGTGATCAACGTAAGTGAAGCAGCAGCAGGCTCACACGGTGTGTAGGCTGCAGCTATCCTTAGCACTTTTGCATTGGACGAGCACCACCACCGCCGCCGTTGCTGCTGCTGCTTCCGCTGCTCGGATTTCAGTGCAAAACCAAAGAGGGGCTGAAGCTCAAATGCAAGAAGCATCGTCACTCGGCAAGATCATATTAGCTGTAATTGTTATCAGAGCGGTGAAATAACGGCCCTTTAAGTGCAGCCTCCTCCTCGCTGAGATTGATGAGGCTTGATCCAGATCCAGATCCAGGTTCCGCTCCCCAGCCGAGGGTTTCCCCGGCGAGCGCAGCGGGGAACCCTGCGAGGGGAGCTGTCCAGGTGCTGAAGCGAGCCCCGATGAAGCCTCGGGTCTCTAACGACCCCCTTCCACAGCTGCAGCCGGGCAACGCGAAGCGAATTTCATCCAAAGGCCACCAAAACATTGACGTTTTTGTTCCGTAGACTGACAGTAGCCAGCGAATCGTGTGACATTTGCATCGCTCCGGTCACGACATAGCAGTCTAAAAATGTTGGCCGTGGGGTGGATGTGTGTGTGCGCGCGCGTGCGTGTGTATGTATGTATGTGTGAGAGAAAAATAAAGCCTGAGAGTAATTTTTCTCAATTCCCGAATGAGGCCAATTTGAGAGCGGATTATCGCCACAGATGATTTTATTAGCTTTACGCCTGGTTGGTCGTCTCTCTCCGTGTCATGAGCGTTTTTTATGGTTTCCCAAAATAAAGATACTATGGGAATATAAATTGCCTTTACAGCAATTGGCTTAACCGTTTGTCATTCATCGGGATTAGCCAGTCGATGGTTAAAGCGCACATCAATCAGACTGAAGCGTCTCTTCCTTTATTTAAACACGCCTGGACGTGGGCTGCTGGAGATGTTATAGGCTGAGGCGCAATTTCAGGGTGTGCGCAAAAAACGAAAACCGGTGATCTAAATTAACTGTAGTTAGCCTGTAGTTACAACCGAAGACGGATGCTTAGCACCTAGTGGGCTCAGAGGCTGTCTTTCAAAGATGCACACTGCGTTCAACAATAGTGGGTTTAAAAAAACAAGATAACAGATATCTATTTATATTGTTTTTGGGTGTAATTTATTGAGATGAGCAAAAGAGATATGATTTGGCACATTTAGAAAAGTTCTTCAACACCAAAACAAGTTTGTTCATTAAGCCATTTAGATTCAGTTTAATTTCTTCTCCAAAAACGATTAAAGATGGGGGAAATGAACAAAGAGAGAAACACACATCAACTAAGCTGTAAATAAAGTCTTTCAAAAAGTAAAAAATAATGTACATTTCTTGAAAACATCCACTTTTTGCTACAATCATTGCAGTTTTTACAGAAAACGTAAGCCATTTTTCAACATACAACTACCTGACAAACACAGTATAACTTGGAAATTGCACCTTTATCTCAGTTTTTTTTTTTCAAAGCAACCAGAGAATGTATTAAAAGACAGGGCCATCTGAGGAAAAAGCCAAGATGTGTATAACATTACAGCGTCCTAAAGTATTGTACAATTCTGACAGCTTTTCACATTTCTTCAATTATTTCCAACCATCAACACCTGCTTTATAAAGTCAGAAAGTGCAGGAGAGCCAATACTAAAAGTAAGTAGGTGTCACTTACACACCCAACAGGGCAGCTATTTGGTCCCATTCTCTAGGAGCTAAGTTAGCTGATGTGACTTTAAGCCCAACAGTTGGGAGTAGGTAGTAGCAGATGTAACTTAGCGGGGGGGGGGGGGGGGGGGGGGGGGAGACAAACTGTGTTTTCTGGACCCCATTCAATAATTGTGAATCCTATCAGTATGAACTTGTAGGCTACAGTGGCGTGTACATTATCCATTGGTAAGACAGATGTGTAAAACCTTGGCTGGATGTTTTGAGGAATGAATTAAAAGTGCATTTGCAGAATCATGAATATTAAAGTGCCCCAATTATACCCCAAGTTTTTTTGTTTGTTTGTCTTTTTATGTATATAATGGTTTTCAAAGTTACCGGGAGTTACACGTTCCCATAGAAAACACTCCTACTGAACTTCCTGAAACTTCTCCTTTGCAGGCCAGGCTTTCTTCAGTGACTTATCTATCACTATGGAGCACAGTGACACAGTACCAGCCCGAATGGCTGGCCCAGCTAAGCTAACCATGAGCAAAGTGCACCAAATGATCCAATGATGACTACAAATCCCAATAAAATTAAATCCTTTCCATATTTTTTCTGGTTGTGCTGCCATATAACAAAGGTGAATATGAAAGTGTGATGCAAACAGAGCCCATTAAGTAAAGCAGCCACCACTTTGGAATTTTCAAAGTAATTTTCAGCTAGTCGTACTGCACTGCTTAAATACTGATGCTATAGCAGCAATTTAAAAAAAAAAAAAAAAGCATTTACATACAGCAAGTTACAGAAAACAGATGTGTTATGATTTCAGTTATTTACATATAAAATGATCATTCACAAAGAATGTCAGAACCTCTTCATAATGTGGCTAATACTTTATGTTGCTCTGTGTGTAATAAGCACGCCCTCACGTTCATAGTGCCATCTGACCAATCAGGGCCATCTGGGCTTCTCCTAACAAACTATTAAAGATATGAGGTAAGAAACAGTTCTGCAGCACTTCATAGTACATGTGAGCCAATTCCTTCAGATACAAAGTAAACATTCCAGTCCCTAAGTGAGCATAATAGGGGCACTTTTTCTTGGATTTTATTATATATGTGCTATATCACATTCTTCCGAGTTTGTATTGTTATGTCTGAACTGTATGAATGCACTGGTTTTAATATAAAGCCTGGGTTTCCACACAGTCTCCAAGGGATACTATGCCACATGCTGCCATTACACTGAGGGTTAAAAAGATTACCGTTCTTCTTTATGAGTAGAAATAGTGGCAGCGATATTCTTCTATGCTGTACCGTTACTCTGTACACAATGTTTGTTGCTCTCGACTGCTGTTACAAACAAAAGCATGACGTGTCATCTTTCATCCTGTGTGTTGACCGTTGCTGCGGGACATTCAGCCTAGATGGACCAGGGTCATGACAGTAGTGTACTCGTGCTGCAGGTTGTCCGTGTCAGTGTCACACAGTGTGTAGTCATCTTTTATGATTCGGTCGCAGCCAATCTCGCCGTTTCCAAACAGCCCAAAGAGCGGGGTGTTGGGGAACACCTTGTGGAAAGCATCTGCCTCGACATTGCTCTGGTTGTTGTAGTAGTTCTGGCCTCTCCCCACGCAGGCAAACATAAATCCCAGGGTGTTTTTCTCTGGAATTTTGGCTGCCTTTAGTCGGCGGATTGTGGCTTCAGCCGCTTTTGCGCTGATGACATCTTCCTCCAACAGCACAGACGCCCCCTGAACTTTAGGCCCACTCAGGGCCAGGCCTATCACACCATATGAACCCTGGCTACAGCTACAGAGTGAGAGATCATGGAAAGTGTGAGTATTGTAGAGTGCATACTGAAAAGGCTATTCATAATTTACCTCAGACACTACCAGTTATTTATCAAAATCAATTACATCCTATTGGTAGTGAGATAAAGGAGATAACCAATAGAGAAATATAGACGTCAAACTTCAGAATGTGTTTTGAACAGCTAATATTTACTCTGAAGCAGTAGATCGTGATTGTTGTCTCTGAGTGGTGGCAGTCAATTATACTCTTGTATTTTTCCACATACAGACTGAAATACCATTTGATAAACTACCACAGGATCAGACCAAAAATATTTGCAGAAAATCCACTACTAGATTTATCCCATAAAATATCTAGTTTACACTCGGGAAATTAACTCACCAGTATCTGGAAGGAGCGAAGGCATTCTCTACCAGGCCTCCAGCAATCAGAGCTTTGGTCTTCGAAAGCGGCTCTAGTATCTGGTTAAGGAAGCGTGCGCCTCCTGGTTTATATGCCTCATAGAAGAAAATCAGTATCACACGTAGCTCTGGGTTGTCAACTAGTCCTGGAAAGAAATAACAAAACAAAAAATTAAAGATTTTATTGAAGTTTATATTATTGAATAACTAGGTAGTCGATGCTTACCTGCTTCTTTAAGGGCTGTCGGGGAGATGGTTCTCTTACAAAAGTGAAAAGGCTGGATCTGGACACCCTCAATAGCTGGAAGCATGATTGCAAAGCCAGCTCCCCCATCTTGGTACTCCTGGGGAGGGTTGCCGCAAGAGCCGCTGGGTGTCACTGTACAGAGAGCCAATCATGAAGCACCATAAAAGTATACGTTTTTATGCATGTTTTAATGGATTATTTGTTAACTAGCATCAGCAGCATTGTTTATCCTTATACTTAGTTATAGATGTACTGAAAATTCAAATGTTTAAAAAAGAAAAAAAATATTGAGCAGAGGTATGACACAAGAGGAAACCAGTGGTGACCTACTAATGAAGGAAACAACCCTTAAAGCTTTACAGTTTTTGACAATTGATATTACCATCAATAGAATCAAAGAAGAAATTAACTAAAGCCACCTCAAGGAAATTCTCTTTCACTTTTCATTTGAAGTGAGAAGTTAACCAAATTTTAAAAAACTGTTTTTACCACCAAGCCATACGACACATCAACCACAACACTTAAACACACACAACACAGTCCACAGGACACACTCAGAAGCTACCCTGCAGCTTCACAAGTACTCTGTTTAATCTGCACTGGTCACTCCACTTTATTGTTATTGATATTTATATTTAAAAAGTGCAATACTGTAATTTTCTGCTGCTCATTCCTGTGCAATATCCCATCTGCCCCCCCCCCGGTCATATTTCTTTTCAAGATTTTCTTATTTAATCACTAGTGTACATATATTTATATTTATAGATACATATATATTTAGTCATCTTTTCTCTTTTACCACGTCTCTGTAATATTTTGCTCTTTACTATTTTTCTATTTATTTTTTATTATTTTATTATATTTTCTTCTACTGTACCATGCTGCTGAGTGACTGCTGCTCGTCAAACACATTTCATTGCAATGTTGACCCTGTGCTAACTTGCATATGACAAATAAAACTGAAACTGAAATGTATCTAAAGTTTCAAAGAGTCACCATCTAGTGGCTATGAGTGGAACTGCAGCTTAACTTATTCTGGTAGTGGATTTGGCACTGAACTGGGTGTGTGCTACAGGGGTGAGAACCAGTTTTAAACATAGAACCAAACCAACAAAAATTTATTTCAAAAACTTTGATTTAAAAAACATGAATCAAAGGGACATGTGGATGTATTTCCATGCAAATACATGACGCTGTGCTGCCATAAATACACAGGAACACCACAGAGGAATCCTCATTCACCAATCCTAAAAAAATTTTTTAGTGCTACTGAGCAAAACAAACGGTGTATGAGCTCAGTTGTACATCACAGAAACCCTTTCAGCGTTTTGAACAGAAAGCAAACAAATTTCTTTACCATGCACTTTACCCTGATCTTCTATTGCGTTACAAACAGTATTCATAAAGAATGAAAGAATACTGCATGTGTCATCTCTGTAATTCATACAATCAGCATCTTTATCAATACGGATAAATAACTAGCTGTAATCTGGGCAGTGTTACTATACAAACTCTCAGCCTTATCTGATTAAAGATCTAATTTAGTTGAATTAGCTGGGCGTGTTGACCCTGTGGTGACCTTAGGCTACTATATCACAAAATGCGAGTGTTATCACAAACGGCCGAGGCTTCCATTAAACCTGATAGACGATGGGAGCCTGATAAGCCATCATCTTGAGGAAAGAGAACATGGCTGATGGAGTGTCACTTCTGCAGAGGGTTGTGATTATATAGAGAAATGGGGAGCACAGCATCAGGCAGACTAGGCAATCTATCAGAGGGAGAGACACAGAGATGCAAGCCACCAGTGGTACTTTCTAACTAGGCAGCAGTGGTGGGGATTAATGCGAGTCCTCCCTGCTGATATATGAAGTATTCTCCTTGAATATGCTTGAAAAGTGGTTAGCTTTCATATTCAGAGCATGGTAGTATATTAACCAAAAGCCACATTTGTATCATGATAGCTTTGAAACTCATTAAAAATAATAGTGTTTTATATCAAAATAACATGATTTATTTTGGTTTGAGGGGGAAATTTTATTTTCTTCCTCATAAATGAAGAAATATGAGAGAGACAGAAATAAGGAACACTTACAGACTATTCCTGGTGTAGCAACGCCCATGACATCACAGCCTCTGGGGAAGAGCTCGTTCAGTTCTGCGTCTAGACTGTTGCGACTCTTTTTTGCTTCAGTGGGGAAAAAAAACATGTTAATGAGAAGAAAGGCCACACAAGTGTACTACTGTGGAAACATTTACGTTGTGATCAATACCATTAGGGCAGCATGTGATATATGTACATTTTGTTTTATAGCATGACGATTCCAAACATACAGTCTGAACGACAAAGGATTAGCCATAGCAACAAAGTGGACTAAGAGTCTCCATATCCACAACTGCTCTGCTGCAGGGCTCTTTGCCCACCTTGTTGTTCAAAACTTTTGGGGATCTGGGTTTTCAGGCAGTGGAAGTCTGTGGAATTTTATTTCACTATATTTACACTGTACAGACTTTACTTATTCTTTTAAAAGCCACTGAAGACATTTTTTATTTATACGGATAAGCTTTTCATTGACTCGCTGGTTTATGTTGTATTCTATTATGCTTTATATTGTTTTTGATATGGCTTTTTATTTTTTGTACTTCATCGTAAACAAGTCCTGACTTGTGTCCGGTTTGTTTGACACCGCTGAAATTGCTCCTTAATAGTACACAGATTATAAACTGACTAGTCTATTAATATTATTTAGAATATCCCATAATAAAATGAATTTTCCTTTGATTTGGCCAAATAATAAACAATACAAAAACACTACAGATGCCATATAAGTGATACATCAAATACTACCATTTACAGGAGTGTGCACGGAGCCTGAGGAAAAAAGCCTTGGTTAACAAAGATAAGTAAGCATCAAAATAGTTGTTCTCTCTAAGATCCAGTCACACAGCACACATTTTTCCCCTAGTGACCACCACCTGCTAATGAAAAATGTGTATTCCCCAACCAGTTGCAAGTAGTTGTGGGAGACTGCTAGCAGTCGCTAAAAAACAAAAAAACAAAACAAATCAAGTCTTTAAAGCCTTGTTCATGGCGGCCCAGAGACCAGTCAGTCAGTGACCCCCTCCTGATAACCAGCAGTCACCAGTGAAATAATGTATTCCACAACTAGTTGGTGAATGGTTGCTGAAAGTTCTTGACACTCGCTATCATAAAGTTGGTCACAAAGAGGTTAACAGCTCTGCTCCAAAAACCTTGTTGTAATTGTTCTGGTGACTAGCAGGTTACTGTAGTCGCAGTAGTTTGCATAGAAGACGAAGACTTGTCTGTCAGAATTTCCAAAATACTTACCAGGCAGTAGTGAAACTGTGACACAAACCATAAAAAGAAATGCTTTTCTCTGTTAAAGTCACCATTTTCATTGGTTTCAGGGGTAATGCACAACTTCCATGCAAACTAGGGCAATCACAACAAGGTTTGTGGTGCAATTTCACCCAGTGAGTGCAAGCAATCACACGCCAACCTGTTGTGGAATACACAGTTTTTCCCTATGGACGGGAAAGGTTGCCATTGGCATCAAGCGATCTCTAGGCCTGTGTGACTAATGGGGGAGGAGACACAAGATAGTGGACCTAAATCCATAAAGGAATTGTAATTAAGTTATCTAAGATGCTTTGACCAGCTTCATTTAAGAAACTGGGCAGGTTTTTCACCCTCCGAAAACTGTTCAGAGTACAACAGTTTTAAAGTTTTCTAGAATTCAAATAACAATGTGCTCTGTATCTAAGTTCAAACAAACACATCTAAAAAACATGTGCAACCTTGTCTACAAGGATAGAATAGGTGCACCTCAAATATCATTTCAAGGAAGTATGGCAGGTAATTAAAGATGCCAAACAAACACTAGCCTGCAAATGTTTAAACAAACAGACTTACTGTTACAAAATGAACACTAAAAGAAGCTTTTATTAGAAGTACTTATTTACAGAATATGTTGTAAAGACACTTCTGCTTTCCTAGAGGATTATTTTACATTCAGACCCGAAATGCATTTGCACCTTGAAGTTAAGTCAAATAATAATGTATGAGAGAGTTGTGCCTTAAGGGAAGTATACAGTTTACAAAAGAAATATATTTTATACCAACCTTTGTTCTGTTTGTAGCAAAAGGCTCCTCCATTGAGGATCTCAGAGTCTGCCATTACCAGAACTGTTTTAGGCAGCAGGTATACTTTCTGTAAAATTATTTGAATTAGAGATTTAAAAAAAAAATAATCAGTTCCTGATCATACCCTCCTGAGAACCAAACAATAAAGTCTCTTTCAGCTTAACTTTTTTTGTGATATCCTGCCTCTTTTGAGCTAAAAGAGGTTACCCAAGAACATGAGATATCATTGGAAAGGCCACGATGTCTTCTATTAAGTACATCAGGACATAGCAGGGTAGTTCAAATAAGTCAAAAGATATAGACCAAAAACAACTCTCCATTACGGAGAACATAAGTGAATAGGCTGGGTCTCAGGAGGATATGTATAACACAAAGTTCATATCATTGCAATCTTAGTAGCATAAACGCTACATATCTTTTGAGATTCTTCACTTCAACTTGAAATCTTTAATACTGCTTGCACATGCACATTTGTGATGCTCTTTGGATTTTCTCCATTGTGTCAAAAATGCAACCCTATAACTTAAATTCTATGTTGGGGTTGAGGATGAAGTTGTAAGTAGCCAAATCTATCAGGTAAGGCGACCACAGTTCAGATTGTTTGGAGCAAATGTTCTCCCTGAAACACCTCTGGACGTTACAGAGAAATTCTCTGAGGTATGCAAAACAAGGAAAGCTCCTGGCTTGATACAACACCTTTTTGCTTGAAGACAGCAGGGTGTTCCAGGGAGGACAGCAGGTTGGTGAAGGAGATCTAGCTCGCACCAATGTGACAAGAAAGGTGGGGTCAGTTTGATACAGATGTTAATGTATGGCCTTCATACAAGTGTGAGGCCCATGGTGAACTCTCAGGAAGCATTTGAAATAAAGCAATGGGCTGAGCAGCTTTGCAGTGGATAGCTGGCAGATTTTGCACTTTTTGCGCGCTGGATAGCTCACTCAAGGAGTGGGTAGCATAGAGGGTATTGGTGTGCTGTTTTAAAACCATTAACCAAGAGCTGTCTACTCACATTTATCTTTAACGTTTTCACTTAGTGTCACTAATTATTTAAATACCATTCGATGAGAGTTTTGAAGTTTACCTCCACTTCTTCGGCCAAGATGATATTGAGAGCATGGGACTCCGTGCTGGGATGTCCAGAGGCCGACACCCAGGTCAGCTCCTGCTGAGTCCTAAGCACTCTGCGGGCACAGTTTCTCCAAAGTCTGCACACACTGAAAGGGTAAAAGAAACTCAGTCTCACTTGCTGACCAGGTACAATCGCGTAGTTAAAAAAAAAAAAGGACTCAGCTCGTCTATATATCCAGGCAGAGTAGCTGAAAGCAAGCCCTTGATTAGAGTCCAACAGACAATAACAACCGCTACGCTAGCTGCTGCTTTAGCTCTTCCGCAAGTTTTTGCGTCGGAGTTTCACTTCTATCGGCGGCCATTAGCGTTAGCTCACAGTGATGCGTACAAAGATCAGCCACCTACCTCGCGAGCTGGAGAAGCGATTTGGTTGGTATGAACGTAAGAATCCTCTCAACCACTTCCGCAACATTGCTGAGTACGTACTCAGCCTTAGAATCCGGAAAAAAATCAACAAAATCTGAGTTTTCGCTCATGTTTCGCTCTGTAGTCTGTAGACTCACAACACAGACTCCCAACTACGAACTTCGACCCCTGCACTCCCACCGCTGCAGAGGAATAGCCTGTTTATTGGCGCCTCCCTGCGGCGAGGAGGAACTATAGCAGTTAAGGCACCCCCACATGCATGTGAAAATCTCTCACTTTGATCAACACATATAATAAAACTTTAAATAATTGGATGATAAAGATGATTTTCAATTTATTTTTATTAAAGGTACAATTCGGGCATTTTCATCTCTAGACCCATATGCCTTTGGATGAGAGCTGAAACATCTACAAGTTTAGGGAGGTCCAGTTGCCTTTCCCCCCCCCAAGCTAGAAAAGTTTAATCTTGTGTTTGTCTTTGCATGTTGACATGGCATCAAGCAAACTTTTTCTTTTTTTTTTAACAATACTATGCAAATTTCTTGAGTAACCCTTTATTTCTTTACATTTTGCTAGGAAAATGAGAAACAGCCTGAAGTCTTGTATGTAAACTTTCTTGAAGTAGTTTTCACGGTTATCCAGGTTTGTTGATGATCCCACACTTCTTCAATAATGTTCAAGTCCAGGTTCTGAGGATTCATCACTCCCCTCTTGGGGGAAACTCTCAAGCTTCTTTCTTCCAAGAACAATTAACAATTGCAACAACCAGGTTGATTCGCATATTTATTTATGATTTGTACATCTCCAAGATAAAAAACAAAAATCAGTGTTTCGAAAAGAAAACACCTACATAACGAACAGATAACTACGCCACAAGTATTTAGTTTGCTTAGTTGAAACAATATAATGAGTTTCGCTACTGTGCTAAGAATTCCTTCCTTGCTAAACTGGAAGAGAATATCACTGACAGTGAATACATTTTTACAATACAAAAAGAAACTAACACATAAGCAACTTTACAAAAGTACACATAATAAAAGTCCCTTTCATAACCTTGGCTTAAATTATGGCTTCATTCATGACGATCATGTGCAGTATATTCCCCAAAAAAGTGCAAATTCCCCACACGTACATGTAAACAATTAAAGATGTACAGTAAATTTTAAATGACCTTTTAATACAGTGCGTAAAGGAAACTGTAGATGAGCTGCTAACTTGCGCAGAGCTTGTGTCTTCAAGATGGCACGGTCAGAGGAGACAAACACAAGCTCCAGCTTTGTGTGTAGCAGTCATAGTCATATGGGAGCCAGCCATATTCAGAGCAGATGAGGCAATGTGAGGAGGGGAACAGAGCTAGGTCAAATGTTAACCATCTCCATTAGAGTCTGATCCAGCATCTGCTTTATGCTCAGGCCCTCTTCTTTAGCACGTGTGAGTTTATCTGTTAATATAGCATTGCATCAGTTAAAAACAAAAAAAGAAAGAAAAAAAAAAAACAGTTACAAGAGACACAGAATATAGTCAGACAAAGGTTTACCTCAGGTACAGTGACAAACATATGCTGGATATCGTTACATACCCAAGTATATATTTTTTTCCAGTAAGAGGTCAGCACTTATTAGCGGAGTCGATATCCTCAAGTTATTTTTAGATTCTCTGATATAACTAATCAAATTTGAACTTGTATTTAAAGTATACTAGAAATACTAAAAACTCACGCTATTGACAGGGCTGTGGTCAAGAATGGACGTGGTGAGTTTATGCAGGGGGAAAAAAAAAGCTTTCCTTTTTTGTAATATATGATTTGGCAGTGGAATTGACTAAAGTATAAAACCCTAGCACTTTTGAGGAAAAAAACTGAAAACTCTTCTAAGCACTAATAATTGTCTCCTTCTACTATTGGACCAGTATCACTTTACTTTTATTGTATATGCACACTCCAT
This sequence comes from Pelmatolapia mariae, assembly GCF_036321145.2. Lineage (NCBI taxonomy): Eukaryota > Metazoa > Chordata > Actinopteri > Cichliformes > Cichlidae > Pelmatolapia > Pelmatolapia mariae. The sequence goes on along the minus strand of NC_086227.1, from coordinate 28,831,411 downwards.
GTCCTTTTTTCTCCCCCATTCACTTAGACAAATTACTGACAGATCATACAGGGGTACTGTGAAATCTGTTATTCACATCTTCCTTACCGCCAACACTTCCTTGTTGCTACAGGTGAATCATATGATCAATCTCCTCCTGTGCTACGATTAACGAACAGTTCGCTGCAAAATAAAACTGCACACCTTTTCTTTGAAGTTCTCTTTATCCATCTACACTGTTTTGGTTTAAGCTGCTATGTCCTGAGGATATATAATAAAACTAAATGTTGCTTGCCTTGCTTTAAGCATCACAAGGCAAGCAACATCTTGCCTTGTGATGCTTAAAGCGCCCCAAAATAAACATTGGGGAAAATTCAGCTGGAATGTTTCTTTCCTGAAGTCACAACCCGATTATTTGGCACTTTTAGCATCGCAAGGTGAGCGCCATGTAGTTTTATTATATTCTTGGAGAAGGCAGACATCTCTACAGATAACTATGAGGTTTGTGGGAACAGTTCCCAACAAAGCACTTCGCTCTCAGACTGCAGGCTTACTTGATGTTCTTAGAATTTCTAAAAGTAGAATGGGAGACAGAGCCTTCAAATATCTGGCTCCTCTCCTATCAAATAAGCTCCCAGTTGAAGTTTGGGAAACAACCTCTTTACTTTTAAGATTACACTTGAAAAACAAAATTATTTTGAATAAAGCTTTAGTTATTTATACTGCTACAAGTTAAGGCTGCTGGAGGACGTCCAATGACGCACTCAGGATTTCTTCTCCACTTCCCTCTTCACCCCTGATGCATTTACATGCCACTATTGTATACCATTATTTCCCCATCTAGTCTCTCCCTTGGTGCGTTTAGTCCTCATCTTTCTCCTCACAGCCCAACCGATCACAGTATGCTGCCGTCCTCCACCAGATCTCCCTGTTAAAAGACAGTTCTTTTTCCCTATTGTCACAGAGTGCTTCCTCACAGGGAATTGTTTGATTGTTGGGGTTTCCCCTCTAATCGTCAGGGCCTTTACATTATAATATTTAGTGCTTTAGGTGACTGCTGCTGTAAACTAGTGCTACATAATTGAATGTGTTAAATTATTGCAATTCCTAACTAAAATGTGAATGTATCACTGAAATGCTACAAGTAAAAACTACACACCTGTCCAACCATCCATCTCACCCAAGTACAAAAAGGAAAATCTGGGTATAATCCAAATAATTTTAAAAGTGATGATATTTGTTCAGTCCATTGCAATATTCCAAGGCCTCCTTTTCATGGATAGAAGCACATATTGCAGACCAGATTTTAATTATGTAGCCCTGACAATAACTGAGAAAATATATCAACTGAATTTCGTCCGTCTCCTGAACCTGTGTAGCCTCCCACTTGAAGCAGTTATTTGAACATGCATGTGAAAATCTCTCACTTGTATTCCCACTTTTTTGAAAGCGTAACTTGTTTTGTTTTTAAGACATAATTGCTGCTGTGTATAGTTATTTAAATAAACAGTACAACAACATTCCTGGTGACTGGAATTTCAGAAACATTAAAGCATACAAGATTCCCTTCCAGTTTATGCCTCGTTTAGAGCTACTCTCAGTTCATTGGTGAGAAGACGATTTTTCTCAAGCTGCTTGTATAGGTGGTCTTGACAGTCAGAAAGCAGGTAGGAGAAAAAGGAAAGAGAAAGAAAGGAGGTTAGTACAAAGAGTGACGCTTTGAAGGTAATCACAAAATAAGTTTGTTGATTTCCTGACCTAATGAACACAGAAGGCTCAAGAAATATGTTTTTGTTTTTTTTTTTTAAAGACAGTCATAAGCCTGCCATCTTGGCTAACCACAGAAAAGTCACACACTACTGGTTTTACAAACACTGTTTCCTTTTCACTGCTTATTAATTACCTAGACTAGAATGATAAGACTGCAACCACCTTGGGATTAGTTAGGGGACAAAACAACACACACTCACAAATAGAAAAATAATGATGATGCACACGTTTGTACTGGATCTTTTTGCATCTAGCTGCAGCAGCCACTTTTAATCACCAGGTGACTGCAGAGGTCACCTGATGGGAGCTAACCTGGTCCAACTCTGACTGCAGACAGTCTGTGCAGCCTGTACCAATGAACACATCTTATCTGCGTAACAATGTCACCTCATTGAAGCAGTGGACTTGACTCAACCGGTTGGCACCTAGTTGTACTCTGTGTATATTCCTATATAAAGGGAACATTGCAGAGCATGTAATTCTACAGTTAAATTGCAATTCTGTAGCAACTACGTCACCATTTGTGGGGAATTTTCTATTTCTACTTTAAATCTATGAGGTTCGGTCTGCATGCAATTAGTTAATGTGAACTACTGTGACTATGACATAAGACATTTGGGCCACCCCAAACAGCCTTACAATTTTGTGGTCAATCCCATTTGAGTTTCAATAGATTTAATGTAGCAAGTGAAACTAAACAAATCTCATCCTACTCAATTTTTTTATAATTTACAGTCGCATTTGTCTGCAATAGCCCCTGTGACTGTATTAGCATTTTTTAAATTAAAAATAATAATTAAAAAAAAAAAATCTATAGAAGTAGTTTTAGTGACCATGTCTGCCATTACTGGCTTGGAGTCTAGTTGATTTGCTATTTATACCTACAATATGAGGAGTGTTTATTTTTTGGTTTTGGTTTTTTGGCTACGTTCACATCTGCAAACACTGAGTATTAAAAATGTTAACTTGCTATTTCTAAAGTACATCAACTGCATTTAACTACAGCTGAATCTGAAGGTGTGAGGAAGCCTTAAAACAATAAAATATAACTAAAGATATAAAAAAAAAATAATAATACACACACATACATACATATATATAATCCCCAATCAGCTGATTAAAAAATTGAATAAAAATCACTGCCACTACAAGTAACTCAGGATTACATTATTTGATTAAAACACTGTTTGTTTTTTTTAACCAAACAAGTCAAATGTAATTTCTGCCATTATATCAAATTACAGAAGCACTAAGAGAGAGGAGCTTCAGAGTTTATTCAAAAGCTACTAAACAGAATAAATTAAAACACAAAGAAGGTAAAACAATAACAAAAAAGGACAAATGGAAATGAAGAAGCATTGCGAGAGAAAAAGAAAAGGATGACATAGATGGAAAAATGTTTATTTTATATAAAGCAATGTGGCTCAAAGGTCTGAAAGACAGATGGACAAATGTACTCCAGCAGCCAAGGCCCAATGTGCAGTACTGCCAGGGCAGTAAAGAAATAAATAGACAAAGGAGACAGAAAGTAGGGCTGTGCTGCACAGGAGAGAAAGGATGATGCTCAAGCAGCTTCTGGAGTGAAGAGTGTGAGAATTTAGCTGTGAACAAAAAAAAGAAAAATGTTGGAGGGAGAAATAAAAGAATGAAAACATATGACATGCAGAATCAAAAGAGAAAAATGGATGCAGAACTAAGAGAACTGAGACAGGGAACAAGGTCTATTAAGTAAGCTCATGTTAAAAGGTCTGCAAAAAATTGTATTAAAATCTATTTTTAAAAAAGATATCAAACATGATTAGGTCACTCATAAATTAGTGTTAGACAAGCACGGAAGGATTTAAAGTTGTAGTTTAGCAAAGTTAAAAACTCACGGCAGTCAAACATGCCACAAGAGGGCGCTACTGTATGTTGTCGCTGTGGTTAAGGAGATCAAGCTCTAAGACAATATGGAAACAAGCGTGTTGTGAATTACATGGAAGTCATGTCGTTGAGGGCGTGGTCCAGCTCCTCGCTGATGGCCTTGTACTTCAGTTTCTGGGCATACAGCTCATCTATAGAGTTGTAATTATTATAGAGTGGCAGTGAGGGGGCAGTGAACAGAAAAATAACAGCGTCAAGAAATGAAAGCCAAAAGAAAATGCAAACTGAGAAACTGAAATAAAAAGGCAGGACAGAAATAGGAAGGAACATGAACAGCTGCTGACACCGTGTCAAATTCCTGAGGAGTCACCGAGAAACTGCCTCACATGTTCCGTGACCCTGTGAAGACTTCTCGGGGCTAGCTGGCCTTGAACGCTCAATACACCAGCATGCCAAACTGTACTGCAGTGAGAAACGTTGACGCCAACATGAATAATATCATGGCAGGTTCTGCTTATTAGAGTTTTGTTTTTCTTCTGGCAGACAACTGACAGTGTAGATATTTGTCCTGGGGATTATTTAACAACCTGCTGACCAGATAAATACCTCAAACAGCCCCACACGGGGGATTTGCCTTTTATTAGTTTCCCTTTCAGAAACCAGGACTGGACTTTAGACAAAGACTAGTCACTGGGTTGCTTTTTGCATCAATTAATTTTGTAATAACAGTAACAGACGTTTGCTTATACGGAAATGAACATGAAACGCTGCACCAAAGACTAAAAAACAAGTGTAAAACATTCATACCCTCAAGGTCATCAATGGTCTTCTCCAGCTTGGCGACTGATCTCTCAGCGAACTCGGCACGGGTCTCGGCCTATGTGGAGGACAGCAATAAAACATTTGTAATGTAAACCTCCTAATGGAAATTAATAACCACAGCCCCAGAGGAAAGGAAGCCCTTAAGTATGAGTAAAAAATATATACACACACACACTCAGCATATTTATTCAATTAAGTAATGCAATCGATTCAATCTTCAGTTTCAAGAGAAGCTTCTATTTAAAATTTAATTTAGGATATATAAATGTATGACTCACTGATAACTCTAACTCACCTCCTTTAGCTTGTCTGTCAGGACCTTGATCTCCTCCTCGTACTTGTCCTCCTTCTGTGAGTACTGTGGTTACATACACAGGGCAGAGTCACTCAAATATACAAAACATGAAAATGCACCCCCCAAAAAAGTTTCAAACAAACTTTAAAAGGTTTATACTATGAATATTTGTCAATAATCTTACCTTTTCTGCCTGGGCCTCCAGAGACTTCAGGTTGTTCTGCACAGTTTTCAGCTCCTCCTCAAGCTCAGAGCATTTGCTGCAGAGTTATGGTGTGATTAAACACGCAGAGAAAAACCACAGAAAGCAAGAGAGGTGTGACGAAAATGTGATCATTACCTCTCAGACAGCTCAGCACGCTCTTCTGTACGTTCCAAGTCACCCTCAATGATCACCAGCTTACGGGCAACCTGAAGTCACAACTCCTTAAGTTTAGTCCCACACTAGCTTAACATATTAGTGCATCCTATACTGGTCAGATATGTCAAGCATTGCGTCAAAGTAAATAACTGAACAATTGTCAAAGTTCAGGGTGCACTGAACAGCTGAGAAACTCGCCTCCTCATATTTGCGGTCAGCCTCCTCAGCGATGTGTTTGGCCTCCTTCAGCTGGATCTCCTGCAGCTCCATCTTCTCCTCGTCCTTCATTGCCCTGTTCTCAATGACCTTCATGCCTCTGAGGGAAGTGGTATAAAGTGAGTCTTAGTGTAAACATTACTATGCGTCATAGAGGAACAGGAAATTCCACTCTTAAAAGAAACATTTAGTACAAAGCACATGGATCATACCAATACCTTGTATTAGTGAAGTAGAGATAAAATTAGAGAGAGAGACCACTACATGACTATATGGACAAAGTGTCTAAATACCTAACACACATCCTCATCTGTCATGTTGTGCCAAGCACATGGCAACTGTCTGAGTGGATAAGGATGAATTGAATACCAAATGAAGCACAACACAAAATCATGGGCATGAACTGGAATAACGTTCTATTAAATTTCCACAGGTGTGGATTAGCCACTGATCAGGAGCTATGCATTTTCAATCATAAAGAAACAGTAACTATCTCAATATTATAATATTACACAAAGCAACAATTAAATTAAATGCAATTATTTAAATACGGGCACATTTGTGAAGAGTGATACAATACAACTTCAAGCCACCGGTGGCAGCAGTGAGCCAAATCTTAAGTGACACTCAAAGAGCATGTGTCATGTGCAAATGTTTGGTTTTATAATATAATAAAAAGTTTTGCAAAATACAGTATTAAAGCGCTTCATAGAACTTAAATTTCCGTTTATGTTTAATGCTTTTAACTCACCTGTTCTCAGCTGCATTTAAATAAAGCACCAAATCCACACTGTTTTACTTTTAAGCTTTTATTTCAAAACTTACATTTTAACTACTGATTTTATCTACTGTTCCTTCCTCTTTTTTCCATTTTAAATCATGCTTTTTATTTGTTTTTGTTTTTTAATGTCTCTGTAAAGCACTTTGAATCACCTTGCTGTTGAATTGTGCTATATAAATAAACTTGCCTTGCCTTTTAAAAGTTAGCAACAACAAGTGACTCAACGCAGGATTTTCTTTTCCGAGCTTGTCTTAACCCTTCTATGTCACCCTTTTTCCATTACAGTACTCTGCAAATGAGTATGAATAATATAAGAGGGGTGGGAGAGCGGTGCCTGTTTAGTGCCAGTTTTCCAGATGCAAGATACCCACCTCTCGCTCTCATCAGCAGCCTTCTCAGCCTCCTCCAGCTTGGTCAGAGCTGTGGCCAGACGCTCCTGAGCACGGTCCAACTCCTCCTCAACCAGCTGGATACGTCTGTTCAGGGAAGCTACATCACCCTCAGCCTAGGAGAGCACAACACCAGTCATCTACAGTCACATCAAGTTTATTCATTTAACTGAAATTCGTGTGTTACGTTTGGCTCTGCAGGCTTTCAGCTGCTGTGAGATCTTAGGCAGATAAAATAACTCATGCTCTCCCTGGAGAGATTGGGCTGGGTCAGGAGCTTGTCCAATAGAGGGATGCAGGTTGTTTATGTACATTTTCCAACACCAGTTAAAGAGTGTGCGTCATTTCTCTTTTTCTAACACATTTTACACCAAAAAAAAGGTTAGAATACAACAGGATTTCTTAAAGGAGACAAACTTATCCACCCTCTCTGGCGTTTTCCCAGCCAAACCTGCAATTTCGTGGCTCGCTGTGATTTAGTCTTAAACAAATTAGCTAAACGGCTACGTTTTGTTATGTCGCAAGGTGGATAAATGGAGGTCCCTGTGCTCAAACTAGCCAGTCACATAAGGGAGGGCTTTATCTCACAGGACCTGCGGTGTTGCGGGGCTGCTGTGCCGTTAGCTTACTTGAAAAGGGCTGTTTTGTTTATTCGGGATCTACCGGGTGGAGTCCTTTCACATCCACCCATCCCTTACTCACATCCATCGGTGGGCTAATTTCAAACTCGCCAACCTGCTACCTGTTTTCGACCATATACCGAGGCGGTCTGGGCCTACCTAGCAACCATGCTTTTTGACCAGATTTACTCGTAATGCTCTGGGCTCCCCGGGGACTAATTGCCTTATAGAGTCATTAGCCGCTTACTGCTTCCCTCGCACTCCTCTCCTGGTTCAGGTCCCGCTGTAGTAACGCCGCCCGGTCCTCCGCCGCATCGGCCTGCTCCTGCAATGACTTGATTTTCTTTTTCACCGCTTCCAGGGAGCTCCCACCGGCCATTTTTTTGCTCTGTTTGTCTCAGCTAAGCTAGTTTTCTCTCAGTTTTTTGCGTGCTTCCCCACACGCAGACACAAGCACACTTGGAGATGCGGCGCGTTTGATCCCTGCCCCCACCGCCTTTAATCAACCGCTGATGAGGATTGGGACGTGCCACCAACCCCGGAAGTAACTCATTTTACTTGAAAATAGTTGAATAAATTTAGTGAACTGAATATGTGGATCATAATTATTATTAATGGTCCTTTAAAATATTTTTCAAGCCATTTTAATGCTTTTTGGCTACGACAAAACTACATTATGAACCAGTTAGTTTAAGTGCGTCCCCTACTGCTAAATTGAGCTAAGCCTTTCAAAATCACAGTTCCAAACATCAACTTAATCTAAAGACAGCAAGAGAGTGCCTTAAATCACTTATACACACATAATACATACATTATAAATATGTTTAATTATTCAGACAGTGTTATTAATGTTCTCGGTATTCATAATTGTGCTAATTAGACCTGCAGAACTTTGTCTTCCTGCACTAAACTGGCTTAAAGAGCACAGAAGACACCCATGCTCTATTGTAGTCTATAATATTCAAATATATTGCTATGTTTATGTAGTTATTTATTTAGTGAACTATATCTTTTTGTATTTCTTTACTCTGTCATTAAATCAGTCAACATGAGTCTATCTCACGGATGTTAAAAAGTTTGTTGCTGCTGCTGACGTCGTCTCTGCTCCTGACGTCATCAATTAGGCTTTATTGGCGTAAGAATAAACGTTGCCAAGAAACTGGTAATTTCATCTGGGTTTATAACCGCGGAGTACGTTCTGTGGCCAACAGGGCCACAAATCTGTCAAAATGCACTTCATAATATGCTTGTAAAATACACGACTGAAATCAGACACTGGCCCTCAGATTCGTCCAAATGGTGGTGGAACGCAACGGTAAGCCAGTGAGCTGTGACTTTACCTTATACAGCACAAGAGCTAAATTTAACTATCCATATATTCTTATGAAGCCCACAACTCTCTTATAATTGATTAGTGCATAACTTAAGCATTAGGGTGTCTGTTTCATGGCTGGTGATCTTAGTTTCCAGACGGGACTCAAAAGGAGTGTATCAAGGTCATATCATTAGGTGGTGGGTGCGCCAAATGGGTTCCTTCGGCCCAAACTCACATCTGTGGCTTTCTTCTCTGCGAGCTCCAATTTCTCCTGGGCCTCCTTCAGGGCTTCAGAGTATTTGTCCAACTCATCCTCAGTTGCCTTCAGCTTCTTCTGCAGTGCTACCAGGTCATCCTCAAGCTGGTACGCAGAGAAACGAGAAGATTTTTATTTACGTGAGGATGATTTTCTCAGATTAATTCTCAACACAAACAACGCGGAATCAAACACGCTTTTATTAATTAAAAAAAGTACACACACATATATATTTGTTACTAAACGAATGAATTTCTATTAAAAGACTATTATTCCTGAGGCTAGGATTTCTTAAATTAATATTTATCTCATTGCTTAACAGCATAACTAATGAATAAAGGATCCAACTAGAAATGTGCACTGTTTCCAATCGTGCCAACCTCATGCAGTCAACATATAGAATAAAGAAACGTTAAAAGAAAAGCTATTTTTAAGGTTATTATTGAAAAGTGATTTGTTAAATCAAATGATAATCCTCAGTGGGAGATCATCGGAAAGAACCATGCAGCGCCGTGCGCAACGTGCCAATGGGACTGCTGCGTAAAAGCATCAGAGCGAGTTTCACACTGGATGCCGACCTGTTTGCTTCTGTCCTCAGATGCTTTCTTATCTGACTCGGCCTGCTCAGCTCTGTCCAAGGCATTCTCCTTGTCGAGCTTGAGCATCTGCATCTTCTTCTTGATGGCATCCATGGCTGGTTAGTGTCGGCGGTCTCTGCGTAAACCAAACAAAAGAAACTGAATGAAGGGATCGGAGCGTCTGAACCACTCTGAACGCCAAGCTGGAGTGCGAGCTCGGTTAGTCTGTAGTGAGTCAAATATGTATTTTGGCTGGGCAGTTACTGGATACCGAATACAGTTTTGGAAAGAACTACAGCTGCTTGCCAACGTGGAGACCCGTCTTTTTTTCCTAAATCTCTTCACTGATTCGCTCCTCCGAGACATTTGACCACTTCTATGACTATACATGGGGTACAGACGTCAGAAAGGCACTACCCTCTCACAGCAAGACGTCCACTCCTATTTCTAACACCCTCCAAGTGGAAGTAAAGTGTCAAGACTCAAAGAGTAGTTCTCTGAGGGGGGTTATTTGGAATAAATGTGTTGGTAATGACGACTCAGTTAGCACCCAGAAAGATAAGCCACAAACTACAATACATGTGAGAAAATGTACATTTAAGACATCAACTGACTTTTATCCTATAATTATTTTAAAACCTACTACTACACAACAGAGCCAAACTGCATCCACCAAATTGGGCCAAAACCATGTTTTAAATACCTTTCCGAAGCACTTTGTGACTGTTTTTGTCTTAAAATTTGCTATATAAATAAATTTTGCTTACTTGCTTACATAATCAGACATTTTGTTCTGTATCCAGAAATAAACACTTAAAGAATTACTGTACCAGTTCTTGTATCAAAGCTATTCCCACAAAGCAAATATATCTGATTGGTTAAGCCCCTGCGAAGGTTCTTCTCCCCTGGAGGGCTGTCATATTAGCCAGTATGGCTTGTTTGCTGCTCAGGGATCATTTCAGCAGCTCCCTTACAACATAGTTCAACATCCAAGCAGCAATCAGATAGGCTTTGCTTTCGGTAGAGTTATATCATCAAGTCTGTCCAACTCTTCTCTCAGCTAATACATGTGAGATAATTCCAGCTCAGATTTGCCACAGTGGGTACAGTGGTGTGCACATACAGAAGCTCTGGAATTTCAACATCACCCCCTCCCTGCGCCGCCTCAGTGAGAGTTCACACAGCCACTGGCACTGCTGCAGCTGTCACACACAACATACAGTCAGGACGGTTGAGAATTGATATTTTAACCTACTGTTGACTACAGTGATTGATTATTTGCATGTAAGAAGAACTGGACCCGAAAAAGAAAGTTGTGTAATACTGTATGAACATCACTGACCTTGTCTTACATCTTAACAAATAACAAAGCATTCTAAGAATATTTTGTCATCTCCTACTCGCTTTGTCCCTTATGCTATTTGTTGAGTGCATATTTTGGAATCTTGCTGCTTGGACAGCACCTGCTGGACTCTGTCCATGACCCCATACTCTTTACAGTTTGACTTTCAGAAGAGAGGCATCAACCACTTTTTAAACAAGCAAAGCACAAGCACACCAAATGATTCACTAATACTGTATTTGATAAACCACAATTTTATTATGTGAATGATTGTTAATTCACATGCTTAAAGAAGAGATTACAAGATCATTAAATAATTATGGTAAAATCTTGATGTTTTTAATTCTCTCCCTTTATCTCTGATGTACCTTTGCATTTTATTTTGTTGGTGGTCTGGTCTGATATCCTTCCTGTGGAGCTTTATTAAGGCAGTCAGCTGTCACTGTGTTGTCATTCTGCCATGTGTTTGTGGACAGTTCAGCAGCCAGCCAGGCATACCAGTCATACACAGAGATCAGAGAGGCTCAGGGCGCAATCCATGTCACCCTAGCACCCTGGATAGATAGAGAGACGAACATCGTCACATTGTACATGTCCAACAAATAATGATTTCTTCAGGTTAGGTTAAGGGAATTTGAATCATGAGACAGAAATGTATCAATTTGATAATTAAGAATGATGTATTTTTTTTATTTCTTCTGATTTTAGCAAATATTGCTATTTTTCTCCATGGCCTTGATACACAGACAACATTTTCAGCCATTTTGCTATCAGCCAAAGTGATCATTTTCTAAATCATTTGGGTCCTTTTGACCTTTTGTTTTTACCACCAGACCTAAAATTAGCAGCACCATGGCTCAGTGTTTAGCACTACTCCCTCACAGCAAGAGGTTCCTGGGTTTGAACCTTCTGTGTGGGGGTTTATACATTCTGTCATGTATGCATGGGTATGCACTCAAAGATGCATGCTCAGTTAATGGTTCCTGTCTGGGTCCAGAACACACATAGATAATTAATCCGCAAAGTTTCACTTTCAGTTCAAAGAAGACTTTTAAAAAATGTCACTAGTTAAATTAGATATTAAATGAGTGCTGTCAAACCTGTTAAAGCTTTAAGGCAGACAGGTGTGATAACTGAATCAAACCTCAGTGTTTCCAGAAGTCCCTACATGCAAAGAAGTGCATGGCCTTGTTACCATTATGTCACAGTCCTGTGAAGAGCCGCATGTGAACTGTAAAGGCTGCAATTTCATTTCATTAAGTGGTGATTGGTTATGACCTGTTTGTTGTTGCGAGGCGCTCATAAATCTAAACGCACTATGATTGAAAGATCATGCGGGCTTATGCGCCATCTTGTAATTGACTTCTTTTATTTATGTAATTTTGTAACGCCAAAGGTATTCAGCAGTGTTTTTACAGTTTGGTGTCAGACCACAAATATAAACTTCGTCACAGATCTGTTGAGACGGCTGTGTAAGTAGCTCCCAGACAAAAATAAAAAAAAATAAAAAATGGGAGTCTGGTGATGATATCATTGTGAATGTCTAGACTGGAATTTCTCACTTCCTCCTCAATAATTAAAAGATACCCACACATACTGCTGGCTTTTCACTTAAACCTGGTGAGTCAAACTTAATGAAGCTCATCAAAAGGGTTTAGACAGATTCATATGTGAGGCCGTGCAAATGAATGAGTGTGTATGAGTGTGTATGAGTGTGCAGCGTTCTCGTCACGGTAATCCATTTTAGTGCACCAGTGGAATAACACCACAAAAACCAGCTGATCTGACCCTAATCTTTTTATTGAAAAGAAAAGGTGAACGTGAGGTAGTGAATGTAGAGAGATGGGATGAAAGAGCAGATGAGAAGGAGATCAAGATGCCGTTTGTCCCCAAGGCGCCGCTAACTAACGACGGGTAATCTTACATTGAGCACAACTGAAGCGTCAAGACTTGCTATATAGTATGCTGTAGTCATCAGTAACTGTAGCTGCTTTCTGACTTCAATTATAATTAGATTTAGGACATAAAAATAATGGATGAGCTGTCTTCTATCACCTGCTTCTCCACATTAAATGCAATGCCCTCGTCCTTTCAGCCAGGGTTTTTGCTGTCTTGTCCGCAGCCAACAGGGCCTCTTGTTACAAGTCAGACCCACTGTTAACAGAAATGTTTTAGCAGCCACACAGTTTCAGATTTCTGCCAGATAGAAAAACACATGAGGTATTTGCTTTAAAAGCTGATTTAGTGAGAAAATGTCAGGGGAAAAAAAGGACTCCAGGTTTTAAAACAGTGCCAGGAGCAGCTGTGCCACTGCAATTGACTTTGCCTCCTCAAATTTTAGTGCTGGACAAATTTAGCATAGGCTTCATTTTATAGTCCAGACTCAATATAGAGTCAGGTTTAGTGCTGACTCAGAAATACCAACTTGTCCTGACACAGACACTTAAAGAGACCTTGTTTGTTCGCCAGAAGCTACCCCTCTTGTTATTCACTTAGAGTGGTTTCACATTCTGCAGCTCCAACATCACACATGGATGCAACAGACATGATGAATCTGATGTTCTACATTATCAGCAGACTGTTAAATTCTGCTTTCTGTAAATATGATATCCCAACATAAAAGTCTTATAGTATGCTGGTAATAAACTTCTGGTAGAGTCCTTATATAGCATGATACTGAACCTTAGTGCATTTTAACTACACACTAAAACGAGTTCTTGACACACAGGATTAAACACTGCGTGGTCAAAGTTGAACGTGATATGTTTAAATTAGAAATTATTATTATTAATGGTCAAGAAGTACACGTACGATCTTATTCTCACCTAATTTGGTTAAAGATATTTTAATTTATGACGCCTTTGATTCAATGTGTGTTCCAGATAAATATTATTATTATTGGCAGAGGGTTTTGCCAGAATACAAGTGCAATCTTGGCAGCCAGTAATGATCTACATGTGATCAGAGTTCTCAGATATATTCAGAGATAAACCATCAACAAGCTATAAGACAAATTGGAGTAACTTCAGTACTTCAGTTTCTTTTCACAATAATCTTGTACTTTACAATTGAAACTAGAGCAAACTTTAGCCCACAAAAAATATTTTTGTTTCATAATGCAAATGTTTCTATTGTTACTGAACCTCTCTTTAAATAATAGAGATAATAATAATAATAATAGAGATCCAGTGCATTTTACAAAATGTTTTAGTTTCTTTTAATTTTGTCCTCACTAAAAGCCCAAATGGACCGTTTCTGAGGACAGACTTTGGTGTCAGTGGTCTCCAGGTAGCTGCACTTGACTGCACTTTCAGCATACCAGTGAAAAAGATGTTTCAAATGTGAAGTTTTAGAATTAGCCTCAACTAACTGCTAAGTATTAATAATTTCTTTTTATTTTTTTATTTACAGGAATATTGGAAGTTATATGCAATTTTAAAAGCCAGTAGCCCTGCATGGTGTAACAATCACTCATGCACTCTGGATATAGCTGCACGCTCCCATGAATTGTGGAGTTTTATTTTATATTATCTATATATCCATCTATCCACCCATCTATTATCATTCATTACCAACTTGTTAATTTGTTTAATTTAAAGGTCAAAGTCTGCATTTCAGTTACATATTGGCTGTTTGGTTTTCAACTGTGGTGCTGTGCTGAGGCAAAATTACAAAACATATACCACTATACAGAAACTCGCAGACCTGACTGCGTGCACACTACAAGTAAAACAACCACACAAATTTTTATTACATTGAAATGCTTTATTTTCAGTGAATACAAAAAAATAGTTTTTATCGAGGCCAGATAAATATCTTTTATATTGTATGTTATCATTTACCTTTATTGTAGCGAATTCCTAATTTTATTTCTGTTAAGGAAGGGGGGCGAAAAACAAAACAAAACATACAGAACACTTCAAATAGTCCACAGCATTGAAAATGCATCACAACATCTTAATGGTGACAGATATATCGAAATGTTCTTATCACATGTTTCGTTCATAGTTTTAAAAGCACAAGGAAAGAAAGCCCACCCATAAAATTTCAGTGACTTCATAACACACAATAAAGCAGTGGACAGGCTCACGTGTCCAGTCTGTCGTCATTTAGAAGCACTGTGGTACATGCCCATGGAATGCAGTACTAAAATGTGTTCATCCGTGTAATATACATATTCAGTATCTTCGGCATACTGATAATACATTTTAAAGGACGACACTTTTTTTTTTGACTGGCAGACAGTTCCTCCATCATCCCTAAAAGGCCTTGCATGTGGCAGAGAGGAAAATAAAGGGGGTGCAGTTGCTTTTAGCACTTAGAGGAACAGTACGCTAGCGAGTGGGAAATCAAATGTTAACAATCCACAGACATGAACCTACATTTAAAAGAAAAAGAACAAAAAAAATAGTGTGTCCACTTCCATTCTATTGACCACTGAGGTGAAGCTGTCACATAAGCAGACCAAACAGTGTATGGGCTACGGACTAAGGCACTAATAAAAACACTACAGACTTGACTGATAAAGCAGTGAACCCACCCCTCGCTTCTCACGCTCACACAAAAAACACACAATGGCAGAAAATTTCTCTGAATTCAGTCCCAATGCTTTAAAACAAACAAACAAACTTAAAGGTGATGGTCTGTCTTTAGCTCTTCACCGTCGTATACTATCCTCACGTGGAGGTCTGAAACTATCTGCATCCGAAACACAAAGCCATGCATTTTCACAGCAGGACCTATTCTCACAATCTACTGTAGTTTAATATTGAAACAGAGTCCATATAGTAAGACGTGAACAAAACACATTACAAACAAAAGGTTGTTCTATTGCAGCGAGTAGCATATTCAGTAACGTAGCACGGAGCACCCAGAACAGGAGAAGGATTAGTGTTGCAGACTGTTCACTTTCAGGTCATTCATGTTAAAGATTTATTCGTGTATTTATTTATTTATTCATTCATTTGTTAGAATCAGCTTATTGACCAATCTTTTAGATTCTGAATTTTGTTGTTTCCCGAATTTAGAAATGTGGAGATAAATAACATCAGTCCCTGGCAGTGATGAATTTTGCTGGAAAAAATGAAAGAAAAAAAAAAATACTAACATAAGGACCAAAGTAAATCTGTTGGGACCAATCATCAGGAAAAAGTGCATGCATAGAAGTGGCACTCTGCATGGCATTCGGCTAATTCAAGTGATCCCTGGCATCTTTCCAGTTATTCCAAACATGCATTATGTAGGAGTCGGCCTGCAGGGTTACGCAAACTTTTCCATTCTGCACGAAAAGTATAAGCAGAGCTCTGGATTATTACTTTAAGTTTACGTGGCAGAAGGGAAGCTAACACTGCCCCCTAAAGCACCATCCATCTTATTGCATCATGATCATATTCTGTTCATACTGTATATAGGTCCCATTACCCGAAATGACAAATAATTGAGAAAAAAAAAGACTTTTGAAGGTCTTTGAAGATATTTGATATCTTGCCAAGAAGCCACCCAGGACTCTGCTAGTGGTAGTAAATAAATGAGACCGTTTGCGACCCTGAAAGAGACAGCTCTCTGCTAAAAATACTCAGGAGTAATAAATATCCATTTTATGGTAACATGCCCTGCGTAGGAAAGCATTTACATGGTAACATAATGTAAAACATTCTATTTGAGTCTTAGAGGCTGCACATGAGGGTCCTAAAATCAAGGGTTGTGACAAACGTAGAATTTCTTGCAAGTTGCATTAAAGAAGTTTTGCACGTGGAGCGAACAAAGAGTATAAAAATTAGAAGAAAGCAAGCAAAGACGCTTATATACTGTAACTCTCTACACAAAGAGAGGATTGCTAAAAAAAAAACCCCTCCAAAACACTTTCACTGTTGAAATGGCCCAAGAAACATCCATACGCAAAATCTGACCTTCCTTCATATTAGGGTTTATGGCCACTGAATTAAAGTCAAGTCATGCCACAGTGATTTACACGATTCAGACAGACATTAAGGTGCCAGATTGGGGTATACAGGCAAACATTCATACAATATCAGAGTACCAAGCAGAAATGTTTTTGCTTTCAGGGTGTTGTTGCAGTTAAATGGCTATGTGACGTGAACAGCAATACAATCAGTTCTTCATTTTAAAGTTTATGCACAAGAGCTGCAAATTGTTAAACATTACAAAAATGGCGCTTAAGAACAAACGTGAGAGCACATGTGCTGTTTGAACTAAGCATGTCACATTCTGGTTTAGATCACATCAGTTTGAAGTAGTTATACATTAGGACATGAAGAAGTTCTTCAGGCGATCACCACAATCTTTTTGTTGTTTTCACAAAGTAGTCAGTATCACGTAGTAGTTTTTAAAACGTGCTAGTAGATGACCTTACATGTTGTCAGCGGTGTTCAATGCAGACCTTGGTTTGTTAATCAGTCACAACTTATCTGGATTCACTGGAGGACGGCGTACCAGTCCAGGTGTGCCATTAGCAGGATACAAATATGCACACAAAAACAGATGTGCTCTTCACACTGGTGCAAGCGTACGTAGCAGCAAAGGTGAGGCTGAATAACTAGTTGCTGTCCTCTCGCAGTTCGCTGGGCAGGAACTTGTACTGCTGCTGCCTTATTTGGGCCAGTTTCTTTCTGGCTTCTTCCAGCTCTCTCTCCTTTCTCAGCATCTCTTCCTGGGCGGCGATGATCTACACAGGCAGTGAGGAAACTTTTATGTCAGAGCATATATCATTTTAACCTTTTTTAATACACACACAACCCAAAACCTGCAAAATATGTAATTGTCACAATGTAATTGCAATTTTTAGAAAATGTACTACCTCAGTGTCTTTATGCCTTATGTTTCTGTGTGTTTTTTGGTTGTATAGTCTAACTTAAGATGTGTGTGAATGCACTTGTGTACAAAAACAGGGGATTTGAATTCCATGTATTGACTGAAGAAGACAAAAGTCTTTTCTGAGAACACTGACAACCATCAAGAGACAAAATGAAACGTGAAATAATTAACAAGTAGAGGGCATTTCAATAGCTTGTCAGCATTTTTCAGCAGCATCAAATCAATACTGCCAAATGCCATCACCCAGCAGTGCTGAAGCATGAGAAACTGAAAATATTTGTAAAGCTGGTGACTGTATTTTTTTTTTAATGTCAAATTCTGGATGCCTACAGGAGCAGATGATGTTGCATCAAACAGATCAATCATTAACCAAGAATGAATCGTCATTGCTTAGAAATGTGTGAAATGAAATTTCACTGACAATAAAACTGCTGAACACACCAGAATGAACAGATTTATTTTTTAATGCAACAGAAACTGGTTTCAAAATTAAATGCTCCTAAAAGCATTACCTGCGCAATTCCACCCACAAACTTCGTCTTCACCACCACGTTGTCTTCATCTGATTTTTCAAATGCTGCCTTCTGAGCTGCCCGCACCAAATTGTCAGATGCTTTCTTCACTGCATTTCCAGCAATCTAAAGGGCAAATACATCATTTACAGAACAGAACAACAACATAAAAACAAAAATATACAAGTACTAGCAGCTCAAGATGAGAAAACTACAGCGTTTGACTAAAAGCAATCAGTTCCTTTTAACTGGTGCAAAGATGAGCATAAACATTTTCTAATTAAATGCACACCTGTAAAGTAAGAGCAAAAGCTATTGAAGATGATCGCTAATCCTCTTCATATCAACGCTTTTAAATTAACCTGCTGTGTTTACCTGTAGTCTCCTCATGGCCTCAGAGTCTTGGTCAGCCTTCACCTTACAGGCCACCAGTAGCTGAGCAGTAGAGGCTGCCACCTGTTTGGCTGAAGAGATGAGTTTCTCCTCACTGGCGTGACCCTGCACTGAGGCATTTGCTGCCTCACACAGGTTGCTAGTTGCTGCTGCTACCATACGTGCCTGTTTATGAAAAAAAAGTTAATTTATTTAAAGTGAATTTCTGGCAGATGTGATTGTAACCTGTGTAAAACAACACTTTTCACTCCAGCACTTACAGCAGAGATCAGCCCCTGGGACCACTGTCCATCATCCACAGCATTTGCAGGGACGGAGCCCACTTTTCCCTGAGCCACCAGCTCTCTTTGGGCAGCTGAGGCTGATTTAACCAAAGCACTGGTGGCTGCAGCAATGGATTTAGCTGCCTCTAGGATCTGCTCCTCAAAGTTCAGGGTCTCGTCTGCTTGCTGAGGGAGAAGAGAACCATTCAAATGATTAAGTCTTTCGCCAGTGTGAAATTTAAAGAAATATCAAAGTTGATTAATCCTCTACTCAAACTGAAGTACTTATCACTGGAAACAGATGAACTTTGGATTCATTACTCCGTTAAATAACATTTTGTATGCACATTTTTAGACAGGACTTGATTGATCATCAGTGACCAAGGCTGGGACACTTGGTAAGAGAAGCAAAATGATGATTCATCCAGATACAGAGCTTCTTCTCAAACTGCAAGAGCTGATAAGGAGCTACATACAACAACATCAAGCAAGACTCTATAGAAAGCATCCTATTATACTCATCTGCTTTTTTTTTTTTTTTTCCTAAACACATACGCACACACCCTTTTCACACAAACACATTCACACCACATGTCTGTAGACAGAGCGGGACACTGTAGGAATATGTTTGATATATAGTTGGGACTGAATAACAACCTAATATATCAAACATATCAGACAGAGCCCTGCAGAGAAGGCCTCCGGTGGTGGGGGCAGGCAGGGAGGGAATAGGGAGGGCGGGGGGTTAACTGGGAGCTAGAAGACACAGACTGGGACAGGCTTAAGCTAGAACTACAATGAACTAACACAGGTGGCTGGATCGGTGGCAGGGTGGGTGGTGGAGGAGTGGGATGAACAGGAGGGAGGGCACAGTAAACATGATGGTGTTTGAATTGATCTGAATGAAGACAATATTATGTACAGTATCATGAATTTTAGTGAGTTTGTCAATACAACAAGTGTCAGCTACAGAGATCACATTAATACTTCCATGAACATGAATATGCAATTATATATATATACATATATATATATATATGCATGCACACAGTACTGTGTAAGACTCTTGAGCTATCCCTCATTTCTTCATAACTTGCACAAAAATAGAAAATGGGTGGAAATGGGTTATTGAATTATGTAATTTAGTTTGGACAGTTTTAATGAGGTTATGACCGCCTATATTCTTCAACACAGCCTAAACTCTCTTAGGTAAGCTTTTCTGTAATTTCTTTAAATTCTCTTCAAGAAAAGTTCTTCAGTCTCTTCTTTGGATGTTGGCTGACTTTTGTTTTCTGTCCAGATGAGACAACATTGTTCCAAAAATGTTGAGGTTCGGGCTCTGGGGAGGCCAGTCCATGACGCAGTTTCCCATTGTGTGGTTTCTGTCCAAGTATGGTTTCACTGCATTGGCATCGTTTTGGGAATCATTGTCATGCTTTATTCCTGGTATTGCATGATGGATCACAATTCTGCATTCATAATTCCATGAGTTTTGACAAGGTGGCTTACTGTTGTGAATTTCTCTCCTGACCTCTGTACATACATAATTTGGCATACCTCAGCCGTTCGTCCTGGTTTCCCTTCGTTAAGAATGGCTTCTTGACAGCTACCCTTCCACTGAGACCATGTCTGCGGAGGCTTCAGTGATCAGTAGATCAATCAACTGAAGGTCCAGATGCACCTCTCAGGTTTTGTGTCAGGTATTTGCTGGATTGCTCTCCATTACTTAAGACATTACTTTCAGATACTCTCCATCTGCTGTAGACAATTTTTAGGCCTGACAATTCTTCTGTCCTTCTCTTGTCCAGTTTCCTCAATTTAAAACAGTGCCAGTGTTTTGGGAAACATGTTTTTGTAAAAATACTATTTTATACCTGTCAAAATTTGTCTTTGGCATTTTTGTAGATTCAACTAAAGAAATGGGAACAAATGGGAAATTGGAGGCCTCATCTCTTTAAAATTGGAAACATCCTGTCTCAGAGTGATGCAGAAAAACGTCTCTGAGCCTTGTTCTGCCAGAGGTTTCTTCCTGTTAAAAGGGAGTTTTTCCTTTCCACTGTTGCCAAGTGGTTGCTCAAATTGGGTTGTTTGATTGTTGGGATTTCTCTTTATTATTGCTGGGTATTTACCTTACAATATAACGCACCTTGAGGCGACACCTGTTGTGATTTAGTGCTATGTAAATAAAATTGAATTGAATTGAACAATGTTAAGCAGCTTAAAAAAGTCCTCTGAAAATTGTCGGGTTTCAAGACTGGCCAGAAAATGAACAAAGAAAAACTTTGAAAACCTGGAGAACTATAGCTCAAGATCAGTTAAGAAAAATATAAGCCAGGCTGCTTCTCTGAAGCAAAATTTAAAGAAATATGGGATGGCTCAAGATTTTTGCACAGTACTGTATACAACAGCTTGACAGACAGGACAAGAAATAGAGCACCCTTTCAGTAATGTAACAAAACAAAATGTGCTATTTTGTTACCGTAAAATTGCTCCTTGTACAACTTCCAATAATAACACTGAAACTTGGATATAAACCACACAAAAAGATGTTTACAGGCACGCACAGAGCACTGTTTAGGATAGACTTGAACGTATTCCTAAGCTCATTTATATAATGTACAGAGCTGTAAACGCTGTGCAGTCCAAAGATCAAAATAAGAAGTTTTATCTAAAAGTCAACAAATCACTTGGCAGTTACAAGGATGACCTGTAATCTGAAAAGGTGAAATATTTAGTGCTCAGATCAAAGTGCACTCTACTCTAAATCACTAGTTTTTACATTAAATAAACTAACACATGTCCACATTACAGCACTGGTTGGCTTGTTGTTAGGTGCTTGCTGGGCAACATCATAATATCAGGCGATTTGGTGTTTTATAGTGAGATTATCAACCACACCCAATAACATTTCAGATGCCTCCTGTGACTCTTTGCAGAGGACCTGACCTTTTATTGGTCACCATTAAATTGTTACTACATAAAAAGCATTTAAGCAAGCTGTAACAGTAAAATCACACACACACACACACACACACACACACACACTCAATAATAATGCTATAATAAACAGAGCAATTACAATAGGTCCTTCACACACTAGTGCTCGGGCCCTAATAACAGTCTAGAGGTTATAATTTTTAGGCAATGTGTGTGTATTTTTACTTTTAACAGTTACATTGTTGTGTTGGTACTTTTTAGTAAAACAACTTTAATTTGGTTACCTGATAAAATTAGCACCAAAGTGCTCCAGCTCACTAATCTATAATCTATATTATAGAAAAGTTACATTATCATTTTCTTTTTAGACTTAACATTCACTAAAATTGTAAAGTCTGGACCGATAAAGATTTAACTAATGTGGCCAGCAGGGGATCCTGAGGCGTTTGGTTACAGGTTTTTTTGTAATGTTTTTGCGGTTTATTCCCCTTTTTGCATCTTGGAAACAACTCTACATCTTCAAAATAATTATTTAATGATTTTAAAGTATTTTAGCTGCTCATCACATCATCTTTGAAATACCATATAAACATCACCTATAGGCCATTAGTAAATTGATTGTTTAGGAATGATTTTCCATTCATACTTTAAATTTTCAAGTCAGGACATTTTCTTGTAACAGAGTATTTCTATCCACACATCATCTATCATGAAAGACTTTTATGAGCTTCATGATGAATATTTCTTCTTTATTTCCAGAGACTGCTGACAGAAACAATATCTTAGAAAGCTTTAAACTGTAAAAAAATGGAAAAAGGCCTTTTGACAGGTCCTGTCTTTCTCTTTAACATTATGTTGACACGATTATCTCCTTCACCTCTCTCCTCATTTATTCACCATACAGTCACCCACCTTTGGCTTGGCTCTGGGTTTGAGTTGCTCGAGCTTCTTAGCTGCTGCTTCGATGGACGCCGCAGCACCGAGCAGCTCCGTCTCTGCGATCACTGTTGGATCCTCGGGATCCACCCACTCTGAACCTGAGGCAGGCAAGCACACCCATATTCATGAATAAGATTTGAATTTGTAAATAGGATTTTATTAATGCTTCACAAAGCAGTGTTTTGACCGAACATGCTTCACACTGTGATCCAAAGAAAACAAGTACACCGTGACCACACACAGGAAAGTGTGCCATGTATCTTCACATCCCATGCATAGCTGACAACAAACCATCATTCACTGCAATGGAGACAGAGTAATGGAACATAAAAGAAAGCATGATGGATAGAGCAGATGGATGTAACTGAGAAGCCTGAGAGCAGCTGGATTTGATGAGATTAAATAAAATCGATGTTAGCGCTGAGGAGAGAAATTATTTAAGAGCTCACAACTGGCACAGTACAGAAAACGGCCCTAACTTACCTCCATCTGTAGCAAGAGAAGGAGGACAGGAATATTACCAAATGTTTGAGTAAATAAATATTTTTTTCTGTTACATGAGCTTTTTAAAAATACATTCTACCATTAATAGCAATATAATATTTGTTGGGAGCCTTATTAGAAAGTAAATAAAAGCTTTACTCATATGAATTTGTGTTTATTGCATGACATCTCAAAAGGACTCCTTGTGTAACATGTGGTGATGTGTGACTGTGTGCATTACCTTTCATGGCCTCAGCAGTCTGGATGAGCTCTGTTACTGCTCCCGCTACTCGCTTGGAACAAGCTGCCAGATGCTGCTTCTGCTCTGCAGTAGGCTTCTGCAGTACCTACAAACACATGGGTGCAACAGTGTAAACTTAAAATAAACTTTTCCTTATTATTTTTTATATATAGATACATAAAAAGTGTTGCAATGGTGGATGCTTATATTAAAGATGCTTAAAGTATCAAATAATGAGATTAGCGTTTGTACAAGTTTTTTTTTTTTTTTTTTTTTTACAGACTTGCTGGTGCAGTATTCAACCTACCAGCAGTACATGTTCCAGCAGGTCAATGTAAGCAGTTGTACATTCTGCTCCAAACATCAGTGCTCTGTTCTTCACCTCCTCACTGACCTCGGGATGGTAGGCTGCTTGCTGAAAGACACAAACACACACTTATAAATTTGTGTGGGGATGACATTTGTGGGTCAGAATTCTAATTTCAGTTTTTGGTTTGCATTTGTAGTGGCGAAAATGATTGATGCTGATGATGCTGGGCTCAGCCTTAGAGATGGGGCGAAGAGCTTAGACATTCGTAGAGAGCTCAGTGTAGACCCACTCCTCCTTCGTGTAGAAATTTGGGCTATCTAGTTAGAAGCTAACGATGCCTCGTTTGCACCTTTCTTTTGAAAATTTATGCCCAAGTTGAATGACACTTCAGGTAAACCACTGGAGATCTGGAATACCCTGCTTAGCCTTTGCTACCACAACCAAATTCAGATAAGTGGGAAATAATGGATAGATGGACATATTTTCTTTTTTTTTGCAACTTTTTGGAAGTACCGCAATAAATCAAATTTAGACATGCATGACTTGTTTGTGGCAATAGAGCACCTTGCAGGTAGTGAGCATGTCTGACATGGCTTTGCGGCTGACGTTGGCAGTATGGATGATGTCCTCCTGTCGGCCAGAGTTCCCTGCAGCCACCGCTTTAGCAGTTGCCATGGTGATTCCTTTAGTCATGCGAATGAACTCCTCAGGTGTGGTTGTCTTGTTGGGAGCATCCCTGGATTGAAACACCTGTGGACATTTTAAGTGCACAAACTTAATTCAGGGAATATTAAAATCAATAACTCCTCACTGTGGAAAAAAAACTAAAGATGTTTACTTTGTCACTCACTCAACATTTTCAATAATTACAAAAATATTACTCATCACACTTGCAAGCTGATCAGTCCCCTTTCTGAAACGTGTGATGCCACCATACTGCTAACTAACATTCACAAGCTCGACTCGTCCTTACCGACATTTCCTGTTTAATACACTCGATTGTAGCCTCAAGTGCTCTGGTACCGCGAGTAGCTTCATCCTCCACAGCTTTGACCGTCTTCAGCAGGGATGTCACATTTGTCACCATCACCTGGAGAAAACAGAGAACACTGTGTTCAGCCACATCCAAGCTCTGAATTAGAAATAGAGGAAGGACAACAGAACAAACCCCAAATGACTGACATTATGGAATATTTAGGACAACAGTCTTATTACTATGATAATATTACCAACGAGGAGGTTCAGTATTTGGTTGTTTTTTATAATAACCCCCCCCTCCCCTGAAAAACTTTTATGTATAATGTATATGTAGTTGTAATTTATATTTAAAAAAACGTCTAGGACTGTTTATTTTATAACTAACTGAGCAAATAAACACATCCCTAATCAAGATATTTCACTACACTGGTGGGCACAGCCTTGACGATCATCACATATGGGTGACACCTTTTTTTTTTAATATATATATTTCCTTGGCTCATCATGTTTTTATTTATAGTTTGAACTAATTTAATTCAGATGAAATTTCTATAGCTCTGTAATTTCACACTTATGTTGGAACAGTGAGAGGACATAAAAACAGAACACATCCAGTTAAAATCAGCTATAATACACCATACTGAAAGATAGGGGGCACACAAGCCCCATAAAGGAAAGACTGATTTGTCAGAGTTAACCCCCCCACCCCACCTCCAGTCCTAAAATTGTATGCGAGGCATGTTGTGATCTTCAGAGAGACTTCATGACACTCTGTGGTGTTGCTGACTGAGAACTGACATTTTTTTTCCCAGGCTTTACAGGTTGAGGTGATAATGAGCAGTCGACAGTGTCATCGGTGAGTTATGAGCCGTGACTCTGAAAATTTACAGCGCATGTGTGTCGGAGCAAAGCACTAAGCATAATCATCTTGGTTAGAAGTATTAGACGCTTCCTGCTATCCCGAACAGCCTGACAATTTCCATTACCAAGTCTCCAGTTTAACTCTTGTGGGTGATTTTACTGATTAATGACTCGGCCTGAGTAAGGGGAGGATGTCTGCGCATACAGGATGTGGGACGGTGGAATTATTGTCATCAATTTAAACTGATGTCAGTTCCAGTTTTCCATTTGAATAATCAGAAAATACGAACATAAGAGAAACCAACAAAAAATCAAATAGATTTTATTGTTTTTATTGAGTAAAATAAAGAAAATTCCAATATCCAGATTTCTATATTCGAGCCCACTGGAGGATGTTAAATTAGATGACAGTTTCAGCACTTGCAGACTGATCTCCTCACCTTCGCAGCGCTCTTTAGTTGGTACATAGATGGATCATCGGCTGCCTTGCCAGCGGCACACTTGGTGGCACTAATGAGCTCACCCAATGCCTTGGCCACATCTTTGACAGCATTTATCAGCACCACCTAGAGAAAGGACAGAAAGACATCGACTAATCACTGTGCAGTCCAGGAAAGCAGAAACACTGAAAGGTTATTGCCAGTCGCAGTTCATAATTCCATAATTCCTCCTATTAAACAGGCGCACTAGACAAAGGACAAACAGAAATGAGAGGATTACAAACACAATAATGGTCAACCTGTGTCTCAGGGTCATCAGAGCCAATGCTGGCAGCACCCAATTTGACCACATCTGTGAGCTGGGTAATGGTCTTGGCAGAAGACTGAGCAGCCTGTGCCAACTTCTCCTGACCGGAAGCTGCGCCGGACACCAGCATCTTTGTGTCCTCAACCAGAGCTTTAGCAGTCTTCAAAATGTTTTCCCTGAAACAGAAAAGGAAAGATTAAAGAAGGGGAAAAAAGACATAAAGAGACATAAAAAAATTCAACTGTGTGAGAACTGCTGTGAAAAGGACACACATATTGCTGCACAGCTCTTTTAATATCAAAGGCATTTTTTCATGAAAGCTTGTGCAAGCACGAGGAGGATTGCTAAGGTTATATAACAAGTCATGTCAGTTATTTTTTTTCCTAAAATTGACAAAGGAGATTATAGCAAGCAGCTGCAGAGTTTCTTCTATTATTCTGAGGTAGCTGTGTGAGATGCTCGGAGATTAAGTGATTCTGTTTTCTTTCATCGTGTCCCGAAACTGCTTATCTACACTTCAAAGATTCTTCAGTGAGATACAGTGAAACGTCACAAACAACCATCTGTAAGGAACTATAATGAAAATTTAGTAATGGAACACGTCTATTCTCTGCCCGTTTTGCTGTATTTTTCTTTACACACTAGTATTTAACGGCGGAAGTGCTGCCTTACAGCAGACAAGTGTGAGAGCAGGACAATAAGAGAAGTGTCACTCTGTGCATTTTTCAAAGCCTTAGGATAATTTATTGTTTCTATCAGCAGAGATTTCCTCCCCGTTCAGCAGCTAATATGTCACTCTGTCAGTCTGGGATGAAAGATAACAACAGGGTGTATTTTAGACTCCTGTTGGGTCTTGTAGAAATGTCTTGCACTACTAGGTGCACTTCAAGCACTAACCTGTGGTCGGCAAAGGACTCTTCGTTCTCTGCGTTGAGTGTGCCGGCGGACGCAAACATTATTGTGGTATCCAGATCAGCAATGATCCCAGACACAGCAGTGGCTGCTGTAATGCAAGCCTGAGTGCCCTTATTGCCTGCCTGGAGGGCTGAAAGCACCAAAGACACCTGGGGACATGAGCAGACCGTTAACCACACAGGTGAGGATGCGCAGAGGAAGGCTTTTTTCCCCCCATCAAGGATAGGTTGGTAAATTTTATGATGCACATTAATAAGGACAAACAAGTTTGGCAATTTGCAGCAAAGTAGTGTTACTTTTGGCTCAGTTTGAGTAAAGTACACGTTTACTAGTCAAAACAGAGAAGAGCAAGAGGGGAAAAAATGTCAGTACGTTGCAATGTGCTAACTCAGTAAAATAAATGTGTGATGCTTTTGAAGTATTTCCTTCTTATGTGTAAGTGGTATTAAAACACTGGCACACTTGAATTATTAGAAATAACAGCTGTGAAAAGCTCAGACAAGAGAAAACTTGATAAGAAAACATGTCAAGTATAATGTGTAAAATAAATATATACATATACATTATACATGCTTTGGAATCCTATAATTAAACCACACACAGATAAAATGCACCAGAGCCGAATCACTTCATGTGAAAACAATTCGCTAAAAACAATTTTACTCTAACATTCAATGAAAGAACAACACAGAGGAGAGTTCAGAGCGGAACATACTCGGCCAAGCAGAAATATCTGCAGCCTAAAGATGAAGCAAACAAACAATCGACAACAATTAGCCCGATGGGTTTGGGTTAATGGATGGGGGAACTAAGATAACCTGTTTTGCTTCAGTAGTGGGCAGAACTATTGTAACAAAACCGGAACAAAATAAAAAAGCACAATGTGTTTTTAATTAAATAAGGCTGTCCCATTTTATTGACAGAACAATACCTTCTCTGTGACTGCACGGGCACAATCAATGAGCTCCCGCTTAGTAAAACCGTCAGACGGGGTGATCTGCAGAGCTCCGGCCTTTTGGACCAGAAAGATGCAGCCGTGACCAAGGTCCTGCACTCGGGTTTTGATCTGGAAACCAATCTGCAAACACAAACCAAAGCAAGAACATAGAGGAGGTGGGGGTTTTTTAAATAACAAAATAAATAGTTAAAAAAAAGAATGAAAAAATGCCTCATTTCTGTTCCTGGACTAGAGAAGCTTTAATAATAAGATTTGAGCAGGTGGATGGAGCTTGTGTGTTCACAATGCACACAGCCAAGAAAAAAACCCCATAACAGAGTGTTTAGAGAAGACAGAAACTGGAATTTTGATTAAAATTCACCTACAGTAAATATATTTATATATGAATAACAGAAAATAAGGAAGAGCACATTAAGTTCCCTTTAAATCCACAGCAGCCTAAAGGTCACAAAGAGAAAATTCCCATATTGAAGGAGCAGAGCTCTTTTGTAGGTGAAAACTGTTTTCAGAGTCCTCCTCACCTCCTCTGGTTCAGCTGTGTGAGCAGCCAGTCGTCCCTGAACAGCGAGCTGGCTGTAGTCCACAGTCACCTGTGATGCCAGGGCTCCCAGCTCATCTGGACAAGTCACTGATTTGGTCATCTGATAAATGGAGGGAAAAAGAAATTCAGCACAAAAAAAACAAAACAGATTAACTTTTCTTCACTTTCCGTCAACAAACTATCGAAAATCATTAGGGCATTAAATTAAGGCTATCATCACGAGGTTACTAAAGTGATCAAATGAGAGGACAAAAGTGGAAATGGGACAAATGGAGAACATTAAAATAAATGAGGGACTGCAGGTAGATAAATAATTTTATCAGATCTTTGGATTCTCCCAGGTAGATAAAATCATTAAGTCTGTCTCACTTACTGACTACACTATGAAGTGCTGTGAAGTCAAAAATCAATTTTTCTTTTATAAATGAGCTTGTTTCTCTTCTATTTAACCAACTAGTCATCTCACAAAGATGGAGAATTAGGACCACATAACAGGACAATTTCTACTAACCGCAGATCTGCTGATAAACTACAACATCAAAGTGTGGATTATCAGAAAAAAGCTTGATTTCAGAATTGACATGTAAATCAAACTATTTCGTTTATAATCAACAATAACCCATTCGTAGGTCACAGGTGTACTTCAGGAACAAAAATGTTAAGAGTTATTTTGAGAGCTTACCATTTCCTGAGCAGTGACAGCAATGGCTTTAGAGTATTTCACCATACTGGTCTGGTAATCCACAAATGAGCCCTCAGGTTCGGGTGGTGTACCTTCATCCAGCTAAGGAAAAACACACATCAGCACACAGTTAAAATGCCACTGCATTTTTTCATTTTAGGCACGATCGGTTTGTCCTTCGCAAAAGGAACAAACATCTTCAAACGTGAAGGAAATCAATTTTTCAGCTCTTTACTTGTAATGGCACGTTAAATCTAATCTACCCTTCAATTATACCAATTCTGCCAGGTGTGCAGGCATCAGCAAACCGACATTAATGCAGCTTTATATTCAGGGAAACCCTCTGTATGAATGATAAACACTCATTATGAATTATCCACTCTGTAATTACAGCTTTAAAACAGCATCAACCCCAAAAACATTTGATCATCAGCTTGCAGTTCAAACATTATACGTTTCTAGCATTTCTGCCAAATTAGACTACTTGTAATATCACGGAAAAGGCAGAGAAGACAAAAGAGATTCCAGAAAAACATGCTGGTACTGCAAGATAGCATAATACTGCAAGTGCATGACGTTTGCACCTCCTGCTGATAGAAATAATGCGTTAAAATCTGCAGCCTCGACTAGGTGACTCAAAGTTAATCAGAAAAGCTGTTTAAATCGCCGCTGCTAAAAACCACAATGGAGGGTGACCATTACGCCAATGGGATTATTTGGGAGGATTATCCCCATTTAATCAACTACACTGACTGACACACAGACAAAACACGCACCTGCATGCTCAACATGTACCATGTATGAACCATTTTCATAAATTATTCATGACATGCCACACAAAGTTGATGCAAAGATGCTGTTCCCTCTGGTGAAGCCACACTCCTGAGACGCTTCTTCACCTTTGCAATGCTCCTCACTCAGTACGGTAAGGAGAAATATAATTAGCTGATGCTAGCTGCTGCCTGTACTCGAGATAAAAGGATTTTTCTTGGTTTTCAGGCCAATAGTTTCACTGTTAATTGGAAAGATAGGTCAAATTATCTGACTCTGAGTAAGAATGGCTGCGTTCACAGTCAATGTTCCTTTGCTTCAGTTGCTCGTGATTTGTATTAATATGTTAATCAGTGACTTTTAAATGATGCCTGGGAAACATTATGGTTGTAATCAAGATGTTACACAGAGCAACGGGAAGTCATGGGTCAAATGAACACAAGAAAAGAATAAAACTTTAATTAGATGATGATTGCTCTGTAACATTTGCTTCCATAAGACAACTTCTGTTATCACTATTAACTTTTAATCCATTTACCACACACTCAGTTTCTTTATAGCATTCTGGTTTCTGTAGGTGGGAAATGTTTCAAAACAGGATGTTTCCCCCTACGCAGGTTTAAAAATTCGTACTAAAATGGACTAACTGTGTAATATAATATCAAGTTGCTGCATTTTTAGTGTAATACATTTAATTTTCCATGCCTGTTTTGGATGTTGGGAACAGGGTGGACAGCAGGTGGTTTTGCTCATTGTAAGATAATGTTGGATGATGTATTATCTGACTAGCAGCCATGCTGTCTTGCAACACAAATGAAGACAGAATAGAGCTGTCAATCACCACGTAGTTGGTGATGAGCTGAAATAGATGATGGTGAAAGGCAGACAATCGCTGATGCGGACAAAGAGCTTAAAAAGTGGAGTTTTTTTAGAGCTGCAGTAATGTCTGTTATTTATGAACCAGAGAGTGCAATTTAATTCACCCAATAAAACTCTAAGCATATCTTTAAATTGGTGTAGACGTTATTCTGTGGTATCTGATCCAAATGACGACACACTGTAACCGGCTGCACTCACCTTGGCCATGGCATCTGCGATCGACTCCACCATTCCTCCCACCATTCCCACCTCACTGGCAGCTTCATTAAGTGTCACCATGATGTCATCAACCGCCTCCTTCATGAGCTGAGCTGCCTCTGCTATAGCATCATGCGTATGGGATGCCTGTGAAATGTGACATAGCACAAGCACATATGAAATATACGCACCTCCCATTTTCAGAGTTTTAAAATTACCTTGTCAAACTAGCCCATATATCAGGATTTATTTGCCTTGAGTAACATTTAGGTTTTTGCAATATGTATTTGAAACATTATCCATTTGCACTGAAACCAAGTCACTTTTGCAGTGTTTGGCTGAATCTGAGCAGAGAGTATAGCTCTGTACACTATAAACACTAGAAGCCAAGACATACTAGCACCCATGCATGTCCATGTCATAACATCGCCTCTAGTGTGTTTGACAGATAATGTGGTATGCTTTGGATCATGAGATTTGTTGGACGTGGGCTAGCACGTCCAACAAATGGGACGATGGGCAAATTTGCCCATCACCATTTGCCCATCATATTATGGCCAAATACTGCTTTTTTACCTGAGGTTATTCCTACAGCTTATAGCTCTATGAATTTGAGCTTTTGTCACCCCCTTTTCCATCTGAGGAGAAGAATAGGCTGCATTCTCTATGTCTGGTGCAGTTTCATACCTATATTGACGATACTCAATGTGATGTACTGTTGGTCTGCTTAGTTAATCCATCCAGAGGTAGATCTCCGTCTAAACAGAGGCTCTCCTACTGGATTATGGAGTCCATCTCCCTGGCATATGGTACAAAGGGACTCTCTTTTTTCCTCAGTGTGAAAGCACATTGCACCAGAGGAATGGCATCCTCATGGGGTCTTTTTAGAGGTGTTCCTGTGAATGATGTTTGTGCTGCAGTTACTTGATCGTCACTGCACACTTTTGTTTGGTTCTATCACTTGGACCTGGCAGTCCCGTCAGTGGTTCATTGTGTCCTCTCTGCTCGGTCTACCATGCAGTCAGATGATGGTGGTCTGACTCTGGTTCAGCAGCTGCTTTGTGAGGTGTATATATATTTGATACTATGTGTGTACAGAGTGAATTGCCTGAAAGGGTACAAACTGTTCTGTCCTCAACTTCTGTTCCCTGAAGGAGAGGAATTAGATACACCACCAGGTTGCCCCATTGTGCAGCTGGGCTCGGTGAAGAGCAGCTATCAAACTGAGGGATGACTGTGATGATAAGGGTGTATTATATGCAGGCAGGGCCTCACATATGTCACATATCATTTGCCTTAATGGCGTGAACAGAAGTGTCTTCAACCAGGAAGTGTGATATCTCATCCTATATGTGTTATATCTTCTTCAACTCCTTCAGGGAACAGAAGTTACTGACATAACAGTTTGTTTCTTTCCTCCATTTGGTTTCATCTGTCCAAAGATTTTTCTTTTTTATTTAGAGATATAAAAAATCTTGTCTCTGAGTGTAACCAGTGGTTTGCACTTTATTGTAAACCCTCTTTATTTCCATTCATTACGGTTTTTGAAGACAATTATGTGCTTACCAAGTGTTCAAGAATTGGTTAGATGCTGTGAAACTGTTTTACTTAACCATGGAAATAATTCTGCAATCAGACCTTTTTGTGCTGCCGAGCTGGTCAGTGTGCATTCATTATTTTAAAGAATTTAGCAGATTATTAATTTGATTACTCCTAATTCTTCTAGGATTATTTACTTCTTTTGTTTTTTCTGCCAAATGTCTGTAATTCCAAAATGGTTAATGCAGAAATTTTGTAAAACCCTTTTAATTAAAGCTGAAAGTCTCCACTTTAATCGTATTTTGATCGACTGATTAAAACTGTGGTGGCACACAGGCGTAAAAGGTGCCCGTCTCTCCCTCGTCACACATGTGTGATACTCTTTTGGTCCCGTTGTTTGGTAGGAGTTAAAAAGGCCTAAATGATGACACCCTTTGCTCCACCCTTTTGACACATCACTGTGTATCATAAGTGTGCAATAAATACAGTTAATTATACTTGTTGATGCACTGGAAAAGTTAATGATGGAGATCATTTTCCAATATGTGTAAAGGACGTGAAGGAGCACTTTAAACAAGGTGCATAAAGCATAAAATGGTCATGCCTTTGGGTTTCCTCCACCCTCTTTGGCAGCATAGAGCATTTGCAGAGCCGACTCAGCCAGAGTCTTTGTTTGGTCCAGGAAAGTCATCTGCTGCTGGTGGTCCTTCAGCTTGGACGCCACACCCACGGAGGCCTTGATCAGTGGCTCAAAGTAGCCAGCCAACTGAGTCACCTGAGGTAAAAGAAAAGTTTTTAATGAGTCCAGAGAAACAGCACGAGTCAGCACTAGACAGCCTACATATCGCTAAGTGTCATATTCACACGTGAAGAAGCACGGTTTCAGAAAATGAGCAGCTTCTCAAATTATTTCAAAATGGTACGGTCATATAAGTGTTAAACCTTTTATACATTTCACTTACTGGGCACAATTTCAGGCCATTAAGCAGACTGTTTGGTGTGCAGACAGAATAAAAAGGAATATGTTGCAGTAATAATCTTCTTTACAACACATGAAAAAAATGCTGATAAGTTTGCAAAGATGGACAGTGACACAGAGCATTCTAGTGGGAGGTGAAAGTTTACTCATATAAAAGTGAAACTAACCCTGCTGCTTGAACAATGCATCAACTATTTTTTTCAAAAATCACTATTATTTAATGATAGATAATGCTGAGATAATTATAACAGCCCACGGCTAACATAAGCATACAGGCAACACTCCTGCCACTGAATCCTGCTGCTGACAAAGTACAACTTTGTTGCTCCACAGTTGCAGTATAATAATAATTAAGGCACTGCCCTATATACCTTGTGTCCTAGTTGGGAAGCTTCGCCCCTGGCAGCAGTGGAAACGGGGTCAATTAAGTGGCCAATTTCCTGCACGGTGGACGTCAGTTGCTCTTGTAGTGCCTGAAGAGAGGAAATAAAAAGAAATTGGTTTTTGTGTTGCTTTTTATGGGAGACAGAGGTGCATTCAAAGAAGGCAGCTGGGACCTGCTAAAAAGCAGGAAACATAACAGAAGGATAACTGCCCTGAGCTACTCTGACTTTTAATATGCGAGCTTAAACTTTTTATTATTTAGCAGGTGCCAAAACTTCCCCATTAAAGCCAGTGTCAGGGTGTTAAACATAAGACTCACATCCCGTCCATACTGTGCTGAAGGACTACTGCAAGAACTACTGCCATTCAAATATTTTGTTACATTTAAAGACACAAAAAGAAAAGAAAGAAATAATCCCTAGTCTCTCTTGAATGGTCGGACAAAAGGAAAAGGACAGAAAACCTAATTAATACCACTAAAAATAGACTCAAAACCGACAGATTTAGCATGCAAAAAAAAAGTGGGAAAAGTGGAAGTGGGAAAAAAGAAAAGGCAAACAGAGCAGATTAATATCTACGCAAGTAACAAAAAGACAAATGAAAACACAGACAAAGTTTGTGTCTGCAAAGATCCTGAGCCATCTTCCGATGGCCGCTTACCTCCAGTGAGATGTCGTCTCTGCTGGGTAAGTTCTGGCTGACAGCGGCCAGAGAGGCCTGCTCAATGTCCCGGATACATTTGTTGATGTTATCGATTGACGAATCGCACTCCCGCTGGCCTGGGGCCTTGTCCCTGCGAACAGGAGAGGAGAAAAAGAGAACCAGAAAGACAAAAATGAGTAATGAAGAAAGGAAAAGACCAGAAGAAGAAATGTTAACATTGGAATTATTAAAACCCAGACACATTGCAGGATTTTTATCCCCCCCCCCTTTCTCTACTGGCTTCCTCATCTCATTGCTGCTCAGGTCACATCTGCCAAACTGTGGCCTGTAGGGCCTCGTCTCTGCATAGGGAGATCAAGCCAGGCAGCAAAATTAGCTTTGAAGCCTTTGATTTGTCTGTGGCTCCGGCCTCATGGGCAGATTAAGTTCGTTAAACATCCATTTCCATGCACGGTGGCACACCAAAAGTAAGACTAAAATAAAACCTCATCTCTGTGCTTAATGAGGCTGACAAAGTTATGAGCCCGGCTGTTGCAGGATGCTATGTGTATTCTTTGGCCTGAAATATATCACTGAATTCTATTACACTCCCAGTACTGAATATGCAGTCTAAAAAGGAAGACAGCGATAAGGGCATCAGAACTGAAAGCGACGCTAAGCCGGCTACGCATGAATGCTAATGTGCAGATGTTCTGAGACGAATGAGAACCTTAACATTCAGTGTGTTTGACTCAGGGAATTAGCCTCTCATGGGCATCAGTTTTGTTCTGATCAAGGTCAGGTACAAAACTGTGTGAAAGAGGAGATTAAAAATGTGAGCTGCACAAAACACAAGTGTACGTAACCCCAGGTTACAGCTTTTGGCTGCCCCCTCTCAAGGTGCTTTATACAGCAATACAAGCAGATAAAAAGGGAGCACAAACTGTGTTACGCACAATTCATCACTGCACGGAAATAGACTACAGTGGTGTTGAAGTGCGATAAATTATTAAACTGATGATTTGGAGTCTTCCTGGGTTGAAAGGGTTTCACAATCCCTGCCAAATCATGATATTATTTTGTTTTTGTTTAAACTCATCTAGCCTAGCTGTTTGCCCATTTTAAAGCTTAAATCTGAACAGATGCTGGCACTAACTTCATATTTATCTAACAGACATGAGCAGTATTGATCTCCTCAGCTAACCATCAGCAACAAAGTGAATGTACCTATCACCCAAAATGTCAAAGTGTTCCTTAAATGTGAAACCTTTGCATAAACACTCCTGCTGTAGTTTGTCTTTTTGCATCTAGTTTTGTAAAATCTCACTGAATCATTGTTAACTAACCGGATGGCTGTGATGAGACTCTTGATGGAGTCGGAGACAGTACGAGAATGACCGGCCAGGACGGACCACGTGGGCGGGTCTTTTGGGTTGATAACCAATGAGCGTGCGGTTTTGAGCAGATGGGTGGAGCTATCAAGCATAGACCGTGCCGACTGGAGGATGGGCTCCTGTGCTGCAGAGCCCTAGAGAAAAAACAAACTCAATTGAAATTTTGCATAATTTTCCAAATTTTTCTTCAACTGGTAAACTGTAAAAACGCGCAACAGTCCTGCACTAATGTTGACAGAGCCACACCTCAGTGCTGATTTTAGCAGGCACGCTGGCAAACTCTGGGTTGGAAGCAAATGTTGTCAAGTTTTCAACAGCTTCAATTAGTGGAGCCGTGGCGACTCGACACCTGTTCCTGTTTTCCTCTGAGAAATCACCATCTAAAGCCTGGAAAGTGAGATAATGGAATTAAAAAAAGGGTGTATGAAACAAATAGCATTAAAACTGACTGTATTAAAGTCATCAAAAGCGCTGAGAATAAATATTTTTAAAAAGACAGACATATACATAAAAACAGGGATTCCTCCAGATTATCACACAAGTCAAAGACAGAAATGTTATGTCTAAGCTAAGTTTATAGCTGTACAATGACAATTAGGTCACAGAGTCAAACTTTTGACAAGATAGAAACCTACCTTAATTGTTTTGACCAAGTTGGCAGTGCTGTTGGCAACCTCCTTGGCAGACTGCACAAAGTGCCTCTTGGCAACAGGA
The DNA here is from genome assembly GCF_036321145.2 of Pelmatolapia mariae. NCBI lineage: Eukaryota > Metazoa > Chordata > Actinopteri > Cichliformes > Cichlidae > Pelmatolapia > Pelmatolapia mariae. The sequence continues at coordinate 28,794,730 of NC_086227.1, read as the reverse complement.
TTGGTTGTCTTAGAAGAAGCGAGACGACAGGCGTTGCACAATGCCGAGGTGTGCTTAGCAACGATGGTGGCTGCTGAGAGAACCTGTAAAACAGTAAAATGGTAAATTGTCAGTGATACTGCAGGCATGGACAATCTTGATATAAGATTGATATAAGAGGCCCAAATGTAAAGCAAATGTACAGTCTTATTATTTTTGTTTTGAATGTTTTCTGGAACGTTTGGCTTCATGAGACAGTTGCCGCAGAGATAAGAAGAAATGAGATGAAAGAAAGCAGGAGAATGCAGTTAAGGTCTGGTTAGCAGGGAATCGACTCAGGAACTCCCTGCAGACGCCCATGTGGTATGTGTGCAGTTTTGTGCCATTACCATTTATTTGAACTAAAAATAATTTACTAATAAAAGATCTTCATTAAAATCTCTGGTATAGACCGATGAGCTGAAATGTGACTTATGTGAGAGTGCTTAGGAAGTTGCATAATTAGACAAAATGTTAATCTTCAATGCAGAGAGTTGTTGATGGAAATAAAGGCAATAATAGAGCAAATATTAATATTAGACTTCCAGATCTGCAGGGAAAGCATCTGGCTACCAAACAGTTGGATGCTTCTGCACAGGGTGTTTGCACAGAATATTAAGCAATTCGGAGCAAACAGATAACCGTCTACTTCAATAATTCTGTTTTCTAGAAATTTCTTAATTCTGACTGTTGTGGTGGTCTGCATTTAGTGACTGAATTTTCTTTCGAAACACTTCTCTTAAACACAAGAAGTTGGGTTTATTTAAACAAACAACAAAAAAAGTCTACAGATTACTTTATGTGAGCGTGAACCATCAACATAGGAATCTCTTAATGCAAGTCAAGCACCAGAGAAAGGCAGTAAATAACAAGACAGAATCAAGAACAAAACAAGACCGAGCTGCAGCAGATTAAACTATTCTGAACACATATCAGTCCAACACACTGGTCTGATAATGAATCATACTCTAACATCTCTGCAGAACAGCGTAACCACAGTGCTATGTTGGCACTGTACATTACACTTTTATATAATTAACTGGCTTTGGTTGTATATGAGGAGAACAGTGGATATACCTGGGAGGGGCTGCTTTCTGGGTCAACAAGATTCTGACAAGCCATCTGGATTGCTTGGTTGGCTTTAGCAAACTGTATGGGATCCACCAAACCCTGGTGTCCTGCCTGACTGTTAGGGTCTGACACACCCACCAAGTAAGAAGCCTGTGGAAAAATAGCACTCATCAAACAGCATTCCCCATCATCACCCCGACTGCTGTTTCTTTATTTGCCCAGGGAGCATGACAATCGCTGCTCTAACACTCTGTACCTGTCCTGCGGCTTCAGTGAGGCCACACAGGGCTTTAGAAGCTGATCCCACACAGTCTCCAAATGCAGACACGTCCCCGGTTTTGCAGTTCTGAGAAATGCCAGCCATAGACTCTCCCAGGACCTGACCAGAGAGTCGGCAGAGAAGAAATGGTACGTTTAAGATGCCTAATTGGAAGTGTGCCGTGTGCTTTGTATCTGTCTGCTTTAGTCAAAAGCCTACCTTTGAGTTCTCCATCACACTCTCGATACAGTCAAAGTAGGAGAGGTCACTGACCGGTTCATTGGGGTTGTCAAGCATTCCTCTGACAGCCTGGGAGATGAATAAAAGTTTTATAGAAGTTTGAGAGGCTTTTATTTTCACTTTATTCTCATTAGTCAGTGCCAGAAAAGAGCGGCGTCTTGTAATCTACAGCTTGTATTGAAACTCGCTGACACCATTGATGATTGCGAATGCTTGATCACAAGGTGGTAAAGTTTTATTTACCTCCAACTCTCTCAGGGCATTGTCACACTCCTTCTGCCCTGGAGCCTGCTGTGTGCACAGAGTGATCAGCTGGTTGATGCTGTCAGTCACAGCTCTGGCATAGAGAAGAGGAACAAACATCACACTCCAGTCCATGAGAGTATAAGGGAAACAGGCTTTTATTCTGTGTGCGTCGGTTTTGAAATGTGAGAATTATTCCCGCTTGTTTCTGTGTGGTAATAACACAGCTTATACACTCAGCCTTGCAAATACCTACGTCTTTTTTGTTTGTGCAAGCTTATCAATTTCATCCCCTTATCTGATCGTCTCAACATTTTGTTTGCATCTCTCTTTTTGTTTGCTTTTAATTTTTTAAATGACCCGTTATGGTTGGCAGCTTCAATTGGCCCCATTAAACCCATTAATGAGTATGTTATCATAGCAAGCAGATGTCTGAGTGCATTTTGCTGATAATGTGAAAATCATAACAAAGCCCACTTGCCTTGATAGACGCTTTTACCATATGCTCATTGCCGAATGAGTAAAGTGGTAGTTTAAAAAACAGATCTAAACCAATAGCAATAAAATATAATTATTATGTTCATAGCTTTGAACAGCTAATTATTTGCTGTTAGTCTTATTGCCGAACCCTGGATCTTGAGCCTTATATCGACTCTTTGATCTTAAGATCTATCATGAGATACTACCAATCAAATGTGCTGTAAATATTAAAAATCATGGTTTGTGGGTGTGGGTGTGTGTAGGGGCCAGCTGTAGTACCTTGCTGCAGCAGCTAGCAGGTTCTTGGCGTTTGCTGCTGCTGGGTCCACAGATAGACTTTTAGCAGCCAACAGCAGTTTGCTAGAAGCCATGGAGATGTTCTTCAGGTTACCAATCACCTGCACCTGGTCGTCCTTTTTCTAGAATGACACACACACATAAGCGTGTGAAAATACATTTCAAAGGAGTCTGAAGTCTTTGTCTCTATACTGGGATATCTGAGTTGTGATACGTGCTACTACTGTCTTAATATTGATGACCAGATGTTGGAATTGAAATACAAAACCAACCTGAGTGTGCCCAGCCATCTCGATGCCAGCATCCAGGAACTCATCAAAGTCTTGGCTGAACTTTCCAGAGGCCACAGCCAGCTGGCTGCTGGAGCCTCTGGAGGCATGGACCACCTCGCCTGCTGACTGGTTTAGTTCAGCTGCTGTTTGGTTGAGCTCACTCTGGGCCTCCTGGAATGACTTGGAGGCCGGTGGGATCTGAAGGCAGCACAAAATAGAATGATTCAAGATGAAAGAAATTCAATTATTTTTAAGCGTCAGAGTAATATCTAACAGTTCCCCAATGCATTTACAGTAGGTGTATCAGCAATAATGATGTCACTTTAGTGCTAACCCTATAAACTGAAAACTGTCTGTAAACCAAAACATCTTTAGTCTTAAGTTTGAAACTTGACAAATGTTTAAAAAGCAATAGAAAAGTAAATCTTGACCCTTTCCTGACTTGCATGCTGATGATAGAATGAAATCAGGTTTACACTCCCGTCAGATGAACAATGCTGCTGAATGATTTAAAAGTGGTCCCTAAAGAATGCTTGAAATGATATTTAAAAGGTCAGTCCTGCTCTTCACTTGTACGTGTCATTAATCACATATTTCTCGAGGTTGTTTCTTTTTTCCTCCCACCATGGGAACGGAAAGCAATCTGTGATGCCGATGTTGTGCCGGCAGAGCTCCGATGACTCACGGTTTCAATCAGTAGCTTCTTGCTGGCCTCTCCGATGCTCTTGAGAGCCATGTCCACATCCTTCTGGCCAGGTAGACAGTTGACGCAGTTGTTTAGGGAATGAGACACAGCCTTCGCCACCTGAAACACACAGCAAACTGGGTTAGGAGGGTGGGCACAGGTGGACAAGCTAATCTAGAAATCCAAACTCAAAACGTTAATGAGCATAGCAATTATCCCCAATAAGTGCCAGTTGTCCATAAGGCTGAAAAAGTTTTTGTCAGATGTAGATGTAGTGAGACTGTTCAACTGTGCCAAACTGTCACGCCTCTGAAAACAAACATTTTTCACTTCAAACTGCTGCACTTTTTAATAGACTTATGGAGTAGGCCATTATTTTTATTTTAAAGGGTCATTTATTATATAGTTCATTAGTTTATATAATCTTTTTATTACATTCATTTGTTGTATTACTTTTATTTGTATATTTTATTTAAGCCATTACTTATTTTCATAGACCTGAGTCTTAAGAAACTGCATCTCATTCTGTCGTGTTTCCTCATGGAAAATAACAGATTTTTTTTTTCATCATAAATATCACATAGCCAGACCTGAAGCACACAACATGACATGAGATCTCAGTGAAGCAGTTCAAAGATAACAGAGAGGCTCACACATCCAAACTTAATTTGTTTTACTAAACGTTTCCAAAAGGTCTTAGATAACACTATTTGGTTATTCTAATATTCATTTTCCTCCATTGATACCACATCATTTATTCATTTTGAGTGGAAAACACCTGGGCAACAAGGTATAAATAATTAAAATACTTTGCAATAAATTGCCACCTGGTTTATTATAGAGCTACTTGCTAAATTTGACAGGTGTTCACTTGACTGCATCACCAAGCAGATGTAGATGTCCTTCTAAACGTAAATATTCAACTAAACATATTAAGCAAAAGACAGAAAGGCTGATTAATAAATATATTAAACAAAAACAGAACCTGGTTTCATCTTTAAAAGTCACATCATATAAATTCACAACATATTCAGTAAGATCTATTATTAAACTTCCTGTTCAATTCCTCCATGAGTCCCAGGGGAAAAATATTACTTTTAACAGTGTATTTCATTTACACATGAGGTAGGAATTCTATCACATAGTCAAGGACTTAATTAGTGCTTCTAAAGCCGTTCAGGATTGTTCAGGAGTTTATTTTGATGACTTTACTTTTAAGGCACAGGTGCCATAATCTGAAAGGAAGCCGAGGGCTGGACCGAGCCTTCCTGCCATCTGCAGTGTTGGACTCCATAACCTCGAGCAATTCTGAACCATCTCACCTGTGCCAGTCTCTGCTGGCTCTCAGCGTCTCCGGGGGAAATCAGTGCCTGCTTAGCCTCATGTATGAGAAGCGCAGAGCCCTCCATAACGTCACGGGCCGAGTCCAGCATGGCAGCCGCGCCCTTGGGGTCCGTAGTGGAAGCAGCAACGCCACGGGCTGCTTGGGCGAGTGTTTTCAGAGCCTGAGCTGTCTCTCTGGCTGCTATTCCTACACGCGGGATGATCAGAGGTAAGAGAGAGTACAAATGTAACTGACACAGAGGCATCACAGTGCGTTATTAAAGCTATGACACTTTGTGACAAGACAGTGTTCACTGTCATCTTCGAGTCATAAAAATTTGTAATGGCATTTGTTAAAGGCACAAAAAGTAATTCTTCTGTCTCGAGAAATGTGAAGCAACAAGCAACAAAACAAAGGTGCCATGAGGCTCTTTCCCTCACAGACAGGAACCGACAATGAGAGTCTCATGAGAAATGTGACATCTCATCCACAACAAATTAGCTGGATGGGATAAAACAAATGGAATGAAACCATATTATGGTTCAGATAACAAGATTACTCAAGGGGGAGGAAAAAGGAAAAAGAAAAAACGGGTTCCAGGCGATGGGTGTATTTCTCCTCTGGTTCTTTGGACTGTGCTCTAACCGAGGATACTGTTAAAGCTAATGAAATCACCAGCGAGCCTTGTGTGTGTTACATTCTGGAGAGCAAAGCAAGAGATAATAGCACAGGATGAACTTGAGAAAGGTCAAGACAACTAGTGACCATAAATTCAGCTCATTAAGGTGCGACATCAAGCTGCGGGTCTAGTTGGTTTATAATAAAGAAGTAGGCCTTCTTGAGGCAATAGATGAAAGGTTGTATGTGGTTTCCTAAAACGATAAAGATTTCTTCCTCTTGCCTCGGTTTGAAGGTTTTTTTACTAGAATGATGTCAGCAGTACCAACCTGTGTAGTGTTCATTTCCTTGTGCAGCACAGGTGAGCAGCTGAGCCATAGAGGATCCCACAGACTTGGAGGTGCTGCCCAGATCCTGAGCACACTTCTCCAGCTAGAGAGGGGGGGAAAAAGAGAAGATAGAGGCTTTGTATTTTAGTAACTGAAAACAAAATATTAGCCTGCAAACTCGCTTCTGACATGCTCATGCACTGGCAGCATGAGCATGTCTTGAATCTAGTGCAGCTCAGTCCTGACTCTGTTTTATGGGGCTACAATGTTTCTTACTGATTCTCCAGGAAGTGGTTTTAGTTGGGCATTCACAGCAGTCATCTTGGCATCTTGTAGCTCACTTCTTAGGGTCTGGATGGCTGTAAGGGCAGAGTCTATCTCCATGGGGCCACAAGCTTCATGAGCCTAGAAAAAAAGCAAGTATATGGTCAGTTACAGCTGTTTCTGTTTCACCTGTAAGCAATGATCTTTGAACAGAAATGCAACTTTTTGTCTGTTCCTATGAGGTCTAAAATTTATATATGATCCACAAAGGTAAAATATGTTCTTGCACATGCGATCTGCATGTCCAAAATCCAGTCATTTTGTGAATACTATGCATGCAAGAATAAATTCCTACATGCACACATGGGAATGCAAGAATTCCCATGCGTGTCTATGCTCTACCTTCTGTGCAGACGTCCTCAGCTCCGCCAGGCAGGTGGCCAGGTTCTTGGCACACTGACCCAGTTGCATGGCTGCAGCCTGATCAGTCACCGTGGGAACAGATGACTTGGCCGAGGTCACCATCTTACTGCCAGGCTGTAGAGAGAGAGACATGGGAAAGACAGGGGAAAAAAAACATTTATTTCAATTTTAAATAAAATTTTATTTATTTAAATCTTATAGGGCTCAACGGAACACTTTCCCTTAGAGAATCAAGCAACCAATGCACTGTGTAGTTCACAGACTTGGTGATATTTCTTCAAAGGGTATTATGTGGGGCTCTGAAACCCCAGCTAGGTATTTAACACATAATACCATCACACCAGCATTTCTCTAACCACCCGCTAACACCAAAAAGAGGTTACCGGCCTATTTTTAACGTCCCCACATGACAGAAGCACTATTTATACTTTTAGCCTGGTTTCCAATGTAGGACTGAAGTTACCCAGTACGAGTGCGGGCACACAAACTTTTAACAATCCCCACACCAGCAAAACAGGCAAACCAAAAGATCATAAAGGGCTGCACCTGTAAGAAGTTCTGGCTGGCAATAATGAGGGCCAACTGTGCACTCAGGTCCTCCGGTTTGGCCTGACTGCCACGGACTCCCTGGACAAGCTGTGGGATGTGATCTGCAACTGCCTACACACACACACAAACATGGAGACACATTACCATAAAGATATGAAAGAAACATAGTATGAAGCATAAAGTTTCAATGCAGTTCACATAAAAAAAGCCAAAACCACCAAAAATAAATGGCACCCTGCTGTTAGCAACATCCCTCACCTTACAACTCTGCACCAGCTGCTGGTGAGCAGCTGTGTTCTTGTTGGAGGCGGCGGCGTTTTGAGCAGCGGCAATTGTCTGTGTGGCTGCAGCTGCAGCTTGCTTGGCAGCATTCTGAGGAATAATGACAAGACCCACACAAACATCACATGTAGAATATGGTTTCACAGTCACGGTGTCACACTCTGTTCACTCCTCTGCTTCTGGATGCTGAAATGGTAAATATGCTGCTATATATGCAGCATAAAAGACTAATAATTAGGAGTGGGACTTGTGTTGTCATACATTTTCTTCTTATATAAAAAAAAAGATGTTATGTAATAAGACTATATACAAGGAAAGTGCATTTAAAAAATTTAATTAAATAAACAAACAAAATCAGGTGAATTTTAGAAATCCTTCTGAACGAGCTCAACATTATTATTTGAGGCGATATTGAGTTGTGAGTCAAGCAACCTTAAGGCACACGAGCAACTTTCGATCCATTTTGATTGTACTTCTTTTCCCATTTCAGGCAAAAAGAAAGAAATAAACAAACTGAAGCAAATATTTAAAACCTGACATTTAAATGGTGAAAACAGCTTACTAAACATCAAAATATCATCTTCCCTAATCTTTGGTGCCTCATTTGAACTTTGTAGACGGTGACACAGTATCCTAATACTAATACAACTTTAGAGATGGTGACATTTAGAATTGGTGCTGGAGATAGCACTGTATCACCTCCCAGGCTAAACTCAGGAAGAAATATCATCTGTCTGTGGTAGCTTATTCACTTGGGTCGATGTGCAACTGCTAATTTTGCTCTGCTGACCTCCAGTCTGTTGATCAGTTTCTTCTTGATGGCATTCTGAGCAGCAGCATTAGTGGCCACACGCAGCCCCTCTGCAGCCTCCCTCAGTCTCTGCTGCTGGTCTTCATTTTCTGGGTAGGCTGCTGCTCCCTGAGAACACACTCACAGATAAGCATATACATGACAGATAGGCAAGGCAGGAAGAAATAATCTTAGAACGTCCAGTCTAGAGAAATCTTTGAAAATGACTTTCCCACTGCTCAACCTGATGCAAACAATCATTTCTTTGTAGACAGCTAAATGTCAGGAGCTGTTGTTTATTCATATCAAGAAGCTTTTCCATCTTCCTGTTTATACATACAGCAGTACATGTTTACTGGGTACTCGCACCTTCCCGTCTCCTGCTGTTGGAGAGAAAGCTCAGCCTGCTGCCATTAAGTTAATTAATGGGGAGCATCACCTGCAGCTACACAGAGAGGAAGGTGTGCATGACAACACATGTCATTAAAGAAATATTTAACCTCACTGATGCTACTGGCAGAAGTCACTGCGACCCAATATATCACGAGCACACAGACAAAAACAAAACTCATTTTGTGCTCCAAGAGCATTAATCAGAGTAAAAATGTTGTTAGTAACCGGTTTCGAGTCGGTGCAGTTTGCAGCTGTCATCAGCCTGTTGGCAACTGCTGACACCATTTAAATAGAGCAGCCAATTTGCATAATTATTAGAAAGTGATGTTTTCCAGAGGGTGTAACAACACTTTGCGAGAAAGAATTCATCCTGGGGAACTAGTCTTTAAAATCCGAGATTGTTTAATAGCAGCAAGGCACGCGAGTTTCAGCAAGTCAACAGTGCTCAAGCATCAGCATTGATTTTACAATTTGGAGCAAAAGAAATAAGCTAAATATGCTAAACCCGTTACCAAGGCAATGGTTGGCTAAGGTCTCAGCTTCCATTCACACGGATAAACATACAGCTGTGATGGTGATAAGTCTGGCATCAGACTCTACCAACCAGCTGGAGGGCATCATTTAATTTTCATGGTGGGAGTTGAGAGTTATTAATATCAGCGTGAGATTCTGTTGACAGATAACGGGACCGATGTAGAAAGATAGCAGATAAATAATTTGGATAGAAGACGATGAGATAAGAGGCAAAGCTAAGCCTGACCTCAAAAGTCTGGGGAGAATGAATTTTGATGTCCTCGCAATTTTAATGTTGCTTTCATAAAAAAAGTTATGAAGAAATAAGTAGATGAGAGAAAACTAAACAATCTATTGCTTCAGACCAATTCTGTGAATTTTACACTTTAGTTGATTATTGTTTCTGTACTTCAAAGTAATTCCTAATCTCAACTATTGCTGTTTACCAGAGGAAGGTTTAAAGGAGCAGGATTTTCTTCATTTCATTTCAAAGTATAATTTGTTACTCAGTGAGCTCCAAAACTGCCTGAATGTTAATATAAAAGTCACTAATCACACAACTCCAAGTGTCCATAAATGAACTAAACAAGGCCTAGATTTTTAATGTGTAATTTCAAAGCATTTAAAATAAAATAACTCTAACACACAAACTCTACAAGTACAAAAGAATGAGCAGTGTCACTAAACCACCAACGGTAATTCACAACATTAACCAACAACAATTTAATGTGCAGCTTAACAAGAAGACTGACCCTGTAGATGTTGACTTTGAGAAAAGCATCCTAGAAATAAGGATCAAGAGGGGTTTTTTCTTTTTAAATTGAAAAAGTTTTTAAGGTCATCTTTTATTAAAGAATTAGAACCGTGCCAACAAGACCAAGCAGAATAACCCCTCTCCCCTTTGTGTGAACACACACACATACACCTACCTCCCTCTTGGGGTCTCTGGTTCTGCTTCTTTCCCCTCTGCAGTCACTATAAAGGTCATTTTATACATACCAGAGAAGCAAAGCCAAGCCCACTGGATCTTTACACAATCTTAAAAATGCCATTACTGAGATTAAAATGAAATCTTTAGCTCAGTTCAGTCTTTTTGGGGACAGAATAGGTATCAAAGACAAATTCCAAAAAAGATAAACAGGTATGTTTTTGAAATTTTAGCCTAAGGAGATAGAGCACTAATTGGAAGGTTGCTGGTTCGATACCTGGCTGCTCCAGTCTGCATACTAAAGGGGCAAGATGATGAACCCTGAGTTGCCACTGATCCCTTGATCGCAGAGTGAATGTTAGATGGAAAGCACTTAGAGAATCAAATTTAAATCATGCTTTTTATTTGTTTTTGTTTTTAATGTCTCTGTAAAGCACTTTGAATCACCTTGTTGTTGAATTGTGCTATATAAATAAACTTGCCTTGCCTTGCCTAGATGCAAAAAAAGTGCTGTGTGTAGGATAAAGTGTTTTGATTGCTCAAGTCGACTAAAAAAGCACTATATGAGAACCAGTCCATTCACCATTTAATAAATATGATTCTTACCTTTGCTGCCTCCACCATCCTTGCTGTGGCATCAGCCAACAATTTAGCAGCTGCCAGCAACTTCTTAGAATTGTCGACGTCGACCTCGGCTTCTGCATCGGACCTCATGGCATTCACCAAGTCGGAGGTGGCCTGAGCCAAGACTCGAGCCTGACGCACCATCTCTCCTGAGAAACACAGCGATGGATTAAAGAGGAGAGATGAGGGGAAACAGAGACAGATGAGACGTGGGTAAATGTAGAAGGCTCCCTTAACCCCTCCTCGTGGAGTGGTTTTCTCAATGAATGGATTAAAATTATGTCAGTGAATGTTTTCTACTAATGTGATGTGCAACCCTACAAATTATCAACAAGAGGTATTTAAACACCAAGATGTACAACCATGCACTATCAAAAGCAAAAAAGAAAAAAGGGTATGTATGAAAGTATGAAATTCTGGCTTAGGAGGAATAAAATAAAACAAAAAAATAATACTGGCTTAGGAATTTTGTTCAATTTCAGGAGCCCAGTGATGGACTAAGGATCTATCCAGGGTGTACACAGCCTCTTCCAATGTCAGCTGGGACAAACTCAAGTCCCCCCTTCCACTCTAAATGGTTAGAGGTTTCAAAAAAAGACCAGGTGGTTGCTTGTTTTTAAGAAACCTGTACTGGGTACTTTTAGATCGCTTTACTGCAAATGCTTCCAAGTTTACTGAATAATGAACAATTTGGATAACAGCATTTAAAATTTCTTTAACCACTTGCAATATTAGTCAAACCCTTTTCAACAACTGCTTTCTTTTGTACTGATTAGTGATAACGATGCAACAATGTTCCCATGCTGGCAAACCCTAGCGGAGGAGATAAACATTTTAACAAGACAGTATTGATTTTTAATTTGAAATATTTTAATTTTCTATCAGTAAGACAACATAAAAGATCCCCTTCAGACATTTAAGCTTATATAAAATTTACACTGCTTTGAGCAATCTTTTTGTTTCTGTGGTTTTGCCACAAAAAAGCTCAATTAACTAAAAGGCAGAAATCTTTACAAAGATTCAAGTTTCACTAATACAAGCACGACTCCAACTACATTATTAAAAGAGATGCATATGAGGTATAAGCACCGTGATGAGTGAGCATCAGCTTTTAAACAACACGTGATATTAGAAATCCTGCTTGCTGGTACACATGTATTCAGGTGAGCTCAGGGAAATGTTCAAAAGAATCAGATAAAATCCCTCTGGTGTCAAAGTGGAAAGAAAAAAGCCCAACAGATGTAACATTGATCAAAAGACCTTTTTTGAGGGAAATTTTAAACCCAAGAAAGTATAAGGTAAGATATGGAATTTTTAAGCTTTCTTATTGTGCATTCACTTGTATTACCATGGTCTGAAGTAATAAATATGACTGAGATGTAACAAGGGCCCCTTAAAAGAGAGCCTGGTGGGAGAGAAAGGAAATATACAAACATGTTTCACTCGGTGTGGGTGAAGAGTTGTATTCCTAACAAGATCTGGAGGACTTTATATCTCCCTTATGACACACAAAGAAACAAGTGAATGTAAATATTACTAGCACATTTCAAACTTTCCTAGACTAAGTCTAAGAATACAGACTAAAGTATTAAAAAAATAAAAAATGATGAAAGAAATTATTGTTTATAATCTATGTGTCAAAGACACACACCCTAAAAGCTACTTTACGATAAGCCTCTGTAATTCATGTGAATGTCTAAGGTGATCCTTCAACCTGACACTACTGACGGAGCGACTCTTTTTATTCTCTTCACACTTTATCTTTTTTATACTGGGTGGGACATAACATAACATACCGTCTTTGACAACCAGTTCAAAGGCGGCGTTTTCTGTCGTTCTTCTTTTATTTAGCTCTCAGAAGAATAAACAGCAATTTCTACTGTCAGGCCAATCACTTTGTCAGAGCTGACCTCTAGGCCCTGACATTCTCAGTGCATCTATATCTATCTATTGGTCTTTCTCTACTGTCAGGCTTGTTAAAATCACTGTCAGCTTTTCTCTGTGGACTTACAACGCCTGACAGGAGTCCATTCAAACCCAGCATCACGTCAGTCTGTCAGAGGAGAAGACAGGAAGAGGCACAGATACACAAAAGCATCTACTCAGGGACTGCAAGCCTTAGAGATGTGGTAAGCCAGTTTTTTAAAAGAAAAATGCACCCACTGGCACTGTTTTAATGTATTTGTCTATTTAAACTCAAACTTCTTAGAATAACAGGTTGAGTTTCACATTATTAGCTCTAGAGTAGGCTGTGGTAACTATTTATATACTTACGGCTGGTTTTTTGGAGGATCCTTCAGGCCGATTCAGCTCTCGTGGGTTAAAAGTGTTGATAGGTCAACGCTGACACTTGATTTCACTTGGACAGCTTAGATGGCACTTATCAGCTAGTAGCTGTGAGCTTTGCCTACAAGCCACTGAATGTGTTTTAGTCATTGTTTAATTTCTTGGTGTTCATTTTTCCCCCTTCTGCAGATTATCAGCAATTACTTTCATAATACTTCTAAATTTGGATGATGGAAACAGGTCTTTCTCTTTTCCTCCTGCCCAACAGCTCCATCGTCGATATCCTTTGTCCATTGTATGTGTTATCCCTCCTCTGCACATGTCCAAACTGTCTCATGTCTTCAAACCGCTCATCCTGCGCCGTCTCTCTGATGTCCCCATTTCTAACCCTGTCCATCCTGGTCAATCGCAACAAAAATCTCAGCATCCACAAATCTGACTCCTTTTTTGTTTAAATCAGTGTCACTGTCTCCAAACCATACATCACAGCAGGTCTCACTACCACCTTGTAAACCTTCACCTGTCACAAATCACCCATGACGCTCACACTGTCCATTGCTTAGGATGACTGACCCCAGGTATTTAACTTGCTTCTTCACCTGTCCACTTGCCTCTCTTTCACACACTGGCTCTTACAGACTTTAATTCCTCTTCTATCCAGAGCATACTTCCACCTGCTTCCTACTCTTACTACAGATCACAATGTCACCTGTGAGCATCAGAGTCCATGGAGACTCCTGCCTGACCTCATCTGTCAACCTGCTCATCACCATCACAAACAAAAAGGGGCTGAGAGCTGATCCCTGATGTAATCTCACCACCACCTTGGACCCATCTGTCACGTCTAGCACATACCTCATCACTGTCTCACTGCCTCCTCATACATGTCCTACACCACACTCACATACAGTACCTGTCTGTCACTCCTGTTTTCCTCATACATTACCACCCTTCCTGAATTCAAGTGAGGAAGTGTGGCAATGTACATGCACTGAATGCATAGCATATTTCAGATTTTAAGGTACTAGAAAATTCTCCTCAATTGGACTCACCAGCATCTCCCATTGAGCTGAAAATACTCTCAGTGACAGTCATAATGGTGTCCGTTGCCTGGTCATAGCGCCCAATTGGTTCTCCCCTTGAGGTGTACTGACGAACATGTTGCAGGAGATCTCCTAAAGCCTGGCTAACCACGCTGGCTGCTGCACTCACCTTTAACACAAGAGATTCATTGTTTATTATTCCACCAGGCAGCAAAAGGTTTAGCGCAATGTTGATCTAAACGAAACCAAACTAACCTGCTTGAGAAGTTCGCCATCTTCTGTGGCTGAAAGGCAGGCCTGGACGCAGCTTTCCACCGAGCGGTCGACAAGCTTTCCAGCTTCAATTAACTGCTCTTGGCAAACTGGAGAACTGATAGTTGGGCTTACCACCTACGTCAACATAAAGATGAAAAAAATATAATTACATTTCTCACATAAAAGAGGTAACACAAAAACTATTTTTTAAAATAAAAAGGCCTCAAATACAAACAGGAACCTTATTTACACTGGAATAAATGTACTACTTTAACACTCTTTCATCATTAATTAAACAAAAAAACCAAAGAACAGAGAAAACATAAATTTAAAAGGACTTCAGCATACGGCTCCCATCACGCTGCTATGAACAGAGGTGAGGATTTGCTTTGTAAATGCAACTATTCAGATTAGGAGCCGGGAGGGCATTTAAACTAATTAGAGACATGTGGGCTGTACAATTACAGATGCACAAATATGATGAGGGCACAGGGTATTTATCAGTGCCTTAGCACATACTGATTTTTTTTCCCCACCATAAAAATGGAAGTTTGCGCTGCAGAAAAAATGATAGGTTATTCTAATATTTGAGGAAATCATTTAGTTTTTATCAAATCTACAACACGGTTTTTGTGATTATCTCGCAAAGAGGAAACCAAATGCAGTCTTTCCCAAGTGTTTTTCTTGTAAGATCCAAAGTGTAATATTCACATCCAAGACAGAATGAATGCCAAAAAAAAAAACAAAAAACAAAACATTCAATCAGCACGTCATTTCTAAAAAACAAGCATCATATTTAATGTATCTCATGCGAATACTGCTTGATGCGAGCCATTTAGTATAGCTTTGAAAACTTCTGTCTGAAAAGATTACAGAAAAAACAAAACAAAATAAAACCATATGGCAATTTAAAAATGAATCCAGTACATAGTTTACACAGCCAAGCACTGACACCGAGTACTGTCTGCAGCACATGTAGCTGAGTAGTATCACAACTGAGGAGATGATGGCATCGCTTAAGTTTTTGAAATAAACAATTAACCCATAAATTTTCCATATTGTACACACAAAGAATTTTGATGGATCTTTACTATAATATACACAATCTCTATCTGCCTGTTTATGAACTCCTCCTGCGTGATTAATAGTTAAGCCAAACTTAGTACACAGGTACATCTTTGGCCCTTAAGGGTTCAAATAGGGTGCAAATAATTACATCATCACGTTGTCCAACAACCACCAACCAATAAGCTGAAATGACCCATTTGCTACATTTATGTATCTGTAACATCTTATAAAAGCATTACATCCTTTTAATTTCTTGAAAATAATGTCTTAAATCCATAAATCGTCAACGTTATTTATATACCAAATCACATTGCCTGGCATCCACCTTTCAATGTACTAGCGCAGGACCTGAGCATTGCAGGGGATCAACAAAAATGGTTTAATTACGATATTTTCTCGCTCCTTCTTATTATGTATATCAGTTTATAAACAGACCAAACAATACTGTTGCATGGGCATGTACTAGTATATTAAAATCTGATTCAGTAAAAGGACTAGGATGTTACAATCCCTGACAAAGCATTGCTTTAAATGGAGAAAATCTTGGGGGATGGCTGTTATGAGGAAAAGCAGCCCAGAAACTTTACCAGCCGCACACATCATTGTGTGCCTCAACTTTCGCTCTTTTACCCAAGCTAATCTGCCATTTTTCCTTGGTTAGGTTTAGGGATTAGAGATCTGATCTTAGTAGCTAAAAATTGGAAAACCTGTATCTGGCAGACTCTCTCTGTAAATCATTCAACATTTCAATGTTTTTTCTTTCCTTTGTTACTCATGTTATAAGCTCCTTTAGCTAGCAAACCCAAAGCTACTGTCATTCAGTACATCAAATCTGACCTTAATATCCAGCATCTGCTTGACTCAGTTAAGGACAGAGTTATGGGGAGTGGTCACCAATAACACGCCAATTAAGTTGTTTTTTAATGGATTAACTATATATGAACCTTATTATAAACATAATAAATTTAATCTTTTTCGCCAACACTTGTGGTCAAAGTAAATGACGCTTACAACTCACAACCTCCACTACTTTGTTGTATTAACTAAAAACAGGCAAGAAGTGGGAGTATTTATGTCTGTTGGCTTGGTCCAATATTAGTAATACTGGATGTAAAATAAAACATTTTCTTCCATCGGTTGTGTGTGGGGAGAACACAGTGAAGAGTGAAGGAAAGACAAGTGATCCGTTTCACACACACAAAAAAAGACTAAAAAAGTTACTGATCTACATGTCTAAAGAAGAAGAGACAGACAAGAAGATATCATAATTAATACTATTTCCGATGTTCAGCTGTATGGGGTATATCCTACATTAATTCTCTTCAGGCTGTAAGGGGGCAATCAACTCCCCAGGCTGTCTTTTTTTCCCCATTTGGCTCACATAGTTTTGATTATGGAGCGCAGACAGTTTAAGCTAAACACAATGAATTGTTGTCAGTGTCACAGAGGGCCGATGGAGCAACGGAAAATATCTCTCAACCAGGAGTTAGATAAGGGATTTAGCACGGAAGTTCCTAACATCGAAGATCTATGTTTAGTTTATGGAATAAATGCAGGAATATTAAAACAGCAGATGATATTTCAAAGCTGTATTCCTTAAAAGGCCTACTGGTGTAGGCCCAAAAATGTAATATCGGTCAAGTTTTAAAAAAAATATGATTCATGCCTGTGACGACTGGTGAAGGAACAGAGCTCTTCACTTTCATATCATATCACATCCAGCAAAGCATATTTTTGTACCTTGGCACATGCCACCAGCTGAGAGGTGGACAGGGCACACTGTGTGGCTGCAGCAATGACCCGGTTCTGGAGGACGGTGTCCTCTGCAACCTGGGCCACATTCTTGGCCTTCAGCACCAACATGGCTGCTGCATTGGCCACTGCTTTCGCCAGATTCATCAGGACATCCTGTAAAGCAACAAACATGGAAAAAAACATGGAAATCCACCTCATTAGCAACATTATGTACCTGTACATATATAACATTTGATATAATAGCCATAAACGAATGGAAGAAATTGCAGCAGCAGCAGCATACAGTATAAATGAACATTTAAACCAACACTATAGTGAAGCAAAAATCAGTGCAGGATTGTCTGCAGTTATATGCAACTAAATAAATCTCAAAGCTTCAGCCTCAATAATCCAATTAAACACACATACGTATTTAGCCACTCCACATCTGTTCAACTCATTAACTGAATTGTTGTAAAATGCACAACAAGCAAAACATGGAATGTGTTTAGGAAGGCAGGCTAAAGAAAAGCTTCATTGTTTCTAGATTAAAAGCTAGGAAATCCTTGAATTCAAACCGAAAACGTGGTCAAAATATGGAACAATATTTTGGTCTTTTTCCCCTGGATGCAAGGCGATTTTGATTAAGTGAGTGGCAGTTCCAGAGCATTGACTTTTCTCTGAATGCAGTGAGGTGATAAATGGCTGCAGTCTCACCTGAAACCTCTCGTCTGTCTCGTTCTCTCCAATCTGGCGCAGGAGGTCTCCGCTGGCCTGACCAATGCTGCCTGCTGCTGTCAGCACAGTCTGTCTTGGCTGCAGAAAACACACAGGATGTGAAACTGTATTTAAACACCCGGCAGCATTTTATATCTTGATTTGTGTGTTGTGTGCGTTTTATCAGCAGCACTCAAATCTACAATTCACCTTTCCAACTATCCGCATGCACAGTGATGCACACCTGTGTAAAGCCTAATGGTTTTTGGTTAAACACTGTACAGTACATAGATTTTTTTTTCAAACAAATTAACAACACATCCTTACATTAAAGTCCTGCAAACTAACTCCAAACTACGTGCCGATCAGCTCAGCTTCAATATCCCGTCTTTATTCAGATTCACCATAACAATTTAGTTAGTTAAAGCTGTCAAGCAGTGGAAGATGGTAATATAATTAGGTTAGTTCAGGACCAGGAGAGAAAATAGATTATTCAGAGACGATCCATTGTCTCATGGTAGAGCTGCTCTGTGACCAATTTGATTAGCTTTTTTAGGTTGCCCATTTGGACTGAAGAAAAAGCTCCACAGGCACATACACACAAAATCTGGCATTTAATGGAGTACAAATGGCGAAAAGTTTGCTTGATGCTTGGAATCCAGAGTGAGGACTCAGTTTCACACATTCTCCATTTTTTTATGCCTCTATCAATGTGGCCACCCCTCCTCCTCCTCCCTCTGGCCTCAACACAGTGTGCAAATTTGGTCCTCCCTTCATATTTTAGCTTCTATTCTAATACCTCCTTTATGTCCAGACCTTATTTGACTTTAAAACGACAACCAAAGCTGACCGTCCACATATTACATATGCAGTAGACGATATTAATTAATATACAATGCTGCTTTTTAACTTAGTAGCCATCGGTTTTGCCACAGTAATAGATATGGCACTAAAATGTAAAGTCAACCTAAATACTGAAAGAGCTTAAATTGGTTTATTTTTATATTCTTAGAGTTTGGGGTGCTTTCGCTCACCTCTCCAGAGGCTGGCTCCACAGCCTTCAGCAGGTCAGATACGGCCCCTGCAAGTGTCCTGGCAGCCTTCATGAGGTCGTTGCCTCCTCCTACATCGTCCTCCATGAGTGCAGCCAACAGCTTCACACCCTTTGACATTTCAGTCAGGTTGGAGGATATGGTGGTGATGGCGCAGCCCACCGCTGTGTAGTCTGTGTCGGTAGGATCGGCTAATTATGATTAAGAATGAACAGAAGAGAGGAGATCAGGAAAATATACGGTCTCAGAGAAGTGATTATAATAAAGGTACCCCAAAACGAAAGATTCACCGAGTCAGTCAGCTAACTATCAAAGGTATTTGCCTTTAACCAAGATTACAGACTTTGCATAATCACATAAGTTTATTTCAGCTGAGAGAAATAAGCAAAAAAAAAAAAAAAAAAAAAACCCTAACAAATAGTGAAGAAATTGGAAACAATTCCCAAGAGTATTAAGCTGAAAAAACCACACCAATAAATGATTTTCAACATGAAGTGGCAAGACTGGCACAAAGCCAGCCGACACCTTCACCAGCCCACATTCTCCAAACCACAGCAGGATATGAGAGAGCTATTAGACTTTATACAGGTTCTACAATGATGATAATGAACACCAGAGTGATGGAAAAATTCTCCTTTAAAGTCACTAATTGGCCAAATAATTTTAACTGCAAGAAAATAGCGCCGCTAACACTTCCTCGTAAAAGTGTGAGCACCACTACTTTACTACTTTACTAGCCTTATGTAGAATTCCCAAAATACCTAATTGCGTTTATTTTAAATAAATGTCAGCACTGAACAGTGTACACCAGAGACACGCTCTACTGTTAAGACTGAAATTAATTATATTTTTTCCTATAAGCTAGACTAAATCCACGCTTTCTTAGTGGACAAACTGATTCATGTTCTGAAGACGAAATTAATAAAGAAAAGCATTATCAGATTGTGCTGACTCCTGCCAGAGCCACTGACCAGCCGTGAGGTTGACAACAGAGGCTGTTCCTGCAGTGATGGCGTCGACCTGGGAGTGGATCTCGTGTTTTGACTCATCCATCTTGTTTTGGATCCACACCTTGGATGCCTAAACAGAGACCACAAATCATCACCGAAGCATGTAAAAATACTACAAACATGATTTTCAATAACACATCTTATAGACATATTATTACTATTACAATATCAGCATATATATTAGGAGTTCAAGGGCAATGCAGGGTACCATGTCTTGTCCCAGCGGTGGAAGGTTGTCCACCTCCCCCAGGTCTATCTGGGCTTTCTGCACAGCTTGCATGCTGGTGTTGATGGTTCCCATCAGAGCTTGTTGTGCTGAGCTCTGCACATAAAGATAAAAACATGTCACCTTACACTGCGAATATTAGACTGATTCTTAAATTCACTAGTTAATGTGTGTGTAACCCATGTGCAGCAGCATCACTACAACCACCTCTTACACGTGCGGCTTTAACAGGGAAGAAAACTTTACAGGCATCATTACCAGCGGTGGCATGTGTCCACGGTGCATCTGACCCATTGTGATCTGCTGCTGAGGGGATGGCATGGTACCCATGCTAAGTGATTCTGTGCCGATTGAGCCAGAGCGGATCACCCCTGGCAGCGCCACAGAGCCGTGCTCCACCCGGCCCATACGGTTAAACTGCTGCTGAAGGATGGTGGACCTGCAAATATGATGCATGTAAAACATTAGTCTACCCAGTTCAAAACATAGCTGTGAAAATGTTTAGTAAGAAAAAAGAAATTACTAAGCGAGCACATTTCTGGTTGTTGGCTGTGAGGATACGTGCATTTGTGACTGTGCACAAAGCAGAAAGATACTGAAAAGTCTTTGCAACGTGTACATCTGGCACACAAAGGTTTGTTTTGTTTTTCTGCAGATAAGGCCTTCCAGAGTTTGGCTTACTATGTCTTTGTAATATTAAAGACGATTGCCTACAGCCAGTGAACAAGTCTGGATAAAAGCGGGCGAAGGAGGAGAAAGAAAATACAATAACAATTGCAACAAATACTCTCTCGGTTGAAAACAGGAAAGCAATATCAACTGAGGCATGAAAGGAAAAGGACTTCAGTTACACGCCGAGAGTCCACTGTGGCTCGGTGAGCTAATATACATCTAATAAGGAAATGTTCAGACAGAGCCTTTGCCTGTCCGGTGCAGCAAAATTTCCTCACATAATGATTATCTTTCAGGATAAGGAAGTGAGGTTCTGTGAGATGGATGTCTGAGCTGTGGTCACAGGCGGCAGAGAGACGGAAATAAAGAAAGACTTAATCTTGTGCTTTGTTCAAATAATATGAGAACGCCTTGCACCGTGCTATTGTGCTCACAGTCAAAGCATCATCATACGACCGTTTATACTCAACATATATTTGAATAAAACTGGGCTTAAATAAAGACTGCTAATTTATGCTAAACAGAGGCTACATTGCTTAGAAAATAAACAGGACAAACAGGTTTGCAGGCCTTACCAGCAACCAGCTCAGGTAAAACTTGCACCACTTTTATTTAGCAGGCTAATACACATACTTTTTCGGGGATACAGACTCCTCGAGCATTGTTGACTCCTCGTCACCTTCTAATCCAAAGCGATCCTTGCTTTGCTTCTGCAGGAAACAAAATAACAGAACAAAAATTTGAGTGACACAGAATTGCACACTTGCAATTTGTAGGTTCATGACATATTAGGTCATTCAGAGTAAAATACAACTGAACCTTGAACACACCTGAGATGGATGGTATTCTAACCCCCAGAAAAAGGAGGGGACGGCAGTTCTAATGCCGATAACAGTGATAGGTAATTGTGTTAACCATGGAACCTCAGCTGTTCACTCTAAGCTTTATTACCAGCTCCTGCTGTATACCGGTGCCACATGAGCCTTTCCACATGTGCTTCTTTTTATTTAAATGGAGCTGTATGACACAGTGGCTGGGCTCTGTCTAGTATCAACAGATGTGAGAATGCATCTGTCACAGGAAGATATTGATTCGTGAGGATTCATCAGCATCTCCAGAGATAAATGTCTCACCTTTTTGAGAATGATGTCGATGTAACCGGCAATGAGCTGGGAGATCTGTTCCCCTTCAGTGGTCTGTACAGAGTAGTAGCTCTCTTGGTACTCCCCAAAGTCCTACACACACACACACACATCTTATACATGGATTTCATCGTGGATTGTAAGGAAAGTAACCACTGCAGAGTGCACTGTGCAGGCTAAGGATTTACTGTGAGGATTAGAACACTACACATCGCACTGGTTGACATCAAAAAGCTGCAACATACAGAGAATTGGATTAAACCAATAGCAATCTTGGGGTAGACGTTTTACAGGACACTGAAGATTTCTTTCAGGAGAGCATTGCAAAGGTTACTTCCACATGTATTGTTTTTTTTTAAAAAAAAAAGGACTAAGTAAAATAAAGAGTTCTTTACACTGGCACACTTAAAATGCTAAACCTTCCACCATGACATCTTCCGAAAGCTGCAAAGCAAACCTGAAATCACAGCGTCACAAAAAACACGCGGACTAAATAGCAGAGCACTCTGCTGAATTAACAGCAGGAAAGAGGCTGGGTTAATTTAATTAAGATGTTGCGTCTTCCAGACCTGCAAGATTAGACCCATGTTGCTGACACAAAGAAGGGATTTTGACACTGACAAAAAAAAAAAGTGTTCAATATCTGAAGTGCACTAGGGGAAAAAGAGCCATGCAGGCTGAGCGTAACAGTGATTGTTTTATAGCACCGCAGGAATCGTTGGGTTTACCGTGAGCCTGTCACTCTTATTTAGCATTAGCAACACCATGCTCAGTGCAAACAGAATGAGTAAAAGATAAAACACGCCCCCCAACAGAGCCAGCATTACTGAAGTATTCAGAGCTCCTGCTTTCTGTAATAACAGTGCTCTAAGTCTTTGGCTTAAAGGTAGAAAATGCGGCTCTTACCAAGGTGAAGCTCTTGGGTGATGCTGCCCACCTCTTCACAGTGGTAAGTGGCCACTCTTGAACTACATCTTTGGTCTTCTCATCCACTCTCATCACAGACTCTTTTGTGATACCCAAAAGCCGTGGCACCAGTTTATTCTTGCTCTTCATCTTTTCCTGCAAAAACAAATTTGAACCATGTAAACTTTACAACACTGCCAAAAAGCACAAAATATAACTGAGGGTATAAAGTGCGATCAGAGACATTTGAAGCACAGGGCAGATTAACAAGTTAAGCAAATCATGTAAATTTATCTTCCTCTCAGCACAAAGGTCTAATTTTTCTGTCACAATGATATGCCAAGATGGGTACTTATCTGTTCAACCAGTGGGGGGAAAAGCTAACTTTTCCCAGTTAGCAATTAAAATGTTGCATCTTAAATCATGTCTTTATCTGCCTGTCAACATCTTTCAACCTCCTGCGAGATCTCCTGTATTCACTAAACCTCTGATGTTATACTTAAGTTGTTTCCTAAGCCATAAAGCATTACATTTCTCCCCCCCTTTTTCTCTTCGATGGAAAGAGCAAACATTTGTTCGGGAGCTGCAATTGGAGAACAGACAGAAAGTGCTGGACTGTGACACGAGGGGCAAAGAGGTAAATTGTGCAAAAGTCCTGAAGGGCCCATAAACTCACTGGGGCCTCTGCAGGTTATAGGTTAGAGACTATCGGCTGATTGATTTATTTATTTATTTTTAAACAGGGTTGTTTTTAAAATGTTTCTGCTCCATAAACTTAACCTCAATGATGACAGACAACAAAAGGTGAGCAGATATAATGGTTAAAGATCTATATTTTTATGTATAGAATAAAAGAATACACAAGCCACTCGCTAAAAGCTAGAGAACCAATACAACACAGTGTCTTTCTTTCCTTTTCAAAAACCAAAAAACAAGATGCATCTTTGCTCTTTATCCTTTTGTGATGAAAGCTATTAATGAAAAGCGCAAGTGACTTGTCCCAGTAATACCAGGAAATATCCAATTTTCTACTAGAGAGCAGTGAAGCTGACAGGAACAAATGATGCAAATGGAGATTTCCATTGCAGGATGTCCTCTTTGTGACTAATTACGTGGGGGAAAAAGTCACTCTGATACTCTTGTCAGAACAGTTTTATAGGTACTGCATTTGGAAGTCGGCAAATTGCTCCCATCAGCTCGTATCTGTTGGCAGCTGGACTTCTTCAAGAGATTCAGTATCCCCGGTTTACCTGTGCAATGTCTCCTAGTATATCTCATTCACTCCACTTCCTCCCTACTCACTCTGAAATAATCTTAGTGCCACACTCGGCTGCACAGACAACATTTGGTTTCCTTCCAGGAACACACTGAACTCCCTGCAGAGGAGTTGCTGCCGGTGTGTGTTTGTATGTGTGTTAGCGAGAGAGGTGCGCAAGGGGAAAATGCATGGCAAACAAATCACAAAAGGGTTCTTGCTTTTGCACGCAGCGCATTCTTTCATCTCACTGGGAGATTTTGGTTTTTTGCAACAGGTACTCTGCTTAGTTTAAGGTGACATAACGAGCTGCGAGAGTTCAAATAGGAGCAGACAATTTATACAAGCTGAGTCCACCATCAGCCTCTTTATCCAGTTAGCACCAAACCCAGAGGACAGATTTCATGCTGTGAAGATAAAAGGCTCGGGCTACAGTTTGGCTAATTCCAAAATCTGCTTCCTATTACAATAAATAAATAAATAAAAAGGCAAGTAGAGAACTTGAGGCTATATTCACTTTTTGAAGGAATAAAATAGGGCATTGGTACTTCAAACATTTGGTAAAAGGAGAAATGGATGATTTTAAAAACTTACCTTGACGAGGAAGAAGGAGACGCCGTATGTCCGCAGAGACCGCGCCAACTTGACATACTTTACTTTTGCCTCAATCTCGGTCATCTCGCCACAGTTCTTGTGCTCCTGCAGGTCAGATTTTTCATGTATTGATTTTCAGAACACTGAAAATCCCCCCCGTTTCACGCTTGTGCACCAATGTGTACATTTATCAAAAGGGACGACACGAACACACCTGGAATATTTTCTTCTCAGCTCCTCTCTGCTTTATGTACTCTTTGGGTAGAAACTCTTTCAGGCTAGAAAAGAAAGGAAGAATAAGAAGCTGAAACTCGTGAAAAAAGTGTGAACTCTCCTTTTGTTGTTTCCTTTTCTGTTTATTTCTGAGAAAGAAAAAAAAAACTAATATTTTACACGTTTTTCCACAGACGTCATGACACAGATGCTTACTCCAAGAATCCGGGTTTGTGTTTATGCTCTATATGAGGTCCAAACTGGATCTGGGCCTGAATCCCTCCAAACTCACAGGCCTTATCAAACGACACCGGGTGGGAACCGTTCAGGATATCATCTCGAGCCTAAAAGACAAATTAAAACAGTCAGTAATTAACTGTGACAGCCTCATGCCATTGCTTCAAGTTTATGACTTTATTTTCCACTGTATCTGTTTTCTAGACTTGCATAATTCTTAATTGATCAACAAAAGTCAGCCGTGTGCACATTTTTGTAGCTGCTTGTCACCATTAGGAGACAAGAGAAAAATGGATTTTACTGCATATCTTCTGCTTACATCCTGTTTTAGTCAGGAGAGGAGAGACACTCTTATCCGAGTGTCTGTTTTGACACTGGCAAACTGCTGCTTCAACAGTCATGAACTGCTGAAATGAAAAATGACAGGAAGACATATTTAAAAGTAAGTTCCAGACCTGTACATAAAGCAGATTGAGTTGAACTGGGTCTCTGGAGTCTACATTCTGGTCAGAGTAGAAGAACTTGCGTCTCAGGAGAAGAGTCTCATTCTCGTCCACTCCCTGCTCCCTGAATGTTCTGCTATGGTCCAACCAGTTCACTAAAAAAAATTAAAAAAATAACAAGTTCATAGAAATCTCTTGTTAAAGAGGCATAGGTCTATTATCTTTATTTAATGCTCACCATATACAGTAGCAAGTTTGTTTTGTGTGTGTGGTTTATTTATTAATTTTTTTTTTACCAGTATTTGTTTTTGATAAACACCAAATTGCATCTTCACATTAGTGGCTGGAAAAAGCAAATATAAATACATTTAGCCCGATTCAGGAAAAAAAGGGCCACCTGTCATCTCTGTAGCAAATTTCCTCTTTTGTGGCACGTGGCCCTTTTTTATAACTCAACTGTTTAAATTGTATGAAGGCATAAAAGTTCTGCAGTGTTAGGGGCGTGGCTGCTTTAAGTGGCAGATGGGTGCTGAAACAGGCAGCTGCTGTCTGCTACGCTTTAGCTAAAATGATAACAGTGTTTGCAGTGCTGGAGGCTCACTTTGCAGTTAACTGTACTACAAGCCAGTTTAACTATTTACTTATATGTTACTTAGCACTAATAAACAGGTATCTGTGTCTATAGATCCACCTTGCCACTCAGGTTTAGTAGGGCTGCATATACCTCCAAATACAGTAACTTTTGGCTTCTGAAAGCTAAGACAGCTAAAATGCTAAATTGAGGTTTAAAATGGGACTTCAAACCTGCTGTTCATGGTGGCTCCATCTTTGTTTTATATACATTATAAGCGTATGGGACAACAAATGCTGCAAAGTGAATTTATGGACATTTATTTGGATTTGACATCAACTATAATTAACATAAATTAAACAGACTATGGTCCCAACCAGACTAATCCACATCCCCTTATTCTTGAAATACAAGCAAGTCCATCTTTCCGATCTCCATTCAGTCCTTCCCAGGTGAGGCTCACCTTTATTACAGAGTAAGGCTTTAATCTTCTGCTATATATGAGGGAGTAAAAAGGGAAGAAAGGAGTGATTTCGCACACAGGCACAGAATACAGCTGCATTCCTATCTTGGATGCAAAATAGGCAGGAAGTGAGATGTTTTGACCTGGGATCAGGAGTTTTAGATTTAGTACCCCCAAATTCCAGTGAAAGCTGGTAGATATCGCAGAGAGCTGTGAACGTGGGCTACTAAACTGCCACTGTGTGCCGCTTTCCATACATAACATGTTTCTGGTAAAACACTTCACTTTTTTTTTTCTTTTTTTTTTTAAAATAGGGAAAACTCATGTTTGCATTTCTTTCCTGAACTCACAGTCATCGTCTGTGTGAAGCTTGGCTTTCAGCTTTTCCATCTTCCTCTCGTCTCGCAAAAGTGTCCTGTCTTTCTTCAGGGTACCCATGCCATCCTCCTTCTTCTCCTCCACTGTCTCCTGGATCAGAGAGTATTCCTCATAGTTTGTAATCCCTGGGGAAAGAAAGGATTCCCATCAGAGATAGGAGGAAAAGGATTTCACATGGAAAGATTATTCTTTTTGTGTGTGTGTGTGTGTCCATAAAGGTTCAGCTCAGATTCAACAGATTTGTAACACAGAGATGATTGGCAGCATAAGAAAACAAAGATATGATGTACCTATTCTACTGCATATAGTCACAAGCAGCTCTCCCACTGTTTTGGAGTCGTCCACCATGATAGTTTTGACAGCCCCATCCAGCATTTTAATTTTCTGTGGTCTTTGCTTCTTCTTGTATTCAAGAATATCCTGGTTGAAAACAAAAAAGGTAGAGAGAGGGGGAAAAATATGAGTAAAATGAAGAAAGAAGAATGAAGGGAGAGAGAGAGTCAAAGTAACTACTTAGAAAAAGATCACAAGCATCCAGGTTGCGTGGAGAGAGGGGAGAATAAAGGCCAGAAAACCGTATTTAACGGCTGCCTATCACAGCCTGCTGCTCCCCTCCAATCTCAACAATGAGACGAGATTTGGTTCAGAATAATTGGTCACAGTCATGCCTTCTACCTGGGTTGCCTTTGGTGGATTTAAAGAGGAGAAACCATTTAGAGCTGCAAAACCACAAGCACAAATGTACCGAGGGGCTGTGATACGCAGTTAAATAGAACACCAGAGTGTATCGGGCCTTTGGCAGTGGGAATCAGAGCCTCTGAAACAAGCTGGCAAGCGATCTAAAGCTGGCTATAGCACTTCTTTAAGGATCGCTTTTAAAATCTTCTTTTGATGTTCTCAGTGTCTTGGTTCCCAATTTTAGCTTATGCTTTTATTTTCTCAGGGTGCTTCTTTGTTTTGTCCTCCTGTGCATGATGTGTGTCTGAATGAGATTTTTGGCAGCTGTTTCAATTTCTCTTTAGTGAATTTATGTCGATCTAAAATGTTTTTTTAATTCAAATAAAATGTTTAAATACACTCAGACAATGAAGCATTTTGCTGATCTATTCAACACTGCACGGCTTCAACTCCCACTCCCACTCTTAATGGCAGGTATCAGAAGTATTGTTAGCAGAGGTGGGAAGTAACAAAGTACCAATACTTTGAAATTGTATTTAAGTAGAATTATTTTGTCCTCCCTACATTATAACACAAGTACCTCTAACTTTGTACTCCTTATATTTTGAAAACAGGCTTGTTACATTACATTAGGTAACATCTGAGGGGAGATATTTCCTGTCATTACACACATTTAAACAAAACTAGACAATATACTGGTGGATCCATCGATGGTGCTTATGCAGTTAAAAAAAGGGGAGGGTGAAAGAGACAAAAAAAAGCAGGAAAAAAAACATAATACAAAATACATAAAAATACACAAAATTATATATGTCAATCATATGACTTATTGTACTACACTCAGGGGTTATGGTTGCAATACTTCTGATTCTAACGAGCACTGCAGAAGAGGAGTGAGCATGAAGGGAGTAAACTTTTCTTTTTCTTTTAAGTGACAGGTAATTTCAAATTTCTGGCAGCTCACCAAATATCAGCAAACACACAAAGTGTTGGTCTGTAGTTTGTCACACAGTGTGTCTGCTAGCTAAATGTTCAGCTTCCGTATTTCCCAGGAAGGGAAAAGAATGAGCGCTAACTTTACTAAGAGATGGAAAGATATAAAGCCGGACAGCAGAGGGAGAAGGCAGCTACTTGCTTTTTCCATATTGTGAAATATTCTGCAAATCAAATTAAAGTGACCAACTGTTTGTTTTCCAAAGGTTCCACTGGTCTGTTTGCAGTAATGCACCATGTTGGATGGGTGCAGCGAAGCTGTGCTGTTCATAGTCAATGTTATGTTCCATCAAGGGTAAATTATATTTAAGTTGATGATGCTGATTAGATTCACTCACTAAATTCCATCTTTATGGGAAATCAGCCATGATAACTCATATAATATCTGCGTATATTTGCTCAGGTGTGGTGGCAAAGTCACTCATCTATAACGCAGGCAACAGCAAAGAGAGATAGTTATTCTCTGCTTCAGTTCTACTTAACAGATGTTCAAGCTGAATAAATTCATTAGAATTCGAATTTAGGTTGAAATGAGATTCACATTCCTTTGTATTAATATTATTTTTTATATTAGTATGGCGTTATTATGGCAGGAAGTTCAGTTAGCCTTTTATTTATCTGAGTGAAACTAGTACTTACAACTTTTAGAACTGTATTTTTTTAAAACACAAGTATCTGTACCTCTACTTATGTGAAGAGTGTTTGCAATTTTGCTACCTCCAATGATTAGAAAATGTGTGAGACGCTGGGACCACCAAGCTCCAGTTTATGCTGTTTATGACACAGCGTTATTCACATGCGTGTGTGTGTGTCGCCCCATGATGTCAGTTATCCATAATTTACGGTTACATTTATTTACCCCATTGCGGAGCATGTAGTAATCCAGCGTCCTTCCAGATTCCAACCAGATGCCTTTTCTGGGATCTTCATCCGAAAGAAACAGGCCATAGTCTGAAGCTGTAGCCGTAAGAAAAAACAACTCTACTTTAGACATTAAAGAACTGAAAATGACTCCCTAGGCCAGGATCAGATTAAATGACATCAACTCTATAATGACCCCCCTATGACAGCATTTACCACATGTTCTGTAACAATGGTCATAAGAGCGCAAGGCAAGTCTGTAAACATGGAAAATCAAAAGAGGGATGATGACTTTGGTGCTGCTGAATGGAACAGATAAGTCAGACCTGCTACTTGTGTAAAATGGAAAGCTATCATTGGGGTCATGGAAGTAATGGCAAAAATTTCAGACTCCATGGTTGCCTAATTCAGTGGTTCTTAAACTGTGGGATTAACTTTGCAGAGTAAAGAGCCAATGAAATCTAATTTTAACACAAATGTGATTTATGTAAAGCAAATTAAACATGATTTAATTGTCATATTGACATTTCAATCACTGGATGTCAACTTGAATCAGTGATTGATACACAAAAACAAGATGTTGTTGGGTTGTTGTTGTTTTTTTTTTTTTGTTTGTTTTTTTTTGGGGGGGGGGGGGGTCTGAAAGAAGGTTCATGTCTGAAAAAGTTTGAGATCCACTGACTTAATCAGAAGCACAGCAGCCAAAATTATGACATAATCTAATCCAAGCATTAGTTTATTGGGTAGCATTACCAAGAAAGACACAAATCTGTGCTGTCACGACAAATACTTGAAAACTTGGTTATAAACACAAAAAAAAAAAGAATCAAGTCTTCTCACAGATTTGACAATTTGTTTATTGACTGCAATCCAATTTAAAGCAGTGTAATTGACATATAAACCTACCAAATGAGACTTTAACGTCTCTACATTTTGTAAATCAAATATTATCTTTGTCACATTTCCAACATATTGCTTTTTGCTGCCTTTACCACAGCCAGTAAAGTTTATACTTCTCTCTTTGTCTTTACAAAGAAAACCCCCAATCATAGTTTGTTTTTGCAACCAAGTAGGGTTAATTCTCACCCTGTCCAGTTTGAGCCTCTGGGACCCTCTCTCTGATGATCCTGCAGGCATCGTAGATGGCTGTGGAGGGCTCAAACTGCATCGTCTTCACAACGTTGCATTGCCGCACGCAGATTTTCAGTGACAACGCCACCATCTTGCCAGGCGGTGCGGGCGAGCGCTGCTGCTACACCTGGCAAAAATCAAAGACAGAGGATGAGAGGTTGAGTTTATTAACAAGGCGCGAGTCTCAAATTTGAGCAGAGGGAAGAAACTCGTTGAACAGGATAAAAGAGCCAGATGGTGAAGAAGAAGAAGAATGCCCCTTCAGTTGTTTTGGAGGGGAGGGTCTCTGAAACACAAATATCTCTATGTTGTTGTTATATTCTAATATTTCTAATATATCCAGTGTGGTACCACTGTTGTGGTTGATGCAGATATCACCACGGGAAAATGCATAACCTAAGCTCTTGTAGTATATCACTCTTTCATAACACACACTTAAGGAAAACATCTCCTTGCACCATCATAAACAATGAAATTTTATGAATGTGAAGTGCTAATTTGTGCACAGTGAAGCCATTGTCGTGCTCCATAAAACAAAAAGAGCTAACAAATTTATCACTTTTTGAAAATGGCCCATCTGGTCCCTGCTGGGGACAAAGAAAAAGTCTCTTCTCTGTGAAAGATTTAAAAGTAAAGCAGAAAAGCAGCAACAACAACTGGAAGCAGAGAGGCAGCTCTCTACAATTGTTTTCATACTAGGTGGGTAAAACCTGCTTAAGACTTGGTGTTTCTTTGCCAATGGGGGGAAAAAGGCAGCAAGAAAAGCCTGCATGAAATTTCCTTCTTCGGAAAGGAAACAAAGCAATTTCCAACTTATCTAAGATAAAGTCAACATAAGTCCTACATTGTTGAAATAACAGAATGCTTGATGTTCTCTTGCAACACGCAAACCAACAGTGTAAGAAATCACACGCTGTCAATCAGCTACCTTCTTATCATCTGTGTCCATTCATTTTTTTAAAAAGAAAAGAAAGACAATACTGAGATGAAATAATGAAAGTCCTCTCACACACTGCTGCATTTTTTATCTTAGATGCTATAAAAAATGCTTGCTTTAACAATAGTTTTCAGTGTGTAACGTGCAATTTTAATCCATTTTAGTTTTATGTCATTAGAAATGCACGAGGAGGAGGATGCTGCTTGTATACTTTCAGATTCAACACTGCTGCGATTCACAACTAAAACGGAGAAAAGAGCCGTGACCTTGTTGACAGAGCACATCCTGTCTGTCACCAATGGGAACATAGGAATACCCTGTGGCACAGGAGGGTCAAAGGTCAGAGGTTAGCCTGGGCCATAGCTAAAGTACACAGGCAGCTTCCCCTCTGCTCCGCTGGCCTCTAACCCTGACTCAGACACTCAAAATCTGGTTCCTATGTGAGATTGGCTCGCACAAAGGAGTGAAGCGTTCGTCTTGCACACCATGTTGACATGTCACTGTGGTATTCTGAAGCCGGTAATAACACAGCCAGCCATTTTTCAGATATGCATCTCAAGTTGGGTAAAAAAAAAAAAATCCATTATGTTAATGTGTTTTGTCTCAGTTTAGCACTTGTTAAAATGTTCTATTAACAAACCATTTACGCAGACTTTCAAGCCTGTACATTTCTTATTGCTGTGTATTCCGTCTTAGTCAGTCAAGCCTTTTCCCAAACCTCCTGCTGATAGTTCTTGGAGCCAATCCAAACACTTCAACCCCTAACAACTGGCTCTTACTCAAAATATAAAAGTGTCAGATCATGACATTAGCGAAAACACCATCCTAAAATAGATATGAGCTGCTATTCTGGTGATCGCCCGCTAACCAACAATATGAAAACATCTCTCTTAAAAGACCAGTTATCAGCTATGAAAAAACAAACAAGGTGAGCTTGTGGGAACACTGTCAGGGCTGAGGGTGGTTTACTAGTATATGAACACATTTGTGAAATACTACAAATTCTGCATCGCTGCATGAAGCATCAGCAGCATCTGTTTCAGAGTCACGATTGGGTTTTTTTTCTATTCCCTTCATCTGCTAACAGTGCTTTCTATCTTTTTGCCAAGAAACAAACTTTACAGAATTTCAGTAATGTAATCATCAGCCTTTAGTGGAGAAAGATGAACAGGAGGAAAAGATAAACATTAACCCCATTTCCAAAAAAGTTGGGAATGCTGCAATCACAATAATAATGGAACCAATGATTTGCTTATAATTTAAAATCTAGATCTGGAATATGGCCATGTTTCCCACTAACCTACATCAATAAGAACAACGATTCCTATACTGACATGATGGGATTCAAGCTGCTTGATATGGAATTTCAAAAGTTTCTCTTTCTTCTAGTGCTGTCAGCGTTAATCTCGTTAAAATGACGTTAATGCCATAACCGCATTAACACGGCAAATCTCTGTTAGCGAGTTAACGCGGATTGCCCCATGCAAGGGCTGCATGGCGTCAGCGCGTTAAGCTCGTTAATACATTAGCGCCGTGCAGCCCCCAACGTTATTAATGTCATTTTAACGAGATTAACACTGGCAGCACTACTTTCTTCATATCATTCACTTCATATGTATTCAGTAAAGGTTTTCAGTGGATGAAATATCTGGAATCAGTCCAGTCCTTCAATTGAGCCAGCCAGAGCCAGAGTTTTTTGCAACTTTTTAAAGTGCTCTTGAGCAATAGTTCAAAGTTTTTCTTTGGACATTGGCTACTTTTTCACACCAGTGATTGTAATTTTCAGAAGAATTTTCAGAAATGGTCTCAGTGGATGAGCGGCCGTCAAGAAACCTTTCTTAAGGAAAGGAAACGGGAAGAAAAGGCTCGGGTGTTTGAAATTACTCAACAAGTGGCTGAAAATCTGTGGAAGTTGTCTACAACCAACTGCAAAATAAGGTGGAGACTCCATCATCATTTGGAACTGCAGGTTTTGGAGAGCTTATCAAAATCTGGTGGCACTTTACATTAAATTATGAAAAGTACCATCAGTTGTGAATTCACCATGCAATACCACCTGGAAAGTATCTCATTAGCAAAGGTTTCATTTCGGAGCATAATGAATATAATAATGAAAATAAACACACAGGAAGCAGCGTGGTTCAATAACGCTTAGCTCTTAACAAAAAACAGACTGGAACCAAATCCAAAGCCGAGCTGGAGAACTGTTCCTGAAGACTAAAAGAAAGGACAAGAAATCCTACCTAAGAGACTTCAGTTAGCGCTGAAGTTTGTCATAACAAATATTGACTTTCAAGCAAACTCTGATTTTGCATTAGTTTCAATGAATTGCTCCTTCTATTTGCCATTTTCCCAGCAAAATATAAAGAAAAGGGTGGCTCAAATCTTTTGCACTGTACCGTGTCTAGTAATGGAGTCAGTCACTTGACTAGTCTTTATTTATATAAAGATTCAGAGCAGAAGTATAAATTAAGCTTATGAGTTTGAGCTTCATGTCTTCTGCTTGAAACAACCAAGGCTGTCCCACTTTCTCCTTAACCTAGAAGAAGCAGTTTCCACAATTTTCAAAAACAAATCTGAATTATGATCTCCCGGGACAGTTTTTCCAATTTATTTTAATTCTTTTTATTTAAACAACATTCAAGCATTTCTGTATAAAGGTTTGTAATATTACAATAAAACTGTGACAGGGGAAACACAAGTAGATTCAGCCAATCACTAACAATAAAGGAGGTATGGTACCACAAGCACAAAAATCCATTTTTGACTGCAACTTTATGCATTTTCCTTGTCCCTGTTTTGAACATTTAAACTGTAGCATAACACATCTAATTAGTGTCAACCATGCTGCTGAAATGTTATTCTGTGCAGTCTCCCATTTCAATAGAGGTGGCAAACCTGGCGATGGATAAGTACAGTGAATGCACAGTAAGGCCACAGACTGTTTGGGTCCCGAGTCAAATCGGAAGTGTGGAAACTAAAAAAACAAAAACAAACAAAACAAAAACAAAAAAAAAAAAAAAGAACACCCACACAATCGGCTCACACAAAATCCTTTTAGCCTTAGCAGTAATATGGAAATTGGTTGTCACACAGCATGTTTTACTTATCCTCCCTTAAACCCTTTTGAGCTTCTGTAAGATGTGAGTCCTCTGTGAATTATAATTCCATTTCACTGCACACAAACAACATATTCACGAGAGGAAACGATTTGTTTCCGTAAACAAACACGGCTAAAAACATCCCGAGCATGATAGCCGTCAAACTTTTTACCTGCTAAAATCCAAATCATGCACGGTAAACCAAATGATGAGCTTGATTGAGAGCATGACACTCCCGATAAGGCCCATTAAAAAAATATGAAGGTTCATCCTACATTAAGGCAAAGCAGCGTCTCCATCGACGCCAGATTACCGGCAAAGCGTCCCATCGTGCATTTTCGCTTCTCTGAGATGAGAAAGGATTTGCCGAGATCAAATGTGATTGTAAAGCCCCCAAAACACTTGAGTACAGCCAACTCATTAGACCGCAACAAAATCCAATGAGGGAATACAGCTCCAGTGGGCATGCAGTACCAACTAACCCACTCAGTAATCGTGTATGCACCTAAATTGAAGAGGCAACTCTTGATTTAGTTTTGAAAGAAAAAAAAAAAGAATATTCAGACATAAAAAGCACACAAATTCTAAGAGGAACATAAATGACATATAAAGGCTTTACCTCATTAGGATATTAAACAAATCTGTAAAATAAATAAAAAATGCATAGCCTTCTTGAAGACAAATATGAAGACAAAACCAAATCTTTTAAAACACCTGAGACTCCAGTCATGTGAGCAGCTAGCACGAACCTGTAGCTGTTGACATATCAAGTAGGAAATCCATTCAGTTATTGTAATTTGGAATGGATAGACTGATGTTGTTAGTATGGCATTTAAAAACATATTTTTTTAATTTGGTATATTGCTAGTCAGCCAGATGTTAATTAAAAATGAGTCTGGGAAAACATTCTAATATTACAACCCTTAATTTCCCAGATTTGGTATTATATTAGCCAAAGCAGCCTTCTGTGGTAAAAGACCAATTAATTGATCAATTTACAGGCAAAGAGAAAATCTATGGGTGTAAACATTTTTTATGGCAATAACCAAACAAAGAACTCAAAGAAAGAAAGATTCCAACCACTTGCATCTCGAGTTTCACTTGATTCGATGAAGAGGAGTTGTGTTTTCAGCGGTGACTACAGTAGTCAGCTATTTCATTCTTGGCATAATTTCGCTCCATTCTGGCGAATCCATCTGGAGGCAGGCCCGTCTGTTTGCCTGCACACTTTGATTACCTGCTCATCTGCTTTTATGTGGCTGCACAATTCATCCACCTGCATCAGGGTGTTGTCAGTTAGCAGCCTTTCTGTCTATTTTATACACCTGCCTCTCAGAGCTACACCTAAACATCAAAGCTAATTGCCACCAAACAGCAGAAGAGGAGTTAAAACCACCAGAATGTGAGGAAACGTTAGCGATTTTTAGGAAAGGAAACCCCTCGAGCAGAGGAAAAGGTGCCGCTGCCCTCACACACCGAACCACCAGTACATGTAAGAGTAACACAGACAGAGAACATATAAATCCTTAATCATTAATACACTGTAGACTCCCACACTCAACACAAAGCCTCCGTTCCCCTCCTGACTTTAAACCCACTGCACCAGTTACACCTACACTCCTTTGATGTACTGCAGGCTCACATAACGAAGAATATTCAACAGGACCGCTTTGCTGTAAACAACATTTTTCATGTGACGTACACCAACCATAGCAGAAACTTATTCAGGGCCAGTTTAATCACAGTGCACTGGCCCTTTTTGAGTAATAAGTGTGGATTTTCAGGGAAGTGTCACTAAACATGATGACTAATATACATTGTTCTATGTATATGTTCTATAAAAGTCCCCTTTACTCAGTACATTTCACGCATGGATTTTGGGATGGAATAATCTAAATTTAAAAACAGTTTATTTTACTTCAATTTCTTAACCTTCACTAATTAGCACTACAATCAAAGAGTGTTTTTCACCAGAAAATTGCAGGTTATTACAGTCTATAGCCACGTGGTGTAGTTTGGCCCTCTAATTGAATATGTGGGTGGAACATGTCTGCTGGTGTCATTACTTTTAGATCATGCATAACTTGGCACCCTCATAGCTTAGAAAATTTAAGTAACTGTAAGAGCGTGCATTTCAAAATCAAGCTATTACATTTTCCTAACCCTACCCAAGTAATGTTCACATCAAAATGAAATCAAACCTTAAATTGATCCCAGCAAAAGCTCAACCCCAAGTCATCCTAATACTTGGTTAAACATCCACACCTTTCTGTTAAATGCGCTGCATTTCTGATAAGAAAAAACTTGATCCAACGTTAGTTAATTTTAGTCTTGTGCTCTTACCCAACTAGAATTGTGGGTGGGTGGAAACTATCACCTCTATTATTGAGCGGAAGCTGGGGTAAATCCTGGTCAAACTGCAAATCCATCCACAGGATTAACACAGACAGGAAACAAACACCCATAATCAATTTAGAAAAAACAACTAATTAAAACAAGCCAATATCTATATCTTTAGTTAGTGGAAGGAAAACAAGGAAAACCCATGAACACGAGCAATGTCCCAAATAATCCGCAGGTTAAAATCCAGCATATTCGAGCTGTGATGCACCGACACTCCATACTTATTCTTGATTCTCTGTCCTATGATGAATGCCATCACAAAGAAAAACTAAAGTAAGGAAAAATTCTTTGCCAGCAACAATGAGCTCAGATTTCAAACAGGCGAGCCCTGAAGGTCTTCAGCATTTTATCTACGTATCATATTTACCCTGAATAAAGGTGACAATGTACATGTACCTGCTGCCAAAGACTATGTCCGAGAGGCCGACAGGGAAGTTAATACTCTTCAACAGAATTGCCATGAGCAAAAGGGAAGTGCCGTGAATGTGTTAGCTTAGACACGTCCCAGGTGCATCCCTCGATCTCCTGCCACCTGATCTTGACAATATGACTTCTATATGCTGTTTAAAGTAATGAAGAGTGAGGAATTACTCTAGGCTTGTAGTTACTTGCAGCACTGTGCGACAATTTGTAGTACTTATGCTTTACTCATGCATTTCTATTTTGGCCTATTTTAGATTTGTGTTTCAAAACAATTCCCCCAAGAGCCACACCTCTTAAACTTATCATTCAGGTATCGTCCATCCCATTGCCAAAGGTGTATAGATGTGTTCTGATGTTATCCGTCTCTTCTAAACAATGGTCTACCTCCATCTCTCATCACAAAAGCTTTGTCAACATGGAAAAGTCCCCCAAAGTCTCAAAGTGCACCGATACATTTACTTCATGTTTGCATTCATGTGAGTTACGAAGCCTGCAGGCTGTGTAACCCAGTTTATTCCTAAGACAGCACTTTGTAACAGACCTGGTGCAATCTAACTTAAGGTAAGTATTCTGCCTGCGAGATAATACTGGCTTAAATACTAAAATAACAGAACACACCAAGTGTCTACAGACAGTAAAGATGACAGATTACAGGATATGCTGTGTTGTGATGGAAGCTTTATTCTGTAAGATGTGCACCGATTCACCTGTGTCAACATTTTGGTAACTACCGGGTAATTCCAGCCGACAGGAGTCGGGGGTTTTGCCATACATCTGCCACTACACCTCTAGTAAATTAAGAAAACTACATCTCTATCAGAGAAACATGATGTAGAGAGCCCTGATAATCGAATAGTGCATGCTTGTGTCTTCCCTGTATTTGCACAGACAAATGAACCCCACACATCTCAAATAGCAACTTATAGGTATCCCTAAACTCCAATATAAAAACTAACTGTATATCACCACTTATTATAGCAAATCAACTGCATTGAATTGACTTTGTTGCCTATTGACTGTCTTAAATGAACACATTATCTCGACTCTGTGGACACACTCTATCAATAATATAATGACCTGCCAAGACTGCTGCCCTTCCTTTGGGTTAAGGATTAGGCTGCACTGACTTCCACTGGAGCTAGTAAATGCACATCCAAGAGAACAAATGCTGACAGATGCCAAAGGATGGGAGCTGTCAGTATGGTTTGTGTTAAGCACTGTGTCATTTGAGTTAGAAACTCAGAGACACGGGGTTTGACACATGCATCACACCAGTGGAGACAGACAGTTCACAGAGAACATGAAAGAGTAAAGGGAAAGCGTGTTACATTTTGTAACTGTGCACAAAGAATTTGATTTCATGTGTAGAGAACTCCCAGACAAAGAGCTCGTGAGATAAAGGGAAAATTAGAACGAGCGCTAGAACATGTAGCTACCATTCAATAGATCAATGAGGCAGAGTAGTGCCTGCTGGGAATGCCCATGCCCTATTACAGTAACATGTCCTCTAATCCAATAATAGAACAGCTTACAAGTCAAACAGGCCAATCCTAGAGGATTTCTGAACCAGACAGACAATCAATTCGATATTTAACCAGAGCATGTTAGTACCCTACACAAGGCCAAACTGGGCTAGTGCAAGTCCATTTACACATAGTCCACCTGCCTCTCAGTTTATCATAGTAACATATAGCAACTTGTTGTTCCAGATGAACACATCACTTTCTAATTTGAAGTTAAAAGTTGATTTATTCTCTGACCCAAAGCACTGCACAAAGGCAGCGTGTATTTATCATGCAGTAGCATTCACTGTGCACATGCCCCTAGGAGATTGAGAGCAATCGCTGTTGTTGTTCTTTTGAAAAAAGAAACCCCTTTTTAAATGCCTGATAACAAATACCAAGATAACAAAGTTTTAATTAACCATGTCTGATAGCAAAAAAAATCAGTGAAAACCACATACAAAAGCTAAAACTTACACTCTAGCCCCAGGGTGGAAAAACTAATGTGCTCCTAGAGCATGTTACAAATTGCGATCCATCCATTTTTTATGCACTGCTAGCGAATAATGATCATGCTGTGTAATGCAGTACTTTGTCAGGCTTCACCATAGTAATTCTGAGTGGGTTTAGTTGAATTATTATAAGGCGACACATGCTAACACTGGCTCTTAAACTCAAAGTCGCTGGCATAAGTCAGCATCTTTGTCAGTGGTTCTCAGTCTGAATGCTGCAGACTGGTTCAGAAAAAAAACCCAAAAACTTACAGCTTAGCATTATGAATAAAAATCGAATTAAAATATATTATATACTGATTAAATAACACAGAAAAACACTTAGAAGAGCACAAGCAGTGGTTACATTCATGTGAGACAAAGCTATTAGGATGTTGGCCAACAAGTGCGTTCTATCATCTAACACAAACGTAAGGATTCATTTTCTAACTTGATTTGTAAGCTCACACAATAATCGACGTAGAGGCTGCGAGAGTTCTACTGGAGGTAAACCACAGGAGGAAATGCTTGAAGCTTTGAGAAGAACGAAAGGGCACCGTTTAATCAACTCCTTATAATTCGGTGCTGTGCTGATGTTCTAAAATCCTAAATCGAAAAGAAACCACCCTCCAAGCGCTGTAAAAATCGGTATTGCTCATTTTTAGCACCTTTTGCACAGCTAACAGCCTGCTGGCCTTTTCCATTGCTCCTCATCTCCACTGGCCTTTCAAGTGTTTCATATATTCGGTTAATGTTTTCTCAACTACACAAACACCCTCCCACACATAGGGTTGGTCGTCCTGACAATTATTCCATGATGAATGAGTTTCAGAGTGTTTACCAATTTCATGTACATCTGGAACAAGCCAGCCTTTTCTTCTAAATAACCTCAGCTGCCAATAAATCAATTTTTATGACCACTCATATCCAAAGCAAACGCAGTGTAAACAAGGCATTCTAGACCCTCTCTTGACTATTCATCAGGCAGAAATGAAATTGATCTAAAGCACACAAGCTTAGTCACACACACAATCAAACCAGCACAGTTAGAAATGAGGTCATCATCATCATCATCCAGCCAGCATGAATGGGGCTGCAGAGGACAGGAGGTTGAAAGAGTCAGTGGAAAGTGTTGGACGAGGAACTGAGTAAATATCGCTCTGCTCTCGCTCTCTCTCTCTCTCTCCGAGTGCAGCAGAGTCAAGTGGTGACCCTTGCTTACTGCTCACCATGTGCATTCCAGTTCACACAGGCTCACGCTGGGTAAAATGTTTTTAAACTAGAGTCACCGGACTGAGCAGATGCTGAAAGTCTTTCAAATGCATCAGTGCATAGGAGACAAAAATGAAACCCTTTGGGAGTACAGTCACATGCACATACATACACATCTGGTTTCAAGGTAAACTTGTTAATGAATATTTATGGCTGTGTTCCACGAGGCCTGTGGTGTTTTCTTCTGTTAGTATCAGAGAAATAGAAACACTCAAACTCCACTGTTTAGTCTTTTTAAGTCTCAGAGGAAGTTTTGATAAATGCATGTTGGAAACAAGTGTGACTGAGGGAGAGAGGCTTTACAGGTGTCAACCAACTGTATTTTTTATTTTACATTTTAATTTATTTTTTTTTTAAGGCCAAATTGGAAAATAGAAAAGAAAATTCATGTGTCGGATAACATTTTAAACAACCAATCTTTCTTCTTTTTGGCTGTGTTACAAATGCTCAAATAAATATAATTTAACATCCATACAACTAAAAATAAAATTGCTATACTTTAACTGCTTTTCATTATTGCCTAGTTTTAAAAAGGCATGTAGGATATAGAACATTCACACCCTTCTACGTGGGGAAAAAAAAAGTTGCATGTTAAAAAACCCTGCTTGCATAATTATCCACCTGGTTGGTGGTGGGGTTAGGTGACAGACTGCATATGCCACAGGTCACAAACTCCAAGTCTTTTGTGTGCCTGTGTGTTTTTGCATGTGCATTTGAAAGAGAGAGAGAGAGCTTGGCAAACAGCTAAGCCAGGCAGGTGATGCATCTCTGTCGGCAGCGGCTCTTGTGCAGGTGTCGAGTTTCATGCAAGCGAAGAAGAGAGGCAAACAGTCCCACAACTGCAACACTTTCAACATAATGAGGCAGTGTGAAACACAGTCAGCATGATCATTTATTATCATTACCCTGTTTTTTGTTGTGTTTGCCTACATTAAGTAAATAAAAGTTAACGGAAAAATTGCTCAAGCTGTTACTAATGTTTCCGGGAACTGAAAATCTTGAGTGACGTGAACCTGGACCACATCAGCCTCTTAACTAGAAGTAGGGAGTCTACTTGAATCTATCCAAAATATGAGGCCAAACCACAGTCACCCCCATCATTTGGCTCAATTTGTCATATGGATATCAGCTTTGACGGGTACTTGAAAACAAACGTGGCTGTGTAAGACTTCTCGTTTCTGAGCCAATACTCGGACTTAATCTTGCATTACAACCCTCACTTACTCCCACACTGCAGTTTTCCAGTAAAGACCACAGCTTTTGTTTTCTATTTAGAATATGGATTCAGCCTCTAACAA
The DNA here is from genome assembly GCF_036321145.2 of Pelmatolapia mariae. Lineage (NCBI taxonomy): Eukaryota > Metazoa > Chordata > Actinopteri > Cichliformes > Cichlidae > Pelmatolapia > Pelmatolapia mariae. The sequence goes on along the minus strand of NC_086227.1, from coordinate 28,752,773 downwards.
CTCCATTGCTACTCAAGGATCTGTTCAAATACAGGTTGCTATGGTTACAGAGGCAGGTTGTGGCTCGACTATCATCTGATCTGCTTTATAAGGCATTAAAATGAGAAAACACTGGCGTCCGTCTGATATTCACGTGAAAAAGAAAGTTTTCACAAGACTTTATGTGGTTCTGTAAAAAAAAAAAAAAAAAAAAAAAAAACTAAGTACACCCCATGATTTAGGAAGTTGTTGAACCACCTTTAGCAGGCAATAGCTTGAAGTGATTACTTTCTTTACAATTTTATCAACCTTTCACATGTATGTGGAGAAATTTTGGCACGCTGTTCTTTAAAGCGTCGCTTCAGTTCATTTATGTTTGCAGTCATGCGTTTATCCAGAGCCTCTCTTAAGGTCTTACCACAGCATTTACTTTGAATGGAAATTACATGCCCGTCTACAAACACTGGCTAACTACTTTCTTTGCTGCAATGAAACTGTGAAAAGTGTAGCACAAACCAGAAATTGACAGTTTGTCTTCAAAATGAAAGTTACGCATTATGAAGCATGTTGGCTGTAGTGCTGAGGCACAGCTTTTACTTTGAAGGCAAACCTTGTCCATTTCTAGTGTGTGTTGAGATTTTTTATGCTCTACCAAGCTCAACTTAGCAAGTATTTGCAGACCAACACAAACAAACAAAAAATACAAGTAATCACTGCAATCAGAAAGTAGCCAGAGTCAGCAATCTTTGCGAACCACTGACAGTCAATACATATTTTTCCCCAATAATTGGTGATTGCATCACACCCAATAAGGCAAACAACTCTTGAGCAATGTGTGCATGATGTCACATGAGAAACCTCAATACAGAGGAGTTCATGGTCAACTCAATGACTGCAACACCCCAGGTCCTGTAAATGAATCCCAGTGATCACCCCTCAACCTCATGCTTGGTATGAGGGGTTTGGCAAAACCCAAACACCACTTACCAGCACAAATATGCTACTGTGCATCATCACCACTTTGTGCGTCATGAAATGGCCACATCATCTCCACTCTGGACCAATGAGAGCAAAGTGAAGATGCTTGGTTCAAAGTTGATTCACAAGTTTTGTGCTTTGTTCAGATGCAACTTTGTGAACCTAAGACATGCCACCGTGTGTGTGTGTGTGTGTGTGTGTGTGTGTGTGTGTGTGTGTGTGTGTGTGTGTGTGTGTGTGTGTGTTTTGTTTTTTAAGAGAGAACAGTCTTTCTGGCAGCCCCTCAGTGTTTTTCTAATTGTGCTGTCGTGAACAATGACATTTAACATACTGACTGAGGCCTGTAGCGTCTCAGATGTAGTTTGAGGGTTTTTCCAACTTCTCTGAGCACTGCACTGGGCTGAACATCGTGGCATTTTGTTAACACACACATGAATGCTCTGGACCAGTAAACTGCCAAAACTTCTACTTATATAGCGGTGCTCACACTTGCTGATGATCAATTAATCAAGTGCACTTGATTAATAGCACCCAGTTGCTATTTACCCTCTTAACTCCTATGGAGACAGTAAGGACGTTCTGCATAGAGTCCTACGAAACTGTTTAATTAAATGATATGCAATCAAATAAAAAATCTACTAAGGGTGCACTGATTATTATATTTCTGAAAAATGTAAAAAAATAAATAAAATAAAAAAATCACGATTTGTCAAGTATAAATACTTTTCTTGTTTGTTTGTTTTTTTAATTTGCAGTTATTCAGTTCCCTCTTTGGTAAAGAAATATTCGCTGTTTGAAATGTTTCAGCTTTTCACACAATTTTTGAACATTTATCCAGCGCAGAATACAAGAAAACAGATAAATATCAGCAACATGTTATATTGTATTTTCCAACCTGTCAGTTTCAGTGAGAAGGGCCAGTATCTGCTAATGCCGATATTCGAACGAGTGAAATCTTATTTGGGAATTACACAAAACTGATTAATAACATTCCCTCATTCTATTTTTCTCATCCCAAACTGGGTGTAGCATGTTGCCAAAGTCCATGATTCAACCCATCGTGGCTCCATCGTGACAGACAACTGCAGCCACACATCACAAAAAGAAAATGTGTATGTGTGTGTACCGAAATAAAGTGAAGGACAAAACTCATTCTAACACAATCTTTTTACAACAGCAAGGCCATTTCAAAGACGCTACCAGTGCCCACCTTGTCGTTCCAGGTTACCAGATTATTAAAAGACCCAAATCCAATTCACTGCCATTGTTTCTTTTTTTAGCTGCTGTTATCTAAAGAGCTGCATCAAGCAGAAGTAGCACTATTAAAAAAGATACATTAAAAAATAATAATAATAATAAAATTAATGAATGAAGGGTCATCCTCATATAGAGAACAATGTAAATACAAAGACTGGTCAGAGGTCTATAAAGCTCATCTTCCTCTCAGACATAATTGAACACAGATCTCAGTGGACCACTTCCTCTCATCCCATCTCAAAACCACAGAGGACAGCTGGGCAACATCCATCAGAGAGCCAAAAATCCAAGAGTCACCAAACCATTCACAGACCACCCTGCCAGTTAGAGCTTTGACACAAATGTGACTCACTCCACATTTGTTGTCGTTCTTCCAGGCTTTGCAGGTTCTGAACAGACAAGCAGGCGCGAACAGATCTCTGTGCATGAATGTGCATTTGTCCATCTACTTTTCTTTACCCACATTCCTTCTGACAGGGCTGCAATTTGTCTCGAAACAGAACCGAGCTGATCTATATCTCGTTATGTAAAGCCAGTGGCGTAGGGGGAGATCTGCTATAGGGAACCGTTTTAAAAATGACTCAAGTAAAAAGGATGAGTTATAGCTCAACCTACTCTAAGGGCTTGTATTTTAACTATTTCCATTTTGCACTGCTATTCTTGATAAGTCCGAGGAAATAATTCACATTTAAAAGATTTTAACAATTTTTACACTTGAAAGCAGCTTTAGAAATCAGCTGTAATATTATACATTCAAATTTAACATGTAAGTACTCTGACTTTTGGCTTTTACAGGTAAGACAAACTTTGGAGAATATCAGCCTTGGTAAACAAATGCATCAGAAACACAACATTTATCGAGGCACAGCTTTTACTTTGAAGGCAAACCTTGCAATAAATTACACCATTACTCAGTTCAAACACAAACAGAGCTTTTCATGCTAAATCCAGACCAGGATCAGAATATGACACATCCTACTTTCAACAAGTCTCTGGTAAATAGTGCTCTAACAAAGATATTATGGAGCCAGTTTGCGCAGCTGAGTGTACAACAAGACATAAGAGCTCGGGACAATGTTGGGAGAATAGGGTGAAGAAGCTTGCCGAAGTTGTCCTTTCTCAGATGTAGTACATGACAAGAGAAGGTCCACATTAGATTCCCTTTCACAACTGAAAATATTCAGTTTGGTTTAGCTAAGGGAGCCTCCTGGCCCATTACCTGCGCTATTCTTACAATAGTGCAAATCAGTCTAATCAGACATCAGACTTTGTACTGGGGAGCTGATGGATTTAACATGTGGATTTAAAGCCTTGATTGTGCTTTGTCTGCTATGGTCCGCTCAGGTCCGAGTGACTTAAATTTCATCATCAGACAATGAGTGCAAGGATCTGGGTGAGCCCCACGTGACTGTGCAGATTTGTATGGGAGAATTTACATTACAATGCACCAACTACGCATCCAGGCAGCAAAGGCCTACAAGCGGACTTCAAGGAAGTATAACAGGAATGACTCTTTGGCTATCATGTCTCCAATATGATATCATGTTTGGGTGTAACAAAGTATAACCAAAGCTCAATATCCCATTCATTCTCATACGCATTGCTGTCAAGTCTACAAAAAATGTAAACCTTTTATTTTTATTTTATTTTTTTACAATGTGATTTTCATACTTATATCTCAAAACACTTTACAGTTATGACATTGTAACCAATAAACTCTGCCATTCACTAAAGGTTCATATAATCTCTGCTTTATATGCTTTTAATGTTTATTGGATGGACTGTGTTTCACGTGTGACTGGTTTCGTTAAAGTCTGAGGATAATCCCTGATGTCAGATAATTTCCATTAGTCACTTTCCTCCATAATAATTCCACATCCATCTGTAATAGCAAAAGATCTTCATTTTGAACACGAATACTGTTTGGATGAATGCAGATAGTATTTAAGTGATTAATGTAGCAGTGCCAACTCCAACTAAGGGCCGACCACTGATGAACAAAGATATAATCACGGATGAAAGTGTCACTAGAGATCAAATAGAAATGACAGTGGTTTTATCAGTATCAAGCCAATTTATACATAAGTGACAATATTAACATTCAAGGTCCAAAGTACATGCAACATTTTTTATTTCAGCACGCTGAAAGTGGCTGCATTTATTGAATTTGTAGCTATTTCACTGTAAATCTATAAAAATCAGACTTGTTTTTTAATAACCCATAACAAAAACATATAAAGATAGTCATCATTTGAAAACAAAAACAAAAAACCCCAAAAGAAAACAAGAAATCCAGGGGAGAATACCCATGATAGCCGGGTTGATTTGAATGCCAAGAAGGCCAAAGGATTTCCAGACTCTGAGGCCCCCCTCTATTTGGCAGTGATGCAATTCCGATTACACAACCCTTCCCAATGGCACAGTCACTCTGACTGGAAAAACAGGTGATTCACTATAATGGTGTCAGTTAGCTGGTGTGGTGATGGCCTCAGTCTCACCCACCAGGAGGCATGACCTACTATCTGCCGGTAAAATGTCTTGCTGTGGAAGGAATTCAGCAATAGCTTGAAACAGTCAGGGTGGGATGTGGCCGAGAGCCATTCACTTCACAGGGCGAGTAAGACCAATTCTCATATGAAAAATAAAAAATAAATATTTAAATTTGTTTGTTGACAAACCAAAACAATAGTCACATTGCCTACTCTGCTCATCACTAGCATTTTACTTTCTGAAATCACAGACAGTCCTGGATACAACAACAATAAACTAAGGGTATTTAAATAGAAAGTACATATAGCATTGCTACAAATATCACATCATCAAGCAGGCAGGTTTCTGCTATGCCGACTGTGAAATCACTTCTTCCTCAGCACAGCGCTCCTTGTTTAAGAAATACTTGGCATTGCTGTTGAATGATGCTGCTCTGACTCACTAATTCCACAACATCTGGTCATAGTCAGTTGTAACCACTGCTTTACAGTCACCATAGTGACATACCATATCATCATGGTTAGATAAACCACAGACAACCTCAGCTGCAAGGTATCAGATCGATGACAGAGATTTAGTGCATGATACTGTACAAAAATATATCTGCAATTTAAACATTTATATTTATATAATATAAGTTAGTTCATTAATTCATTCATTCATTCATTAGTATATTGTTTCAAAAGAGTGCAATAACAATATAAATCAAAATTATATACTGCAAGGTAAAAGACAAAGCTGCTGGGTTAAAAGTGACTTATTTCAGTAATCCAGCATTGGGTCAAACATGGACGAATAGAGCACCAAGATAGTCCAGCCCAGAATTTTGGGTTGATGTGCCTGGAAACATTAGGCTCTTCATATCCAGCACAACAGTTCCCATAATAAGACTACATAATAGAATAAAATCTGTATCTTCACAGCATTATTAGTTCCATTTACAATTAATGAATCTTTCCTGGCAAGAAAGAGGCTGACAGTGCAACAATACATCCACTCAGGGCTGTACCATCGGCAACAGCTGCCGTGTTTAAAATGCAATATGTCGGCCATGCAAAGAGAAACAGAACTAAAACAATTGGCAGTGATAAAAAGAAACAGAGTATGGATTAAAAAAATAATTTAGAAAGGTTGCTGTCTCATGAGTAGCAGAGCAGAGGTGGTTCCACAGCATGTGGAAAAAGCATGTGAGGTTGTCACACAATACCTTGGAAAATTAATAAATTATGGAAACCTGATCTGCTGCTAGCTCAGACTGCTTCTTTGCCCATCTACTGAGATAAAGTCACTGACAAATAAAGGCACCTTTGTGTCTACTTTTTTCAGCAACCGTCTACTTCACCCTATTTTGGTGTATTGCTGGAGATCCAAGGAAGTGTAGTGTAGTGTTTAGTTGGTAGCTGTTAGGATGTGAATAAGGATAAAAAGCCCTCACAATGCAAGATACAGGGAAACCCAGTGCTGTTGTTTGTGTCAATGCTGGAAAGCAAGCTGCAGTAAAATCTTATACATTTCACATTCATCAACTTTAAATCCTGCAAAATGTGAAGAAAAGATCCTGAACTCAAACTAATATTTTTATAAATATATTTTGTGGCAATCATTAAGACAGCCAAAGCTGGTCTATATACTGTATGCGCCGTCTATCAAAAGGTTCATCTGCTCACAGCTTCACAAACTGAGCTCATGCTGGACTAATCATGTGAGAGCAAACAGAGTACTGAACAGCTGGAGGAGGCTAGGATCACACACACTAGCTGAGCCATGACAGATATAAACAGACTTTTAAGGAAAAGTTTGGACTGAGCTACAAATTTCTTGTCCCCCTCCTCCTCTCTGTCTCTCTCTTTACTGGCTGCTCAATTCTGAACATCCCACCATATTAAACTAAGATACACTACCATTTTCAAATGTAATGCGTTGTTAAATGAATGGGAAACCCCTTTAAATCTGGGTTACGCTACAAAAACATGGAAATGTCAAACACTCTGCAGGACACCGATTTGTTTTCAGCTGTGTCTCTCGGGGCGTTAAACAACGGTCAACACCAAAGGCAAAAGAAGCAATTTTTTAGCAGGCACAGCAAGATACAAAACCACAGCGTAATTAACATGTTATCACTTCAAAAAGCCGATTCTTAACCTATAGCCTGATTATAATTTAGGATTACACTTAAAGCACATCTGATTACATTGAGATCTGCCTGTTTATTGAAGCTTGGTACAAATCAACATCCGAGCTCATTAATTGCTGGAAAACTAAAACACACAGCAACTGTAAACTCATTTGCGGAGTGGAACATAGTTACAAAGGAGCTGGGCACCAGATGTTGCCTAGTTAATTGCCCCCAGAAAGCAGCACATTGAGTCGACTTGAAAATTTACATTATTGTGTGCTGTTAGAGAGGTCTGTATACAGGCAAACACAATTTAATATATTATAAAGTCTACTGACTATTAGTTAGTTGAACGTAAACAGCATAATCTCGAGTGTCCACAGAAAAGATCACAGAGTAATTGATAAATTGTACAGGTGTGTGTCTTGCTTACACACTCACCCCCTTGCTGGGTAAACACACAAATGGAGCGGAAGTAGACTGTTTAGTTTCAGCGGCTCCCTCAACTGATGTGTAATGCTTTAGAGTGAGCTGTACAGGTGAAGTGCTTAAGCTTTCACTGTGAAACTGTAATCGTGTAAGTGAAAAGAATGACAAAAAAAAAAACCCACTGAAAAATAGAAGGGCGGAAAATACAGTAAAACTAAAGATGCTGCTGCTGCAACTCCAAACAGCAGATAAAAGCAACACGACTAGAAATCATTTAGTGTGCTTCCATATGGCTCCCCGGCAGCTGGAAGCGACTCCTGATCATCCCGATAAGCCTCGTCAGAACAAACATGTAGCACGCGACAGAGCAGTAACCTAACTGTATAGGTTCCATTAACACAAAGTAGCACGTCTTCTACAATATACACAAACTGGATATTTTATCAAGTAGCTGATCGCTAATTTAACTATGTAGTCAGCTAATCACATGCAGGCAACTCAGTGGATTTTGGCATGTAGATCTGGTCAACGCAAGCATCAGAATGGAAAAGAAATGGCATGGTTGTTGAGCAGAAGTTCACTTGGTGAAAACGCCTTGTGGAGGTCAGAAATTTGACAATGACCAGACTGATTTGAGGAAGGAAACAGTGACTCAAATAACCACTGGTAACAGCTAAAGTATGCAGAAGAGCATCTCTAAAAGCACAACACACCAAACCTTGAAGCAGATGGGTTAGAGCAGCAGAAGAGCACACTGGGGTCCTTTCAGCTAAAAACATGAAACTGATGCTCATCAAACTGAAGAACAGATGAATGGAAAAACATTGCTTGAATTCTGCTGCAACATTTGGATTGTAGGGTCAGAATTTGGTGTAAACAACATGACAGCATGGATCCATAATGCCTTGTGTCAAAGGTTCAGGCTGGTTGTTATAATGTAACTGTGTGGAGGATATTTTCTTGGCACACTTTGGGCTTCTCAATACCAAATAAGTTTGTTTTAAATCTTTATCAGCAACCTTTACGACTAGAGTACTCAAACACGTTTCTTGTCAGTGAGTTCACTGTACTGAAATGGCTCTACAGTTATCAGATTCTCAAACTGTTGGAACGGCAGATTTCCATCATGGATGTACAGCGGACGAATCTGCAGCAACTACGTGACGCTATTGTGTCAATATGGAATAAAATCTCTGAAGAACGATTCCAGCACCTATGCCATACAGAATTAAGCAATATCTGAAGGCAAGACGGGGTTCAACACAGTACTAGCAAACTGTACCTTTTAAAGTGAATGAATTTCATATTCATCCTCTAGTAGCATTGGTAGCAAAGTAAGACCTTGCCACTGGGAAAATTTCATTGGCGTCCAATCTGTCTCAGTACAGCATAAAAGTCAAAACTGCAAAGCCTCCATTACAATTATCCAAATGTGTGATTTCACACTTTAATTTAATTTAATGAAAAGCCAAATCACACATTTTCAGCAACTTCTCTTTCACCCGTAAGTGGTGTTGTGTACCATCTGTAATGACTTCTTTTTTTCCCCCTCCCAATCTATCCAGCCACAGTCCAAACATGTGATTTAAAAGCTTTTCTGTCACTATATGTGTGCAGCACGTCTCCATTAACAGCCTCTTACCTTATTCCTCAGGAAAATGCAGCCCTGGATATCTGCTGATCTTCACAGCTGAAAAACAGAAAGGAGGATTTTTATAAGCCACATTTGCAGAATGCAAAAATATAGACTTGCATACAAAAGATAATTACAAATGTTAATCTATACAGTGATTAAAGCAATGGATTCACAGCAGGAGTATTCATGCTCCACTGAAACAAAATACCTAGGCCTATACTTTTAGATATGTGTAACAGGCTATGACATATTTAACAGCAAATAAGGATAAAATACACTCCAGGCAAAGCATAATTAGGATATGCACAATAATTACTTCCTTGGTGTTAAGAACAAAGAGGAAAATGCATTCAGTTAACTAAACAGATGCAAATAAGTCAATTAAAAAAAAAGCAGAACAGTTTAACTAGAATATTTTAAATGTCAAAAAATGAATAGTTACAACTATGTAGCACACTTATTACACAGCAGTCAGACATTTTGACTAAATGACATTTAACCAACAACATTGTGGTTTAAAATGACCTACTTCATGTGAAGACTGCACTTTACAGGTATATCAGGCTAAAACATTTGAGGTTTGTTTATTAAGAAAATGAAAAAAAAAAACAATGTCCAAGGATACAAAGGTTTTACAGACAATCTACCACAAAAAAAGATAGCAAATTTAATCTGTGCTATAGCTGTATATGCAGTATTTTTCTACAGCTACAGTTTCCAAATGTTCAGGGCTGATCAATACAGCAAGACAGCCAGAACATTTCACAACAGGCAGCATGGATTATTACACCTGCCCAGGCAGTACAATATCATGCCCACAGCCAGAGTTAATGACAACTGGCTGCAGTGGCTCCAGACAGGGAGGAGGACTGATGGGTGGACAAGTGAGAGACACTCTTAAGGTGGATCATCGAAGGGTAAACCAGCACGCTGCAGGCACACTGTCGTGCCTGTCCTCTCTCCCACGGGAGGCTCTGCACACACTGCGGTAACACCGTCACTTGCATTACTGCACAGTTGTCTTGAGTGTGAGAATGCGACATCCTTGCAGTCCTATACCCCAATGAAGTTATTCGTTTTCACATACAGCAAAATGTGAAAAGATAAAGTACGTTTCACAGGAAGCCAGAACTATCCGTCAATTAATACATCCAAGCGGTACAAACAGTGTGATATTAGGAAAGGCAACTCCAAAGGGCTGCATACTGATGAAAGCAAACACTGGCCAGTGCTGCTAATGATTCTGATTACCTGCTTAATCATCAGACTCCACTGGAGCTTGGCTTTTGCTCAGGCAATCTGCCCCCTGAGTATTATTGACTCGCTGACATTGGCAGTGAGTTGAAGAAGGGTTTAGGTTTCTTACTGGGAGGCAACTGATTCACACAATGACTCACTTCTCCAGTCCCACTAAGGAGGTAAGAAATCAAACTTTATGATAGCAAATGTTCATTAAAAGAATGAAACAAAGAGGAAAAAAGGCCAGGAAAGCAGCATGCACCCACGCACTCTTGTTTGATGACTTTTTTTTTTTTTTTTTTTTTTTTTTTTTTTTTTTAAATTTAGCTCCTTCTGCCTTGACAGAAACAATTAACTTTTTGCTACTTGACTTCCAACAGCTTGAGAGATTCTAGTATGCTAGTGGCTAAAGTAGCCTATATTAAATACTAATAGTATATAACCCACTAGTTTCAAGCATGCCTATAAAGCAGAACATACACTCATCTAATAGGTTAATTTACCAGAATTTTTTTTTTTTTTTTTGGGGGGGGGGGGGGGGGGGGGTTAAATCCCTGTTGGCAAATTAGTCAGTTTAATTTTATTTCTATAACACCAAATGACAACAACACTTGCCTCAAGGTGTTTACAGTGTATCCTGCTAAGCAGCGCCATTAGCTGCTACTTGCATACAAGCTGATAGCCTTAAGCAGCGATAAAAATCTACTTTCAACTGAAAAGCTAGGTGTTTCTCACAAACCACTATAGTTTTTAGGTTATTATGCTAATAGTAGCTAAAGTAGCCTACATCAGCATCTACTAGCATATAAGCTGATAGCCTCAAGAACAAAAACACCACTTTCAACAATAACAAGCTATTTTTCCCCCCAGCGATTTCCAGAGTGTTATGCTAGCAGCATTAGCCACTAGTTATAGCTGATAGCCTCAAGCAGAGATGAATGTCACCACTGTACACAGACAGGCTATTTGCATGTTCTTTTGCCTTAACAAAATCTAGGAACACTGTTAACCCCACTGCATCTTTTCCTAGTAGTGGCTAATGTAGCCTACTACTATAGCATACTAGCTGCAAGATGCATCAGATGTGAGTACCGGTAATTTTTCTAGTTGTCGCTACATGTGCAGCATCATTTCAAAGAATCACACTGCTCAGTTTAGCAAAGTAGCAGGAGAAGTAACTGTGTCTTACTTTAACATTCAAATTACAGTTTTGCATAAAATGGTACACTGTTCCCCAATGTTTATACCCTGTGATAATAGATGGTTATTAGATGACATTTAACAGGGTCTCCTATTAAAGACACATTAGAAAATGAAAAGGAAACTTTGACACAGATCAAACAACAATAATTAAAAAAAAAAAAAAAAAAACAACATGAAAAGAATCATTGGTAATGCCTCAAGGAAAACAATTAAGGACAAATTAAACAGGGTACTTAAAGAGAGAGGGGAAAAAAACAAATCTCATGCAACTAGACACATATTTGCACTCCTATAATTCTTTCATCTGAGTCTGAGGGGAGCTGCATTGAGCAAAATTCAACATGCTTGATTTAGGAAACTTCCAGGGGTCACCACAGGCATAAGTAGCAACTATGTGCTTAAAAACCACACTTTACTTGGAGGATATTTTTGTTCTAGCTTAATTAGTCCAATAAATAAATAAGGCTGCAGAAAGTTATAACTGAGTAGGGGAAACTCTCACAAGGTATCCCTGGGGTTTCCAGAGGTGTGGCGCATTGCTGAAGGCAACCTTTGGAAGCACAATGCACCACTGGGGACCTCATTGTTCAGTCCTGCTTGTTTCATTAATAACACGGTGTGGATTGGACAGAGTGGGGACAAGCTGACAGTGTGTTGCCTAGGAAAAGCCCAAAAAGGAGGCCTTTAATTAAGCTGCCCACTATGATGCCCCAGCATCAAACTATCAACAGGAGATGATGTTTGCTATTAAGCAAATTTAAATTAATTATCTTAAACAAGTTTACTGCAAACACAGCTGCCACTAAAGCTCTCCTCTAAAAACTCAGGGCTGGGTGCTAAGTTCCTTCATCCAGGCCATCTCAAAGATCAGTGGCAGCTGTTCACTGAGGGGGAGCATTGCTCATTCACATCTTTACCAAATTCTGCAGAGATTTGCACAAACACAGTCTTGCTCAAAGGAATAGTTTGACATTTTGGAAGACTTATTATTCTCATTTTTGTTGCTCTCTGCGCCTTACATATGAAGTTAAGTGTTAACTTCATGACAATAAATGCACTTGCAATGCAACTGTCCTGTATTACAATCTGAAATTGACTTGCAAATAGAAAGATTGTGAATCCCAAATCATGGCCAAATATTTTCTTCTCAAGTACATGGAAGCTTATTATCATTTGAAATCCATCCAATAAATCAAACAACCCTAATTACATTCAATTAGCAAAACAAGTGGCTCAGCGTCAAGGACAGGCAGATCTACCACTACCATCAACAGCAAACCCTGGCTCCAAATGGCTTCACAAAACAGAAGTGTCTCGATAAAACCATAGCACTACTACCTGAAAAAACCCACAGATGTAATAGCAGGGATAATCTTTGTTCCATAAACAACCCGTTTATAAACCACAGACTGAAATTGTCAGCTCTTTGCAGAGAATGGGTTTTGGTTTTTTAGAAGCAATGCTGATGGGGAAACAACTTCTGGATGATGCTCCTGCTGTTTATATGTCAGTAGGGGAGCACCGATAGTCCCAAGTCATGGTAGACATCCCAGCATTGAAGATACTGACTAATCGTCTGTGTTCTTTCAGCACACTTTGTATAACTTGATATGCAATGACCTAAATGGCAGCATGGATCTGGGAATGATAAATGTGATGGGGGAGGTGTGAAGAGAAGACTCTATCCATTACCCTCACTGGAAGCGACTAGAACTATAACTGCACTAAAAAAAAATAGAGCTTGCCTCCAGAAAAATCAATAAATTAAAAATAAAAAATAAAAATAGACCTTTAGAGAACTCAAGATATGACAGGATGAAACCCTGCAACAGAACTAATTGATGAGAAAAGTACATGAAGTAAAAGTAAACAGATATATTTTAATCCGTACCACCTGTGTGAAGCAGATAACGTGACCTTTCGGTGCAAATGCCAGCTCGCGTTTCACTAATATCAACCAGAGCAAAAAACATTTAGTGATTCAGTGGTTAGAAGGTTCGACGTTTGAATCACATGGCTCTCTAAAGCCTTTCTTTGCAAAAGGTGCATGTTCTTTCTGTACCTGCACTGGTTTTCTCTGCATGCCAATCTTTATAAACACAAATCATACTTTTCTGCTGACTTGTGTTCCATTAATATACTTGCTGAAAAGGAACAAAGTTTTGCAGCTTACAGTGTGATCCCACCATGAAAAAAAAAACTAGGGAGCTTTGCTTGAAAGAAAAATCAAAGACTAGTTGGATTGGATGTTTGTATTTGAGTGTGCCTGTATGTCTGTGTCTATATGTCAGGTTGGGTATCAGACGCCACCTCTCTGGGGACATCTCAGGCCCTCCAAGGTTTGGAGGCCTATCTCCCCCCACCACTTCCCCTGCCGGTGGCAGACGCCCTCAGACATCGGTGCGTTGGTGGTTCTTTGTGTCCGGGGGTGGGCGTCCGGGTACACACCGGCTCACTCCTTGGTGGCTGCTTATCGGGGCCTGGAACCTGGGGCTCGCTCGGGCCACTTCGGGGGTGGGGTGCCCTCGGCCTCTCGGCCTGGGGCTCGGTCACTCAGGCACAGCTGGCTGCCGGCGGAGCTCACGGGCACGTCACTGCAACCCCCCCTGGCTTCTGCTCCGCGGCTGCTGAGTGATCCCTCATCTGGGACTCTCCTCAGCTCTTTCTGGGACAGTGGCGCGGCTGCCCCTCTGTTGGTCTTCCTTGGTCTCTTGTGTCCTGGGGGCCTCTGGATGTCTGGAGTTTTGATCTCCTCCATACCTGCTTCATGCCCTGGAGGATGGGACTGTGGCCCCCCACACCCTCTAGCAGATCATTACATTAAGGAACCTTTTAAATACAAGCGCGCTCATGCTCACAGGTGTACACACAGGTGATCACACACACAAACTACACCCTTTTTGGCTCCTACCTCAAAGCACACTGTGCGCTGTCGATCTTACGTGCTGCACAATAATGTTTAATATTAAGTATTTAGTGTTATATTCCCATATATCATTGTGATGTTGTTTATTCTATTACTCTCGTTTTCTTCTGCTTGTTTTCTTTTTTCTTTCTCAACAGGTGATCCAGGTGATCGATATATGTATTTTTTGTCTGCTTATTTTGTTGGTTTTTGTTTTTTGCCCTTTATCCCCGTCCCTCTTCTCCGCTGTTTTTTTTCCCCCTCTTTCTTTCTCCCTTTTCTTTTCCCCTGTCCCGTATCTAGCAAGTAAAATAAACAATAAAAAAATAAAAATAAAAAAAAAAAAAGACTAGTTCCTAACCTGAAAACCTTGGACACATAATGATAAGAAAACATCTATGAATGAATCTAACAGGGGGGGAAAAAAACTAATGGCAGTAATAGATTAAAGAAATTCATAGCTTCTACTTTTATCTGCTGTTATTTGCGCTTTATCCTGCTTGCGGAGCTCCAAAGTGCCACAAAAAAAAAAAAAAAAAAAAAAATTCAGCTCCTTTTTTAAAATAATACAGATGCATCTCTGTACAGCATGATGAGAGAGACAGGCAGACAGAGGTGAATTAAAGTGATGGATATGAGCCATTGTTTAAAATCATGCTAATATGGTATATTATCTAACCCAACAGTTGGAGTATGGGGGGGGGGTGTCACCTAGTGCTTTGGCCAACCAGGTGGTCAATTTAAGCCCAGACTTGTAATACAGTGGCAGAAATGCTTATATTATATTATGTAAGACATCTAGTGCAACACAGTGCATGTCCCCTATAAGAATAAACACATTTTCACTAGGAAATTAAACATAATAATAAATACAGGGCCTTATCACTCTTCGTTCAGTTTGGAGTTTTTCCCCCCTCTTACTTCTCTTCTTTCCCCCCTTTTTTGGCATGACATCTGGGGAACAGCTGGTGCTTTGCATCATATGCAAGCACACATACACACAGTTGTTACACAGGGGTTAGGAGGTCAGGAGCCCCGTCTCCAGACACACCATTTAATCTGGTCTACGTATAGACAGTCTCTGCACAACCACAATTACACAAAAACTGAGACACACACACCAGACCCTCTCTCATCTCTCTTCTATACAAGGCAACCACTCAACCCTCTCTGGGGAGGGCAGAGATTCTCACTGATTAGCTCTGCCTTTCCAGATAGTGGGGAGTGGTGAGGATGGGGGGTGCGGGTGGAGGGTAGGCACGGCTACTAATTCAATTACACAGATTCTAGTCTGTGTTCAGGCCGACTCCTAGTTCCATGAATGGAATCAAAACCACCCCGGCCGAGTGGGGGGTGAGAGCAGAGTGCCAAAAATATGTTTAGATTTGTGATTTAAACACTGGTTGGTTTTGTTTTAGCTTGGGAGAGGCCGCTATTATTCTCTGGCTGAACACTGGAAACCCCGTTATGAAATAAGGGTTTCACAGGATTTCTGACAAAAACATGTAAAATGACCCCCTAAAAAAGGGGAAAAGACAAAAAAAAAAATCTGCAATTAGTTGCTATTAAAACTCAACTTTATCCACTGAGAATAATATTTATCCCCATGAAGCTAAAGTGTATTTAGACAAGAGGCAAAATAGGCAAAATTAAAAGACAACACAAACTGGAAATCCGAGTTGCTCTCTATATACTAAAAATAAATCTAAATATCATTTTGTGTAATTGCTTTTCGAAAGCTACATCCACCAACAATAGTGCAATGAAATACTCCTATTTAAAGTTCCTGCTGCCAAGTTTCTGTGAGCAGCTGCCAAACAATAAGAACTGAAATGACAAAAGCAGGGACACCTGAGGAAAACTATCAAAAAGAAGCAGAAAGAAACTAAAACTACTCAAATAATGTGAATGTACAAATCATAAAAACATACATTTATAAATTTATGAAGCACATTTTCAGGTGCCGTGGTTAGCACTGTTGCCTCACTGCAAGAAGGTCCTGGGTTCGAATCCACCATCTGGCCAGGCCCTTTCTGTGTGGCGCTTGCATGTTCTCACCATATCTGCAGCCCACAGACATGCAGTCAGTCGGGTTAGGTTAATAGGTGATTCTAAATTACCCAAAGGTGTGAATGTGAGTGTGAATGGTGTCTGTGTTAGCCCTGCAACAAACTGGCAACCTGTCCAGGTTGTACACAGCCTCTTGCCCTGTTTTAGACGGAATAGGCTCCAGCACGCTGTGACCCTGAATTGGAGCAGAAAAAAAAAAATGGATGGCTGGACAAAGTTTTCTATTTTAAATTTTTTTTACATTCACTTCACATTTCACTTGTTTATTAACCGTCATCCATCCCTAGAAGTAAATCTCCCCTAAAAAAAATTCCCTGAAAAAGCTGAAACATTAAAGACTGGCCAAGTCAACAAGATCCTTCCTTTTTCACCATCATAAAACAGAACAGAGCAACCGTCAAACAAAAGGCTTTATGCAACACTTAACACTAGATAATGCAAATGCACAAATCAAATTGGCAGAAAAATAATATCAGTATTAAATTGACATAAATACCATGTCATAACTTTTTTTTTCCCTTTTTTTTGCTGTCCATCTGTCTTGAAAATGGTTTCTGGAGAAGCTCACCAAGTTTCAGAGGTAAAAATCTGGGCCTTGGTCCAGTGTTTCAAACAGGTTTTGCTGGACATAAAGATACCAGCTGCTAAGCAGTCACGGCATAGCTGAGCAGCTTGATTCTAATCATACTTTTGCACTCCTTGGCAGGGTGTGATAGAGCCTGTACTCTGGTTACACCTTCTGATCACTTTGCACAATCCTGTACTGCATTTGGAGCTAACATCTTGATGGGAAAAACACCAATTGCTTTGGTATAGCAAAACTTCACCACTGGACTAATCTAGAGCTACTATCCATTGTTACTTTGGTCAATATACGGCAAAAATGTTGCCACTCACTGCTGGCAAAATAATAATAAAGCTCTTATATGTGCCAGAACAGCTGATAAAGGCCCAAAACAGTACCAACGGTGCTGCGTGAACATCAAATCTAGTAAGAAAGCTACAGAAGTTACTTGAGAAAATGTAATCGATGAGTGCCTTGATTGGAGGGAGCTTTTTATTTTAGCACATTACACCACAGAATAGTTGGCTTCTTTTTCCTTTTGGTCTTCTCGGCTTTAAATGTGCTCACCAACACGGCCGCCAGGGTCAGTACATTATTTACAAGGTACAAGAAATCACCAGTTTAAAAAGCCATGTCTCAGTCTGGCAGTCTTGCAGATTAGGATGGTCCAACCTTCCTCATGAGCTGCTGACCTAATCTTCTTTTGCATCTCAGCCGCACAGATATGGGAGTCCTCTAATCCGCTCATTGGATGGACAGCTGCAAACAGACACTTAACGGTCTGCTGCTGTAGCTCTAGTCATTTTGGCCTTCAAAAAGCAATGCGGCCACGAGCTACAGTATATGGATCGACATATGTTTAAACCAGCAAAAGTACTGCTGAGCCACCCTTCATCTTTTTCATTACCTGCATTTGCAGTCAAGGTTTTCTAAGTGGGCGAAGTGTGGGTTTTTTTCAGGCGTGACACTTTCTTAAAGCAAACACCCCCCCCACCCCCCCCACCCCCAAAAAAAGTGTATGCGGCAATTTCAGGACAAGTGAATGTGATAACAGTTCCTGGCAGGTAAGCCGACAAACAGGCAGGAAAACCAATTAAAAAGCAGTCTGCTGGCTGCTCTGAGGCCCAGTCACAGCAAAGGAGAAGAAAAACATGACATGGGAGGTAAAGTGACTTACAGGCCTCCGACTGCCTATTGTGGGTGAACAATTCAGCTACTCCAAGCCCAGTTTTTCAGAGCCGTCTGCAAAGTGAAAGCCTGACCCCTTGCTTGTCAGTTCTATTGTTAGGAGAAGGCAAGAGCCGCTCCCAATTCACCTCATACTACATTAAATGCTATGCATTGTTTGGGGAGTTTCTGGCAACAGAAAGCAGACAAGGTGGTGAGCGTGCACACACTCGTGCACACATGCTTCTCGATTTTAAGATCCCATCGTTCGAAGACAGAGGAGTTATAACAAAGACTGCATTTAATTCTAATGACCTGACCTTTGTTTTTAAAATACAATATCCACATTACTGCTGATTAGAGCAGGGTGATATGACCAAAAATATTTATCACGATATACATTTGAAAATTTGCGATAATGATATAACTGACGATATCATTGACAATAGACAAAATACTTTACAACTCCACAACTTTATTAGTGCAAAAAAAAAAAAAAAAACCCATCAATGTATTTTCACTTAAACAAGCAGCTTTTATGTGCATTAAAGTTATATAAATATTTAACAGTGCAAATGCAAATTCCTTGCTGACAGTTTAACCAAAAGGCATTTCCATTGGAAATTGGCTGACATATCCTCAGCATAACCATGTATAATATCCACAAAACTTAAAGCTCCTGCCTACGATAGCTGTAATGCTCCGACAATCCATCAAGCGGTGCGGCTTCGTAGTTTAGCAAAGTCGTACTAAAACATTTGACAGATTTTCGAGCGCCGTGTACCACATAAAATCGTTTCGAGGTCAGTAAACACAACCAGAATTCATACATAAAGGCACACGGGATTATAAGGGGCACTTTCGATTTTCAGAAAAATCAAAGGATTGATTTTAAGTGTTCCGTATTTTCCAAAAAACACGACGGCCCGCTAGCATGCTCTACCAAAAATAGTGCTTTGTTGTGTATCTGACGGATGAAAGCTAAACCAGTTCCACACCACTGAAGTTGCAGCATTTTTACAAACCAATTCTGGTTCATTCGTTTCATTCAACGATCCGCTTTCGCCCTTTTCATTCTCCATCGCCGCCATGCTTTTTCCGCCATGTGCGTATGAAAAAAAAGGCACTGCGCATGCGCGTTTTACCCATATTCTATCGCGATATTTCATTTTCTTATCGTTGCCCAACATTATACCGGTGTTACCGTGAACGGTATGATATGGCCCAGCTCTACTGCTGATGTCATTCAGCTAGCATATCAGTGTTGCTCCATCATATTTAAGCCATCTTGAGCTTACAGACCAAATCGTTGTAGTTAAAATCTAACTGGTGTCAAATTTCTTCTTGGTATTATTGAACACATTATCCATTACCCAATCCATGCTGACAACCAGGTCTTGGTCAGCCATTTAATATATTAGAAACTGATTTATAGGCTAAACTACACCTGTGTCAAAACGACATGCAGTCATTATCTAATTAGTGTAATAATCTAATGTATGTAAAAATAATTAAAATTAACAGATGGAACAAAATGCTGGCTACAGCACTCACAGCATTTGTAGTGTAAAAGCACAGAAGTATAAATGAAGAGGAAATTGTCCTTAAGTACCTCATTTAGCATTGTAGTAACACTATAATTCTAGTGGTGTAGGAAGCATCTCAGGAGGGTTGTTCATCGTATTATGTTTTCTACGCAACTGACAGTAATACTAAACTCAAGCTAAGTTAAGGCACGGTGACCCATTTCCTGTCATCACAAATCATGCAAGAGGAGTCAATTTTTTAGATACCCAGACAAACACAATGCTAAAAATTCAAAATGTCACACAGGCAGTGTGAATATCCCAGCCCTCTATGCACCACACTTCATCCGTTTACCAGATGTCTGTGCTGATTTACAGCCTAGTGAGTCCAACCTGTGTCATTTCATCCATGTGGCTGGGTCGGGGCTGAGGTGTTGACATGCTCGCTAACCACAGGCTTAGGAAGAGATAGGGCTGTAAGAATTAAGAGAGGGTTAGATTCGAATGGGGGAAAAAAAAGAAAAGGTGAGATAAAGAGAGAAACCGTTAGGGGGGGTTATGGGGGGTGGCACAGCTACTGTTTCCTGCGAGGTCAGCAGACTGGGGCTGATTCCAGGACAGCTTATCTTTCAGCAGGAATACCACAACCAGACCAAAGGAAGAGACAGGAGGGAAGGAGGCAACCAGCACTATGAATTCTTAGCATGTTACATACCCGGAGGAGTTGATGACATTAATGACAGATACAAAGGGTTTTTTGTTTGTTTGTTTTTATTAGATGAGATTTGGGGCAAATCAGAACAAATAAAATATGGTCAATGTGACAATTATGAAAATTTTAAAGTCCCGAAGTCCATATTTAAGCAACTTATACAATCCCTACCACAGTGTTTTAGAGGTGATGGAAGTTTAACCTTGATCTCGATCGCGAGATTAGAAGGTCCAAACATCTGTGACGACGGAAGTCCTTCAACATAATAGCAGCGGAAATAATTCACTGCTAATTATTATTACAAATCTGCAGTCTGGGTTGCTGATATAAGGTTGAATAGTCTGTTTCACTGTAAAGATAATTTATCTAATCACAGCCTTATACGGTACCATAAAATCTGTTTTCAGAGTTATCAGGAAACATGTTGCCTTAATTTGTTAGTTTAATGATTAGGCGTCACAATAGTTATGGTTACAGTAATGATACACGTGTCCCATAAATAATGTAAGCTGACCTTGTTTCATTAACAGGAAAAAAATGACAATATCATTAATCACTTAATAAACTTGACTATTACTAACATAGGAGAATTGGTGGGGAAAAGTTCAGATAGTATTTTTTTCCCCGTTGTATTGACCAGCTCCATCTATGTGTTTGGAATCTTATAATGTTCAATCAGGCTTTAAGGGACACAGGTAAGACACAGAGGACTGGTGGAAATAGCTGGAAGCAAAAAATTTTGACTTCAGCTCATGTTTTGTAAAACCAAGTTTAGGCTATACTCGTGGGGGAATTTCATTCATATCCTCTGATAGGTCTGTCTGCCTTAAGCACACGAACTGTCTTTTATGCTCTCTGATGTTAATGGACCAGCGTCAGAGTTGAAATATGAGAAAAGTCCAATGTTTGTACTTTGTATGGTGTGGATAGAAAAGCCTCTTTAACCTAACTTTTTTTTTTGTCTATTATTCATAAAAGGTTTTTGAAGTTTCCTTTGAGCCTGGAACTAAAAGTCAAAGCATGCGCAACATACCACAAGTACAGGAATTAGCAGCCATGGTGACAATGCCATTCAAACCGTGCTTGTGACAGATCTGTTATTAGTGTTGATCAACTTCTAAGGGAAATATCGCTCTCTTTAGCTCCTACGTATTCCACTATGTTCACAAGGTAGTTGCTAACTTTCCTCCTGCTGTTTTGTGCTGCATAGTATAGAGTGGTTTTGGTAAAAACGACGTGTAGCTTAGGAAAAATCCAGTCATTTTATAATTCTCTGTAGACTCATTATCAGCCTCTTATTGTTAATATAGAAATATTTATTGCAGCCATTTTAATGGACAGAAAAGTGCATTTTTGTTCTTGTCTCTCAATAAAAATGCAAGTAGTACCAGACTGTTCGTCTCAGTGACCATCTGTGTATTAAAAAGGAAATTCCCTCCAATAAAAAGAAAAAAAAATTGTCGGTTTCAGGTGAACACAGCCTGCCTTAGTAAATCCATGCAAGGTGAAGAAAATCATTGGAATGCATGGCAGTCCAAAGTATGCAAGGGTCCCAGGTTTCTCGCGAGTATTCACCTGCTCACACAGCTGCATTAAAAAGCCAATAAGGCTTGGCAACACACTTAACAAAACTCTAATCAAGGAACAAGCTGCACTTGATATCTTGGAAAACAGATCAAAAACAAAAAAAAAAATCCCATCTGCCACTTGTAACTGGCATATAAACCCAGCATGATAGCAGTGCCTGTTGCCAGTTCAAAATCCAGACTGAGCCCCTGCATGAACATTTTCTTTGACAGCGGCCAGCAACAAATTTCCACCTGCTATCTGCTGACTGACCTTATGAACATAAAGAATATTTGAGCAAAATAAAGCTGAGGAGACTAGCGGAGCGCAGATTTATGAAATGCCTATTTGAACAGACTGCTGCTTGTAGTATGAGAGATCGAAATCAAGAAGATTTTATCATTCCAGTAAGAGGGAACCCATGCACTTCCTTACTCAAACCCCCACCCCCCACAATAAAGATGACCTTTAAAAAATAAAAACAAATCATGGCATTCTAATTTTTCCCCTCACTCCTCTCTCTATATTTCTACTTGATGTGGTCCAAATATATCACTGTAAGATGACTTTAAATTTAAATCCTATAAAACTTAAAAGTTAGTTTTTAAAACAACTTTTAGCTTCACTTGTTCAGCTGATATATATCTAGTTTATATTTTTAAATAAAGTACTAGTGTATGTAAATGAGGATCACTATTTTGGTGCACTGCCGCTGTTATATGTTATGCCCCAATCACTGAAGCCCACAGAACTGGTCAGTGACCCCCTGGCAACCTCCAGCTGACAGGGAAAAATGACTATCCAGTGACGAATTGGCAAAACCTTTACTTTGAAGACAAATTGTCTCCATTTCTGGTTTTTAGTTTCACTACCGCTTAGCCATGCAAACTATGGGCAACTCGCAATCTACCAGCAACCAAAGCAATCACAGGGAGGCTTTTTATGCAGTAACACCATTGCAATCAAATTAACCTGAGGAGAGGAGGAACCACTCGCCAACCAGTTGGGGAATACACATATTTCCCTATTAATCAGAGGTTGCCAAGGTGCCTCTATGTGACTGAGGCCTTACTTTCTCTTTATGCTGAAGCAGGTTCCAGGTCTCTCTTTTTCTGTCTTATCAGCAACACTGAGTCATCTCAGAATAAGTAGTAGAGCGATACGTAGCCTACGCAGTTCTGCTTTTTTGTTTGTACCACGCAGCCTGCGTCTATGCCAGGTGGACTGTGCTACAGTAACTGCGGGAAACCTTTTTGTGTATGCGAAAGATTATATGTGCAAAGCTGCCAGTGTGACTCAAACATTATGAAGTATAACACTATAGAGATATTATATCTGATATGTATGTATATGTCTTGTTATAATAATTTATCCCTTAACTGACCGCCTCTGTGTGCCGAGTGCATAAGACAGTAGTACGCTGCATTCACTGATATGATGAGTCTTAAAAACCCCAATAAGACAGACTCAGCTGAGTCCAACAACTTTTTTCTGGCAGAAACCCTGAAGAAAGACATCATTCAATCATGTTGTCAAAGAGTTGAAGGAGTGGGCGAGGAAGCCTCCCAAGTAATTTCCCTGGGGGTGTGCTCTGCACTGGGGAGATAAGTAACCCGACTGAGGACAAGGCTGGCATTCTACCCCAACTCCAAAAGACAAAATGCCTGAGTCCATCTAAATAGAGGAATCTGACAATGGAGCATTTGTCTCTTTGCCAGCTGGAGAACAAGCTCCCCACAGACATGTAGATATGAAAGACAGTGCGCAACAACTTTAAGCTCAGAAGATTACTAGGAACAATCTTATTTTAAATTGGCAAAGCAGAAAATACTGACACTGGATTATCTAAATTAAATTCAAACCAGGACCACGAGTGATTATACCGCTGTTTGCAAACAGTGGCCTTTGAAATTAAGCATGCGGTGATTATGAAGCATCAAATCTCATGGTTTTCATTTATTCTACACCAAGAATAATGCCAAGATGAAGTCAAGACCTTGTGAAATCACATGCAATTCATATAGTGCACATACATACAGTGACTTAGAAGCTAAAGGTGTAGCAGTGATTACGCAAAGCCGACAGCAACTTTTGACTTAGGATCAATGGAAAAAAAATACATCTCCAGACATTCCTGCCTGAATAACATTTCAACATGTACAGGTAGTACATTTAGCAGCCTAACCACCATCTTGCAGCTGTCACCTGTCACAGCCACTGTAACGTGCACTTTTCACTATGTTTCTCATCCATGTAAAGATGATCCATTTGGGGGAAAAAAAAAGAGTTAAATTGTAACGTGTTAATATGGCATATCTTATTTGTTGATTACACTTTTAAAAATGCAATGAAACTGTAGCAGAAGAAGAGACGTCTGCAGCCACCAGACTATACTCAGTCAGTGGCAGCTAATGTTACCACAGTATTCTTGGGGGCTAGCTGCATTAGTGTGCACTGTCCATAACCCATTGCACATATAAAATCCTATTTTAAGCCACTTGATTAACACTGAGCTCTCCACATGTAATGTAAGCCAGCTGCCTGAATCGTTTCACTGCCTTAAAAAAATAAAGGGTGATGTTTACAACTCCACATAGCGAAGCACACTCTGTTTGAGTGGTGTTTTGTCTTCTTCTTACTGTCCCCATTTTCTACTCCGAGAGGCCTGGCAGCGCTCCCGTGTGCTCTCCCTTAACTAATAAACAAAGAATGGTTTCCCTTATATAGCTCTTTTCAAAGTCTACAACATCCACATGCAACATCAGAGGTTTGCAGGGAGTTGGGAAGCACAAGCCTGTTCCAGACAGAAAGGCTTCGGCCAAGGGCAAAGGAGCACTGACAGTGCGATTGTGTAACACATACATTAACAGCCATTTAAAGTGTTATTTCTGGTGCCATCCATCTGCAGAATTTTGCAGCGTCAGGTTGGATAAGTTTGTGAGGGGTGCAAAGTGAGACACATACTATACAAAAGTATCTGGGGGGGAAAAGCATCATACCAAGAGGGAAGCAAAGAAGGGGGAAAAAATTTATAAAATAATATTAGTATAATGTTCGAACACAAAATATGCCTCCAGTCAGATTTTACAAAAAAGGACTCGCAGAATATCGGATTTTCACAACACAATTAAACTTGATAAAGGATTCACAAAACTTATGATATTACAAGACATTTAAAAAATAAAAATATCATTCATTGTAGTATTTTTTTTTAGATGAAGAGGTTAGGTCTAGGGCTAATGTGAACCAGGAGGGTGCAGGGTGGTGGTTCCAACTGGCATATCAAGTGACAGTAAACATAATTACCACAACATACTAACATCAACAAATCTATAAGGCAAATAGTGGCAAAAAATACAGGATGAGCAAATGCCTTTGACATAGCTGGGACTCGGTTTGTATACAAAATAACATGAAGTTAAAACAAAGAACCAAACCACAGTGACCCAAAGTGGCCAGCAACCAACTCTAGACACAAATGTGAGTCAACGTGCCGGCCACAGTGGCCAGGTTAGAAAAGGATTCAGCTAGAGAGAAGCCTCAGCAAGACGCCTCATCGTCCCATCATCCTTAGCCCTGGCCAGATTTTAAAAATAACCTATACTACAACATAAACTTTGCAAAGATAAAAAAGGAAAAGAGAAAGAAAGGATAAACATACTAAAGAGAGGCATGTTGGTAACAAGAGGATAAAGTCAACTCAGTGCTGACAAAACACATTATCAGTCAACCATGTGTTTAACTGATGTTTAAAAATGTATGTGTTCTGCTCTCTGATACTGATGGGCATAGAGCTGTTTTGGAGCCATTATAGAAAATGCAGACTGACCTACAGAACCTCAAAGGAATAATCCAGTTCTTTCTAGTCAAACGCCTTGTAATTTGATTTCTATTTGCACTGATAGTAATAAACTAAGTGGTGAAGGAGCCATGTTAGGCACAATTTTCTAAATAAGACAAATGCATTTAACAACATTTTATCAAAGCCCTTTATCAAAGATTTTCAAAGTTCTGTTTTATAGCAACTATAATGGTTTTAAAGCATTAAGGCCTGCCTGCAACCATGTAGTAATTAATATGGGAAAATCTGCATGAACATATGGTGTTTCATTTTATGTTATATTATGTTAAATTGGTAAAGGTGCCCAGCCCATAGACATACACCTTTCACCACCACTAAAGAAAAACAGCCAGGTCTGATGTGATCCTTTAAAGGTAAATGATGTGAAGTTTTACTGTGATAGTTCATGATTTTCACATGTCCAGACCATTTACTCTTTCTGCTCTGCAACACTGAAGCCATTTCAGTCCCTCTGCCAGTAGGGCGGCCTTATATAGAGAGGTGACTCCCCATGAAAAGCATTTAGAGCAAGAATTTATACTTATGGGAAAACCAAGAATAGCCTCCCCAGGCTGCAGGAGGGCTAGGGAGGAGCTAACGGGTGATGGTGGAATACATTTCCAGTACTCCCAGAATGAACACTCACCCCTGTGCAACAAAGCTCCAAGCTGCTCCACAACAGCTTCCAGGGGGAATTCCAGAGTAGGATTATTTTCACGAACCGCTACGTCACAGCGACAGAAATAATTTGATGAGTGACACAAATGTTGAAATTTGTCAACAAACAACATTCATGTCGAGTAATGAGAACACCATTTGTCCATGACTTCGTCGTAACATTATTCCCCGACTGCCCAGGCGGCTTCAAAGCGACAGAAGAAACATGTCCTCATCTTTAAAATAGAAGGGTGGGTCTGAGGTTTTCATTGGCAGAGCAATCAAATCATGATGTGCTCATCCACCATTTTTAATTTTCTGGCAGTGGATTCGCTAGATTCCCAATGGATTCTGGAGATGCTGCTCGCATACCACCACAGCAGTACATTTTTCCTTTCTTTATGCTGTTGTCTTTTTACACCATAGCAAAACTCTTGCTCTTTTTGTTGGACAATGGTCCGGCATCTGAAGTTTTGGGTTGGTTAAAAGAGACAGGACAACAACCTTTGATAAGTAGGAGACTGCTAGTGTGAAATCTAGTAAATGCCCAATATTCTCTTTACTGACCAGCAGTTGGAGTTTTTCAGTGTTTAAATTATTACATGCAAGTTATCCAAGAGAAACAGGCATAAGATGTGTAATCAGAAAACATTTACTAAGAAAGACAACATTTAGAGAATCCCTATAATCTGAAAGAGTTCTGAGAAATTCATCATCACATGTACAACTCCCGACTTCAAAGATTCATTAGTCGATTCATTAAGTTAAACCACTGCTGTAGTACAGAGATAGCTGCATAGTTTAATTTCTACTGCAGACTGACTCTATTACATTCTCTATTTAACAGACAAGATCCTGCAACCTTTAGGCAACTACTACGTTTTCTGGTTACTTCAGCCAGATCAAACAACCCCCAAGCAGAGAGAAGAGGAGGGTAAATGAAGACTGAATTTTACTGCCTTAAGCAATGTAAGATTTGCTGAAGAGAAATGTGAAAATTACAGCATGTTACATACTAACATGGTTCACAAGGGTGGCTGCCCACATGTGGTTTTGTACAAAACAGCCAATCTACACTGTTTGCAGTGAACTAGAAGTACCACACACCTGATTAGGTTTCATTTCTGCCCTGGTGACTAAGAGGCATGAGCCTCGAGGTGGCAACTACGGCAGCATGGATTTCTGCCAGAGATGCAGTCCAGTAATAGCTGAAGAGCTCAGCTGTAACCTGAAACACATTTCAGAGCAGATACTCTTTCATCCAAAAATTGAGATGATGGTTGACTTTGTCCAAAAGCCCTGAAACTGCAAGCTGATGTTTTAAAGAGAACCTGGATTTGTTCCAAGAAACACTGATCTGTCTTACAGATGTTTATGTAGCTTAAAAGGACATGCATTTCATCATAGTGAGTTTAGATTACAACCAGAACAGCTACCCTGGGGCAGGCAAGTTATTTTCCCGAAGCACCACATGGAAACCTGGGACTATTGTGGAGGCCAGCACAAATAGGTTTATAAAGAGATAAAAACATCCATCCATCCAGTCGCAGGGCTAACACACAGAGACAGACAACCATTCGCGCTCATTAACATAATAGATGCACACTAAAACCAAAGTTCATTATTATAATCCAAAAGCTTGCAACACAGCCCCATCACAAGCACTTAAAGCAAAAAAAAACAGCACTGGAATTCAGCAATAACTGTTCATTTCAAAGTACTAAACTGAAACAGGATTACTTCGCCACACTTCACCTTTAGAGCGCTACATCATATTCAACACGGTATTATTTTCTGAATTTATGAACGCGATTGTCAGACAGCATAAGAACGTCTGTGTTCCAGCTGAAGGATCGACCATCTCTAGTTTTGACAGAGATAGATAACTGCTGCGCCGAGGTTGGAAGCTCTGTTCTTTCAGGTGTGGAACATTTGACAAATCAATTTGGCAGGACAGTAAATTCTCAGCTCCTCTGTTGCCAAATAAGAATATCCTGTGTTAAAAGCCCACATTAGATGCTTTAATGCTAGAAAGTATGATTCCGGACAAAATATAAATGTATCTCTGGGCACAATGGCACTCATTTGTTCCAGTTTAAAACCCTGTTGTCGTAGTAAGCAGCATGAGTTCCCATCTCTCGTCTCTATGACAACCATACTGGCTACCGCTGCTCCAAACTGCAAGGCATGACCAAAATTTTGTATTTTTAAACCAGACTGAGGGTCGTCCACCTCGCATCAAAGAATGTACAGAGCCACATATGGAGCCTGCTGCAGGGCAACAGTTGCTCAGACAGACTGCTTGCTCCTCCTAAAACATACTTCATGTTTAATTATAGACAAAACAGAAACCACCACCCCCTCGGCGCACACACACAGTGAACATATCCTGCCCTTGAGTCATGCTGAGTATTTAAAACTAATCAATTAGGAAAGGCTAGTTGTGCAGAAATAGCTCTTCATGTTACCAGTGGGCAGTCACGGTACTGGTTTCTATTTGTGATGCAATCTACATGGGATGGTGAAGTGAGTGGGAGGCAGGCAAACGAGAACTCAGTGGGAGGTGGGAAAAAACAGAAAGTAGATACGATGTGCCAAGAAGGCAGCCTCTGCTGCATCCATCCAACTGTAACCATCATCCTAAACTTACACATCACAATCAGTGCACTTGTTTGCTTGTTCAACTGGTAGTATTCTTTAATATCTGGGCATTAATCTTTACACTGTTCATTTTTTAATGTCGCAATACAATATTCTTTTTTTCCCCCACAGACATTTTAAAGAATTAAAAAGCCTGGCACTGAGACTTCAATATGTTATGAGCCAATCACTTGCTGCCAGTTCTTACCTCATAAATGAAGGATAATCGAACGTTATCCAATCTTTTCTCTATCTGACACTATCCAAAAACTCCACATAAGAAGGAGGCAGGCACAGGGAGCCTCTCTGATGGGAATCTTGTGATTTCACTCTTGCGTTTAAGGCCATGCATGCCTAGGTTGGGCACAACAAACTGTAAAATTCTCTGATTTTGTTAACTTGAACTGGGCCAGACACTCATTAAAATGTCTCCAGTCAGATCCTGGCATAAAGAACACCAAAATATTCAGTTTTTTCTTCCCAGCATGTGAGACATTTAATTGTACAAACTGAAGTTTGAAAGAAAGAACCCTTTGTATTTTAATCTTTCTGCCTCTCCCTGTTAAATCCAGAATCAAACTCCTTCTCCTCACATACAAGGTCTTGAATAGTCAGGCCCGTCTTATCTTAAAGACTACATAGTACCACATCACCCCAACAAAGCACTTTGCTCTCAGAATGCTGGCTTACATGTGGTTTATAGGATGGCTCCTAGTTTGGATTATGGAGACAGACTCTCTCTATATTTTTAAGATTAGGCTTCAAACTTCACTGTTTGCTAAAGCATATAGTTAGGGCTGGACCAGGTGACCCTGAATCCTACCCAGGTTACTCTGCAGCAGGACTAGGCTACTGGGGGTTTCCCATTGAACAGTGATGTTCATACACCACTCTGCATTTAATCATCCACAGTGTGTCTATTGTCCTGCCTTCCTCTCCTCACCCTGATCGGTCATGGCTGATGACTGTACATCCCTGACCCTGGTTCTGCTAGAGGTTTATTCCTGTTAAAAAGGAGTTTTTCCTTCCCACTGTTGCCAAGTATTGTCTGATTGTTGGTGTTTTCTCCGTTCTAACACAGGTTGTTAGAACGTTGGATGGCTGAAAATTTCCTCCAACTCAACGAGGGGCAAACCGAAGTCCTCGTATGTGCTCCTGACATATTTTTATCGCAAATAGTGAAAGCTCTTGGTCCTCTCTCAGGCTACGTCCACACTAGCCCGGATAGATTTGAAAACTGTTTTCGTCTGAAAACCCTCCGCGTCTACACTAGCGTTTTCAGTCGTTTTCACAGAGTTGTGCGTCCACATTGATACGGCCCAAAACACTTACATTCCAGTCCTGCGCATGCGCAAAAGTGAGTGAGAATTAAAGAATTTGAAGAAAAGCTATCTGGAGCATGTATAAACTGATATTAATTTTTTTTAAGGGCTGTCAAAATTGAGAGCAATCAAAACAGCTGCTGTATAATGCCCCCCGCTATCTTTGTCTAATTGGTCACATGACTGCATCACATGACTAAAATGCGTCATCGTTTTAGAAAGTCTGCGTTTCCGAGTGTCCACGTTGCGACGGGACAGGTCTGTTGTGAAACGTATTCGTTTTCGAGAGCGTTTTCAAAACGCTGCGTTTTCCCTTGAGGAAAGCGCCGTCTGGACGGGAGGCCAAAACGGAGAGAAAACGATGCGTTTTCAAACGAAAACGCATTAGTGTGGACGTAGCCTCAGTGTATGCTAAATCCTCTATCAGGAATTTAGGTGTCACTTTTGACTCGACTCTCACATTGGATGGTCATGTGAAATCTCTGGTTCGGTCTTGTTTTTATCATTTAAGAAATGTGGCTAAGCTAAGCCCGATTTTATCTCGCTCTGAACTGGAGATTGCTATACATGCATTTATTTCCTCGCGCTTGGACTATTGTAACTCGCTGTTTATGTGTCTAAGCAAAGGTTCTCTGGATCGTCTGCAGTTTGTGCAAAACGCTGCAGCTAGGCTTTTGACAAAATCCTCTAAGTATTCACATGTGACACCGTTGCTAGCTCATCTACAATGGCTTCCTGTTGAATTTAGAGTCCATTTTAAGATCCTGGTCTTGACCTACAGAGCTGTGCACGGACTGGCACCAGCTTACATCTCTGATCTGCTACAGCCCTATGTCGTTTCTTTTTTTAAAAAAAAAATAAATATATATTTTTATGACTCGTTATCTTATGTGCAGCACTTTGTGATTCTGTCTAGAAAGGTACTATATAAATAAAATTGTATTTATTTATTTATTATTTTTGGGTTCATTATTTTACAATATAAAGCACCTTAACGTGACGGCTGTTGTTATTTAGCACATAAATAAAACTGATTTAAATTGAACTGAAAAAAAAAAATATTATACATAGAGGGAATTCTGCAGTTGTAGCCAGAACCGCAGAACAAGAAATGTAACAGTGGAACAGACACTTCTGCCTCTACTGTGTGCAGGTCAGCCATACGGCCATGTTGAAGCTCTTGCCTTCATGAAAATGGCCCTACAGAGCCTTTTCAGATGAACTCTGTGAGCTGACATGAAACATTAAAGTTGTAAATCTTGTCACTGGGTCAGGCCTATCTGATTTAACACTTTGATTTACACAGCAGCATCAGGTGGGGTTTAATGTGGGCTGCAAGCGCTCCTCGAGTATTTAATTTGTCATAAACACAGTAGAAGAACTGATTTATTTGCTTACAGAGCAGCCATACAAACTCACACTGCAGTTATGCATACACAGGTTGTTAGAATACAAGGCAGGAATGTTGGACTCCACCAGTAACAGTGCAAAGAGCTTCAAAGAAAGGTATGTAGAGAGTATAAACCACTGAATAGCTTTTGCTTAACAAAAAAACAAAACAAAACAAAAAAAACAACACAAAAACCCCACTCTTTTTATTTAAGAGCATGTTTGCACCCATGGATTGAAAAGAATCATTAGCTGAATCCAAAGTTACAGCTATGCTTTTTTCCATCACTGAGGCTGAAGAACATAAAGGACAAAGATAAATGTCAAAATGTTAGTTTCACCAAAGGGACCCACCACACATACTGACATGCTGAAGTCAAACAAAAACCTGATTTAAGCGACGGAAAGTTAGACCATCAACCATTCACGACTGATAAAACAAGTCTGCTAGTCTAGTTGTTCAGAGGCTGAACTAACAAAGTAGCAAAAGAGAAGAACAGATGATGTAAAATAGCCCAACAAGACGTCCCTAAACAAGGACAAGCAGGCACCGTGTATCCAAGTACGAACGCTGAACATAGATGAGACTATTCTGACTAAGCCTGCTCAGTGCATGCTCAGGAGTAAAAGCTTTAATGTCATCGTTAAACAAATCAACAGCATCGATGTGACATGAGTCAAACTGCAAATGTGATTAGGCATGCTTGAGGTCATCACTCCCCTTTTCACCCTGACAAGTAATTCATACAATGATCATCTATAATTGCATACCCACATAAGAACATTGTCACTCAAACAGTTTAAACTACACCAATTATCTTTGCCAGCTTTCTCAGCCAAACAGTGATGCTTAGTTACCAATCTGGCAACCAGCTCCAAACATTTGTTTCAGGCCCTGAGAGCCACGTTAAGAAAAAACAACAAAATTAATTCCAGGTGACCAGCTGGGAGCTGCCCTGGGAAACAAACGAAGAGTAGAGACAGAGCTTCACGAGGTCAGTGCAGCATTAAAAGCAACCAGAGCTGGTTTACTTCAGAGCGACTCTGGAACGAGCATCAAGGGATAGCTGCTGCTTCAGAATTTTGAACCTAAGCTGTATTACGTTTGATGAATGTAGCTTTCGTTGCACAACTTTCACTGTTTTCCCTCCACCTGCATTACAAATAGTCTGTTCACTTTGCAGCTTTTGCATAAAATACTTTTTTTAAAGGGTAAACAGTTCACAAGCAGAGTGTTTTTTCCCCCTCTTGCAGTCTCTCAAAGAAAATCTCAATAGAAAACTTGAACTTGCTTGCTGTACACAACAACACTGCTGACCCTGACCATGAAAATAACACTTTCTGTACGTTCCTTTTCCCCCTGCCAACAGAGCACAGCAGAAATATCTGGCTGAGCATGGCAACCGCAAACTAATCCGCTGCATTATCAGTGTCATTAAAGTGTCATTACGGTTTGCTCATTACTTCCTCTCTGTGGTCAGAGGTGACAGCAGAGGCCCGATTTCATGCAGAACAATGAGAAAAATCTATAAACTAGCCATGTGCAGCTGATGAGTAACCCCACAGATTGGACTTGAAGCCAGGAGCACATTTCCATTGAAAGTTAAAACCCCCAACAGATATCGACAAGCTAAATGATTATCACAATCCATGCAATCTTCCAGCTGTAAACTTCTGCTAAACCTATAAATAAAGCATTTATTAATGTGAGAAATCTTTTAAAAAAAATAAAATGTGTGATACTTTGAAATGCAGAATGAAATACTTCATCAAGAACATCTCTGCAATTCTCACTCCATCTCCATTGACTTCAGCACTAAATAACTGAACAGTTACACTGGGGAAAAAAACAGAAAGAAAGAAAAATAAAAAGGGCTTTTGTGCAGGACTCCGCTTTGAAAAACTACTAAGAGTGTAATGGATGCATAAACACACTCTCCAAAAGGTCAGCACAGTTGCTAATGTAATGAAAACGCTGTTGATTGCTGCTTTTATGTCAAGGAAGCCAGAGTGAGTTTGGCCAGTTTAATAAATGATCAGTGTCGTCGCCGGTGCCAGAGCTGCATACCAAGCAGCGGCGACGGCAGATAGTAACAGCTAGGTACGGGGGCTTGGGAGAATGACATTTTCACAGAGATGTACAGAAGAATAAATGATAAGCACGCGAAAACAGAAGCTGGGCTCATTAGACGAGAGCTGCCATTTTGAAAGGACAGATTTTAACACAGGGCAACTTGAGGTGGAGCGATGACATTCTCTTTTGCTGAAGCCCCTTTATTAACTATAGATTTCTGGGCAAACATATCCGATATCTGCCGAGCATTCCCCACAGGGTATGCTGTCCTTACTGTCAGCCAGATCTCAACGCTCAGACTCATGTTCAACATACCTAAAAGAACAGTCACAGGAGAGCACTCTCCCGAGGCACTACACACACGCTCAAGCCTGCAGCCAATAAGGTCATGTGTCTTCTTCTGACAAGCCAAGGTCTGGGCAGCTTTTGGGGGTGGAGGCATCCAAAGGAAGTGTGGGGGGATCCAAAGGAGGTGTGTGTGTGCGTATGAAGGGGGGGGTGTTCAGGAGAGTACTTTTGCATTACAGGCAACTCTTCCTCAATACCTGGCCAGCAATCTCATGAGAACTGTCACAGTCTACACACCAGGCTCACTGAAATTCCCAGGCTGCTGATAGGTCCATTCATTCTAATACTAGTAGCAATGGCCTGCACTGATCCTTCCTCACACACAAACTTAGCATACACACACACACACACAGGTGATCTCCCAGCTCAGTCCCACGCCAAACAAGAGGAGACATTTGGAGACATCACCAGATTCCCTGCTATACTAATAATAACAACAACATGTGATCAGTGTAAAAACATAACCAGCCTCGTCTTTCTATGAAGGGGTGTGGCAGCTGAGCCACTCATCCTCACCATTTAGTCAACACAACCTGCTGCAGTGGTGGAGCCATACATTACTCCAAGATGTCGCGGTTTGCATTTTCCATCACAGGTTAGCCAGAAGAATCGCAATCACGTGCACTCAGCCATGGATAAAAGGTGGCAATAACGCCCACAGCTCAAACATAGGTGCTCCCCTCCTCCTCCTCCTCCTCCTGCAAGCCATGTGATATTGGGCGATTGTAACTGGCTTCGTACAGGTTGCAGCCTTTAACGCGTGCGTTTCCGACGCAAGCGCGTGAAAAACAACGATTTAAAAAGTTGGAAACAATTGCCTGCTCGTACGAGAGGCAGCTTGACTGACATGGAAACATGGCGGAGGTTGGTTTTCTCCGGCCAGTGCAATGCAAGTTAGGATACCAGCCGCTCCGTGAAGTCTTTAGACTCCGCACTCACCGCACGCTCGATCCTGCAGCTTCAAAGGCCAAAAGAAGGGAAAACGGAAAGATAAGAGACAGAAAACCAAACTCACCGGGCGACCCCCCTGCTGCAACCATGTGGTCTGTACAAGTCGCCCAAGAAAGAAAAAGCAAAAAAACGACGCGATGCAACCACAAAAGTCAGCAATTAGAGACCCCCACAAGTTTCGTTAATTCAAATGAGCATCACGGCGACTGAAAGACCGCAGATCCATTCAGAAAAAAATGCAGCGCAGTCACAGAGCAGAGAGAGGGGCTGGGACTCTCACGCTCACACACAGCATGCAGTTTGATTAAAAAGCTTGGTCGGAGAGGTCAGGCAGATCTGCTGCTGCCAGGGGGGGGAGATGGTCACCAGATTAAACCGATTACAGGGGGGGTGTAAACCTACCTTCAAATCCTCTGCTGGGGCATTTCAGGCAAGTCAGCCCTGAGAAGATGCACATTAGCCGGCAGCCCCGCTCCTCAGCACTAAAATATCCTGCGCGTTGAGGGGAAATTTCCAAGTGGCCAACAGTGTGTGAGCAGCAGAGGTGCCGTGTGTATGTGTGTGCGTAAATGGGGAGGGGAGGGGACGGGGGATAATCCTACGGTGGGGCAAAGAGGAAATGCGTCATTATTAATGGCCCAAGCGTTTTGTAGTCCGTTTGGTCATAGCTATACCCAGTTAAACTACAAAATGGATCGGATTAGGTGATGTAGTGTTTCACACGTTTTCTTCTTCTTTTTAATAACGGACGAGCATTGATGTACTAAAACCAGAAACTAAAAAGAAAAGAAAAGAAGAAGAAAAAAGGCACGCAAACATCAGCACCTGCTCAAATATTTTGAAAGTCCAGGGCTTGGAAAAAAATATTCAGCTTTGATTTTATAACACAGAAGGAAATGTACCTAGTTGATAATTCTCATATTTAATGCTACTGGTTCTTCCCACACTGAAAAATGGAAATATCTGACTGACTAGGCAGTATAGTGGACAGCAAAAGATCTCTAAACTACTTGTAGGGTCACAAAAACATATTCATACACCAGCGACTGAGAGAAACTTTCTCTCTCCAGCAGACAAATATGCAGATGTTGATGCTGATGTACAAAACTGCACCATATGAGCCAAATTTCCAAATCAGGAAACACTAAAAAAAACACTTTTTTTTGACTGAACACTGAACTGAAAATCAGCAGATAGAATGAATTGAGCTTGAGCTTATAGGACTGCCACATTTTCTAGAATGCATCTTAGACTGTCTCCATCACCTCTCAGGTTATATACACACACAGTCCCTTTGACCTTGACGGAGTTATTGTCTTAAACTCAGTGAAGCTCCCCCAAAGCCCCAGAAGACAGCTGCATATATGTCACAATAGTAATAAATGAAGAACTATGTATTAAGTCAACCTAAGTCAACGTCATGAAAGTGGATGTCTGAACTGCTAATTTCATCCAGGCCACAGTTCTGAATCATCAATGTTTGTCAGCCTTCTTACTGACATTCACATCACCCACGGCCTGCCACGCCACTAAAGTGAGGTGTTGTGCCAGCAAGTTTCTTTTTAATAACCAACTGAACTGCTTAACGGCTTTAGAACTGGGAAATAATGTAAAAAAAATCAGTTATGTGTGTTATTATGTTTTACCAGTTCAACCCACTTAAGGTCAAATGGAGCTATATGTGCTCCATGACTTAAATGATGGATTTAAACCACTGATTTAAGCCATTTGAGAAATGGGACCCAGCAAACTATGTGGGAGCGAGACAAATAAAGGAAACTCTACACAGTATTTAGGTGTTTTACTTTACAGGGGCCACTCGGGTTAAAACTGAACAAAAATATAAGTTGAGGGATTGGAAGCAGTTGTTCCACATGCTGTAAGTGGATGTCGGGTTCTTGTTGTCAGGGCAAACTGGGGTGAAATGTGAACCTAAGTGGGGGGAAAAGCTCAAAGATGTCGACCCCAGCTGGAGCAGGACAACTACAGCTAAATACCAAACATTGTCATGGAAGCCCCTTGATACCCTCAGTGCCGTTAACACTGTCTGCCTCACGCTGAGGTCCGTCTGCCCCTGTAATCTCTATACTTCCACAACGACTCCAGCTTAAATCACCAGGCACGTTAATGAGCATTACAAAATAAAAGCCTGCAATTTTTCATTTTGCTTTCAACAAGTACTCATAGACATGAAAGAGGAGGGGGAAATCCTTTCAAGTACTGCAGACCTACCACAATAAGAGCTATTCGGCTGTAACACTTTGATTACTGCTTTAGTTTGATGAACTACATCTATACCACAAAACAACATGCAGGAAGCCACAGCACACAAACTACTAGGTGGGCACATAATATGCTATTTACACTGTGCCGAGTTAATTGCAATGAGCAGAAAGCAAAATAAAGAAATGCATAAATCCTTCCTCTGCACATGTAATCACCTTTAAGCCCTCTACAAACCAAAATCAGCCAAATGCCGCCACCTTGTGGCAGAATACATGCAATACATAAATGAGGGCAACACTCACTCCAATTTAATGCTCTTACAGATTTTAAAACTTTTTATGAGGTAATAACTAAAAGTTTTGTTTTTTAGATGTTTTGAGGAGGTTTAAGTCTGCAACATAAGATTCGTGACAAACCTATCAAAACTTTTGCTGCCCCTAAAGAAAGATTGAACATAGATTCAAAAATTAGACGCTTTCCAATCCAGACTTTAACAGCCATTAATCTATTATGCTTCTTAATGTTAGTAAATGCAACTGCACAGGAGGAATATGCTATTAGGTTTTACTTTGAGTTGAAAGCATTTTGAAAAAAAGACTGCATCAGTTAACAGAAATATACCCAACAAATGTTGTATCTGTACAAGCAGAACATATTTTTAATCAAAAGATAAAGGTGTTGACAATATTTTGTACATGGCAGAAAAATACATTTAGATGTGAAGCACACACAAATCATTCTTAAACGTGAGCTTTATAGGTTCTGCAACTAAAGCCTTCCAGGTTATATCCAGGGAAAAATGGCAAGACTTCCAATAATCTAACATTTGCAAGTCACAGACACATGGGTGTAGCTGTTTTGACTGCAGTTTAGTTTCAAATAACCATTCCTTAAAATCTATTCTGTTCCATGTTTTGCACTTAAATCACAAACACACAAAAACATCTACTCCATTTCATTTAATATTATGGGCTTTGGTTCATGTATGTCGGACTCCATGCCTGGCAAGCTCAATCTCCTGCGTGCAGCTGTCTCAATCTTCTGCACCAGCTCCACATCCCAGGGATGGGTGACAAAGCTGAGCACCTCCCCATCCTCTACACCACCTGCTCTCCCTACTCTGCCTGCTCGGTGGATATAGTCCGTGTGGGATTCTGGGAAGTCGTAGTTGACGACCAAGCGCACTCTGGATGTGTCCAGGCCACGTGAGGCAATGTCCGTGCATATCAGCACGTCTACGTTGCCCTTCTGAAAGGAATGGAAGATTCCTGCACGCACAGCAGCAGGCATCTCCCCTTGGAGACGTGCATGCTTTACCCCCATCTCTTCAAGCGAGTATCCAACCCAGTTGACGGTGGAAGACTTATTGCAGAACACCAGAACTGCGCCTCCACCTCTGTCTTGCTGCAGCAGCTTCAGAGCTTGGTGGAGCTCTAGGATCTTGTCAGCACCTTTTACCTTCAGGAATGTTTGTTTAACATGGAGCATAAGAAAGTGCAGCATCTTGCTCCTAATAATAACTATTTTTCCAAGATCTGTCACCTTGCTGAGCACGTCTCCCACACCGCCTGGGAAGGTTGCCCCAACCATGAGGAGCTGTGCTTTGTGACCCAGGCCACGTGTTTCCTTGGGATCACTAGCAACGTTGATGTGGAGCAGGATGTTCTCCAGCATGTCAGAAAAGCTGGGGTCGAACATTGTGTCAGCCTCATCGACCACAAAGAACCTCAGCTCACTCAAATCCAGACAACGCCTCCGCAGGGCCTTGACCAGAGCACCTGGCGTAGCCACTAAAATATCCGGATGATCCCTCCTGAAGACTGTCTTGATGTGTCCCACACCTCGTCCTCCTCCAACGGTCCTTGTAACGAAACCAAATGGCGCACACAGAGTCCTGGACACAGCTGCCACTTGCTCTGACAGCTCTCTTGAAGGCACAAGAACCACAGTGCATATCTTGTGTGCACTCTCAGAGTAACTTTCAGACTCCCTATCAGCCTGCAGTCTGTGAATAACAGGTAGGAGATAACTCAGCGTCTTCCCACTGCCAGTCTCAGCAGCACAGAGTACATTGTGACCTCTCATGACTTTGGGGATGGTCTGCAGCTGCACAGTGGTGGGATGTTTAATACTGAGAGTCTCTAAAGTCTCCACCAGCTCCTTGCAGATGTGGAGATTGTTAAAAGTGGCTAGCGGTTTCTGTCCAGCGTCCTCATTCCCGTTTTCAGCAACGTAAGGTGCAACAGCCTTGACGTTGTTGATGCTGAAATAGTCACCGAATGATTTGTTATGTTTCCATCCTTTAGAGCAAAGAGAAGGCTGCTCGAATTTTCCCAGGATGTATCCGGCAGACTGGTTCAGAGCTGGGTTCTTGCTCTGGATGAGGAGCTTTCCAGCTTTGATGGTGTTGATCTTGCTTTTGCTTCGAATTTCCTTCACGTTTTCAACGCGTCTCTGCAGGTACCGGGGAATACGAATGACCGCGGTCTCTGCTCCAGTCTGACAGAAGCGACTCTGACCGAGAGATCGAAGGCAAGCTGACGCTTTAAAAAGCTCACAGCAACACAATCTTCTTGATCCGAGAGCTCTGGACGCTACCAAAGCCAGATGGGCGACCTTCACAGCCTGCATTTTAAATACTTAACCGGCTCGCAAGTGTCCAAAGGTCAGCTGACGAGAAAAAGCAGCAAAACTGAACCATAGAAATTTGGAAATAAAGCTGATTAAATTCACTGTAATTCCACAAAAGACAATATAAAGGTCCAAAAAGGCGCAGAAATTATATACTAGACAGTCATGTCGCCATGCTTTCCCGGCGAGTGCTGATGATGTCAGTGGGCGTGGCGTGACGAGGTGTACAGAAAAGCCGAATCCCGATTCAACTCGTGTGTTTTGTTGTTTCATTGTTTGAGCTAAATTTTAACCAAAAAGACAGAAATGTAGCTTACGAGAGATTTATTATTATTTATTATAATATTACACGTCCTATATTAATATGCCATGACTATTTTTGTTTTTTAACATTTTATATTTATCATATCTACTTGTGTAATGTGAACGTTTGCAGTCGGTGGGGTGGTGGTTTGCACTGTTGTCTCACAGGAAAAAGGTGCTGGGTTCAAAAACAATGGCTGGGCCTCTCTGTATGGAGTCTGCAGTTTTCCCCTATGGTCGTTCGCCTTCTATCAGGGTAATCTAGCCTTTCAAAGACACACGTGGGTTAGGTCAACTTGTAATTCAGGATAGCCATAAGCTTGTCTCTTTCTCCGTGTTAGCCCTGTGACAGACAGGCTGTCCAGCGTGTATCCTTCCTAGAATAGGCTCTGGCCTTTAATCACCAAGAACTGGTTATGCAGAAGAAAAAGGAAGAATGAGATAATTGGCAAGAGGGGAAAGAAAACATAATGAATTTTAAAAGGTATGATTATATTTAAAGATACACACTGGCATTATAAAAGAATACATTTATTAAATAAAGTCAATCGAGGGTCCCAAGAAAAGAATTCTACCTGATTAGTGCATCCACTTTGAAGTTGTATTCACCATAGGGCTGTTACAATGGTAACTCATTCATCTGATGCCTGGCTTGGGCATTCAGCACAGCCTGCTGTATATGGTAATGTAAGAAACTGTAATAGATTACTCTAGGGTGAGAAAGCACACTGTCATTGACTCAGCAGTGACTGTCAATAACAGTCCACATGACTTTGAGTTCTCCTCAATCCCCTTGACCAAACAACAAATACCATTTGTAGAAGTTGTAGCCTTAGCATGAAGTTTACTCACTACATTACATTATAAGAAAAAGACAAGAACAGGTATGGGTTATTTGTGGAAGGACAAGTATGTAGCAAGACTGATGTCATGCATCAAACCATTTATAACCTTAGGCATGGTAAGAAACAAAATCCTACAATTATGCAACACAAAAAATTACATGCTGAACAAGAACATACAGAAAGAACAGTACAATGACACATGCATAAGATACCACTGGGTGGGGCCTGCTTTTGCCTTCAGAATGGCTTTAATTCGTTTTAAGGCACAGCTTAAACAAGGTGGTTGAAACTTTTGGCCTGTTGGTTCTTATTGACATGATAGCACTATACAGCTGCTGCAGTGTCATTTGCATATCCATGATGGGAATCTCCTGTTCCACCAAATCCCAGTGGTGCTCTACTGGACTGAGATCTGAGTACAGTGAACTCACTGTCATGTTCAAGCAACCAGTTTGAGAGGATCTGACCTGTGGGACATAGAAACCCTATCCTGCTAGATGGGCACACTGTGATCATAAAAGAGTGGACATGGTTAGCAGCAGCATCAAACCAATAAATCCAATTTTCTATGGTCCAGTTTTCCCTGTGAGTAGCATTTGGTATGGCCTTCTGCTGCTGAAGGCCATCTACATCAGGATTTGACAAGACTGTTGTGTGCTCAGAGATGTTCTTCTTCATATCTGCATTGTAACAGCTGATTATTGGAGGTTACTATTGCCTACCTCAAAGCAGTCTGGCAATTTTCCTCTGACCTCTGGCATCAACAAGGCATTTTCACTGACACTCACTGGATATTTTCTCTTTTTTCCACCATTCTCTGTAAACTTCAGAGATAGCTGTGTGGGAAAAATCACAGTAAATCAGCATTTTCTGAAGTACTCAGACCGGAACATCTGTTATCAACTACCATGTTGACAGTTGAACAGACACACCTAATAACACCATGGTCAGTGAGTGTATAAGGAAGAAGCAGAAGCTCATTCATTACAATGACTGCTTTGGTTTGCGTTACTGAACCCAAAAGAGACCCAGATTA
This sequence comes from Pelmatolapia mariae, assembly GCF_036321145.2. Taxonomy (NCBI): domain Eukaryota; kingdom Metazoa; phylum Chordata; class Actinopteri; order Cichliformes; family Cichlidae; genus Pelmatolapia; species Pelmatolapia mariae. The sequence goes on along the minus strand of NC_086227.1, from coordinate 28,710,672 downwards.
TGTTGTAATTTACTGATTTCTTTAAGATTTTAAACACAAATTTAATGAAATCATTAGAACCTAACCTTTTACCTAAAATGTGGCTGAGATGTGTTCTTGTTGGGCTTTCGCTCCAACATTTTAATTGTCAATATCATCACAAGAGGTATGACTGTTGTAGATCCTGCTGGTGCCCAGTTCCTTGAGGGGGATAATTCATTGTTGCTTTAACACTGGTGTGCAAGCTTATAAAAAAGGAGAATAATCTCCATAGGCATGCATCTAGAGAGGGTCCAAATAGGGGGAACAAGCAGCTTTACTGCCATTTTACTCTGCCTCTCTTCAGTTGTTTAATGGAAATACTCTTATGACTGTGTTTTGATAAGGGAGTTTGTATCTTCCCACACAGCATATTATTTTATGCAAAGGACAAAGGTATTTATACATCAGGGGTGAAAAAAATCAGCTGTCTGCATCAGTGCTGCTGTCAGATCTAGCATTGATTGTACATCAGCTACCCTCAGCATGTGCTGAATGAATCAGCTCATTGATTGATTTAGTGTAGCTTCAGAACATCACACACTCTTTCAGTATTAGAGACTCTGTCACATGTTGGCCAAACAAATGCTCTGGCAGTAGGAATCCCTGTGAGGTTAACTGTGTACTGTACCCAAAGTAGGAAAGAGCTGAGTTGACCATGTATTAGTCTATGTACTACTTCATGTGAATTTATTTAATTAAGCATAACACTACAGGGCAAATTTTAAATAGGGTGAGTCCCCTATTCATACAAGGCTTTATGACCAATCTGTGTTTGTTGAATTATTCAAGTATTAGACATCAACATTCAGTTCCACAGATTGACCAAAAGAGGGCAGCATAAAACTTCAAGGTAGATTTCACATCAACCAAAATCCTAATCGGAGAAATGTCAGCAAAGCCTTGCACTGTTTTTCAAGTCTGTCCATTTCTTTCACATAGACATATACAAACAAAAGCATAATGTGTCTGCACTACTGTTCGTTTTGTAAACTATATGCATCACACACACACCTTTTCTGCATGGTAAATATTGCTGATAGTCTGTAAATCTACCACACAAAAAATAAAGGTATAATTTGCACACAGAATTAACTGCATTCAGACATTTGACAGCATAGATAGTTTCTTATTTCTCTTTTACTACTTTCATTATCATGAGCTTTTAAAATCTTATCAGCTGACATGCAGATACGGAGTTGCACACAGTTTGATATTCACTGACATTTTGTGAACATTGCACATGCTGCCATGGTGCTGCATTGCATTTCTGCAGTGTGTGCAAACTCCGATCCTTGAAAGAATGACACCTCTGAAACAGGACCAGTGTGGGGGTAGATGCTGCTTTTTTTTCCTTCATAACTTTCTTTACAAGAACATAATATCACAAACCACATCTACAGCCTCCTACACAATTTGTTTTCTTTATCTTCTCCCTTCAAAGGTCATCTGCGAAGATAAGAGATGCAGGTAACCTGAATTAGAGACGGGTGGGTCTGGAGACATGACTTCTGCACAGGAGAAAGTTCATTCAAGTTATATAATTGCAACATGATAATATAATAATTTTATAATTTATAACTACAATATTATTATACTAATATACACGTGGATCAATTTCAGTCAAAGTCTTTTTTTCATTCCTTCCTCATTCTGTTTTATAGCCAGTGCCCTAGTTGTATTTGTAATTAAGTCAGATACAGCTATAATTTTAATTTACATTTTTAAGGCAGGTTGTTTTCTTAACCCTGCTACTAAAAATCATTCTAAACAAACTGCTGCAACAACGATATGTGGTGTTTGTTTTAAATTTGCTTGGTTCCTCTTTTCAGCGGTAAGGTGGTAAGATAAAGTTCGAAAAAGCCTTAAGATTCATATGGTGACTTCTATGCATAATGTAATCTATAATGCAATTTACTTACAAGAATGTGGCATAGTTTTACAGTAATTTTATTTAAGTCAATATGCATCTATGAGAGACAGGTATTTGTTCTCTTTCTGTGCATTTATATAATTTAACAAGTACTTTGCAAAAGTGGCATGACATTAATAGGTGAAAAGATTTAGAAAAACATTTTAAAATGTATATTTGGAACTCTGGAGGACTCTGTAATCCTCCAGATGTAGAAAACTAAGTAGAACACCTGCCTACAGACAACGCTTCATAAAATGTCAAATAATAAGAAAAGGGTTGAATTTTGTGCTTTTGCTTGGAAATAAAGACCACAGGAAATGTGATATTGATGTTTTCAGATGCATTTGAGAACTGAGTGCTTGTCTGAACGCCCACATGCTTCTTGCATAGGTATATGTGTGTCTGTGTCAGAAAAATAAGACGGTGTTGACTGCTGCATATGCAGAAGGATGGGGCGAATTATAGCATACAGTTCTGCTGCTGAAGCAGTTTTTTTAAAATATAAAGACTCTTTTTTGCCCTTGCAACTGCTTAGATTACAGGAATGTCCATCTTGATTTTTTTTCCCTCACAAACAATAATGTATTGTCTTATTTACTCTTTAGTGCAACTTGATCATAAAAAGTGCCCTAGCAGTAATGCATGCAATAAAAAAGTGCTTTATAACTATGCTTATCAGTGTTGCAAAAACCTTTGGTAAAACATTAAAAACTTGCTGTATTTTCTTGATCAGCCGCAGGTGTGTGTGATGTGTGTGTGTGTGTGTGTGTGTAGGAGGGGCGACAATGCAGATGTGAATATGCCCCACTGTTGCCTAATTTATCAAGAGATGAAAAAGATTTGTGTATAACTGGTTTGCACTAATATTTCTAGAAGGGTGAAAGCAGGAAATACCTAAATACTAATATAAATACCAAAAATATCATCAAAGCAGCAGCCCATTAAAGTTTTAGAGTATACCAACCTCTGTGTGACTTACCCAATAAAGATTATCCTGAAAAGATTAATGGGTTAGAGCACAAGGGTTAAAGGTAATGGAGCAGCCCATATAAAGATGGATTTACTTGCTTTATTCTAGCTGCAGATCTGCTTTTACCTCGTCTTTAGTGAGAAAGAGTCAGAATTACATTGTGATTTTAATATTCAATGAGACAAAGTGTCTATCTAAATAATTTCTCTTTGAGTGGCCATGCTTGCCTTTTCAACCACTTTTCTTTTGATGCATTTTTATTACAGTGCTACAGTATAAAAAATCCACCAAGTCCCACCAAGAGCAAAGCAGTGTCCAAATGAACAGTTAGAGCCATCAAAAGGCTGGGAAATACCAGTGAGAAACACTTCTCTTGGCCCTGTAGATAAGGGGATAGAATAAAACAGCTTCCGGAAACAAACAAAAAAAAACTATAATTCTGTGTTAGAGATGCTATTCGGTCAGCACCATCTACATGCAAAATCACAGCACAAGCTGCGATCAAGTTGTCTGCCTCTCTGTATAGCCCATTCACAAGCCTAAATTGGCTGATTAGAAATTAATGGGCTTCAGTACCGACAGGCTCGAGGGATCTAAAGGTAAAAAGTGCAGGATGTCATTATACTTACTTACCCATCCTGGCTTGGATTAGAACCACACAAAGAGGGAGGGCTGGGGCCAGGTGCAATTGATGTAATCTAATGGGTAGCGGTTGGAAGAGACTGAAGGACCAATTAAAAAGAGCAAAGTGGCTGCAAGACCCAGTTGTTACAAGGTCAGTAGGGACAGTACATGCCGCTTCAAATTTGTGCATGTTCGAAAATGTAAATATTTTTGAATTTTAGATAAATCTCTCCCACATAGTCCACTGTTATGTGCATATCATCAAGCATCAGCTTGTATATCTGGTTTTAGAAGGCAAAGAAAATAATGATGAACAACCAAAACTCCCATGAAAATGAATGTTGACAACAATTAACAAAGAACACACAGTACAGATCATAAAACGAGTGGACTGAAGCTTTAATTTACTCCACCTACCCATTTTCTTTTTACATAGCACCTTTTAAAAGGCAGCACATGTATAAGTAGATCTCACCAAAACCAAAGAGCAAAGAGAACTGTTAAATTATGAATAAACGTGTAAACAAAATAGAAATATAAATTAAAAATAGCAATATATTTTCGGTATTTCAAGCAGGTTAGTAATTTCATAACTATTTATTAAGCCCATAGCAGCCAAGGAGAAGTGTGTATGTGTGTGCCTGCGTGCGCGTGCCCTGTGTTGTGTTGTGTCTGCTGACGTCACCGCTGGAACTGCCTTGTCACGCGGGGTTAGTAAAAGTTGGGATAGGACCTCCGTGGAGAGATACAAGAACAGATAGGAGGAGAGAGAGGGAAACAGAGAGAACGGTAGATGAACGGCGACTTTATTGTGACAGTTCATCGGTTCCACGGCGAACATTAACCGCGGGGAAACGCTTCTTTGCCGCTGACGAAAGGTCGGGAGACAGAGAGGAGTAGTGAGACGAGTAGAGACGGAGGGGGGCAGCCGACTTTCTCTGAAGTTGAAGCCAGAATTGCACTCGTTAACTGCCGGGGAGGAAGAGGAGACCAGCGACCTGCATTTTTTTTTTTTTTGGATTTGTCAGACGAAGGAGGAGGCGGGGGGTGGGGGAAAGAAATACGGGTACAGAAAGCTCGCGAATTCAATGAACAAAAAGTTGAAGTTTGGCGTCCGCCGTGGCAGTCGGTAAATGTTGTGACACTTTAGGATATAGCGTAAATTGCTCCAGCGGTCGACGGTCGAGTGGCGGGGTAAAACCCGAGCTGTCAAACCCGATGACTACTGCAAACTGCCCCGGGAATGAGGAGCTGGACTTCAGACTGATATTCGGAGAGGAAGGGCAGCAGCAACCGTTAGGCCCCGCAGGTCAGTGGGTTTCCACTGTTCCCAGTGGCATGTTTTATACTAGTAGTAAACTTAAGGCACTTGTCGTGTAACATAAGTTGAGTCAGTATCTACTGCTACTTTCAGTTAGCCCGCCGTCTTTCAGCTGCAGCCTCATACCATATAAGCTGTAATGTCTTTTCTCTCTCAAATGGAGCTTTTCAAATATTACATGCCTTTTCTATACCAAACTCGTGCACACACCACCAGCTGTCATTAGCTTGTCATGCTAACATAGCAGGTTAGCAGGAGTGCTCTTATTGCCCTTGGTTGATTTAACAGCGAAAGTTTGAACTTGGAAATGTCTCCTACATGTTCTTTTTGCAACAGACAGTCTGTGAACTGTTAACCGCCTCTGAAATCTGGGGTGGCTGGGGGAGCCTTATGGCTTAGTTCCTATGTTTTAAGTGAAGTATAACTGAGAGAGTCATACACCTTGAATGTCACTAGGTACATATCTGCAAAAGTAGCACATGGTAATGTTGTCAAAACTTTTATTAACTCATTGTTTACAGATAAATGAGAAGGGAGTGCAAGCTTATCCAGAAAAATAACTGACTGCATCTTGCTTTGATGCAAACAATTATTATGAAATACTTTTTATTATTATTGTTGATTTAATTTAGTCACATGCATTATCAGTAATTAAAATTTTCAAATACAAAGTGCAAAGACGTTATGTTGTCCACTTGGTGTGCTTCAAAGACCTAAAGTAATAATTTGAAACTTATACAGATTTGTAATTTACAAAGAAATTATAAAGAAGTTGTGAAAATAAGAACTTTTATATTTTAAAATTTATTTTCAGTTTGGGACAAACTTTAGTCAATACAAACACTACCTTTGCAGATAATTTTTTGCAGACAGGGCATACACAGAGGTGAGGTGGCCCTCAGCTTTGTAACTTGACAAATTCCAGGAAGAACTTTGTTTGGACCGTTTATCACCTCATGGCATGGAGACTACTTATGTTTTCCTGTTTGGTACAAATGTGATTCCATACTGAGCCTCTGGGAGTAAAAATATTTTGAAATAAGCCCCTAGCTAATACATGCAAATTTAAATATGTGAAAGTCTACAACTTTGTCACATGTTTAACAGGTTGCAAGACGAAGCTTCGGGGAAATTTTCACACTCATGGCGTATCAATTAGTTTGCTGTTTGTGGGTTATACATCACAGCTGTTGTTGTCACAAATGTTAGATCATTTTGTTTTTAAATTGATGCTTCATGCTGATAGTATTTAAGGACATTTTCTTAAAATGCTCCTTTTTCCTCATGTGATTTTTACATCCAGGGTAAGGTAAAAAAGAAAGTTAAAAACGATAGTCTTGTGATCTCAGGTGTGTCCAGTGCATTCTTTGGATTTGAATCTAAACAAAAACCTTTGTGGCGTGACATTGTCCTCACTCTCTTTCTCTTACCACTGCTTTCAAAGGTAATGCCTAACAAAAAGCACAAATCTTGGAGGACACCTTTTTTTTTCTTTCATCCAACTTTCTTGGACATAAATATCCCATAGAGAAGCGGTGAACTAAATAGCTCATGTAATGGCCTTATTCATTAGTAATAAATTACATATGATCATAATTGTATTGATTAGCAGTAGAAAATAATGAAAATAATTGTACATGGAATGAATTTCTTTTTGGTGGGACAGACATTTTTGATTAATTTAAACTTTTGGGTATACATTACTCATGGGTCAGCTGAAAAGCTTATTATCTAGTAGTACAGCTTGTATTATTGTATTATTATTGCCTTAAAAAAGAGGAAATAAACCTGACAAGCTACCTTTGATTTCTATGAGCAGAGAATAGTTTTGCTTTGAAGTAGTGCATAGTAGTTGATGACTATCTTACAAAATTTGCTAAATATTAAGATGTACACGTCACAAGTAAAATGGGAATTATACTAAATGTACTGAGACAATAAATTGCCTGATTATTGCATGTTTTCATTTTGTGCCCCTCTGTAGTTGTTTTCTGTAATCTAATGGAATTCAGAAGAGCAGATTTTTCCATTTGTATATTTGGTTGTTTTTGGTTGAGGCAGCAAAGTACCAGAAAAGATTTCAAGGACCCACTAGCTGCGGGAAAATGGCAAGAGGGTGTCACGCCACTAGCCAAGAGAGAATAATGTTTTTACCAATGCTGACCAGAAGGAACTCCCGATTTGTGGATTGTTAAATAATTACAAAAGCTTGAGAAGAATAAAATATTAAATAAACTAAAAAGCAAAACACATACCAACAAATGTGGCATTTGCAGTTATCTGATATTGCTAAAAAGTGCTGTGGCACTTGTGTAGTGACACATGCTGATGTCGTTTTGAGTTTGGATTACTTATACGGTTAATAAAAGGACATTTACGTATAAAATGGAGGTTTAAGGGTAGGGCAAGTGATGTAATAAGTTTATGAGATGGCTATAAACCTGCTAATTTATGTTTTTCTGGTTGTTCTGTTGTGTTTGCACATTTGAGTTCAGCCTGAAACTTGGGCAAAGTAACGAGTTCATGAGGGTTTGGCTCGTGCAGTCTTAAATACAGTTTTCCTTTGATTTGGGGGAAAAAAATGGGGGGAGTTCAATTTGGAGATGGTGTGAGGGGAAAAACTGCATTTGGAATAAGCGTAGGAATAAAAGCACCACTGTGCAAGTGGTTTTAATCTGGTCTGGACTGTATGACTTGGCCAAAAATGGGGTTGGGGGGGGGCGGGGGTTGTAAGGAGGGGTGCTTGTCCAAATTAATAACTCGAGTGTATAACTGTATCACTCAGCCACAGTAACAGGGAGTTGCACACTTGCAAGCCAAAGCTCAAGTTAGGGCTTGTTTTTATAAAAACTCAAGGAACCATTAGTGCAAATATTGTATTGTTACTCGTCACTTGTGATTGTACAGTTAATTCTTCAGATCTTTTATCTAAGCGTTTTAAATAGGAGTGGTAAAGGTCTTCCAAAATAAAAATAAAGCAATAGCATCATATTTTCTATATATGTTTTAGCAGCTGCATAATAGGCTGTGAACCAAAGATGCTCAGGTTTCTGACAAATCTGAGCATTGCAGTTTTTATCTTATTCATACATGAAGCTGACCTGTAAATGTGTACGTAACTTTCAGCCTAACTGGTTTGCTTGCTTGTATGTATGTGAATATGATTAAAATTCGATGTAATCGTGTGGTAATGTTTACCACACGTCTCCATCTATCTTTTTTTTTTTTATTCTGCTTCTTTTTGTCTGCTTGTTTGAGTGTCTGTCTCCTGCTCTCACTGTTTTCTTGTTGCTCAGGAAACTGTCATTTCTTTGAGGTGAAATATTCCACTGTTCTATTCAAAGGCATTGGGCACACTTACTGTAAGGGTTTTCCCCGATTACATGCGGCTGAATAAAAGAACAATTCCCTTCGTGAAGCAGCTTAACTAGAGATTGAGAGTCTTGCTTTATAATAGAGGCTAAACAAGTATTTTATTTGTGAAGAAAACAAATACACAAATGCTTTCATTACAAAAAAGATTATGAAAGGCATTGTCTAGGGACAAACGTATGGCAAGGGTTGGGTGCACATGGGCAAAAAATGCCTTTAGCTGCTGAGTCATCAGTTTGATGTTGGAGGGCTGGATATTTACTTCTCGCTCCCCCTCGATTTCTTATTTTCACTGTGCTTTACAATAAAGACAATAAACTACAAAACTATTTTAAAACAATTTCTTTGGTACTGTATTTAACTAATAAACTATTCATTTAATTTTGCAGAATTAATAAAATGGTTCATATGGGCTAAATATCAGTATCTAAGTATGTGCTAAAAAATTAAGTGTTAATTAATAAAAAATAATAATTTAGTAATGCAAAAATATTTATTATATTTTAAAATTATATTATATTATTTTAAAATTAGGCAAACATTTTATCTTATATATGTATAAGATATAAGATCTTGTGTATGTGTATATATATGAGAGAGAGACAGAGAGAGAGAGGTTTCTCATTTACTCCACCAAACATATGTCTTGGCATTGTGGCCAAATACATCAAACTTTGTCTCATCTGACCATAAAACTTTCTCCAGAAAGCATGCTGCTTATGGGCAGCAAATTTCAGTTGACCTTGAGGGCATCAATTTTGGAGTAGGGACTTTTTTTCTTGTTTGGTACCCTCTCAATCCATGAGGACTGCTGCTGTTCCTGCAGTTTCCAGCTCATGACAGGCTCAAGCCTTGGTGGTTCCTAACAGTTTCCTCTCATCTGAGGGTGACAGTTTGGGTCTTCTTCCAAACCTTGCCAAAGTGGTCACACATCCGAATAACTTGAACTTGCATACTGTTGTTTGAACTGATCTTGGAATCTGCAGTTGCTTGGAAATGCCTCCAAGAGAACTTCTCATCTTGTGTAAATCTACCAGTCTCCTTAGTTCTTAGACTCTGTTCTTTGTACTTGTTAACAGAGTGAGTTTTGTTAAACAAATCCTTTTTATGCTGGCAAAAAAAAAAATATATATATATCAGTTGAAACTACTCGATCATGATCACTAAAATAACTTAAAAGACATCACAGAACCTTTGGCACCACTTATGAAAACATTTAAGTGATTTTATATTTGTATATCTATATTTAAGCTTGAGTGGGTTAGAGAAAGTCCAAAATAAATTCAAACTTTGTGCACCATGTGCAAACTTGTGCATCTTGTTTTTTGGACTCAGAATCATTGCTGTACAATGATTCGGTTAAACTATCATGGCGTTAACCTCATGATAAGTGTATGCAAACTCCTACCCGCAACTGTAGTTCAAAGATGGATGTAACCGTCAAGACATCAACTACTGGTTTGTAAGATCCTTTTATGGAGCCCCCAGCTGCCCGAGAAAATGAGTACATCACACAATTATTATCTCACATCTTGTGATTTTCAAGACTTTAATTAAATCGCCATAGTTTAGTTAATTAGTTAATTTTCTAACCAACGTAGTTCCCAAGCTTTTTCCAGTTCTAAGTCAATACCAACATTATTTTTCACTGTGCCATGCGACAGATTGGTGTGCTGTCCAGGGTGTACTGTGCCTCTTGATTAGCGGAAGGAAACTGATGTATAGATAGATAGATAGATTTTCACTCTTTGACAAAAGCATTTGTTGGTCACAAATGGCTCGATTACAATTTGTACTGAGGATTTTTAACCATGTCTCATTTTTTTCTGTTTTAAGTGAGTCTTGAGTCTTTGAAAGAATCTGAATGTAGTTGAAAGATTGTTAAGTTAGCTACCAGGAAAGTGCCTAACACAAAAAGAAAATCACACAGTGCCCAGTGTGATTCAGTATAAATTTTTGGCAAAATTTTAACAGCCATCTGTTTTTTGGCAGTAATAGATGTATCGGAATTGCACCACTTTTGATTGACATAAGTCTCTTGGTAAATAAGATGAACTTTTTCCTTTGTATCCTAAAACTAAATGCCATTGTGAAATAATTGAAAGTGGCCATATAAGAGATTTGCATTTGATGGTTTCACAGAAGGACTTAAAACATACTTTATTGATAGTATCTAATAAGGTAAGCATGTCAGTGGTTAGATAATATTGTTGATTTTTTTATGTATAAGAATAAAACCACCCATCTTATAGTATGGTAAAGTATTCACTCAATTTTTTTTTTAAAAAAGTACCACTTTGTGGCCAAGTGTGTCGTGTGAGGTGATTGAGAAAAATATTGGTGAGTATTGGGTTATGTAGGTCATGATTATGTGGTGGCCTCATTGGGTGTTAGAGGTGATATGATGCAGAGGGAAGAAGTGCCCTTTATGGGTGGCAGAGTAGTAGATCCAGTGTGGAGGTGTCTGGCTGTCTGCCCAGACATGCCATGTGGGCTTCAGATGGCTGGATGAAATGAAAGGAGAGAGGGGCACACACTCTCTAGCTGCTGCTGATCACGAACAGCAGTTTTGTGACCTGTTTACTTTGCGTAAACCTTTTCTTTGTTTCTTTTTTTTTGTTTTCTTTTTATTCCACATGTGCTGGCTGTTTTTCTGTGTTTTTTCTTATCTTACACATTAAAAGAAGTTTTTTTTTTTTGTGGTTTTCTGGTAGCTGACATACCAGCACACAGAATAGTAGACCTGCCACCAGGACAACTAAAGCCTCTCGCTGCTTTCTCAGGATATGAAAGAGACCACCAGTGACATCAGAGAGACTGAACTAGGCTAATGAAATCTCCAGATGCCAGCCGTCACCACAGCCACTTTGATTAGTCAGGTTTGTTCTGTTAATGGGCTGTGACATCTTTCGTACCTGTAGGATTGTGCGTGTCATGCTTAAATGTGACGATATGCCAAGTCATATCTTTATCATAATCAAATGATCAGATTGGGAGCAGCTAGTGAAGACAGCTTTTTTGCCCTTATCTGTGTTGTTGTCATTGCTGAGCTTCTGTGAACCAAGAGCACGATCCTTTCAGTCCTTGTCGTGGGAAAGACTGAAAGACTGAAATTACATCGCTCTCATGGTGGACTATTTTGAGCTCCCAAAGAGAGTGGCAGAGGGCAGGCGGCAGGTTCTAGTGACTCGTCCATACTTAGAGCAAGAGAACCCCTCTTGTCCCTCCAGCCTTCAACTTTTTACTGCTCAAACACTTTGCGATCTTAAGGAGGAGAGAAGTGGAAGAATGCTGTGTGCCACAATGTCAGGTGAGTGTGTGCCGGCACTCCCAGACTGTGCCCAGGTGTGTTTTGAGTGTGTGTATTTGTCTAGACTAAAAGTCACTCAAACAGGTGTCATCACAATAAAAAGTGTCATGATATTTGTTAGAAATAATATTTAACTTTCTCTGGATAACTGAAGGAGGCATTGCATTTTTTGGTTAGCTTGGAGAAAAACATTTCATCCGAGCTTAAAATATGTTCATCAGCTAATTTTGCCAGTTAATTTTTGTTTGCATTTTTTCACCTTTACTATGTTAATTTCTATTGGGGCTGAGACTTTTTATTTAGGACATAATTTAATATTTGAATATTTAATTTCAATTTTAAGCTTTTTGGTCAAACAAAGTTGTTATTAGTCCTGAGGAAGTCAAGTATTTTGTTCAGTTAGTGACAGTTTTTAATCTCGAGGCAGTAATATCTCTATGAAAATGGAGGTCAAACATCAGTCATATGTGAAGTCAACATGTAGAGTAAGATCACCACGTGGGTGACCCCCCCCCCCCCCCCCCCCCCCCCAACCCTACTGATTTAAGAGGTTCCTAGCACCTTGTGTGATGAATGAGACGTTTGTTTCCTGGGGCGAGGCATGAGCAACTATGTATGGCATCTGTCTTGTTTAAATTTAGTGTAACTGAAGCTACCGCTGGCTGCTCTGTATCAACATGTCAGAGACTGCATTACCCCAGAGAGAAAGCTGTCGTACTCCTGCATCTAGTTTAATTTATTTTCTGTCTTTCTCCTGTCCCCTTTTGTCATGAGGTGTGGCTTGCTGGATCAGGATTTGGGTGGTTTAAATCCCACTTTATTTTAGGCTGTCCCTCAAAGCCATATTTCTGTCAGTGTCTGGTAATGGAAGCTCTACTAATTCAGTTTCTCCTAAGTCCTTCTGTTCTGTTTTTAATGATCAGGTCTAGACCAGATGATCAAACTATTAACTTATCAGTCGTAGAACACTTCCCATAAATGAGAAAATGACTTGAAGCTAACCAAAAAAAGAAGACTTCTGGAGTAAGTTTTCAATAAGCAGCCAATGGGCTGAGTATACTTACTCTACTAGATGTAGATGTATGGAATGCAGACCATGTGCACTTTGACAGATGGGCTAAACAAAATTTAACAATTGTGAATCGAGATTGTGGTAGTATAATCACTTGTCGGGTTGTTATGTAAACTTCTGGTGCCTTAGGCCAAAAATCAATAGTAAAATCTTTACTTAGCACAATTTGGCTCTGGCTATGTTAAAATAAATTTTGTATACACTGTCATATGAAGAATTATTATAGTACTGTTAAAAGGTGGTGGTACACACTGACACACAATGTGGTGTAAATATTATATCTGGTGATTTTCATTTGACATGAAAGATGTCTTTTTTTAGGTTGCATATGACTATAAACACAATTTTGGGTTGGTATTTAAAAAAGGTTTAACTTTGTAGAGCTTTGAAAAAGATGTGAAGGAAGGGTTTCTAGGTTTTGAGTTCTATCTGGATATATAACCACTTCCATTTGTATTTTTTGAAGGGGGAAATTGCTGTCTTCCTGTTTGCTCCTTGATTGTTTCCTGCTAGTTTTTCTCCTGTTTTTTTGGCCTGATTTCAAGCTGATGATAAAGAGTAACATGGATGTTAGAAGGCTCTACCCAAAACAGAGCTAGTGGACCCTTTTTTTTTTGAGGGTACGCCACTCTTATCATGTCATTTCTTCTATCTGTGTGAGGAAGTTAAGAGAATGAGAAATGGTTCTTTTATTGCAGTAGTGTAATTTACTTATGTGTTAAGGTGGGTCAAGGTCTACAGGTTTAGGTAGACACTTTTGAGATTAAGAATGTGTTTGGATAATCCAGAAACAAACCATGTACAAAATAAATAGATGGCTTTGAAGAATTTAGTTCCTTGTACAAGTGTAGTGTACTAATGCCAACTCTTCTATCTCTATCTGCTCAGTATTTCTCCTTACACACTATGCCTCCTGTGCTTTCTCCTTTTTTCCGTGTCTCTCTTTCACTTGCTTGCTCTGTTCTTTTCTCTCCCTCTTCCATGCTCTTTTTCTCTCATGCTCCCTCTCCCTAGTTGACTTTTTCAGGCACATGCACAGTCAGCTCTGACAGATTGTTTAAATGTCACCCCTGCTAGCAGTAGCCTCTGATGTTATCTCCTCTGGGTTATTGCAGGCCATCATGCAGCTAGCTTTCCTGCTCCACTGAAAACCAATACGTGCCTGTATCATCAGCAAGCTTTTGTGATTACATGTATATAGACATAAAAAACTGGTTGTTTAGAGCAGTGAAGTTAAAGGGGAACTTTGAACATGCATTTTGACATAAAGGATGAACCTCTTTACTCAAAAACATGTGATTACGTGCAGAACTGGCCACTTAGGGCAAAACTACTATGTGTTTTGGGCAATATTGAGAACATTATTTGAAATTACTTGAATTTTACTTATAGACTACAGAAACATGCAAATATTACACTTTAAACTTACATTTTTAAAAGTTTATTTTGCAGATCTTCACCTGAAAACTTAGTTTTTTATTTACAAATTTAATTGAGACACATGAGGCTGTCTGCAAGTACAGGATGCAAGACAGGAGATGAATGGCAATTAATCTAGCATAGCTCACCGCACTAACTGAAGTCAGCAATCCAAGACTAGCTGAAGTTCTATGATGCTATGGTCAGGTCAAGGTGGTCATGTTTAGGCGCGTTTCTGACTTGGCGCCTAACTCTTACTCCCACACACTCTGTTGAGATGCACTGTTGGTTCCTCAGCCAAGCACTTTCATCAAATGTGTGATCCTGTGGTTCCTGTCACACTGAGCAGGGTTAGTCTTGCAACAACACATCAGTAAGGTAAAGCGAACCTGTCTCACCATGGTTTAACCCCCGCTTGTGTTCCCTGTTATTTGGTGAACAAATCCATGCTTTGTGAAAGCAAAACTCCCAACTGCATATTGAAGGGAGTGTGCTGTTTTTTTTTAAAAAAAAGACAAAAATGTGGTACTGTGACTGTTTTATGTTGATTTTGTTTTTGTTTTTTTGTTTTTTATAATAGTTGGATATCAGAATTATGATTTGCACATGCAACAGGCTAATTAGTTTTGTTGTTGGATGAAGACTTTTTTGTCATGTTTAGCTTGTTTAATTTTCTTTAGCACTGCATTATTTAAGTTCTTCAGTTTTTAATTATAGTTTGTAAATCAGTTTTATATATGAAATTTACATTAAGCATTTCACTATAAATTAATCTAATAGGTGCACTAAGTATTAACCATTAATGAGAGCTTTTTGTAGTATTAAATAAATGCCCCTCAAACACAGCTAGCGATGTGTTTGAGGTGGATCTTGGTACTGTGGTGAGTATTTAGTTCAGGTGGTTACTTGGCACTCTGTGTTTATCCCATAATGTTATCTCAGCATGAGGTTGTTAATTAGGAGCTTAATTTAGCTGCCGGCATATGTTAACATTGGCTTAGCCTTCCATTGTTAAGCCTCTGTTGGCTGGTGAGTCTTCTGTGACAGCAAAGGAAGGCTTTTTGATGTAATCTTAACATAACATTACAGGATAAGACAGTAGCACGGCTCTGCTGATGCAACACTGAAGTGAGACTCCTTTCTGAATATTATGCTTTATATATATATTTTTTACTTCATGACTCCAGATAGATCCAGCCTGCCTCATTGTTCATAATATCTTCATTTCTCTTTTGCTCCTTCTCACTAAATATTATGTGTACACATACCCAGCAACTTACGCAAAGAGAGATGTCTAGTAGATTTGGCCCAAACACAGTCAAAAAAATTTGGAGCCATAGGCATAGACCAGCCCTCATAATATGATTATGCAAGTGCGTCACAGACGATGTGTTTTTAATAATGCTGGCAACCAGCCAACTGCAGATTTCTTCGAAGACCCAATAGGAAATCCTTAAATTCACTTTTTATGAACTCTTCTGGTAATTATAGTAAAAATGAGTTTGAATCCCGAAGTTAAAAATATAAATAATGCTTTTAATCTACATTTTTCTTAAATATTTATAAAATAGTTGTTGCCAAATCATTGTAAATTGTTCACCTAAACTGAACAAGGTGTTTCGATTTTTCACGACTGGTTACAGTCATTAAGTCGCAGTTAGTTGCTGACTCAGTTTTTGGTATCACAGCAAATTAGGCCTAATAAATTCCACACATTGAAGTATTAGATGTTGATTAAATGTAGAAAAAGGACTGATGTCAGATATATAATCTGTATTATATATTATAGATAGTTGATAGATGTCCAAATTGTTGAAAGGAAAAAAAGGAAACAGTTAAAACAATATTTCAGCTTTGTACATTTAGATTTTTTACGTTTTACTAATACATAGAGTTAAAAATTTTTTTAACTCTTTTTAAATATGTTAATTGATCATTTCACTGATGTATATGGTGTAATTCATGGCATGTTGGCACACTTGCTCTGGTCCATTGATCACCAGCTCTTGAGGAGAACTGAAAGAGGAGACTGGGCAAAACACAAAGACCTCTGTACAGGGGATGTAAGCAGAGCCTGTTCTAATCAACCTGCTTGCCCACCACAAAGGGAACCCTGGCTTAGATTACCCTCCTGCTCCAGCACCACATGCTTTTGGGTCTAGTTGGTAACCTAAGACAACAATATGTATTAGTGCACATGCACAAACACATGCAAAGATCGCTCATATACCCATACAATAAGTGCAAAAAAGCACAGGAAGGCACAGAGGCACAACCACAGGCACACAGGAACGTACACACATTCATACACCACCCACTCGTTTATACCCATAGACTTGCACATAAGCACAAAGAGAGGTCGAGAGAAAGATCTTGGGCGCACCAGCAGAGACTTGCAGCAATGAGCAATGAGTTTGTCATCTTCTTTGGGGGAGACAAATCCTTCCCTCTCTCTGTAGTAAACTAGACTTTCTGAGAATGTGGGCCTGTGTGTCACTGCTGGTCACAAGACCCTGACACACTTTGTGTGCAGTGAAAGCAGGAGGCGGGAGGGACAAAGTCTCTGCGGATTATCCCCCAAGTGAGAATCCCCATGCAGTGTGACGGTCAGCCAGAGGCCCGTTGAGCTTCCTGTCAAGGAGCGAATACCACTATTGCCAGTGGATCAGGCTGCTCCCTGTGGTTACTGTAAAAACACAGTGGCCTTGGTGGTGTGTCAAAAACATCCACCATTCCATGCTTCACTGAAAGATCTCCCAGTGAGGTGGAGCTATTATTAGCTTAGGTACAGCAAAGCCTCTTAGAGATCTTTATTTAACCAGATTGGCTGTCTAATGTATGGACACTTGAGGAGTTTGTGACGCACAGGGCTTTCAGGAACAGGGCAGAGGCTTTGCAACCAATGCCATTGATAAAACAACAATGCTACTACTGTCCTGCTCCTCTCTTCTCCTCTGGTCTCCTCTCCTGCCCTCTCCTGCCCCACCCTGTCCTACTCTCCTTAAATGACTGGGGTTTGGCTCTGACAAGGGGGTTCCCCACCGCCCACCGGTTTCCTTGCACTGGAAGGTTTTAGGTAGCAGGCTAATCTTAACTCAAAGCAAGGAAAGGGCTGTGAGCCAGGTAACGTTGTCGCCCCCGATCTGACCCTCATCTGCTACCTATTTATTCACAGTCTATTGAGGTGGATAAAAATACACAGAACTGTAACAGTTGATAAACTTTCTTACCTAATTTTTACCTGTAATATAATAATAAATAAACTACTATAGAACACAGAGAAGAACTAATATGATAATCACCATTAAAAGATATAAATTTAAACTTTGAACAACTGTGGTGTAACAGTTCTATAACTGAAGTTAACGAACTGTTACACCACTGATACCGTAGGACTACCTGGCAGAGGGATTTCTCATTTGTCATCTGAGGAGACTGAGTCATGGACTTTTCTAGAGACAAGTTGCTCTCATTACTTTCACCAGGCCAACACAGGCATCTAATGGAAAATCCAAGACTCCCTCACAGTGTTTTTTAAGTGTCTTGAATACAAACAAGATCCAAACAAAGTAATTATGTTTGGATGAACATAATTGCATTATTAATAATTATGATTTCTTTATTACATAATTAAATTATGTTGAAGGAGCATTAAAGTACATTTCTGCCTACTTTGGTTTATCTAGAAGTATTTTTATTTAAAAGTCACCTTATCTTTATCAGATAACTTCCATTGTCTTTATAGTAATAAACCAGCTTAGCCTTCATGGACCTAAGTTTAACAAAAAACAAACAAACAAAAAACTCTGTACGTAATAGTATAGTAGTAGTAAGTTGGGCACAGTAAAAGGTTAAGTTGGTATAATGTCAGACTTGTGGGCACATTTTGTGGCAAAGTTCACACAGTTTCTCATAATTTGTGTGAGTAGCACAAAGACAGCAGCTGATTACCATTCAGCCTCTGGAAATGGCTGACCCTATTTTTAAAATTAGTTCATTAGCTTGTGTTATTTGCAAAACCCAGACAAGAAAACTAGAGGATTCATATTAGCAGTCAGTTTACAAGTTCCATGACTGTTATGTAGCAATTTAGCAATTGCTAGTATAACCAAGCCCTTTAGCATTTAGCATAGCCTTACCGACTGCAAAAGCTAATTTCCTGATTTGTGGCGATAGCTTATGTTCTTTTTTATGGCAGGAGAACACTACTACATTATTTGAGTGCAATGTTACATTTTCCTTTCCTGGCCTGTATGGTGTTAAGCAACAGCACCTCCTCAGAGAAGCAAGAGGAAGGTATATTTTCTTACTATTCTCTTCTTTCCATTTGGTACCTTCTTTCCCGTCCTCCTCTTTTTAAATTTTTTGTTTATTACGACAGTTAACTCAAATAGTACTTTACTCGAAACATGACTGTGTGCTACATTGCACATATATATATATATGTACTCCTACCTTCTCCTATTTCTCTGTAATTTTACAATTGTACAGTGCAGATATTTGAGAATAAAAAACACTCTTGCAAGATTGTCCTGGACAATATATGCAGCAGTTCAATAAGAAGTAGTAACATACATTAATAATGCACCCATAATTCCACAAAAGTACCACATACACAAAGACCATGCAAGTCTTCCAAGCTAAGGTAAAAGCGTCAGAATAAATATAAATATTTTAATATGCAAGTGTTAGCTGATATTGGAAGAAACAAAGATACTTTTGTATTTACACTAATCATCATTACTGTGCATAGTTGAACATTTTTGCAGCCCAGACAAAAGAAAAAACTGCAGTCACCAAAGTTATATGCTTGTAAGTTTCTGTAGTCTGTCATTTCCCAGTTGAGGTTATCAGTGAATCAGAGGATACACTTATTCAAATTAGAACAGCTTCCTCCTCCTTCTTCTTCTTCTTCTTCTTCTTTTCTGTTGTCCTTCTCTTGCTCTCTGTCAGTCAGATGTTGTCGTCAGAGGATACACTGCTGGGTCTTGTGACAAGCAGGCAGGGCCAGTGAGAAGCCGAGCAGCTATAAATAAAAGGCTTGCTGCTGCCGCCACTTTTGTTGCTGTTGGACACAGATGGCAGGCAAAATCCTGGATACATACTCTCTTTCCAAAATTATTTTGCTTTTTATGAACTTCTTCAAAACTAGCCTTGACATCTGATTTGACAAACCTGTCATACCGCTGTTATCAGTCCATCACTTAAAGAGGAAATATTTATGAGAAGCCCCAATTTAAGGTCGTTCTATCTGTGTTTGACAATTTAACAAAGATTTAAGTTTTGTTATAGCCTTGATTCCTGTTTCAAATCTAAGAAAGCTGTATTTTTAGATGGGTAGGTACATTCAGGGAATATGGGGAAGTGTTTTGTAATGATTTCACAACCTTATCCTGTAGAGGCTACAGTGTGGTTTTAGCTAAGCTTACTCATTGATGTCGTATTTGAATGTTTTGCAGTTCTCTAAGTGATGTAAATATTTTTTTTAATGTTTTTACTTTTACACTAGAGTAGACCGTATATTCATCATAGAATGAAGGCTTTACAAAAAGTCTGATGTTACATGATGCCTACATTGTTTTAATTTGTTAATCTCCATTGAATATGTACTTTTTGTAAAACTTTTTTTTGTGTGGTAAAATATAGTACTATAGAAGTACTTAGTTTTGAACTTGCCTTTTCTGTCTTTGACCATGGCAAAGAAGTTTCATAGTTGACTTGTAGAAGTTAGTTCAAGCAAGTAATTGACAGGTAATAAGAAGCCCTTAAAATATGTATTTTTACAAGTACAAATGAAGCAAGCCAGCAGCACCCGCAAAAGCAGTAAGGATTTTGAATGTGTCGCCACAAGAAGTGTTGCGACTGTTCATGTAAAGTTAGATGGAAGGGCCATGTCTTTCAACCACGCTTGAGGTTAGTAGATGATGCATGCTAATATATGTGTTTGGAGGTTATATTTCAAATTCTTGTGGTCATCTTCTCAAAATGACGAAGGACTTTGGCTTTCTTGCCTGTTAAACTAAATTTGGATCTAATAACCAAAAGGACCAGCAATTTAAACATTAAGACTGAGTCTTATTGTTTTCAGTATGGTCTTTTTTGTCTTGCATCCAGCCAGCAATTCAAAACCTTGTTTGACTAAGACTTGTCATTGAGTAATTTTTGGTTGACTGTTAGAAGACACAAGTGTCATAAGCAGAAACTTTGCAAATGAAGCCAGTGAAGGTTTTTATATGTGACAGTATCTCTGCAAATACAACATATGTGAAACACTAAGAGGATTTGGGGGGTACTCCAAAGGCAGCAGTAGAGCATAGCAATGGAAGTTTATCAATAAACTCCAACGAAATAGTGCCAATGCACACAATTGGCTCTCAGCTATTTGTTTGTGTGTGGGTGTGTTTGTGTGTGTGTATATGCTGGCTGTGCCGGATGACCTTTGGTATAAATAGCCTGCCGGCACTAGTTGTGATGACAGCCGACAGCACGCACCGTTGTGTGAACTTGTTTCCTGAGTAGTGCTGTTCATCGGTTATCCCTCTTGGAATGATGCCTGTATGACTGTCTGCTACCCAGCAACACCCTGGCATCTAATTTCCTGAAACTGGACTCAAGCACAAGCTCGGGAGACAACCACAGAAACCTCATTTTTTAAATTTGACTAACCACAAAGGGGTTTGTGTGTATTCCTTGTGTAGTGAATAGTTATTTGAAAACAAGAGTGGAACAAGCTAAATACACTTACTAGTACTAGGAGAACTGTATTGTCAGACAGTGGACACATTGCGTCTCTTTTTATTCCTTTTAAATGTAACAGACCAGGAAGCCTATAACAGATATTCAGACCTCAAAAATTCTCACAGTGTCTTGGTTCCTTTAATTTTGACATTTTAGTTTTGGTGCTATAGCCTGAGATTGGTCAGTTTGGTCGACCTGGTTAAGTTGTACTTAGGAACATGTCGGGGAAAACCCAATAGACACATTGCTATATCCTAATCTTCTCTTCCTTTCTTCTCATAGATCTGGAGCCTGATGACAACACATCATTTTATATCCTGAATGTGGGCCAGCCTCAGTCTGTGGTCAGTAACCACCAGTCTATGAGCTTGCCTCGCCATGGCATGCCATCTCACTCCCCGATCATCAACACTTCACGCCTTCAGACACAAAAACCAGGATCTGAGCCCCCGAGCTATGATACACAAGACTCTAAGTATGGTACCTCCCCCATGCTGCCTTCTGCTCCTGTGGAGGCACCAAAGGCCTTTGAGTGCCCAAGTATCCAGATCACATCCATCTCCCCAAGCTGCCCGCAGGAGATGGATGCTAACCAGGAGGATCTAAGGGCCAATGGCCCTGACGGGGACTACCATAGTGACAGGCCCTTGTCCAGGGACCACCTGTATTTGCCACTGGATCACTCCTACCGGGATTCTTCTCTCAGCCCTAGTCCATGCAGCAGCCTCTCATCTAGGAGCTGGTTCTCTGATGCGTCCTCTTGTGAATCATTTTCACATGTCTATGATGATGTTGACTCAGAGCTGAATGAAGCAGCAGCCCGCTTTAACCTGGGCTCCCCTCTCACTTCCCCGGGCTGTCCCTCTCCTCAAACTGGTGGAGGTGGAGTTATGGAGGAGCAGCCCCACTGGCAGCACCACCAGCCCACATTTGTACACCAGTCCCACTCCATCAGCTTGTCTCCTAGACAGTCGCCCTGCCACTCGCCGCGCACCAGTGTCACTGATGAGAATTGGCTCAGCCCACGTCCACCTTCCAGGCCTTCCTCACGTCCCACCTCACCCTGTGGGAAGAGGCGTCACTCTAGCGCTGATATTTGCTATCCTGGCTCTTTATCTCCCCATCACTCACCCACACCCACGCCGGGACCTTCACCTAGGGGCAGCGTGACAGAGGACACTTGGGTTGGCAGTCCTTCTGTAGGCATGTCACCATTTCAGTGCTGCCCATCAGAGGCAGACATCCCTTCCAAGACCAGAAAGACCTCACAGGACAGAACAACTATGCAGACCGGGAAAGGGGAACTGGGACTAGATGACCAGGGAAATATGTCTCCTAATCTAGACTCCCCTTCAGACGAGGCCTTGCACAGCTTGAAGAAGGATGGGCCTGCTGAACAGTTCCTCTCGGTGCCCTCGCACTTCTCATGGAATAAACCCAAGCCTGGTCATACACCTATATTCAGGTAAATATGTTAATGTTAAAGGAGTGAAAGCAGAAAGAAGTGAAGGATTGTCGCATAACAATTTAAATTCAAATGTATTCAAATGCTGTGGAAGAGTCAGTGGGAGATAAACTGTCTGGGGAAAAAAATCAGTTGAGAGCAAGGGGTAATTCTCCATCTTGTTAAAAGAAGTTTCTTTTATAATATCCTTATGTTTTACTTACTATTTGTTTAAAAGAAAAGACCCTTTCAGACATGAGACACCAGGGTTTTTCCTGGCAGAACACTAACTTTTGGGTAGTGTCTATACATGTAAGGAATACTGCTCCCATGGACTGGATACTAATGACACTTAAGAAACCTTATTACCTTTCTTAACATTTTTTGACATTTTATGAACAAGAGTGATTTTTTTTTTTAAACAGTTAGACTTGGCCTAACTCTGACAGAGTCACTCTACACATTCTCAGTATTTTCTGTGTCCAGAGGAGTTGTTGGACTTATGGGAACAAGCAATTTCATCCTCAGTGTATTGTAGAAATACTTTTGAACATTTAGGACTTTGTGTTATTATTGCTATTAGCAGAGTCTCTTTGCCTCTCTCTCTGTGGTGTAGGATTTGGAATAGCAAATATTAGTTATAAATTAAGGCCACAGCAAACTAGAATAGGATATGCTTAAATAAAATACATTTTCTAGCAAGAACAGCAACTGACAGATATACATGAGAGGCATGCGTATACCTTTCTTGCATATCTGTCCATGCAATTGAATGCAGTATGGACTTGTTTTGGTGTTAAAAGTAATATAAAAATGTGATCTGCTGAGATTTCTTTTGTGGCTTTTACAAAAATTTGACCAAGGTACTCAATTGTACATATGTCATTAGTATTTGAACAAGAGATTCTTTGTGGATGGCATCCAAAATTGCCATGTGATGCGGCGATAGCAGTCCCTTCATCACCATTTTGTGAATTATTAATTTGATCACCACTTTGTAAAACAGCACGTTGTCAGTCTCAAAAACACTTAGTAGGCCAAGGTTAATCCACAGACCTGAGTGGTGAATGCTTTTATGAGTGTTGTGAGCTGTCATAAAATTTCAAAACCTTTTTTGATCTAGGTGAGAACTGTAAACTCTACAGTGCAGCAAATTTGAATCATGGTGCATGGTATATGAATAATAGGATGGCACTCTGTAGAGCAGCATGGGCCATAATGAGGGAACTTTGAGTTATATATTAGCACTGTGTGCGTGTAAGGAAACGCAGCATGTATTTAAAAACCTACCAACATACACAGAAATATGAGGCGGAGTGTCCTGCCTGTTCTCCAATGTGTGTAGCAGATGAAGACATGGCCTTGTTTATGTATACTGGCCCCTAGCACTGTAAATCAGCACAGGGCACATATGGCATGAGGGGTACACACAAATACACACACAGACACATCCATAGACATAACACAAATGCTTGCTCACTTAGCCATAACACTATCCAGACAATAATAGGGTCAGATTTATGATGAGTCACAATTAGATTTTTGCACTTTGACCTTCTAAAGGTCTTTTCAGACATGGGATTTGTGACATTAAAGGCTATATCAATCTGTGAAAGGGACAAATTAATGCAGACACAGGTAAGTAAATGTTCTCCATGGCTCCATTGAGACATTGCCACGATGTTGATGAAATTAGCCACGGTAATTAGGTACGCAGTGAAATTTTACAGCATATCAGTTAACATGTCAGATTCTTATTAACTGGTGGGGATATAGTTTGGTAATTGATTTGCTAATTATTTAAGTAGTGATGAAAATGTTTCCATACACATTTTTGTAAACTTTGGTAAACAGATCAGACAGTTACTAAACAAAAGTCTGAAGTGAAGTAAACGGAGCGATTTGCTTTTAGATCCTGATTGGCACATGCTTGGGATAATTTATTATATATAATTATTGGTTATCTCTGTGTTACGTGTATAAATGCACACACAACTCTTACTTGGGAGAATATCTAGAAAAAAAGACTTTTAAAAATGCCTTGAAGCAAAAAATTAACTTTAGTTAATCAAGTTTTCCTGTTGATTTTTTGTCAAAATTTACATTTGTTTTGTTAGTTAATTGTCCTGTCACAGACTCTGTCTTTATCAAGGATCAAGGTTTTAAATGTCACTAAAATGTGCTGCACTTTGCGCCGTGTATAATCTCGCAAATACACACAGTATCAGATTAGTTCGTAGAGTTTGGCTAACCTTAGCAGTCTTAGCAGCAGTACCCTTGATTTCATTCACGCTAGTGTATACAAACTGGTGCAGAATATCACTTCGGTTTATATTCGGTTTACTTTCCCACTCGCTTGTTTACAACTTGAATTTGCAGGAGGATAGACTGAGACATAGCCGTCTGTCAGAATTGCAGCCCCGGGTAATAGCCAGTAGCACTATAATATCTTTGTACAGGTCACTGCAGTTGTAAGTTAATAAAATAAGAATGTACATTTAACCAAGTGGGATTTCTGGCACCGAGTAGCGAGGGCAGCAGCAGTTGTCAGCAAATGGCTGGTTGCTAGTCACACATGTCATTAGCCTTCATGATTAAAGACTTTATGGTAAATTTAAAAGTTGAAAGAAACATTTCAATTAGAACTGGGCAATAAAATGAAAACTCATTAGCAATATAAAACATTGTCAGTATAAAGTCCATCCATAGAGGTAGTGGTATAGAGGTAGTTTTTTTTGTTTGTTTGTTTGTTTTGTTTTTTTATTTCTTTGGAGGTGAGAAAAGCATTTTCCCAGTTCTTTTGTGTTCTGCCTTAAGACTTGAAATTTTTGCCTAATCAAAGTTAAGATTTTAGTTTGGAGATATATATATATGTATGTATGTATGTATGTATGTATGTATGTATATATATATATATATATATATATATATATATATATATATATATATATATATATATATATATATATATATATATATATATATATATATATATATATATATATATATATATATATATAAATCAGAAGTAAAAACTCTAATCAGAAACAGTGATTTGATTGTTTAAATTAATTAACTTCAAGCATTTTTTTTATCCATGCCTTTCTTATTTAAGCTAGTAGATGCTCATATTGGCATACGCAGAAACTTCAGATGAAACTTCTCACTGTTAGCATTTTGCAATACTCATGTTAAGTTGCCTGCATACATAAACATCTCGGTCAGTAGCAGTGTTTTGAACAGATGTCCCACATGGAATGAAAAATTAGCGGGGAGTTGACACTTGCTCTTACAAAGAATTTTGTCATGCTCTACTTCCTGAGCTGTCTGCAGTGACAAATTGATGTCATTCGTAACGTAAGCTTTATTTTAAGCAAAAGGTCCGTTTTACTTAGTGATAAATGTTTTGTGTGCAGCTCCTCCCAGTAAACAGCAACAACACTAGCTTAGATTAGATTTTTTTTAACAAAAAGTGAAAGTAACAGAAAGGACAAATATGAAAAAAAGTAATAGAACTCTCACATAAAAAAAAAATATTTTAAATGAAGGGATCAGCAGAAATGGCATTATTGTTTGAAGATCATGCATTTTATACTTGCTTCTAAATCGTGGACAAGCCCATTAAGATGTGCTGAATTAAAGTAAGAACTTGCACATAAAATGTTATTAGACCTTGCAATTTTTGCAGCTTGTGTGGATGGCAAGAATATCTCATTATATGGAATGGATGAAAGTGGGACCATGGAGGCTATAGCGAAGACTAGGTTGTGGGAATGTTATTGGATGAGGAGCACCTACACTATGGCTTAGACATTTGAGAAAGGTTATGCTATGTCAGAACAGAGGCCACTGCCGTGCCTCGTCACAAGCTCATATTTCCTCTGTCCTCCTCTGCTCCTGTCACCATAGCAGCCATGCAAACCCACACTACGTCGGTAGTTATGTCATGGCTACTAGGAGGAAAACATAAGGGTTGGGATGCCTCTGTTACATTGTGTGGGAGCTTCGGTATTGTTCCATGCTCTCAGTCAAATTCTAGTTTGAAAAGTTAAAGTACTGAGATTGGCAAACTGATGATTTTGAAATTGACATAGTGCTACAATTTATTTGTTTATTTTTTTAATTTATAATGGCACCAAGACAAAATAACCTATAGTAAGACAGGAAGGAAGGAGAAAGAAAAATAAGTAAACAAAATCAAGCATTGCTGAAAGTGTCAGAGTATTTCCATGTGCAACATTGCACCATACATATGATTGGCACATCTTTGTGTAAGAAGTTACATTTTAAAGTGGTAGGAGAACCTGTATAGTATAGCTAGTTGGTGTGAAATCAAAAGCTTCGGTTAGCTGGAAAAAACATTTATATAATATCCGAGACTTGCCTTTTCACTCTAAAAATAAGTCTTCCTTGTGGGTTTATGTTTTTTGGTAGTTTAAGAAGTGAAACGGCTCCACTGAAAGCCTGACTCACATGTCCTTAATTCAGTTTGATCAGACTGCTCGTGAGAGGCCTCTGAAAATGGAAAAGTGAGTCGGCTATACTAGCTAAAACTTTACAAACTTTCCTCTAAAATTATTTGGGCTGTCAAAATTCTGTCATACAGTTTAGAGTAAATTTTGATGCTCGAAGGCTGCACCGTGTTAGTAGCAGACAAAAAAAAAAACTAAAATAGGATACTGCACAAAGAGCTTACAGTGGTGAGTACTCAGGCACAGATCATATATAAAACTTACTTACACCTGTAATTGTCTAAAGTACTGAGACAATAACTGATTCAGTCCTTTAATGCACAGCTGCATGTATTCACATGCATCTGAATACGTGTGTTGTACTAGTGAAAGGAAAAAATAGCATGACACGCAAACAGTTCAAGGTGTGGCAGTGGATTGAAATGTGGCTTGCACCAATTCAAGACAAAAATGATCGGGTTTAAAGAAACAAACAAGATTTATAAAAAACAAAAGAATGTACGTAAACTAATTAAACTAATCACTAATGTCAGTGAATTAAAACTTGTGATAATTTATGTTCTTTATTAGAGAGATCTAATAAAGTATTCTTCACCTATAATTAGACTGGAAAGCAGTTTTTTCTTTCATTATATTGTCCATATGTCAAAATGTGTTTGGGAACGTGGCACTCTACTCTCAAGTCATTATTTTTATTTAATGTTCTTAAAAATATTGAAATAAATAATAATCAAAAACAATACGTGCAGTAATAGACAAATAAAATAAAATTAATGAATAGGCCATGGCTTTGTTGATATTAATGGCTCACAGTGTTTACAAAATGTTTTGGGGATAAACTGCTTTAATGCACTCAAGTGGAGAGACCTAGTTTCTCTGTGGAGAAGGCCATTGAGTGTTTTGTTTTCGAGTGCAGCTGTTCAAATATGATTGTGGCCTACACAGATAACAAAAAGAGGCCCCAAGGAAAAGCACACACAATGCTAGCCCATGCAGTTTGCAGCACATAAAATATATACTTCTACAGTATGCACACAGACCCACACACAGATTAATATGCACCGTCTGACACACACTCTTGTCCTACCACCTATTCACTGACCCACACAGTAAACGAGTAAAGACTCAGACAAAAAAAGTCCCTCTTAGGAAATGATTCACCGTTTAAGGCTTAACTTGACCTATAACAAGTGTTACGTTTAAGAACAGGATTCATACATGTGGGTATTCCAGTGATTCACTGTCTGATGGGGCTAAGCACACTGCATTTTATACCCCCATTTTGTACCTGTTGCACCATTTCAGCCCATGAAAGGGGATTACCACTTTTTCAGCCTTTGAATGTTTAAAGACATCTTTAAGACAGATTGCTGTCATTAGTCATTACCTTTAGATTGTGCTGCTTGACCTTTTATGACTGTTAAAATGATTTATCTACATTTAAATAACATAATAAGACTGTGCCCTCTTAAGGCTTAAGCTTTTGGATATTTTGAACAACACAACTCTTACCAAAGCTTTCATGTCTCTGTCTCTCTGTGTGGGTGTGCATGTGCATGCTTGTGGTATTCCCTTCCCTCCTCAGGACCTCTTCACTGCCTCCTCTAGATTGGCCGCTGCCAAGCCAGTTTGGCCAGTATGAACTGAAGATAGAGGTACAACCCAAAGCCCACCACAGAGCACACTATGAGACTGAAGGCAGCCGAGGGGCCGTCAAAGCAGCATCCGGTGGCCATCCAGTTGTAAAGGTAACTCTTCCTGTTACTCAATGTTAAGAAATGTTATAAAGATATTTACTACTAACAAGCTTAGTGGTGTGTGTGTTGTTTTTTTGTTTTGTTGTTTTTTTCAGTTTTCTTTTTTTTTTTTGTACTG
Source organism: Pelmatolapia mariae (assembly GCF_036321145.2). Classification (NCBI taxonomy): domain Eukaryota; kingdom Metazoa; phylum Chordata; class Actinopteri; order Cichliformes; family Cichlidae; genus Pelmatolapia; species Pelmatolapia mariae. Next base: position 28,682,122 of record NC_086227.1, on the reverse strand, counting down.
AAATCTTGTGGCAAAAAAGCCAAAATGACTTTTACAGAGCATAAGTTGAGCAAAATACAAGAAATAATGCCTTTGCCATACTGAGGATTAAATTCCCGTAGCTCAGGACTGATTTATTGTTAACACAATGCTTGCCATGCATTCCTAAACTTATACTTTACATTATCAAGTTCCCACTGTACCAACCACAGTCTAGATGTCAACTCGTGGAGCCTTCATGATTGAAAATAAACATGAAATGGAAAAAAAAAAGGAACCCAACTTTCTAAATTCAGCAGTTGGTGGGAATTTTCCTCTGCTGATTATTGAAATATATTTTTTCCACATAGCTTGTACAAGGATGAACACTCTGGCTAAAAATTCAAATACTCTCTAATAATATAAACCTGACACATCAGGGGGTTGGTGAAAAATGGGATCATTCATTCATCTCAGCACCTGCCTATGATGTACTAGAATCGTTGTATGTTATTTGACTATAAAAAAACGTAAGTGTTCAGGCTTGCACCTCAAACATCTGCTGGTTGTAGGGAACAAACACTGGATTCAGGGTGTCAGTTTACATGTTTGGATGAGTAGATTGTCACACGGACTGTCCCGCGAGAAGACTGTCAATCAGTTTGTTGAAGCAGGAAGACAAGAGCTGTCACTGTAGCCTGGTCAGCTGGTCTGTCATTTGATAGCACCTGTGAGAGAGTCGGTGAGCCAGCACAGAGCTATGGTGTGCTTTTTAGTCAGAGAGAGAGGAAGATTCTCATTAATATTTTAAGGTCCCAGTGACAAGCTTTCTTTGTATGTGATTAATAAAGGGTCTAATGCTTGGCCATAATCATTGTTGCGTAACCTAACAATGACTGAGTTCAGACTGATAGATTGGTTGGTAGTCCAGTCATCCTGATGGGATTGCCTTTACTAGCTTGTGCTTCAGTGCCACGTACATCATTTTCTTTTTGGACTGTGGTACTGAATAATAATGGATTGCATTTATATAGCGCTTTTCTAGGCATCCAAAGCGCTTTACAATTCCACTATTCATTCACTCTCACATTGGTCTAGGCAAACCACAGTTGTAGCCACAGCTGCCCTGGGGCAGACTGACAGAAGCGAGGCTGCCATATCGCGCCATCGACCCCTCTGGCCAACACCAGTAGGCGGTAGGGTAAAGTGTCTTGCCCAAGGACACAACGACCAGGACAGAAAGAGGTGGGGGATCGAACCGGCAACCTTTCGGTTACAGATGAGCTTCCCAACCCCCTGAACCTCGGTCGCCACGAATAAGCAGTGTGCCCAAACAAAAATACACTTCACAAAACAAGGGCATGCAGACCACTGCCATTTGTTGCTTTAGAAACAGTCTATGTCCTTATACATTCACTCATGCAGGCTCCCTTCAGGCCAATCATTAACCATTTCTACCTCAGTTAGACTGAGATTCAGTACAGCCATATGTGACGATGCATAATTTAGCTATCAAATTTTTTCAACCAAGCATTTGCCACGCTTGCCCTCATTTCTCATTCCTAAAGGGAATTGATAACTTACAGTACTTGCCTTGCAGTAGTTAGTGACTAGAGAATATATATATATCTCAGGTCAGAGAAGGCAATTTAAAAGTCATTTCCAAACCCAGCAGGAATCTGGTTTGTACTTACTGTACTTACTTGATAAATTGCCATACGATAAATCTCCTTCAGAATAATTCTTTGATCTTCACAGATTGCTGCTAAATCTTTCTCAGCATGCCGTTACTGTTTGTATTCAGTAGCAGTAAGCTGCCACTACCAGTGATGAAAATGAAAATCAAATGTGTTTCTGCTAGAACACACTTTCATGATCAGATTTACAAACAATAATGCACTGTCACAGAGAGAGTAAGCAGAGACAGTGAGGGAAAGGCACAGATAACAGCAATGGTGTGGAGCTGCATGCACAGAGAGAAAATGTGTGGGTGAATCGATTGTGCGAGTGAGTCATTTATTCGTTTACCTGTTTGATTATACATTAATTGTGACATGAAACTAAAGAAGTTCTTACAGAGATCTCTATTCAACAAATACACATATTCCTTTAAAATGTTTAATGCATTAGCAGTTTTTAAAGTTAATGGTTTTCATGCCTCAACATTCATTACTTGTATTGAACTGTGAACAAGTCACTTCTTTTAATATTAATAACAATCATTTCACGTACAGAACCCGTATGTGAGTGTAGACATTAAATACACTTGACAAGCAATTAACCATTGTCTTGCACTACTATGAGGACAGAAAGCATCAGCACTTGTCTAGCAGGTCTAACAGTCAGTCTTTGTTTACCAAACATGCACTCCTCTACTGTTTAGTCTCTTTAGCGTCTTTGAATTCACTGTGCAAAAAAACACCTTATTTGAAAGGTCATTTCTTACACTGTCATGTCATTGTTGTTTTTACAGAAACACATTTACTTCGAAAACCAAAACCACAAACACACACACTTTGTGCTTTGTGTTATTGTTTTGAGAACACACAATAAGATGCTGGATATAAGGGCATACATAAGTTAAATAAAAGCATAAATGGCAAATACAGAAAACATGCATTCTTATTGGAGGAAATTCCATACAACAGATTCAGTATATATTGAACATAAGGAATCAGAACATTTGTATATAGCATATTTTCCAGGTGCACTATTTGTGTGAAGTTGTTCCCTGAAGGCAGAATGTCACAGGGTCCGCCATGTTTGACTGCATCTTCTCTGCCAAAGAGTTTGAATAGATTTAGATTTATACATAGAGTTTGCGGGTTTTTTTATGTATTTCAAATCCTGCAGACATTAAAAACCCGTCTTCTTTTCTTCGCCATTTCCTGCTCTATAGTCAGTGCAAACTCTTCTTCAAAGATAAATACTATGAAACCCCTACAGTTTTCCTTTCTGTAGATTATATATCATCTGCACTTTGTGAGTCCTTTTACTCTTTTAGAGTCTTGTAGTGTGATGTCACCAGATGACGCCATAGCTGCCATCTGGCCATGTTAATGACTTCCCTTTGTGATTGCGCTGTTGCACAAATCAGTGCACCACAGAACTGCTGTGTCAACAGAAAAAACAATGTGGAGCTGGTGTAGTTTAAAGGATTAAATATGTTTGCCTTACTCTGTTGCAGTATTAGGAGCAGCAGAGTAGGTTATCATATACCTTCTTTGTCTTTGTGTGTTCTTATATCAGTGTCTTCAGTTCTTCTGGGTCTGTATACTTACAGATGTCTGAGAGAAAGGCCTATTTTTCTGACCTCTCTTTTAGCAGTTGTAATGTTTTTTGATTTCTTTTTGCTTTTTGGCTTTTGGGGTTATTGGCTTTATTGTATAATGATCAGTATGAATGGAGAGAGAGAGAGAAAGAGGGTGGATAAAATGAAGAAAACAGTGGACTCAAACCCAGGTGTGAGAACAGCCTTCAGTACATAGGGGGCACACTCTTGCAAATCTCTCTGTTATGTCATTTAGGCATCTACCAGCTTTTTGTGTTCTGCCAGTTATTCACTTAGTTGGTTGTTTATCTTTCGATAGGAGTCCCAACTGAGTTATGAAGGCTACTCTCATATTTATTTTTGTGTTACTGCTGTGTTTGCAAGTTTGAAATAGGTTTTACAAAAACCCTATCTAACAACTTCATTTTAAAGTGATATGTTAGCGTGTTTCTATTTAGTCATTTAGTCATTGGAAATGAATGAATGAATGAATGGGCAAGATAAGAAGTGGTTTTAGGTCAGTTATTTCAAACCTGGAGTATTGAGCCCCACACACAGGATATAGCACCTCTTAAGAACCATAACCACAGAAGAAACGGGTCAGAATAACCACTGGGGAGACCCTGTTGCCTCACTTAAGTGTGAGGGAGCATTATATGTAATTCATCTCACTCTTGCTTACTAAATAAAACATGAGACCATGATTGGTTGACATGATCTTGGTTTGTTAATATATGTAAAATTTAGGGTTATGGGTTTGATCTGCTGTTTATCACTGATCTTTTGAGGGAAAAAAAGGGTCTTGAAGCTCTGGTTTTCTGTCTGCATGCATGGTAGCCAGACAAAGCAAGAATGAGTTTTTACATTGATTTATTATGACAGGCATGATTTATAGCTCCATCGAATCTGAGGAATGTTACCTATTCTTATGCAAAGACTGATACTTATGGCTAATTATATAGTTGACCAACTATAGCTTTGTAGTAGCAATTCAAGCTTTTAATCCATAAAGCAGGAATTTGGTAAATCCTACCACCTCAATCTAGTTTCCAGCAAAATATGTAAACTTTCTAATGGGTGACAGTAACAAAATGGAAATATAATCCTTTTGTCCTAGTAGACAGGATATAAGCTTAAATTCAACATGCGTTCCTCAGACATCTGTGGATTTTCTGGCATAGAATGGGCTTTTTATGGGGATTTCCACACATAAATTAGATTTGTCCATGTTGGTAAAACCAATTAGTCTATTAGGCCACAAAATCACACTCTGCCCACAATCCCAAAATCTAAGGTAGGAGCAACTGATCTCCATCAGTCCATATCACCTATTCTCTTCTGTTAGTATTTGAGCTGCTCCAGCCTGCAGCTTCCCGTGAAAGCCACTCCATGTCCTACCTCCACCCCATGTTCTTCCATTTAATGTTTTGTCTCACTTATGAATATTGCATTTGTTGTCAGTGATGCCTGTTTTGTTCTGTATTCTAATGGGAGGTCCTGTCTTAAACTGTTCCACATGTGGAACAACCTGGAGGTCCTAGAACAAAGCCAACCCTTTAAAAATAATTAAGCTTTATATTATTTTGACTAATATGGTTCTGAACTGAAGTAGCAATGTTGTATTAAAAAGATATCCCGAAACGGCTCTCAACAAGATACAATAGTGACCATCTGACTGTCTTAATATAACTTTACATTGTAGGATGTGGCTACACCTGTGACTGGCTGTTTTAGTCATTCCTCTGGGGCTAGCTGCAGACCTTAATCAGTACACCTGTTGCTAGGAGACATATAAGTCCAAAGCCTCTCTGGCTGGCTGAAGGCTGAGGTATCCTTGTGCGTATTTAACCAGCTTATTTGAGTGCTACAACACCCACACAAATATAAGGACCCCTGTGGTATTACTGACTAGGCTACAGATAGATGGAGGCTGACACAACAGATGTGGAGCAAGTGAAGTAACAATCAATTTCACATGTGCTGCCCCCCCCCCCCCCCCCCAAAAAAAAAAAAGTGCATAAACACAACAGGACTATCCTGTATTTTTACGGCGTGCATGGAAAAATATCAAATATCAAAATATATTATGTCCATCTTTAATCTGCTACTATAGTTAAAAAATCAAAATGAAGCTACGGTGTCTGGTGACAAGCATTTGAAACAGAATACAACAGAAGTTGTTTGAGACAACCATATATTTCTACCAGCTTGGATGCATTAAATGATTTTGATCCTAGTGCTTGAACGCTTGTCCATAACCTCATTACTGTCTGTCTCTACGGCGTCTCTAACCCCTCCTCTTATTTTTTCAGCCTCAGTTTCTTTCATGTATTTTTGTAATTTTGTTGGTGGTTTTTTTTTTTTTTGTGTGCTGCTATGTCTCTCCCTTTGATTCTGAATAGACTGGGGTACAGTGAAGAGACACACAAACAATAATGCAGAGCCATGCGGGTTGCACTGTGTGAATTGGCTGGAGCTAGTGTTGTTTTGCCCCAGGGTTGTATTTGATGTAAACATGTCAGAAGCTTGGCTCTCATTTGTTGTAATCAGGCTTAAAGCACAGCAAGAAAACAGTTGCTGAGAGCAGGAGAAGGAGAGAGGTGTGTGCATGTGCATAACGAAGTGTAAAAGGGGGGGAGGTTAGAATGGGGAATAAGAAGAATTGCGCTTGGACCAGCTTAGCAAGGCCATATACAGCCCTCATGCAGTATACAGTAAACGCTCTCTGTGTGTGACAGTGTGAACGCGCATGAGTGTGCGCATGTATTGACCTTGTTTAAACAAACAGTTAACCGGCCCCCTGGCTCTTGCTGCCCTCCCTAGTGTGCTGGGCAAACAGCAAGCCTGGGTGAGCTGATCTGTCTGTGTGTGTGTGTGTGTGTGTGTGTGTGTGTGTGTGTGTCTGTGTGTATGTGTATGTGTGCGCGTGTGTGTGCATAGATCCCAAGCCATGGTGCCACCATGTCACACTAGGGAAACCACTGCCAGTAAAAACGGGTCCTCTGGTGACCTTGACCACCATTTCTCCCGTTTTTACATCTGTTGCACACACATGCTGGTCAGGCTGTTACACACAGACATGCACACTCACCCGCGACAAAACTTTGCAAGAATCGCAGTTTACACCAGAGTTAGTACACTTAAATTCACACATTGTCTGACACACATACACCAACCGGCATACGCTCTAGGGCTGTAGTTTACATCGACGTGGAGTCCACGTAGCTGCTCACTCTTAACACACACACACACTCCTGCATACACACAGAGTCTCACCATGGTAACAATGGAGCAACACAACGAAACAACTTAGCAGACTCAGGCACTAGCTGTTAGACAGTGTCGAGTTACGGCAGTGAGCTAGATCAGAGGTAGAGGATATAAGAGGACAGAGAGGAGAGGGTGACAAACGTAAAAGGAAGAGATGAAAGAAGATGTCGGGTTTGAAGAGAGTGAAGGGGGAAAAAAAGGAAGAGGACAAAACAAGTAATAGACATATGTAATGAATGCCAGGTTGTAGATGAAGCACTGTGTGTGAAGAGAGCCCGTGTTTTTCTTTTGAGAGCAGGTGCTGTTCCCTGATGTTCCATTATCAGATCTCCTGATGTCCAGAACAGCTCTTAAGAGGAGCTTTACTGTTTTTGTTTTTTTGTTTTTGTTTGTGTGTTTGTTTCTTAAGAAAAATGTGCCTATTTATGTATCAACGGTAGAATAAAATAAAATATAATGTGTCTTTAGTGGAGTTTTGGAACATCAGAACTGCTTCAGTGCACCTAGGCATTGACCCCAAAAGCCAGTGCTATCTAACTTGGCTTTTCAAAATCTGCCATAACCATTTGGACCTTTTCTCTACATATATTGTCGCTATTGTTTTTAGCAAATTGTGCTGATTACCGACACCTTAGTCTTGACTTGTGACGAAATCTACTTGTCAGTGAGTGCTAGTATTGTTTGTTTTTATAGTTTGTCACGACAAAGTCACTCACTATGTTCAGAATTCAGAGTTAAGCGCATTGCTACTTTTTATCAGCCCTGTAGATGGGAGTTAATGTCACCCTGAATAAGGAACCACTCCCACGAGGTTGAAAAACTTTACTCAGGAAAAAAATTATATTTGCAGTGACACTTATTGTGGGTAAGGATCACTACATTATTGGTGTCCATTTGTGTAAATCTTTAGCTATGCAGAGACTGTGCTATGCATATGTAGAATGCTGATTTGTTTGAAAAGTTGGGCTCAGCAGGAAAGGAAACGACAGCGGAGTGCACTACGAACCAAAAGAAGAGCGAAATAAGTACAAGCCACATTGTTCCACATAATTTTGAAGCTGCCCTCTGGTGACAATACACAGCTACAACACATAGAACAAGGATTGCTAGGCTCTGTGGAGCACCTGCGGACTACAAACACGCTGGGACCTTCCTAGCCTGCCTTTAGCTAATCAGCTGGATTGGTGTGTGCTCACTGCAAATGGTCCTAGCACATGATTTCCAGAATTTTAAACTTGTGAAACCATTCAGTGACACTCTGTGCATGATTGACATCCCAGAAGAGACCACTTCCACCAGGATAAAAAAAAAGTTTCATCAAAAAATAAAGTTAATTACTCCGAATTTCTTATTTGAGGTAACCTTTTCCTTTAGTGGCACAAGTAGACTCAAACTCTGTGAGCAAAGTACACCTCCATGACATTACAGAGTCACCAGATCCAGTCGTATCCCGTCAGGTGAAGTTTTTTCCCTTTAATCTGCCATGTTTCTATATGCATACAATGATTTATTTTCCCCCCTCAGCTTCTAGCCTTATTACTGGATCAGTGGAACAGATGAAGGCCAAAAATAAATGGTACTTTATTTAGTATGAGCTGAGTATGTAACTGTATCCCGGAGTTTTATTTTAGGGGAGGGAGTTCATCCCAAACTCTATCCATGGTCAGAAGATAGAAGTCAGAAGTTAGTTACATGCTCCGGTGAACATTGGCCTGGGGTCATGTGATGGGTTTTAATGTCACTTTGGTTTAATATAAGAACTGATCTCTATCAGGCCTGAGTTGCATGCTGACTGACCAGCAGGGCTCAGTGAACAGGCAGAAAGCTGAGGAGTTGAAAGTGTAGAGACCACCCTCCTGTGGTATTTCACACTCAGCCATAGATATAGGGGGTGGAGGATGGGGCACTCAGGAATGTGAAACAAGTCAAGGGTATGTGTCGTGTACATCCACTATCGAGAAGAGGAGTCTGCAGTCTTGTGCCAAGACCATGGCACAATCACAGCCATGGCATGTGCGCTTGTTTACATGTCCTGTTGTTAGCAGGTGATGCTTTATCCAGTTTCTGAACTGAATGTGTAAAAAGGTCACCTGAAGTCTAGTTAGATTACTTTTTCTGATCCTCGTTGTAGTGCTCTACAGACAAATGCAGTGATTTGAAAGGTTAATAAGGTGTTAAAAAAATGCAGTGACATGTTTTTCTTTGTGCAGCTTTCACTACTTGTGTGCTATACTCGTTCTGTGTGCTTACACGTGTAGATCAGTTTTGTGAAACTGCTGTTTTTTCACTTATCTAAATTAATCAAAGTAAACCAAGTGAAGGAAATGCCAGACTAAAAGCAATTGTGGTTTACTAACTATGACAGAGACTAGCTTGGCACGTGTTGTAGTATGTTTCTGTTTCATCTGCGGGGTTGATTAACTGAGACTGCTGAAGTGAGCCTTTTCTTTCTGGCTCTCTTATCAGGTTTTGCCAGTTTATTATTTGATTTTAAAAACAACTCATGGCCTGCTAAGTGTATATTTGTCAACACTCCTGCTCCACATAGAATCCCTCATGTGTACACAAAGAGAGTGAAAGAGGTCGAGATGAAGGGGTTAAATGAATGGAAGGAAAATAGGAGACCTTCTGTTTCATGGTTGCAGAAAAACTAGGTTTCCACTTTATTTAACAGAGTGTTAAATGTGTTTACCCTCAACAAATCAGCTCCAGGTACTATTGTCACTAATAGTAAAAAAAAAAAAAAAAAACAACCCACATACCGTACCGTACTTTAAAAAAAAAAGAAAGAGGATTTTCTGTGCTTTTTGTGGTTTTCATTTTTTTCCCATTTGTCTGTCCTCTCACAGATGCATTTTTCCAGACACTTTTAACTCTTTTTACCCTGTCTGGAACACACATGGTGCTACAAATAAACATGTCTTGATTTATAGACGCACACACACACACACACACACACACACACACGTACAAAGACACATACACATGTGCAAGCACTGTCTATGATCACTTCCACACTGTGCAGGCATGATCATAAAACAAGCAACACAGCCCACAGACTGTTGATTCCTGTGACTCTACATTTCATGACTCCAGAATAATGGTGTCATTTATAGTCGTGGATCCATTCAAGCTGGTGGGCATAATTACCTGTTAGCTCGTTACTTGGAAGGTTTGTTCTTCAATGTGGCTTTTAAGATCTAATGTGGTTTTTAAAGATGAACCCATTACTGGTTATTATAGGGGCCTCATGTTGGCCCTTGGTGCAGCTTCCTTCCGAATACATCTCTTGTGCCAGATGTTCTGTGTTGAATTCAGATTCACATGGATAATGGTGAGAAAGAAAAGACTGTATCTGTCAGTTTAAATGATGAAGTTTGATTGCAAAAATGTATGGTCCCCTCTTTGAATTTATAATTTTTTAAGGGAGGAAGCTAACCTCTGTGGTCATCAACCGTGTCAATAGTGCCACTGAGATTATATTTTATTTATTGCAATCACAGTCTACACTTTAAGAACAGGCAAAAACACACACCCAACAGCAACGTGAATCACTTTTTTGTTTAGTCATTCAGCTGAAGTAATCCATCACTGAGCATTAATGAAACAAATTTGCAGGATGTGGTGGAGAAGTGTCAACATACCATTGGGCGGGGAGCTTTTGCTCTGAAAACTCAGGCTAAGCCTAGGGGAAATTCTGTTTTTTTGTGGGGTTTTTTGTTTGTATGTGTCTTTTTTTTTTTTTTTTGAAGGCCACAGTTTGAAATGCAGCCACTTATTTCTTTGGTACCCATCAGCAAACCTTAAATTCTGTGTAACATAAAACAATACTTTTAACACATTTTTAACCAAATACACATTTGGCCACTTTACCTCTTTCTGTCATTGCACTTGATGCATGCCATAATGCTTTGCAGCAAGGTGTGGTTTCAGCTTGAGACACTGGAAATTATAGAGAAATGTATAATAACCAATCTAATTTTGTTTAGTAGCTACAAACAGCGTTTGGCTGTTTTTAAGAACAAACCGCCTTTTATTGACACCTTCTAGATAAAAGCTTATTTATTTAGCTCACAAAAATGAATGAAAATTAAGACCTCAAGCAGTCTGCCTGCATAGCTCGTATCTGCCACTCAGGGTTTCTCAGTTTTTCCACTGCTTGATTTAATGTAGGTACTCCCATACCTTGACTTCTTTCACAAAGGGGAAAATCTCAGAAGCAGAAATTAACAGCAAAAGAGAGGAAGATACATCTAATGACAGCAATTCCTATAACATAGATCTCACCACTGGATCCAGTTTACCTTTTAAGAATGCTGGAAATACTTCTTTGAACTAATGTAGTTTTAAAATTGGCTTCAGATAAAGTCAGCATTTTAAAAACACAGAGACAATCCTGCAGCAGTGCCTGCTCTCTGTTGTTATTTAGGTACATTTGTTCCTGATGGTGACCAATTTCAGTCATTTTATTTTAGCTACTTTTGGAAGAGCACACGACAGATCTCAAGCTACACCCACTTTCTCTCTGTCAATGCACCAAACACTCTGTACCAGGCATTGACACAGTGGTGTATGACGCAAACCTGCAGGGAGGAAGGGGTCAACAGCCAGCTGTGGTGGGGTTGAGGCTTGGCAGTTCCTGGGGTGAAACAGCAATGAAAGGCCTTGTTCTTTTCTGTTAACCTCAATGGGCTGCCCTCCATCTGAGCTGGAGGTGTGGACTTGTGAGGCAGTATGGTGGGAGTGCTTATAAAGGGGGGTGCCATCCTGCCGTCACAGAGTCTGCCAAGTACAACATAACAACAGTAGTGGGATTGTGCAGTCTGTGTATTTTTTTCTGTCCCTATGAGCAGGAAAGGTTTTGCTCTCCTTTCCATCTTTCCCTTGTCTCTACCCAACCTACAACACTTTTACTTCATCAGACATCTCACCTGTTTGAGTTCAAACCAGAGCTCTAGCTCTCGAAGGACAGCCAAAGAGCATTGCTCCTCACCAGTTTGGTATTCATGAACCACTTATATTCAAAAAGCCATTGATTTGTATTAACCTTTTTTTGAAATCTCAACTAGTATCACACAGATTGGATTTTTTAGTTATGTTTTTTCTTAAAACTCGTTTGATTTAGCATCTTGGCAGTTACGGTAATTTGTACACCATTAATTATTAATGTGGTCACTACTGTAGAAATACAACTTTTTTTGTCTTGAAACAGCTGAGTACATGAGGTTTACTTGTCAATGATGAGCGGGCATGCAGAGGGAAAAAATTAGAAGTCAATTAGTTGAAAACATCAGTGTCAGACTGGTGGGAGGCCAGAGTGTCAGACAAATCTCCAGTGGCTCTGCCAGAAATATCACAACATCCTGGACCTGTCAATAAGATTAATTCCAGAAAAGGTTGCTTCTTAAGGCAGTGGAAATGAAGAGTATTCTTTTGTTAGCACCTCTCATCTGGAACCCAAGGACTAACATCTGTTTTTGTTCTGTGTTTCTGTCTCTGTCTGTGTCAGCTAATTGGCTACAATGAGAAGCCCATCAACCTGCAGATGTTCATTGGAACAGCAGATGACCGTTACTTGAGGCCGCACGCCTTCTACCAGGTGCACCGGATCACCGGGAAAACCGTAGCCACAGCCAGCCAAGAAATTATGGTCTCAAGCACCAAAGTTCTCGAAATTCCTCTCCTCCCTGAAAACAACATGTCAGCCAGGTAAATGTCAAGACCACTTCAGGGTTGCATTACTTAGTTATGAGTTTACCACCTTGAAGGAAGTCATGTCCAATGAAAAATAACCTCTTTTATGATTATACATAGTTGTAATATCTTCCAAAGGGGATTTTATAGATTTTCTTAATTTAAACCAACAGGAGGGTCGGGGGCAGAAGGAAAATTTGAGTGTTTCCCATGGAGCAGAGAACCTAATTTTATTAATAAATTTAGGATCCCTATAACAGCAGAATGATTAATTTATATAAGACCTGGTTTCATTTACATTGGAATTAATAGGAAGGGATTTTCTCATTTACACTTGTAATAAATCATATTTACAGGCATTTTTAATTTCAACAGTTTGAGCAATTACAACCCGGCTTCTTGTTGCCAATCCCCTGCTGGGCTTGTGGTTGGTTTTTATCACTCCTAGGCCTTTACTACTTAAATATGTCTTAGATGCTTGCTATCCCGGTGGTGCTGTATTGGGCCAACTATTTTCCCATTACCCTGCAGTATTGACTGTGCTGGCATACTTAAGTTGCGGAACTCAGACATTGAGCTGCGGAAGGGGGAGACGGATATCGGAAGAAAGAACACACGGGTCCGCGTGGTGTTCAGAGTGCACATCCCTCAACCCAATGGGAAGGTGCTGTCGCTGCAGGCTGCCTCCATTCCCGTGGAGTGTTGTGAGTGTCTGCTTCCTAAACTCAGCTTACGCACATAAAAATATTCATTCAGAAAGCCAGAACAGGAAAGATACAAAGATAGAAACACACAAACCTTCCCACATACACACTTGTTTATTAGCAAGCTTGCAGCAATTTAAGATTTGATCTGCTGTTTGCTCTCATTGAAAGTCACTTTAGATAAGAATGTTTGATAACTGTTAAAAATGTAAATGTGCTCAGTTTTTTCTCTTCCCTTCTAGCCTGGTTATCTATAAAGCTACAAAGACCTACAAAAATATATAATACATAATTCTATCTTTTATACGTAGGCTTTCAGAGAGGTTTTAAATCTACAGTCTGTTCTATCTTTATGTTATACCTTATATAACATAAGGTCACTTATAATACAGCTCAACAAATAACCATTCTCTCCTCAACCCTTTCTATCCCACTTCCAGCCCAGCGGTCAGCTCAGGAACTACCCCAGGTGGAGAAATCCAGCCTGACCAGCTGTCTGGTCAGCGGGGGAGAAGAGATGGTCATCACTGGTGCCAACTTTTTCCCAGAGTCTAAGGTCATCTTCCTGGAGAAAGGCCCTGGTAAGTTTTGTGTTCGCACAGCAGCTTAGCCTTGAACCACCCCTGCAGAATTAATGTGTGCCAAATGTGTGTGTAAAAATATTTCATGCTTTTTACAAGCCACCATGAGTAAAACATTAAATGTGTCATTTCGATCTGTATAGTTTTAGTCACAGACCAAACCTACTCTTCTATCATTTACAGTGGGATATTCTTCCCGGTGAGATCATATAAACCCACGTTTTATGCATTATTGCGAGAGGTCTTGTGCTTCTTCTGCATTTGTATTACACATATTTTCTGTGCTGTTACTAGACCGTGACCTCTGTTTTCTCAAAAAAAGACAATATCTGGAGAAAATCAGTATATATTACAAAAGCGTAAAATTATTCCTGACTTCTTTTAACAGTGTTGTTAATGTTTCTGCGTCACTTCTCAGCTACATTCACTGCTATCATTAAATTTCTTGTTCCAACACGCTAATTTGTTAAATTCCAAACAGGTTATGTGAGTTGGTTAGTTGTGCTTACAGTATTTTTTTAAACATAAAAAACATTTTAAACATAATTTTTATTAAGACTTAAACAATTAGTACATCATCATTCGTGCTTATGTTGCAATTGTCACTGATTTGATCTTTATTTAAAAATAAAAAAAGAATGATATCAATGCTATAATCTGCCACAATAACTGTTATTGTGGCAGATTATAGCATTGATATCATTCTTTTTTTATTTTTAAATAAAGATCAAATCACTGCAGTAGGACCCCACCCCCCACCCTCAAACTGTTTGTTTTGTTAATCACCCATCCGTTATTTACTCAAATTGAAACGGTTAAAATGTTTAAATTATTTTTGTGCAGCAAGGTGATTTTTGTAATGTTGATGGCATGAAAAACACCTACAGACACAAGTGTACAATACATGCCACAGTTAGTTTAGTCCGCATCTGCCAGCAAACATGAACTGCTAAAGCTAAAGAGCAGTGGAGATGGGGACATCTCTGCATCTACAATAATGACAATCAACTGGGCTTGCGTTTGGTATGCAAGTGACAAAAACTTGCTACACTACTAAATAATACTGGTGTCGTGTAAAGATTATATGAGTGTGGGGAACAAGATGAATGTAAAATCCTATAACCAAAATGTATTAGTTTATCAATCCCACAAGAGAATCTTAAGTATTTATTAGAGTATCTATATATCTATCTAGGCTGGAAAAAAAATACTCAGGATATAGCTACATCCAGATCATTTTGATTTAAAGCATTCAACTTTTATTACCTTTGCCTCAGCCCTCACTAATCTGGTATTTCAAGACCCGCTAAATGACTTTAACCAAAAGTGATTCTGGTCTGGGTTTAGTTTGAAAAATCCAAGATTGTGGTTTAGTCTGCGCAGCAAGAAACTGAGACTTGTTCAGACAGTTGCACAGGTCTCATCAGTCTTAACATAGCCATAATAGTATAGCTAGGCACACATACATTTCTTGATTTCACCCTGCGTGTGTAAGTCCTCTTTTTTTAATGCCATTAGTACACTTCCACCTCATTGTCTGTCCAAACAAAGAAATCTCTGGTCTTTTTGTTATTGCTGTTCTTCTACTGTAGTATTTATTACATAAACCAACCCTCTGATTCCTGTTTACTCATGCGCACACTTTGCCCTACATTTAGAAAGAGAGCTTTTGCATTGTAAAACATTGTTTTACAATGAAAACGTGTTGTAGATGTAGCCTCAGTTAAACCCCCATGGTATTCATCCAGTCTCTGTTAAGTGGGCCTCTTTCTCTTCCTTATCCTTTCTCTCTTTTGTACACGACTCTATAACAACAAATATAATAGCTGTTACTTGGGATGGAAATTTTAAATGCATGAGTTTTGTTGAGCCAGTCTCTGCTTGCCTGAGGCACTTTTGTGATGAAGAGCTACAGAATCAAGTTCACACATGGCAGAAAGTTTGAGTGATGTTTCTGTGAGTGAGTGAGTGAGTGAGTGAGTGAGTGAGTGAGTGAGAGGCATTCTGAAAAAAAAAATTAAGGACAAAAAAAAGCAGCCTGGAGGAATGTGTTTAGCTCTTTAAGGTGTACCAGGTGAAGCATAGCATAGAAATGTTGCAAGTGGAAATCTTCAAGAGGCACATCTTGGGTAGGGAGAAAAGCTGGTGCATGAACGCAGTGGACTGTGGAAGAAGAATATGAAAGGAGAGAGGGCAATAATGTTGATTGGGTTTGCGTAAACGATCTACCTGATTATGACTAATCCGCCTGCTTTTAGTGCAGAAAGACACTGATTGGAGTAAGTATTGGAATGGAAGAAAAAAGAGAGGCAATGACAGATATTTTTCCATGGCTTCTCATAATTGAGGGACAACAGATTTATGAAAAACTGTAGAGATTTGCCCACTGTCACTCTTACTTACATTGCAAGATGCTACTAAGTAACTTTACTATATACAGATACAGATCCAATCTGTATCTGAGTTGGAGTGAGAGCCTATTAAAGGAGATAGATGTTTAGGTTTGTTAGGTTTTGCACAGTTTTAGTATGAATCTTGTTTTTTGTTCATTTAATGCAATATACAATAATTGGAGATGGAAACACAATTACACCAATTTACACATATGTATTTGTTGTTGCTACTCTTCGTCAAATACTGATGTTAAACTAAGTCCATAACTGGTATGAGTCAGTTTTTACAAGCATGACTGTTTATAGAAGGGGTTTGACTTTAGAGGCTACCTTGAATTTTTCAAATACAGCCTGGTTACTCCAGTGTTTCAGCTGTAGCTTCTTAAAAAGAAAAAGCCCACAGTTGCAATATAAAAAGCAATCACCCTTTATATTTTTATTCGGTCTCCCAGCACAATAAGAGCATGTTCTTTCCCTCTGTCTGGAGTGTGCAGGGTGTCTCGATGATCCGAGTCATTGTCTCA
This sequence comes from Pelmatolapia mariae, assembly GCF_036321145.2. Taxonomy (NCBI): domain Eukaryota; kingdom Metazoa; phylum Chordata; class Actinopteri; order Cichliformes; family Cichlidae; genus Pelmatolapia; species Pelmatolapia mariae. The sequence continues at coordinate 28,665,727 of NC_086227.1, read as the reverse complement.
GTGGTGGTATGAGGCTCCTGTCGAAGCTTGTTGTCTGACAGAGCATGTGGGGCCCTTGCTGCTGCCTGTTGAATGTCAACATGCTGTGCTGCTATAATGCACTGCTGTCGGCTTCAAAGGCATTCAAGGTCATTTTCTTCACTGAGGGGGAAAAAAATTCTTTTTTTATCAACAGGTTAAGCTCTTCTTTTGCAATCAAGTGAATCTGTCTTTTGTGCTTACTACAAGTAAGGCTAATGTTCTGTGTGATCAGAATACCTTCTAAAACCCATAGTTGATTTTGGTAGAATATGTTACAATGACTCTAAGACTGCCTCTTAGGCCTCTAAGACTGCTTAGTTTGCTGGGATCTACATGTAGGTTAGGCCTCTCTGCAGACTTGTTGCAGATGCCTGAAAGTGGTATTTGGGGGAATCCTTTGGTTTGTGTGGAAGAGGCTATGCAGGTGCACATTTTACTTGCACCATGTAGGCACCCTGAAAAAAAGGTTCTCAGAGCCTTCACAGACATACGTCCTGAAAAAAGTAACTGCAAATTAACATAAGCTAAAAGGCAATTGGGTAGTTTATTTGTCACAGTTCATATTCTTCTGAATGGTGCAGTGACTGATTTCTTCCAGCCAGAGTCCAAACTTGTCAGTGTTTTCACCCCAGCTGCTTCCCTTCAAGCAGCTGCCCTCATAGGTGTCTGGCCAAATAATTAGATCCCTCATAGGAAAACTGGAAAAGAGGTTTTCCAGCCAGAAACCTGGCACTTATTTATTTTAGAATAAATACAATTATTCCACTGCTTTCTCCATAATTTTAACCAGGCAAGACAAACAGCATGATATTTGGATTACTAAAGGCTCAGAAGCCCGATTTTCTTCGTAGGGCTTTTGGGCTTTTAAATCTACATTATTTTGACTCTCCTGATATTCTGAGTAAACTGAAATTTTTACTTTTCCAAGGCCTTTGGCTCTTTTTGAGCCACACTTAAGAAGGCTGAAAATACAAAAACTCTGCAAAACAAGTTTAAAAACAACATACTTTAAAGTCTTTGAATTAAAGTGCTTTACTCAGTAGTGATCATGTATAGCCTGGCGTTTTAGTTAGTTAATAATTTTCTCGCTGTATTTTATATTCCTCTTTTAGTGTATTTCAAAGTCGCAATGATTCAAGTTGTGTTTGGCCTGAAGCGGTATTGTAGTGATGCGATAAACTGATGCTGTCTGCTTCACCATTATAGCTTAGCTTCCATGATTCATGCACACAAGTTCTCTGTCAATTCTTCACCGAAACTCTGCTTCACTTTGTTGTTTTTAGCCGGGCTGCCACTCAGGAGCAGTTGAAGATTTTTTGATATATTAGTATAACCTAATGTGTGCAGTTTCATTTTCGTTTTGAGACAGTGATGATTTCAAAAATTCAGAAACAAACTTGGGAGTCCCTTTTATGTGTATTCAAGAATTTTAACATTGACATTACAATCTCTTGCTTCTTTATGCAGCCTTTTCCTTTTTTAAAAAAAATTCTAAACCATTCGTTCCAGATGGACGACCACAGTGGGAAGTTGAGGCAAAAATAATCCATGAGAAAACTCAAGGTGTAAGTAGTATTTTGTTTTGTTTTTTACCTGTGTAGTTACATTATGGTTTTTTTTCCACAGTGCTTTTAACTTTGTGATATGTTTCATGACAAAAAGTCTCAATGTTTTTGTAGTCATGCATTGTGGTGGAGGTCCCTCCGTACCACAGTAAGAGCGTGAGCTCAGCCGTGCAGGTGCAGTTCTATGTCTGCAATGGCAAGCGGAAAAGGAGCCAATCACAACGCTTCACTTACCTTTCAGGTGAGTTGAAATATTCTTGTGTTTTTTAACAGAGCGGCTAAGGGTCCTTAAAAGTCTTAAGAACAGATTTATAAAGAAAGAGCTTTAAAAAATGTATCTTAAATTTAGTTTTGAGGAGTTTGGGCCATTTCTGCACATTAAGATCACACAATCCATCAGGACTGTTAACACCATGGTATTTTTGGAGCAGACTAAAGTCTGATCCACAACCCAATCTAGGAAGTGGAAAACAAATATTAGATGAAGGTGATGATTATAGCTTACTTCAAGATTTCTGTTTAACCAGCATTTTTAGTTTCTACAAATGATACAGAAATGTATTAATTAGACCTGTAATTATAAATGAAAGTCTTCATTAGTCAAGACAGAAATCAAGGTGCTATTATGACTTGGTGACGATGTAAAAGGAAGTAGTGTTGCACAGGCTATTGGAATTGTTATGGATTTTTTTATTAACCAAAAAAACAGCATTATTCTAGTTACATAATTACTTAATTAGTTACTGAGTTTAATTGATGTTTAATCTGATTTGATGGTGTTTTACACTAAAGGACCACATGAGGAAAGTAGTGAAAGTAAAAGCATTTTACCTTCAGGTTGTGTCAGACTAATAGAAAATGTTCAGATAATACTGCAGATTGCACATACTGTTGTAATACTAAATGTCTTGTAGCTTATCAGAGATTTAGTATTTTTTGACGTTAATAAACATATGTAAAGAGCGTTTGAACATGTTTGTAAACACAGATGGGCTTTTTTTTAGAGTCTAGATTCATAACGTTTTGTTTTTTTTTATTAAGAAAGTACACAATTACTTCATTTAATATTTTTGCAATGTGAGATAATACTTTAAGCATTATTTGGCATTGCTCCACACTTGTGTGACACTCCCAAGTTAATGACAAAAGTTTTAAGACATCATGTTGCACGCTTCTCCACGGGGGCTTTGCTAACCTCGTTTCTTTCTTTCTCTCTCCAAAGAAAGCATTGCTGTGGTTTAGAGAGGGCTCTTCCACTAACAATAACATTAACACCTGCCAACTGTTTATTTTGTAAAGCTTTCTCAATCCAGAGCCAACCGTTTTTTGTTTTTGTTTTTTTTTCTGACATGCCCTGCATTTGCATGATACAGATCTTTTGCTATCCAGGAAACTTTTATTATACATTGAGTCTGAGTTACAGTGTGAAGTGTACTTTTTTTTCTTAAAACGTTAAGGAACTCAGTTTTAACATTTTATTGTTAAAGTTTCTTCAATATTTCAAATCCTTTTTTGGATCAAATTTATGTCTTGTTATTAGATATTGTTATTGGGTTTTTTTCCCTCATAAAGCAAGTCAAACTGAAAACATAGTTGGCGGAATATATTGACATGTGAGCATTTTGTGCAACACATCCAAACCCTTACTTTCACCGCAGCAGTGTGTATAATTGTGTTTGTGTGTGTGTGTTTATGTGTATAAGCAGCCTTGCCCATCCACCCACCCAGCCTTTCTGTTTGCAAGCACGCCCACTCTGCACAGGCAGTTCCTGTTTTCCCCGTTGACAGATTAGTTCAGCCAATTACAGCAGAGTAGAATAACCCTGCTCAGTCAGTCAAGATGGGTCGCTGACACCGCTAGTGTCACCACGGACACCGCCTCCTTTATTGTGGCAAAAATAGAAAAAAGACATCAGCTAATCAGTCGGTTTCATGTTTCATCGTGGGCTGCTGCAGAGGCCCTGGCCCAATTTAAGAATGTGTTCTGAGAAAACTTGGAGAAAACTGATGAACAAATAACCTTTGTTTCTGTTTTGGTTTTTGAAATTGCTGCATTGTCATTCAGGTAACGGGGATAAACCTCACGTATTTGGACTCAATTTTTTATAAATTCCGGAAAATAAAAGATGAAAACATCTTGAGCTTACTCATATACTGTTTATACTTGTATTCCCTGGCTCCTTTTCAAGCTATTTCAAGTTTAAAAGCACCGTTACTGTGCCTCTTGCCTTTTAATCCCAGAAAGTGATTAAAAGCACAGTCAGTGAACTCGTTGGTTCTGTTGGTCTGATCCGGGCTGGGGGGCATTCAGCTCCTCTTCCCACACAACACTTCACATGATGGCAGCCAGACTGACAACATATGCTCTCTCTCTGATTCAGAGCTGGATAAAAATAAAACTCACTGTCACAAGGCACCAGATTGGGAAATAGGTTACTGATTGGCATAGCAGTGCTCTAAGCTGTCACAGTAAAAGGAAATGGCCCCATTTAGTATAAAAAATTTGGGAGGCTTTTTTTTTTTTTTTTTTTATATATAGCTTTAAGGGTCTTTTAGTCTACTTTCAGCCTTAAACCACAATTCTGAGGAAACTAGTGGGACCTGAAAATGTGGAAAAACTTAAAAATGCAACTCACTTTTGTAGCTGGTTGTAGGTCCTTGGACTACTGTACCTGAAGCAAAAATAGCAGTGATATTGTTGATACGGCAACACTCTGGCTTGATAAATGTATATATTGCTTTTATCTATTTTCTTGCTGAGTTTGGTTGGCAGACATGACTGACAGTGTGATTTTTCTCATCTCCCTTCCTCCTGTCTGTGTGTACCTCTGTCCCTTTAGTTATGGTTAAACAGGAGCACAGAGACGAGCTGGACCTTCCTGCGGTACCTCCTATTTCCATGCCCCGGGCACCTGCTGGCAGTCTGGTGTGCACCCAGCTGCCTTCTCCTGAGCTGGGCCACCCATCGGATAACCTTCTGTCCAGCTCCCCTCACGGCCTGGCCACGGGCTCCGGACCTGGCCTGCTACCCGTGCAGACCCCCTGCCCCTCCCTGGGCTCCCCATCTTTCCAGCACCTGCCTCAGCTCCAGGGTCGCATTTTGCATCACCCCCCTGCAGACTGCCAAATGACGTACCACCCGAACTCTGCTCCCCCTCCGCTTTCTGTTCCTCCTCATTCTTCCTACCAGCCCATGCAGCACAGTCATGGTCACAGCCTGCCCTTCAACGGCCAGCCCAGCCTTTCTCCTCAGGGCTATGAGAGGATGCCATTTCAGCAGAGCCCCAGTGCAACATCACACCCAATGGGCATGGGAATGTTGTACCCCTCCTCCCCTTGTTCCTCACCAACCGCTCCATCCTCTTCAACAACCAACCCCATTGAGGGTTCCCCACAGAGCCAGCAACCCCTCTTTACTCCCTCATGCTCACATCTCCAAACGCTGGGAAGCTATCACTGCTCTCCCACCCAGGTGCCCTCCCCAGGTGGACACCCCCTAACAGGGCAGCACTCCACACCACTGCAAAGGGCCATGGGCTATCACCCAGTTAGTCAAAGATCAGCATCCTGTCCCACAACGTCCAGCGCCCCTCCTCCAAGGATGGTCCCCTCTCCCCACTCTGGGCCTTCTTCTCCTCAGCTCCACTCATTGCCGTACCAGTCTCCCACCTCATCTTCACCCACCTCAGGCGGCAGTCCTCTGGGGCCCCTCCAACAGCAACATTCAGGACAACTTTCTCCCCAGGCTACAAGCCCAGTCATGACTAGCCTTTCTCCAGCAGGAGTGGGGCCTCTGGTTCATCCTCTAAGCCCTCAGGGGCCCTTCCAATCAGATGGGGAGAGGCTGAGTATTAAACAGGAGCCAGAGGACAGGGAGCCCACCTTCCGCTCCATTGGCTTACAGGACATCACACTGGATGATGGTGAGATATATGACCTTATATTCTCAAAACATTTCCTGTGGGTTTAGTTTTTATTGCCTAGGCTCAGTAGCTACCTTGTATTTTAATAAACAGTGAAACACGTGTAACCTTTGGGAGAAAGTTCAATGTTTAGAACTAGCTGCCTTCACAATTTTAACTGTCATTACGTAAAAAGGAAGAGCTGAACTCATTCAAATTTGACTGTCTTTCAGAAGTAACACAAAACAGACAAAGCAATCTGAAATAAAAAATTAAAGGTTGATGGAGTAATAGTGTAACAATAGTAATTTCTATTTTTTTTTTTAACCATGCTTCTTTCTCTCTGCATCCCTGTTTTATTCTGTGTGTAACTATGCGTCTTTGACTCTCACTCAGTTTTCTGTCAGTCCAGCCTTCAACTCTCATTATCACATTTTCCTATCCTTTTACACAAGATATTTAGAGCACAACCATCTGTGATCAATCTCATTTTCAGTCTGAAACAAGGGACCGCTCAGGGATTAAATTTACCCTACAATATGTGACGCACAAGATAAATTTGTACCTGATGATGTAAAACAATACACAGCACCAGTTGTTATATTTTCAAGAGGCTGAAACCTTGATGCCTGATAACAGTGATAGTGTTTCATCTGTCACTGCAGTGCACAGTTGTGTACACAGGTTCATTACTGAGGGGTCTTGTGACTTCGTATTGGGTAACATAGACACAATAAGACTGATAGCTGTAGTATCGTATTAAAGGACTAATTGTGGACTGCAGAGCTTCTGTATCTGTGGCAGCAGTTTGGAGATTAATTACATTTTGAATGTTTTGGCTTCTTGGAGCTGAAGGCAGGGAGAGGATTGCATCATTTTGTGCTACTTGCAAAGACTGTGGCTGGAACACGACGACTACGTTTGTGTGCTGCTGCAGTAATTACATCCTGTGTGTGCTTGTGTGTACTTGAGCGTGTGTGTACCTGCACTAACAACTCTAATTAGCATGCTCAGAAGAACCTGTTGACTTAACAATTGACCATGAAGTCAGCACATGCATTTAGCACCTTTTTTTTTTCTCTCATCCATGAACTTCTCATCCTAAAATATGTTAATCCACACCGTTCTAAGTCACCTACCTCCTTATCTGTAGGTTGTGTTACCACTACTGACATATTCAAATGAGAGTTCTGAAGATTTAGGGTTAATAAGTAGCCTGGCAAGGCTATGTAAGGGAAGTGTGATACTGCGTTCTAGAAAGGGTCAGTCTCATTAACACAGCACTGCTCTCAGTAAGTCGTGTGAACAGCTGGTGGCATTCAATAGTGCATAAAACTTAAGAATACATATAGCTATTCCCTTTTCACAGCTTCATTCATGTGCACACATGAAATCTGTTTAGCCGCTTTTTTTTTTCTTCATGAAACTTTAGCGCAGTTTTATTCAGCCTCTGCCCCTGTCAAACACGGAGACACAGTCACTTTGAAAGCAGCTGCCTGTACTCAATCTCTTATTAAAAAAAAGTGTGAGAAAAGTTTGTGAGTGACACAGTTCAGACGGGAATGTAAGCTCTCCCTTTGAGCCTGTGGCTAAAAATAGCTTTCTGTGCCAGCCCAGCTCTGTAGGCCATGTTTTGAAGTAGAAATGTGGAGTTTTTACCCGGCTCTGAGTTTTAGGAGGTCGAGCACACTCTCTTAAGTAGACCACATACACCCCAGTTTGGCAGACAGGCAGATCAGGATGAACACAAATTTTACCACAAGGGTTTATGAATTCATGAAGCGTGGCGATAAACCTGCATTCTGGTTTCATAATTTGAAAAAAAAATATCTAAAATTATGACTTTTGAACAGTTGTACATAATTATCATTTGTTTTCTGATAAAATGCGTCTTGTGTTTAGAAGAGTTTGTTCTCAGACTGGTTTAATATAGACTCACTATTTTTGCATGGATGTCCATCACACTTAAGCTCAACTTTTGCTGTACTACCATAGACTTAAGTCGGCGATAGAAGAGGGAATATAAATGTGTAGAAAACTGCTCTGATTAGCAAGCAGATGGCACTTGTGACGCACACCATAGCATGCGCGAGATGTGTGTCTTGGTGCATGTGTTAGGGAGAGATTGTGTGTATTGTGTTTGTGTGCATCTTTTTGATATTGTGGAGGTGTGTGTGTGTGCCTGCCCGTACAGAGCAGGAGACACAGGAGGTGAGAAGACAGACTGACAGACAGATGGACAGACAAGTCCTGAATCCAAACCCACTGCAGGGTCACTCAACTGAGACGTTCAATCTGAAATGTTCTTGGAATCTGAAATTAAATTGAAGTGTAAACTGAATAGTTTAATGCTTATGTACAATGTGTAATGCACATTTGAAATTTTCTTTCCTGTCTAAACACAGAAGTGTATTTTTGGAGAAACAGCACTTAAGATGTATATAAAAATTACATAGATACATAATTGCTTCTTTGTGATACAGGGGCAGCCATGCTTTATTTTTATTAGGCTTTGCAGTGAAAGACCATAAGCCACAAAAGCAAAGAAGTATCTTCTCAGTGTAAAAGCAACAAGAGATTTAACAGAGTGTTCCTAAAATGTGGAGCTTTTCTACTGCTTTGATGTCTGAATCAAAACAGAACAGAATATAATTGGGTGGTGCCTTAATGGAAAATGATCAAAGACACCGGTTTTTATAACAAATTTTTCACATTTGGTGTATAGAGCAAGGTTTATCAGAACTTTAACCAGAAAATGAATTATAGTTTCCGTTTATGTGCCGTATACGTGATTAATAGGTTTATAATCCGTGAGATTGTCAGGCAGGTTTTCCAAGCATCTATAGATACACGTCTGTTTGGTGACTATATGAGCATGGTAGCGGCTTAAAGAATGCATAGTGGTCATGGTGACAGAGTCTGAAGCTGTTTTGCTGCCAACCTGTGCACTTAACTAATTAATCTGCACGTGACTGTCTTTATGTTTGCAGAGCACAGCTGGGAAAGAATAGCATGTGTGTTATTGGCTTTGTTTGCATGTGAGCAGTTGCTGTAGTGTCGACACTGCGCGCAGCGTGTGTCCACAACAAAAGCCGGTCTTTTGTCAGCGCTGCCCTGCCCAATTTCATAGCTGCCCCAAACTGTGAGCTATGGCTTTGAGGGTTAATAATAGGCAGAGCCCTGCTGCTTGCACTCCTCGAGGCAGAGTCACTGGCACAGTAATGACACAGAAACATGCACATTGAGCGACACGTATCATCCTGTGGATGTCATCAAATATGCCAGGCAGTGTCCATCTTTAAATATATGTTTTTATTGTTCTGTTTTTCTGTGTTTACAAGGAAAGAGACTACATACAAATGAAAAAGTTTCACCAGCTGTTGCTGAAAGGACAAAAAGCATTTTGTGGTGGAAGAAAAATCTTCACATGTTGGGAGATTTTTTTCTTTTTCCTTTTTGCTCCATCTTTGTTGCTCCACACAGATTTATCCGCTAAGCAACATTTTTGCACTAAAAAATGTGCTTGCTCGTTATCTAAAGAGCACCACTAATCTCTTCTTCTATGTTCAGTATGATGGTGAATGCAGCACTAGGTTGGCTTAGCTTAGCTTTCGTAATAGAGTTGGGTTATGAAGCAGCTAGACTGTCTATACCATTATGTGACAAAATCCACCCACCAGCTCAGTAGTGCTGCTTCACACATGCATACAGAGTTTACAGAGTTCAGTTACTGGGCCACTTCATGAAGTCTACACTTAATGACCAAATGAAAGTGATACTTGTTTCTTTAACAGAAAGATAATGTGCTGTTAAGTCATGTGTGAAGGTGCGAGCAGATGGATTACTTTCACAGAAAATGAGACAATTTTTTCCCGTTTCCAGTCTTTGTGAATTCACCAGCTGTTGTAGTTTCATATTAGCAGACAGAAATAATTTGGTATGTACCAGATAATGAGAGGTATGTTATAATGCCACCGAAACCAACGACTTCCCATTTTGCTTATCTCTAAATGATAAACTGTCATTTGTTTATTTAAAGTCATTTCATGATGTGCATCCTGTAAATGATGTGTGCACCATGAATGCTGCAAAATAGCTGAGAACTGGAAAGTTTGTAATAATAAAATAAGAAAAAGTGGTGAACTGGCCACTGACCAAGTAATCCAAAAAGACTGTTTCTCAGCAGTTGGCCCTCCAAGGGGGGGAAAGCCAGTAAATATTGGATTTACCTTTGAGAAATGCAGCTACAGCTTTCTCTTAAATGAAATTAAACATGAAATTAGACTTTCAAATACCTTTTTGTCTTTGGGTCCTTTTCTAAGCTGTAATTCATTGATATTTTTTCTTGGAATGTAGATTTGTAGAGTCGCCATCACAAACAGATTAAAGTCATTTACAGAACTTTTTTTTTTTCATGAAAAAACAGAAATAAATTAGTTGTTTTGTGTGACAGCATGAAGTCTCTAACGCATTAGAGTTAAGAGACTTCATACTGCCATTAGGCAGAAGAATAACACGAATAACCCCAAACTCCTGATTTGCTGGCATAAACACTGTAAGTAGTGAAAGGAAAATAGATTTCCATTAAATGCCACTGCTGCTCTTTAAAAACAATGGCAAACATTTGCTGGTCTTTTCCCCTCAAACAAGTGGAAAAGGACTTTCTGTGTCATCTTTCCACACAATTAGGGTCTTAAAGAGTTTAATGCAGATGTCTTGGCAGAGGCAACTTGGTAATGGAGACTGTGCCAGTTGCTGCATTTTTTGTTAGAAGAAGGGAAAGCCTAGAAATCCCTCTGTGGTAATAAAAGTAGTTTAGCTCGTACGTTGGGTTTTTTTTTTTTGGTTTTTTTTTAATATGCATATATGATATTATTTAGGAAAGTAGTACTGCTGCTTTTATGGTTAAGATTTTTTCATAGTTTTTTTCTCTGTTGCTTTGTTGACAGTCTGTTTTTTGTGCTCTTAAGCCAGGTATGGAGCATTGGTGCTCAACTGGAAAATTAATACTAGTCACCACATTTTCATGGTGCACAAGTAAGGACTTGACAGATTGTAGTGAAGCAGTTTTCACTCCCCTTGTAAAGCTGTGGAAATGTGTGTTTGCAAGCTTTTGTGTGTGTTTGTGCCCGTGAGCTTTCGGTGAGTCACTTTAGCCTGTTGATGCTACGTTGCCGCTGCATTCCTGTTGGTAGCCAAAATATTACAGGAAAAATAAATTTCTTCTGTTTGTTCTTAAATCTAAAAGATTTCCTGCTTTGCTCCTGAAATATCTTTGGATGTTAGACTTGCTAATGAAAGTATTTGAAGATGTTACTTTTTTGAAAATTGAAGTGGGGAAAAAGCTCTAAATCTGTTTTAGTTCAGCTTGCAGCTGGTAGAAAATGACAGTTTAAATGAAGAAAACAAACAAACAAAAAAACAATAGTTATATACATTTTATTAGTGGTGTGGGTTTTGGAGATGCCCCCCAAGTGGCCATTCAAACTCCAGTGGTTTCTGTTTTAAAACTCTGTCTTCCGGTCATCCGCTAAGTGGAACCACAATTCTGTGTCCTCGTTGAAAGGCGAGAGTCTTGCGAATCACTTACCGTTAGATCAAATGGGAAATCCACAGATGATTCACAGAGATGAGTGACTTTGAGAAACTGAGACTTTGTAAAAAGCTTCTCCGGTATGCTCTGTGCCCTCACCCACCCACTCACTCACTCCAGAAGTAAAATTAAAATGAAGCATAAAGGGATCACAGAGAAGCAGCTGAGATGAAGGGTAAATGGAAATAAAAGGGGGGGGGGGAAGACTTTTCCGGAGCAGGCCTGGAAGATTTCAATACCAACTGACCGTCTATTTCCAATGTGTGTGATCAGTCAGTGGCTCTTTTACTTAAAGTTTGCTCTCATAGACGAGGCTTTGTGAGGATGTGTGCATGTCATTACAGGGCCCTGCAAGTGGAAACTGTGTGCTTTGATATTCCCTGTTGCAGGCAAACCGAGTCTTGCTTCCCTCTGTTCCCTTTGCGCCAGTATTTTCCATTGTGGCACGTTGTCTTCATTTGCTGGACCAAAGAATCACTCAAACTTTGAGCTATTTGCTTAAGCCGCACTGCCAGGGTAATGTTTTTAATGCCTGGGTCAGGGAACTTTTTTCAGTGTGTCATAAAGAGTTTTGATAATTACCCACTTTCCATTTCGACAGAAGACATGTTTATCGTACTGAATGACCATCTGCCTGTTTCACTTCTGTTTTGCATTTTGGAAATCTTTTCAATATGCCTCTTTTGACATGCACTTTAGAAACGTGAGCTAACCCAGTCACAGTGGTCTCCTGCTAGATGTGAAACCTCCTTTCAGGGAAATTTAACAGAGCCCCTGATACCACTTCAATCACAATATGCAGATTTGACAACAAATTCATTTCTCACTTAGCAGTTTATTTCTAAGATTTAAAATCTGCCTGACATTTTGTAGCCACATGTTTTTTTCCCCCTGGGTTTGAGGTAATATCTATAATTCTGGACCTTCTTGCTCGTTGTGACTCTTACCGAGCCTACGGGCAGACAGTAGTGGTGCTTAACTCAAAGAGTTTTCTCTTCCTGCTGCATTAAAAGAAAAACTTCTTTCTTAATTGTGCTGGAAACTACACAACAGTGTATTGCTAAAGATTGGATGAGAAAAAACGTCTGCATGCATGGCGACTGGAAAAATCGTCTTCCCTCTAAGTTAACATCTTTAATCGTGCCACGCAATGGATGGATAAGAGAGGAGGCAGCACTTCATGGAAAAGGGTTTGTTTGGTTCTTTTCAGTCAGTTAAAGGATTTAAATCTGTTAGCTCCCAGAGGATGGAGTGATCTGATTGTAGCCTTTACTAGTAGGAGTAACTGTAGTAGTGGTAGTAGGCTGACTGCAGATGTATATTTTGACTAGGGAGCCCCCCTCCCAGTCATCTGCAGAGGATCTCCCTTCGGCTGAGACATTCAGAGCCACAGTTACTACGACAGGCAGCGCTGAATCACTGGTTTTCTGTTGCACCGTCATGAACAATACCAGTAAACCTGAGAAAATACTATGGCATATGAAACTAGTCATAGCTTATGCGCGACTCAAACCTCTGTTTCACTTCTGGTTATTGATGTGTGGCGCTCCAGGTTAAATTGAAGCATAGATTATCTGTTGCTCAGTGATGAGGGAAACGGTTTATTTTTACAGACTGCGATGATTGCTCAGTTGCTTACTGTTGCTTTGGTTTTGGCCTTGTTCTCCTTAGAGATAAGCGTTTTGGTTTACTGACCTGCTAGTTCTAGTTTTTAGTCCACACGTTATAACTTTTGTTATGAAACTGAAGCTGTTCGAAGTAGTTTGTTGAATTGAATGAGAAGGGAAACAGAAAAGAATCGTAAATGGGCAGAGGTGGATTAAACTCCTTTTCCGTTGTATGTCTCTTTTGAGATGGAAATTTTCTTCCAAAATAAGTTCTGCTTATTTCCGACGGCCCCATACGAAATCGTCCAAATTTACATAGAGCGCCGATGTAATATCGAGACCGAAGCCTCATGAAAATATTTCTGACAGTTCATTTTGGGAAACCTCACTAGAGGGTTGTTGTTTTTTTTGTTTTTTTTTTGAGAGAGAGAGAGAGAGAGGACAAATTGAATCGAAATGAGCGGAATAAGTCTAAACTTTAGCTGGGTTTTGTGAATTTTTATGCTAATTCCTTTTTTTTTTTTTTGTCTCTTCTTACGTATTTATCGGTCGATAGATTAATGTTTGCCTATGCAACAATCTAATCAGTACAGCGGAAAGTGATGAGTTTTTGCAGACGCCCACTTAATGTCGGTCTGTCGCACTTCACACTATGTTGCTCATATTCCTGTGGTATTAGGGCAGATTCACTCCCTTGAATAAACAGAGCTTACCACATAACGCTTAAACTGTGCAGAAGGTTTCTGACAGGCCTGTAAGCGCAACTCTGTAATGTGTACCTCTAATTTGATCCATCAGTGCTCACAGTCATGGTTTTTCTTACACACTAATAGTGATTTAATTACGTTTAGTGTAGTTAAGTGCTATTAAGATATATTCTAAATTTGATCTGGATTAAAAATGCAAGAAGTCAAATGTAAAACCTTTATTGAACTTCATTAAACTGGTGTTACAGAAATAAAAGAAACTCAGTCTATAGCTGTCATTTTATCAATGCAGCTGCTGCTCTGGCGGTCCTTAAACAGCTGTAAGATGCAGTTTATTTTGAGCCCAGCTGCAGCACTTGTCTTTCAAAAGGTCACGGCCTTTAAAGGAGATCTGTGGTCCTCCATCAGAGCTTTATTTCACATCAGGAATTATGTGACAAAGCAATGAACCAGTCCACTTGCATGTTATACGTCAAAGTTAGACCGTATGCTCAAAGGTAAATGTTTGCTTTGATAATCACACGGTAGTCTCATAAGTGCGTGGTGTTGCTGTGAGTGTGAGAGTGTGCGCGCGTGTGTGTGTGTGAGCATGGTTGACATGGGAAAGGAAGAGCCTCCCACGCTAACAGGATGATGTGAGTGATGGTGGCCAGACACAAAAGCGAACAGCAGAAAACACAAATAAAGTACACCAAGGCACTAAATTGCGCTTCTGGTCCCATGACAGAGACTGTGACAGACAATCATGTGTTCAGTTTGAAAAAATGAACTTGAAGTACTCTTGAGTTTGAGGAGGCGGCGGTGAAGCTGTGAAACAGATATAAAGGTTAACAAAATAAATGTTAAGACTTCTTTGTTTTGCTGAATTTATTAAGGTCGTATTGCTTTCTTACTCCACTTGTATTACTTTACAGCCTTTATGCGTGTTTGTGTGCGTGTTGTTAAATTTGAATATGGTTTCTTTTTTCTGAAGAAACGCTCTTGGCTGGTTCATTCGCTCATCAATGACTAAGTCGCTCCCTGTCACATTTTTTTACTGAGTTACAGTAAAGCATTTTCTTCTAAACTTCTCAGGAGTGGGGGCTTGATTTTGCACTACAGATGCACATGTGGACAGAGTGGGGTGGAGAAGAGCTGCATTTTGATGGGCATGCACAGACATATCTGCCTTTGAGTGCTGGTGTCACACTGGGCCAGAGGTCTTTGCTACACCCACCCAAACCAGTTTGCCGAGCCTGACTTCTACACTCTGTGTTTTTGACCTGTCATCGTGTCATTTAAAACACTTAGGGAAACCACATGAAGAAGTCAGAGGATAAAAGGTGAACTCGTACATGTTGTAAGAATGGAAAAAAAAAAAGAAACATTCACCTCACATTTTCCATAAATTTAAAATAAATGAAAGTGTTCTTACTCTTTCTGTCCTCATGTCTTCCTCACCACGTCAAAGTAAAGCTGATTTACTTCACGGCTGCAGTTTTTACTGGCTCCCTGCTGTGTTTCTTGTGGTCCCAGTGTGAGTTCTGAATGGAGGCAGCAGATGTAAAACAACCATTCAGGCTGGCTGGAAAACAGGCAGAGAAAGACTTGCTTGTTATTTATTTAAAATCAGGCTCTAACTGAGTGTGTTGAGTAATTAACCTCGCTGTGCCTGAGTGCCTCTCCGGGCTCAACAACGTGTTTAACAATAGATTGGTTTTACACAACCTTTTTGCCGTGCTTACACACCCCATGAACGGGCCTGAGGAAATGTACTGAACCACCATTAAATCTCTAATGAAGTAATGGACGGTCCCGCTGGTTGGCCAGCTGCACAGGAGTGTGTGTTTATAGGAGTCAATGTGCTGTGCTAACTGCTAACATTTCTTGGACTTGAACACGGTTTAGAATTGGCACATTCTGTGAATGGAATAGTTTCTCTCATTTGTTATGTCAGGAGAGATTATATCTCACGTCAGAGCCATGACTTTGTGACCTTTGGGTTTGCCAGTTTTTTAGAGTATTTTTTTTTCCATTTTAAGCTTTTGGCAGTTTGAATTTGCTATTTTTGTCCTATGAGGAACTCAGGGTGGAACTACACTGACCTCTGCTGGAAAGAAATGCACATGTTCTGACAAAATAATATATTTAAAGTTTTGAATATTTATTAAATTTTTTTTTCTGTTTGTCTCCCTTCACAGTGAATGAGATCATCGACAGAGACATGTCCCAGTCCCCCAACCAGTCGTAGCTCGGCCCTTGCGCCAATCCCCTGCAACTCGTAAATCCTGCCACTTCCTCACCTCCGGTATGGACCCAGGTGCCGGTCCGGGTGCTGGTCCTGATGGAAGAAGGGGGTTGAAGAGAGACGATTGTTGTCAACGGCTGAATACAGTTGGGAGAGTCTGTTCCAAACCACAAGGATTTGCAAGTTCACCAGCCTGAAGAAGACACTCCTCTGATTTCTTTTAAAACTGTTTGTCCTGTGTAGAGAACTTGATGCTGAACTATACAGATTAAAAAAACAATGTGAGCAGGAGGATGTTGTAGCCATGCCAAGTTGGAGCCAGGGGTAAAAACTGTCAGAGAACAATAAGAAACCGTTAAAAAAAAAACTTTTTCTTCAGCTCTTTAATGATCAGGGTTGTCTGTGACCCTTTGTTAGGTGTGCGTATGACCCTTCAAAGCACCCAGTCTTCCTGACCAATCAGTTCTCACCTCTGTGAGTCTTGAGCACTCACCTTTTTTAAGTTTATCTACAAGAGACAACTTAATGCGCTGTCGTCGCCCTCTCACCAGCATTGACCTTCGTGAATGAAGACTTTTCTTATGAGAATAAGAGATGCTCAGTAGTGCACAATCACAGTGAGCCAGAAGGCTGTGGCAGTGCTCTCAGTGTTGCCAGTTTCTCAGGCAACACTCTTAAGCACCAGGGTGCTATAAAATATTCAGGGTTAATTGAACATCAGCAAAAGTGTGGCAGAACAATTAAGAGGTGAAATTGGCTTAATAATGATCAGAACACCCATAATTATTTCAGAAAAAGCTTTGCTAGCCAAGCTTTGCTGTCAGGCTGAGTGAGTAAAATTTGCTGTAATGATGATGTCCACTCTTTTTTTTTTTTTTTTTTTTTTTCTTCCTTCTTTCCCCTCCTGTAAATGATGAAAATATTCAGATTTAGAGGAGCGGGGTCCTGGCAGGTAGAACGAGCTCTTGTGGCACCGGTCTCTTTCGGATCTGCAACATTCCACAACTTTTTGTAATCTTGCAGCCGTGTAGATATCTGTACATTAATTCCCATACACCACCACCACCATACCCTATCTTTTCTTCTCCTTTCTCCTCTGTTTCTCTGCCTTCTTCACATTGAACAAATGCCTTATTACCAGTTAGGAGCTTTCAGTGGTGGCGAAAGCTTTTTGTTTTTGTTGTTTTGCACAGCAGGCTTTAAGTTTAACTGTTTCAGAAACAGATATGGAGCTCGGATTATGCGGATGTGATTTCAGGAATCCCGATGAGGGAGAGTTGGAAGATGCATGAAGATGCAGATTATTTTGGTGTTAGAGAGAAGTTTTTTCATTGGTCCACAGACACAGAGCTTTCTGCCTCTGAAATTTCCCCAAATCTCCCAGGGCCCTTTGTGTGCCTTCAGTTTCCTAACAGCAGTCATACTTCTAGTGGTATGAGAGCTGAGGCGGCAATTATGAGAAAGTATTTATGCATAAAAATGTTTATGTATTGCACCCTGTTTAGCAATGAAAGCTGAAATCCAGGACTCCAGAAAACAGGAATCGGATGTATCGGGGGGTATCCCACATCCCTCTATTAAAAACAATCAGTCTTTGCTGATAACAATCCAAGACTCCTCCTCCATCGTTTCCAGGATTTATTCATTCCCATTCTTTCTCTCCTCTCAGATGTGCAGTGCCTGTACGGCGGCAATAACAAACCTGAGGAAAGGGCATTTTCAGGCAGGTTTTTAGTCAGATATGACGTGGATGTGAACAGACGGATACTGATTTTGATTTGAAGATTTCCACTGGTTTCTGCCTTAAGCTTGACAAGGGTGAGGAGAGCTCAGGAGTGTTTTCTTTAATTATGGTTTGAAGTGAGTTTCCAGGTGAAAATGATTATGCTATGCATTCAGACTCTGCCTAATGCCTTTACATAAGAAAAAAGACAAAAAAAAGACCTTGATGCCTGTAGGAGTAGACTGTAGATGTGTTTTAGATGCTTGATTGATTCCGTTAGCATCCTGGATTCGTCCATCAGCCAACCTGCCTTGCCGAGGACGCGGTGCAAGCATCTTAATAGGTTCAGTTCTGAGTGAGTGTGCAGATGAGTGTTTGATGTTCGTACCAAATATGCTGTACAGAAGACAGGAATCTTAAGAGTCCTACTTTCAACAAGAGAAGCACACACATGTATTTTAGGCTATGCAAATTGTAACAACAGCAAATGTGAGATATGATGTTATATATGAGAAAGGAGATTATAAAATAGTTGTAAAGTCGCTTATGAACTTCACAGAGAAAAAAACCCCTGAACCTTCAGATAGTGCGAGTATCATGTCACTATGTAAACTATTAGAATGCCTTAACTCTTGTTTGAAAACCAGTTTTCAGTGTGTCTGTATGCTGTTCTGGGTTGTTGTTATTTTTCTATGCGTAAGACATAAGTCGGTAACTATTATTATTATTTTTGTTTGATTTTTTTTTTTAGGGGGAATTGTGGACTTTAAGGGTGGGGTGGGAGGAAAAAGATGTTTTGGGCTTTTTTTTTTTCTTTTTTTTTTTTCCCATAAAGCCGGTTCTGCAGTTTGAAAGATGCGAGTCTACAAAAAAACACGAAATAAAACAAACAAAAAAACCCATAAAATTTTTTTTAAAATATATAATAAAAAAAACCTAAAAAGAAGCAAAACCAGCATTGACAGTAAACTCTGGCTGCTGCCCTCGTCTGTCATAACCAAAGACCGAACAATATGTTCCCACTTTACATAATAGTAAAGCAACAGAGACTGTACAACTCTATTTTTGATACTTTGAAATGGATGTCATTCCTAAAAAAGGGTGGGGACATGAGCGTCTCATATATATATATATATATATATATATATATATATATATATATATATATATATATATATATATATATATATGAGAAATATGATTGTTTTGTAAAAAAAAATAATAGTAATAATAAGGGAAATACAGGTTTAGCTTATGTTTACCAAGCCTTGTATTGTCATTTCTTGTATATTTTGTATGTTTCAATTTTTGTAATTTTTAAGACTGCAGTGCTTTTTGAAATTATTCAAAGGGAATAATACCTTGCATCATACTGTAGACTTTAGTGTATGTCAATAAAACCAAAAGCTCAGCCATGGCTTTGCATCACCTCACTTTTTTCATCGATCTCTCTGAGATACAACTTTATTTTATACAACTTTTCTTTATATTTCGCAAAGTTAATGGTAAATGGGTGAAGTGATTTTATTAATATTCATAAACATTATTCGTAAACATAAGTGGAAGTTCAATATATAAGTCAAAAACACAGTTTGTACAGTTCCAGTGAGCTTAAACATCAATGTTTTGATGTTTGTTTTGTTTATTTAACACTCTTAGGCAAGCTTCCCATCCCTCCACTCAGACCATTTCTGATGAAGCTTCAGTGAACAGTAGGTGGATGAACTGAAGAACCAGATTAATCTCTCAGCTCCTGCATCAGGTCTTGGGATTTCCTCCTTCTGAAAGGACATGCCTTTCAGAGATACTGCTCATCTCCTATTGATAGTTTTTTTTTTGTTTTGGGGTTTGACACAGGCTTTTTTCAGGTATCCAGTTTAGACACAACACTGGTTCATCTGGGTTAGGTTGCTTTTGTTGTCTTGAATGATTCATAGGTGAGTGTTAAGCGGCTTAACAAAGAAAACATTCACGTGAAACTGGTCAGGTACAAGTACCAGACTGAAAATACGTGAAAAAAGCAGAAACTTTGAAAGCCAGAAGAACTACTAAAGACTATTTTAAGAAATGATTGTCTGACAAACTATAAAGAAATAAGGGGTGGCTCAAGACTTTTACACAGCAGCCTACTGTACTTGATAAATAAAAGGAAACACATATGAACGTCTCATCTTACTTTTTTACCCAGACCAGCTGCTGATAACTCAGTTGTCTGGTGATCAGCTCGTCTCTTTTTGAGTCTCATCTTGTAAACTTGAGTCGATCGTCTTGAGCTGTAATCATAAAGCAACTACTCATGAAGTGTAATAACTAAAACGGTGTTAATGTCCGTATTTGAAATCGCAGACTGGGTTTTACATTCGGTAATAAACTGATTTCCCGTCTGTGAGGATCTGCACGTTCACTCTGCAAAGGTCGTGGAAGCATCAAAGCAATTGCTCAGTTTTCCGGGATCTATTAAAACATGTGTACTCATTTTTTGCAGCACGTGGAGGGTTTTGTTTCCCGGATGCAAAACTGATCCGGGACTGTGACTTGTAGCGGTACCGGTTGGATTGGACGGGCACTGATGTGGTTGCAAAGCCGAAGTCTCGGGTCCCGGACTTTCTCTGAAACAATTATAGCTTTTGTTTTGCTTTTTTCCAGTTTCTTTTTTAATATCATAAAAGACCTTCTGGAATCTGGTCTCTGCACTGAGCAGATGTGCATTTATTTGCGTACTTATTTATTTTAGCATTTTTCGAATCACCTTTAATTTCAGTGATCACCAGAAAGAGTGCAGGTTCAGCCGCAAATGTCCCCACTTATCCCCGAAATTAAACTTTGCCACCTTTGCTGCTGCTGCAGAGACTGATTCGTTGTGTCGTCTCTCTCGCTACAGTTGTTCCACTCACGCTGTGCCAAAGATCTCCCGAAATTAAACTGAAGAAGGAAACTCATTTCAGTTGTGGTTATGTGTCCGTCTACGTACGCGTTTCCTTTTGCTCTGACACTTTTGAACCTCTGAATTTCGGTTCCCAGAACTACGTGAAAAATTGAAACCGTTCTTTGGCGCCATCTACTGAAACTTTAACGTGCTGCAGCTGGCGGTAGAGCTCACATCTAGAATTAGTTTTTTTAATCTGCTCTTAATTTGAAATAGGTCTAGATCCAACAGGTCGCCTGTTGGGTATTTTTTTTTTTGAGAATCTCTGATGTCCACGCTTGGGTTGCTCTACAATTCAACAGGACTTTGTTGCTTATTTACAGACATTCTTTTAACCGCTTCAGCTGTAAAAGGTAATCAACCCATCTAGTCTTAAGGGTAGGGTTGGGCTTGTTTTACTGTGTTTTAATGGCACATTTTCAAAGAATAGATCCATTCAATTTTCTTCTGCTTATCTAGTTATCTATACCCTGGACAGGTAACCAGTCTATCACAGAGGTAAGGCAAAGATTCATGCCCACATTCACACCTATTTTTGGACTGTGGAGGAACCCACTTAGACATGGGGAGAACATGCAAACTGCACACAGAAAGGCCACAGACTAGATTCGATCCCATGACATGACAGCGTTACACAGTGGTCGCAGGTTTGTCGGCTACACATCCAAAATGCGAATCTTCCACCATCTTTGTGATGTTCCACCATCACAAAGATGCTCTATTGGATTGAAATATGGGGATTAGGATTGTGGAGCTTTATGACACCAACACACAAGGTCATCTTGACCATATCTATATGCACAATTGGAGTGAGTTGCTACCATTTGATTGGCTAATTAGATATTTACATTTATAGGCAGGTAAACAAGTGGACCTAACAAGATGGCCTCTTACTTTAAGTGATAATCCAAATGCCTCTAGGTGGGTTGATAGTAGCCTAAAAGATGTTGAGAGGTTGAAATACATCACACATCAGCATTTTGAGAAAACAAACAAACAAACAAACAAACAAAAAACCCCAAAACAAACACCAGGAGTAGAAGTTACTAGAAATCAGTATTTTACATTTGTCTCTAAATAAGAAAAACACAGATCATTGTCAACACTTTATTGTTTACAGTCTATACATAGATCTAAATTCAGGCAAGTCTCAAACTTGCTACAAAAAGAAATATCTCCTCTGCCACCAGAGGTTGACCTAGCCTCTTTTGGGCCAGTATTGCACTCTGGGTGATGTAGGCGCAGTAAAGGTGAAAAACTAAGTGAGCTGTCAGAGGGCCTGCCACAGGAAAAACTCATGCAGCTTTACACAGTACTCTGGTAGGAATTAAAGCATGCTACAGACAGACATAAATATTCTGGAGACAAGAACAAAAGACATACAGTAGCTAATTATAAACAACTTTAGGAAACACATGTTCTTTTACATTTGATAACAAAATCTTAGTTTTTGTAAAGAAATGACATTAATAAAAATATAATTAATTTCTTGTGCTACTCTGTTAAAGACACTCAGTTCTTCAAGTCTCTGACTGAAGCAAAAAGAAATCTGTAGTGCTTGGAAAAAGTCTAAATAGGATGACAGTATGTTGTACATAAATGTTTTTTTTATAGAAAACAGAAGTTGTGCATTAGTTGCTCCTCTTGCACAGCTGTGTATAAACTAGTAGTCCCTGAAGCTCAAAGTTATGTCAAATTAATTCATGACAGTTTACAAGTACAAGTGTACAGTTATACTCTCTTTCAGTAGTCTAAGTCACACTTTATGGCTTTTTTTTTCTCTTTTCAGTGTTACAAATACACTGCTGCAGGCCACCAGATAATAAACAAAAGCCTACGCATGCACGCCGCTGTGCTTGCACAGAGTGAACACACAGGAAATCCCACACTGCTGCAAAGTGAAAAATTAGAAATATACAGAAATGACTGTGTGTAGAAGTTGGTTGTTTTTGTATTTTGTTTTGTTTTTTTACAGCCTCAAGCATTCCAGGATGAACATCTGTACAGTTTTATGGGGAACACATGCAGTGTGCATTTAAATAATCATCCACATTTAGATTTGTAGAGACACTGATATGATCTGTCCACACTCCTTACTCTCTATTCTCCACAACCAGCTATTACAGTTGGTGCAAACACATAGAAATGCTATACATGACATCCACAAAGTGACATGAACCTGAAAATCTGAGCATAAGTAGATGCTCAAATTCCAACAGCAGCTTCAGGAGTGCCAGGACCAGTAGTGTCAGGTGTGAAAAGCAGATCGTGGAAAAATGAGAGGAGCAATAGCTGTTTGACAGAGTATCGGAATAACCGGAGGTTGAAGAGGTGTTTGCAGGAGAGTGCTCTTCGGTGGGATGCTAAATTGAGCGAGGTGGAAGGAGATGGAGGGCTAGTGGTCAGTTACAGAAGGCCAAGTGGACCTGCTGCCCATAGAAGGGGTGGTTGGAGCGCTCGGCTACAGCCCGCCTGGCGATCTCCTCACTGGGGAAGGTGATCAAGGCCTCGCCGCTGCATTGCCCACTGAAGTTATACAAGATGAGAATGGCGTCTGGCTGAAGCTGCAGGAAAAAAAAAAAAAAAGTGATGAAGTCAGTAAGTGTATTTTTAATGTAACTGGAGCATGAAAACACCAGGGGGAGCCCACAAAGCAGAGGAGGAATAATGCACTGGGAAAAGACCATCTCATCAAACCGGTCCAGTCAGAAAGCAACAAAAAGTTTAAAGAGAGAAGCAGAGCACATGCTGTTCTCAGAGACCTGAAACCCACAAGGCAGGTTTAGATGCAACACAATCATTTGTTAGTTTGCATGCATTCGGATCCTGCACCAAAATCCGCTTAATGCAACAAAAGAGCTTGCATTCCTTCAGGCATGCAGGTATGTATCAATCCACTGATCACAACAGCAGTGACAGCAGCAACAATCCATGAAGCCTTTTATCAATCACATGTCACAGCATTACAAAGGGAGACAGTCATAACATTTTCTTTTGTGAATACAGCCAAAAGTAATGATTGACATCATGAAACAGGCTGGATCACTTTAACAGTGCAGAATCATGATCAGCTCCTACTGCAATTTATACATCAGTGATTCAAAGTCTAAATACTGTCTTGGAAGTACTTGCTGGCGATTTTAAAGCTAGTAGGGATTTGTATCTGATGTCGTGCGACGGCCAAAACAGTAAGATGTTAGTCAAGTCTAGGACATGCACTCTCCCTCCACTCCGCTTCTCTAGTCCGGAGGCTCTTCTTACCTTGGGGTGAGTCCCTAAAGACAGAGCCATTCTTTGGGCTGAATCAGACTCCTGGCCTGTTCGCTCATCTGAACCACGCCGCTGTACTCGTCAGGGGCGTACTACAGATACAGCATAATGACGGACACACAGTCAGGGTGGGAGCCCTCCACATTGTTTCACACATGGCAGTACACAGTTTTGGGAAAAATATGTTACATGTTATTTGAAGGAGGAAAAACAAAGCACGCACGCACGCACGCACGCACGCACGCACGCACGCACACACACACACACACTAATGCCTGAGCAGGTGTCATTTTAACTACAGAGTGTTTAGTGATGGGAGTGTGTGGTAAAGGATACCAGTGTTGGTATGGGAATAGTTTTCTCACCCAGGACCAGTGTGAGAGTAGCTATTGCAGCCAGAAAAACACACTCCAACAGGGATACAATTGCAATGGTTCAGCCAACAGTCACACTCACTCTCACTCACACTCACACACACACACACGCACACCTCTGCTACTTCCAACAATCTTGAGTGTGCAACTCAAAACAAGTTTATTTTTCTGAAATTTGCACAGATTTACAAAACACATGAACCATGAAGACCAAAAGCAGACCGCAGATGTTTGCCCCAACGACAACAGCAGCAACAACAACCACCCTATGACACCTCAGATCCCACCCCTCTCCCTCCCCATCTTGGGAAATGTCTGATGCCACACCTATCAGTGTTCATACCTGCTTCAGGGGACTCCACCTAACTTGGACTGGCGGCATTAGACACGGGAAGCAAACAGGAGGGGGAAGAGCACAAGTGCACACATGTCCCTTTAATTGAGTAGTACTATAGTGTAATTTTGCAATAAAAACACAGAAGTAAATGTGCCGAGTGGTTCAACATTTAGAAACTTTCATGTGGCACTCCCCCACTGTGGGAAGAGTAACTACCAAATCATTGCAAGAGACTGACAACAATTATCCTGTCACTATTCAAGGCGTTATCTCAAAAGCTTGGCTACAGCTAAAATTCATTTATACATCTGATACATCCAAACACAAGACAGAAAGCTTTTCAAGTATATGGCTCCACATTTCCTGTGAATTAAAACATGCCTTCATTTCAGAGTTCCATGTACTGACCTGGTATCCCTGGAAAAAGCTGAGGATGTCCTTGACTCCAGTATTGTAAGGCAGACCCTGCATCCTGACCAGGGCACCATGCTGGGGTAGTACAGGAGAGGCGGCAGCTGCAGCATGGTGGGGCTGAGCTGCAACTGCTGCTGCCACTGCGGGTGGAGCTGCAAAGTAGCCAACTGTGGAGGGAGACACTGGAGGGCTGGAGAGCAAATGGGAATAAGTGGAAAAGCAAAGTTATGATGAATACTAAAATTGCCACCTCACAGTTGTATTCTTCTGCCAGCCTGTGATGCTGCAGTTTAACCTTTGACCTTTATCAATTTGTCTCATTCGACATGTGCTTTAGATCACAATGTACTTACCTGGGGTAATAAGCAGTGTAGTTCATGTTCATGTTCATATAGAGATGTGGTTGAGGGGGGTAGTACGCCAGAGTGTGAGCAGGGCTGTGTGCGGTGGTCTGAGGAGGTCTGGGAGCGGCAAGCAGGGGAGGCTGGTAGAGGGCAGCTTCAGAGAGAATGGCAGGTGGAGTGGGGAATGCAGCATAGGCAGTGGGGGGAGACAGACCTACAGAAAGAGACAGAGGTATGCATGTGTAAGGTGCGTGTACAGTCCTGCCACAAGTAAAGTGCTTGAAGTATATGAATCAACTGAGCATGCTGCACGACTGTCTCTGGATAAACTGCAGAAGCTGTCATAAACATGTCACAACACATTCCTACGGTTGACAAACTTAGGACTGCAAAATTGTGTTAGATGTCAGCGTTCAAACGGCTCTGAAAGGTAAAATAAATCAGACTAAGAAACAAATGTAGAGCAGCTGCTGCACGCAAAAAGGAAACAACAATGGCCTTTTTGAATAGAGCATTTCACATACTGCACCTTTAAGGTAGTCAAACATGTAGGGATGCACTGATTATAACCCAACTATAAAACTAAGAACTAAAACTATAAAAATAAGATCTAGGCCAGAAAAAACGACTTGAAAGCCCCCTAAAGACCCATCAGAATTTATTTACGTAGCTCGCAGTGTCCTTCATGGTGCAGCGTAAACACGCACAAATGACGGCACAGATCTATTTACAGACAAACAGCCACTACGTGAGCGAAGCTGTGGGCAGTTCCAGAGTTAGCCAGGCAACATGGTACCAGCACTGCTGATCTTCTGGCAGATTTAGCATTTTTGGGGTCAGTTTGAGTAAAATTATGTTCAAGAAGAGATTACCCCAATTCTTAATTCTAGTTAGGATATAGGTGAAAAAGCAAAACTACCTTAGTTAAGTAGGTACTTAGTAAATTTAACACAAAGTGTCAACATTTGATAATTAAAAAAAGAAATAAAAATATGTTGCTGTCTTCCTCTTAAATTAACCTCTAGTAGCAGCCACATTATATCAGTGAATTCCAGCATGGCACCGTGATGGGATGCTACCTGTGCAATAAGTCCAGCTGGGAAATTTCAACACTACTAAATATTCCAAAGTCAACTGTTAAAGTGGAAGTGACTGGGAACGACAGCAACTGAGCCAAGAAGCGGTAGGCCATGTAAAATCAAAGACTGGGGTCAGTAAATGCTGAGGCTCATAGTGAGCAGAGGTCACCAACTTTCTGCAGTGTCAGTCGCTACCTCCAATCATCATGTGGCCAGCAGAAGTGTAGTGTGTAGAGAGCTTCGTGGAATGGGTTTCCAAAGACAAGGAGCTACATCCATCCTTACATTACCAAACACAATGTAAGGTGTCAGATGCAGTGTTGTAAAGCACTGGGTTCTGGTGTTGTCTGTGCAGATGCTTGCAAAGAACTGTTGTTGTTGTATATAAGCTTGTGTCCCGATAACTTAAGAACCTTTGTAATGCAAGTAGCAGCATAACTGTAACTGTAATGTGAGTGTTGTGATTGTTGAATTTAGTGCAGTGCCTTACTGAAAAATGTAAGGTGATTACAGTGAAGAGTTGCTTTGGAACGAACGAACTACACCCAACACTGTCGAAGACTATGCATGAATGACCTGTGATTGACAAGTTGTTAGCCATACTCTGAATGTCCTCATGTATGACTAATAATGTCTATAATTTTCAAAATGAACCTTGTGGTTTATGACCTGAAACTAGCAACAGAGTCTATAAAGGAATCAGGAAAGTGTGCAGCTAAGGAAATGAGCTCTGTTTATCCATAGACTTCTATACAACCGGGCACCTTTTTGCAGTCGGAGCACTCCGCCTATGCTGCCCATTAAAGAGAATGCAGATTTAAGGCGCTTGCACACTGGCCTCACCTTTCATTTGAATATGACCTATGGCTTTGTTTTGTTTACAGAGGTCAAGAGTCTGATTGAACACAAATACAGGCACCTTTTCACTAACCACTATTTAACATGCTCACCACTAAACACAAAGTACAGCTGAAGCTAAGATGTTGATAAAGTGTGACTTAAAGATGATGAAATTCAGTGTTATTAGGGGGGAAAAAAAGAAATTCAGTGTTATTACAGCTCATTCTTAGGGAGACTTTAATCCTTGTACAAGACTGGCCTTTCTATTCAGTGTTGGCATGTTTTAATCTGGTGGAGAAGTGCTGGAACCAGAAAAGATTAAGCAGAATTTCCAACATGGTAGCATGGTTTTCAGATATTATTATTATCATCATCATCATCATCATCATCATCATCATCATCATCAATCAAATGTTACTGCAACTCTTGCTTATGTGGACCTTATATGGCGTTTTTGACTTACAGGGAAGCTTGCAGGGTGGTGGGGAGAGGCCGCTGCGGTTCAGAGTTCCTCCCATCAGGACAATGCTCATTTCCTCTGTGGAGCACTGGAAGACCTCCACATACCGGTCCTTCATTGTCTTTTTATGGCACTTTTGGGCTACCATAAATGCCTTGTCAGGTGACTTCATCTGGATGAAGGCATCACCAGAGGGCCGTCCCTGCACAGACAGAGGTAGAAATCCAATTAACAAATGACTGAATGAATGTGTGTTTGTGTGAAGTGTAAGTAAATCTGTGGGGGAAATAATTTTAACAGTACATTGAGCTGTTCTGGACTTGCAAATATTGCCGCTCCCAATATTTTATTTTTTTACTTTGTTTTATTTTGGTAACATTTAAAAAACCTTTTCTCATTTTTAGAGATTTGCGATGAAGATGTAAGTGAAAATGCTGTATGGCTGTTATTTTTAAAGATAGTATTAGGACATAGAGCTTTAATATTACAAGTATGCCTGGGCCCATGACTTTCCAATAGGCTGACCTGTTGGTTGAGGACCATGTGGACTCCGTGGGGTTTGATGTCAACAGTGTGCTCTCCCATGAACTCCAGGATATCTTCAATGCCAGCAGTGTAGGGCAGACCACGGAGGCGTACGCAGTCGCGAGTGCTGCTGGCTGCTGGAAGGAACGGAGGTGTTGTGAGGACTGGGACAGGCATGATTGGCGAAGGGGGCAGTGTGGAGATCAGAGGTGTGGACATGTAGCGGTTCAGAACCTGGAAGACACAGACACATAAAAAATAAATAAATAAATAAATGAATCTTGACTGCATATGCAAGAAGCATTAAAAAAAAAAAAAAAAAAGTACAACAAATACATAAACAGTAACAGTGTCATGGTGACTACAAAAAAAAATATACACATACATTGCACAAATGACTGTGTCATCTATAGTATTGCACAAACTCCAGTATTGTCTGATTTATTAATACCTCGCACTCTGGATACTATGTTTTCTCACTTCTCTATGTTGCCATAACACTATTTATTTGGAAACCCGAGGAAACAGCTGCTGTGGACCTCGGGCCATGGTGACTGTCATCACTTTCTCTCACACTTGCACAAAAACGACTTTCTTAGGCTATTCTGAGAGCACTAAAGAATCAATTGAAAGTGTATTACACAACACAAACCCATCTAATAAGTATCTTGCACGGGAAACTTTCTTTCTTTTTTTTTTTTTTTGAATAGCACATGTTGTTTTTCTTGCATTACAACGAGTATCTAAGCGCAAATAGCTATATGTTGTCTTTTTGTTACATCAAAAACTACAGGTAGAAAAACTTTCAGGCCACACAACTGGAAGAATGTACCTGTTGCACCTCTGCTGCAGTGCTCCGAAACAGCTCGATATAACGCTTTCCGAGGATCTGTTTGTGTTTCTTCAGCGCATTCTGGGCATACTCTTCACAGGAAAAGAGCACAAAGGCGTCACCAGTGGGTCGCCCATCTGGGTACTTAACAAACAGGAGACCCTCGGTGCCATCTGTAACTGGGCTCTCAGGACCAAGGAAGGCCAACACGTCCTGTGGTGTGGCAGTGAATGGTAATCCCCGCATACGGATAATCACTTGATTCTCCTTGGACAGGAACTGGGCCACCTCATTAGATGTACCTAGAGTCACAGAGGACAGAAAGGATAAAGCTCGCTGCACCATAGGACCTCCAAAAATCACTTTTTAATTCTCAAAAAGTCCTATTCACTCTCTGCTGACTAAGTTACTTTTAACAGCCACCCTGAAAGTAAATCTTGTTATATGGAGTATTTGCATTTGTCATAGTTTATCAGTCCACAAGTTAGGAACACAAAGCTGAGTCATAAATCAGACTTTTGACTCTGTAACAATGCAACCAAAGCACAGGAAGTGTGACTGTGATTCCTCTGGTAGTATAGATCCATATATTTAATGAAGTTTTTGAATTTCTGTCGGGACAATCATTCAATTCCAGTGACCCAAAGAAAAGCTGAAAACTGTAGGATTTAACAAACATGAAGCATGAAATGCAAGCCATCATATTTCAGCTCAGCCTAAAACAAAGTGGTGGATCAACTAACTAAGTGACCTATAGATGCCATTATGTCAGCTAGTCTACAATATTAAATATCTGAAAAATCAAGGTATTTTATGTCATCACCCACAAATTATAAAAAATTCAATATTTCCAGATGAAATGCAATGTATCATTTCCTGCAATCCATTAAATTCTAAACTATAAACAAAAATACAATCTGCGGTACACAAGGCACACAAGTAATGCAGCATGCAGTTCGTTTCTGCATGTGTGGTGTACAGACAAAGAACAGATCAGTGCTGTGCTCAAAGACAGATTGTACAGTTTAATGCACAATAAATTAGTATGGAATCAGGGTTTGACATGTAAACCTTTGGGGCAAGCTTGGCTAAGAGAAATGAAGTGAAATGCCTGTATTTTGCAGCCATTTAATGTGTAATGTATAATTTGTAAAGTGACTTCTAAAGAAACTTAAGCTGTCACATTTTATTGTAAGAGGGATATGAATGTGTGTCTTAAATTTTATGGTCACCCATTTAATGTTGAGAATTTAAATCTAATTCAAAAGTGGAGAAAACAGCAAATATTAAGGAACAACTCTTAAGCTGCTTTAAATTGTGATACTGGTTAATAAAAGATCATTCAAGATAAACAGATGAGGTTACAATTACATACATCTTATTAAATGAAGTTAATTGTTAAGGAAGCTGCCCAGCCGGACACTTTTGACCAGCGTTGCCCACGGGCACATTTAACTTAACCAAGTTAAATTTTTCTCTTTGGTTTACAGTTTCTGTAAATTGTGTCCCTCATTTAGTGTGTTTCAGGACAAGATCAGTTTGGGTGTGAGACAAAAACAGCAAAAAGAGGCTATATTTACTTGGATCAGCCTTTAAAGAGAAGGTTTACAGACACAAATGGTCTTGTTCCACCACAAAGTCAATTATAAAATTTGCAAATAATTCCTTCTGGCATAATGCATAATGTATGTTTAATTGCATTATGCATTACATTATAACAGTAAGATTTATAAAATGCGCAGTAACAAATGCAGAAAGTATAAAAGTACATAGAAAAAAAAGAAATTTCACAACTAATCAACTAATTTAAAGGACTCATCTCCAGATATTAATTTTATATGATATGTAATCAGGTTAATATAATTTTTGGTTCAATGGCTTTAATATTTCTTCTTTATTAAACTCAGATCGACTGCCTAAAGGTATTTTTTGCAGATGATGGAAAAATGTTAGATCTTTCAATTTCAAGTTTTACATCCAAAACAATGAAACAATTTAATCTACACATCTGTTTACATGTTTACTGCTTTCATTTATCATGCATTGTGTCTGCTTCTCCACTGTTTGCTTAAAGTTCACTGTGTTATCGATATGTATTGATTCTTAACCCACTGAGTAAAGTCCAGGGTCTAACAAGCAGCCAGTGTAAGTTCTCTGCTGCAAGCGACTGTGCTTCTATTGACTGCTATCTCTACCCTTGTGTTACTACTGGCTTCCTCTCAGGCCCCAGGCCATGCCTTTGTCTCTTCACACCCCTTTTGTGTTAGCACCGAGTTGGTCCTTTTACTGGGCGACAGCCCTCTTTCCCTCAGGGGGAATGGAGCCGGAGGCTAAACTGAACAGAACAGGTGAACTGCTGTTAGCCCAGAATAAAATTTCTTTCCAAGTGGCCTCAGAGGGGTTGGCCTAGGGAAGGGGAGATTAGCAAGGGATGGGGGCTGTGGGGGATACACCTCACAAAGCGCCTTTCATTAGTCTGAGATAAGGGAGCCACTGGGATGAGGCAAACACACAGGTAATAGGAGAGAGTTCGAGCACAGAGGAGATCCCTTCTTTTAAGAGAGCAAAGTGGTGCACTTTTACAGATGTGAGAGGGTGTTTCTTTTCTTTTTTCAAAAGTGCAGGAAAGCCATGAAACAAAATGCTACCTCACACTGAGAAAGTCTTTCAGTATGACCATGTAATCATGGTCAGGTGAGAGGAGAAAAAGAAAGAGAAAAAACAACAACCCTGAAATCTGACCTCCAGCAATCTTGAGGAATTCCTCTCCTGTGGCCTTGTAGACCTGAAAAACATGAGATGAAAACTTAATATGAATATGTGACTACGATTTCAGGCAAAAATCAAATAGGCACGTCATACACCCAACTTTTAAGCAAGGAAAGAAGCAAAATCACGTCACAAAACTCCTTCATAAAACTGATGGTATTAATTTGATTAAATCTCACATTCAGCTCGACTTCTTAATGACATCAAAAGAGGACTCTAAGCAGATTTTTTTTAAATTCTCCCCCCCCCCCCCCAAAAAAAAACCTACACCATGGAGCCACAATTGAACTGAGAGAACCTCACCTCAATGTAGCGGCTGCCCATGTGGTGTTTGTGGCGCTCCAATGCCAGGTCTCGGTGTTCAGAGTTGATGAAGCGAACTAAGGCCTCGCCATTCCTCCTGCCCTGAGCATTAAGACACAGCGCCACACCACCCCTGAAACACAAGGGCACCGATAAATGAATCCAAGGGACAATTACCTATATCTGCTGGGTTCTCAAACAAAATCTTCTCCATCTTAAATTTCTACCACCGTGACTGTCTTTTCATGTCATCGCCATCAAAAACTCTAACAAAGCCTGACTAAGTCATTAATCCAGCAAAACTAGCATTTTGTAATCTGGCAGTTAATATAACATCTGTTATGCCTCCAGTCTTTTAGCTCTTTGTGAACAGATTGGCTGCTGCCAGTATATTGTGAAGGCATAGCATGTCAGACTCTCAGACAGAAAAAGCATAGTAACAGAAATATTTCTAGAAATCATTTTAACAGAGTAGCAGTGGATGTTAAAAAGATGACTAGCAAAGATTAGGCTGTACTTGGACACAGCAATTGTTTCAACAAGGTCAGGTTTCCATTGGGCTTTAAAAGCATTTCATTATCTGAAAAGTACTTTAAAGGAAAGAGTAACAGAATAAAGTTCCCCTAACTGCAAACGCTGACAAATTCTGTGACTAACATGTTAAAAGCTCAAAAGACATTTTGGGAGATGAGCACAAAATCCAACGTACTTGGCGATGTTGAGACCTTTAAAGAAGCGAGCAATGTCTTGGTCTGAGGACTGCCATGGAAGCCCTCGTGCTCTGATCACAGTCTCACTGTCCACTGGCTCAGTCTTACTGCTGCACCAAACACCATGTGGAGAAAATTCAAATAAATAAATAAAACTATTAATAATTTTAATGTGGGCAGAATATTCAAAGCCTTGTTGGAAATGACTGGGATTTAGGGAAAACAAACAGAAAAATCTTGATTCTTATTGCGTTTAAACAGATCGAGTAGACAAGAGGCCACTCAGAGTAAGTGCTAAACACAGTAACACACTCCCATGATTAAATGTCAGAAGGTTGTCGAGGTGAGAGGCTTTTGGCTTTCTGAGAACAGCAGGATTTGGTGCTCTGCTATAAGATATCCTGGTAAGCACTTGATGGCAAAGTTGGACAGCTTTAATAACACACTTGTGGTTTCCTTGTTGCTGTAATCAATGCTAAGAGCCGGAGAGGTCTGAGACCTGAATATGGTCGAGGGGGGTTGTCAGACTAAACAGCACTGCTGCCTAACAGGTGTGGCAAGAAACTACACAGAGATGGACTGAGATAATATTTGTGTTGAAGGTCGATACATACCATGTGCCTGAGTCAAACTTGTGGTTCACTGTTTCAACACAGGAGAATTTGTGATCTAAAAAAAGCAAAAGCAAAACAGCATTATATTATGGGATGTGTTTTTGGCTTACGCACGTCCAATGCTCCCTCTCATGTAGAGAGGAGCACAATACAAACTTGTAATACCCCAAAACACACTTGGCTGTGATTACAGTGATAGAGCCAGAGCGCTCTGGCTCATTTTAAAGTTTGACATGTTTTCATTGTTACATATGTTGCCTTACTTTACTTGTATGTACAAAACTTTTGACAAACAAGTGCTACTTTGTAACACGCATTTTGACAGTGGGTTACAATAAAAAAAAATAAATGGTAGTACTTGTTCCTTAAATAGAAATAATATAATCAAGGCACGGTTTAATCATTAACCAACTATCACAGTCACTCTTTTACTTTCTTCCCCATGTGTGGTGTATGTTTAGTAGTTGGGATAATTCAAAGAAAAGAACAGAGGCTCACTCGTCATAACATCTTTAGCTCAGATGACGCGATTATTTCTGCATTTAAAGTTATTTTTCTTCAGTCAGTATGGCCATTTGTATTTTTTGAACATGTGATCGTATGAATATGAACCTGTATGTTCACGTGGATAAAATCAGTAACCATGTGAAGAAAAAAAGGATGTTAAAACCTTAACTGCAGCATTCTCCTTTGACTATTTAGCTAGTGTGTATTTTCAGTGTTAGAAATTAAATGACAAAATTCCACTATGTACATTAACATGGTTAAATGTTTGTTGTATAAACATGAGGGCTTCCAGTTTCCATGTTCTTCCTGTCGTGGGCTAATGCAAAGACACAGTTCTGATTATATCAAAGGTAGTCATAGTGTGTTAACACAAAGTACGATCTCCTTGAAAACAGGGCATGTCACTTCACTGCTCTTCCTATCGGTCAGTTTGTCTTCTTTCTGTGCCTAATTTAGTGTCAGCTACTAGGTATTAAGCATCTTGTTCAGTGTGAGGTTACTTGAGATAGAAGGCCCGTCATTACTTACTGTGGGGCTCAGCCAGTATGCAGAGCGTCAGCTGCACCATGCTCCTCACCTC
Organism: Pelmatolapia mariae; assembly: GCF_036321145.2. Classification (NCBI taxonomy): domain Eukaryota; kingdom Metazoa; phylum Chordata; class Actinopteri; order Cichliformes; family Cichlidae; genus Pelmatolapia; species Pelmatolapia mariae. The sequence goes on along the minus strand of NC_086227.1, from coordinate 28,631,498 downwards.
CCTCACCCCTATCGAGTCCTCTGACACAGCAGGGAGACCAACATCTGCACACAGAGTTAAGGCCGCATCCCAGTTTTTATTCTGACTACATGTTGATATTTTACTACCTTTTACTCGCTAAACTATTATATAGCATTTCAGAAAAGTATAAACACTCTGTTATTACGACTCTGTTATTTGTCAGGATTGTTTAGGATTATAAAATGTCCTATTTCAGTGGACAGGCTAGCAAAGGATACATTCCAACATCGAGGTGAGTGTGAGCTTCTGCGCAGGGCCAGCATTTGGGCAGCATTTGTGAAACTCCTTTCTCACATCCACAAATGAAAAGAAACATTCAGGTAGGACCAGATTCTGGATAGGAACAAACAAAAAGAAAGTTACTTAGTGCAGCAAAATGACAGTTTGGAAATCTGATATGGAAACTGGATACAGCAGGATGCTAATAAACAAGCAGCTGAAGAGGAGAGAATTGGGATGGAGAGGGTATGTGCACACTAGCATCACACTGTGCTACTGAATAGGAGGTAAATGTAAGTCAAATGACTATAATTAGTTAGTAATACGAAATCAGTGCATACCAATTTATTACAAACTATAATAAAACTGAACTGAAGTAATCAAAAGTTAAAAATCTAGTTTGTTTATTGTTGTGGAAATGTGGGTATAGCAACAATATATATGTAAATAAAACAAACATATGAAACATTGATTCTACAAAGCCAGTATTTTCTACTATTGAGTCATGATTCATAAGACTTGTTTCAAATATTTAAAAAAAAAAAGAAAAGAAAAAAGAAGCTACTGGAAATATTTCTAAAATCCTATATTTTTATATTTTACTCTCTATGTGTCTCCAGTTTATGGAACAATGGAGGGAAATAATCACCTTTTTGGAAGCTTCTGGGTGGAGGGCCTGACGAATGACAAGGGGACTGTCCACACAAAGTGTGTACGTGGTCCTGCCAAGGCATTTTACTTCTGATGACACTGACTGCTGGAACTGCACAGATACAGAGAGAGGAAGGAGAAAGGCCACTTTAAGACTGACTGGAGTATTTTTATCCTTCACAAAAAAAAGCAGAACTGTGATTGAAATGGCACCATATTTAAATTGCCTAAAAGTATATTTTAAAGAGCAAGAGAGAAGAAAAGCTAATGGGAAGTAATCCAAAATAAAGTGGGACTTAAAATCATTCCGCTTGCGTCACCTACGGTGTACAAATGAGAATCTGTTAGTGTACTTGAGATCTAAAGACAGAAAAGTGAAGGTGGTGTTGTGTTTGACATTTGTCTCCTTCTCATTACAAGCGATGCTCGTCTAACAGGTTTCAGTGTTTGCCCAGTGAGGGAGGGAGCAGACAAAAGGGAGGAATTATTACAGCACTGATCACCAGCACCACAGTTTTCTCTTTGTACAGTAGCAGCCAGACGAGTTAAAATCCCAACCCATACAAGTCAAACCTGCTGGTCTCCACTTTGCATAAACACTGATGGCCTCGCCACCCAGTCCCAAATACCATCACCTCCCACATATCCATGCTTATTTGTAACTACAACATTTACTGAGCCCCCTTCCTTGTATTTTGTCAACCTGTATTGGCAGCAGTTAACTGCCAATAAAGGACACCTCCTGTACAGAAAAACAAATCATTTGCAAAATAGTTGCAATCAAATTTTCCATCACATTTTCATACCGTTTTGGCCACCATATTATGAGAAAAACATTTAAATGTTTCACAAACTTTGTTTGGCTTCCCACCATTTCATGCTGCTTCATAAAGCTGGGAGTTCACTTATTGTTGACACAGCATTTGATTTATAGCAAGCTGCTGTTGGTAGCATTAGGCTTCTTAAGTTAGGATACTTGTGGAAAATAATTTGGAAAGAAAACTTGAGAAAAATAAACTTCTTCCTTACTAATTTGTCCTTCCTGACCAAGATTTAAGATCATCTTTATCTTGTTTCAGTACAGGAGGGAATCCATTTACTCTTATACTGTTTTTGGAATATACTGGGGACTAGAGGCTGGCTGGTGAATTAGAGGAAAAATAAAGGTCAGAGCTGAAAAAAGAGGCAGTGCTTGGCTCCTCTCTAAAAGCAGTTTGTGGCTTTGCAGCTTGCAAAATAGGTACAACGTCAACGTAATGTCAAGTTTTCTCAGGACTCCTGCTTTAACTCATGTGCAAACTTGAAACAGACTCCAACCAACTTTCAGGGACCTGTAGCTCCAGATAATATCACCATAAGCAAAACAGAACACATATTGGAGAATAGCATTAACAAATAAACAAGTAATTTCTTATCTTCTCATTCAAGAAAACCCAGAACACTCAAAATCATCTTTGAACCATACCAGTTAGACCACCTGGATCTCAGTGACCGACTAGTTTCTGGTGGCCACTGGGTTTGTACGGCAAACCTTTAGACAGTCAAGAGCATGTTGGGACCTGCTCCTTAAAAGTCAAGGAGAAATATGGGGGCTATTAGGCAGCATCTACTAACAAGGAAAGAAATGCTTCGGGGTTAGATTAGAGGGGGTTTAGGATGGATGGACAGAAACATGTAAGAGTTTTTAATAAACGAGTCATTGCAACATTGGAGAAACCACATGCTCAGCTATGAATGAAACAAATGCACAACCTAATTAGCAAAAAAAATACACAAACAATTTACGTAACCATTCCCAGACTTGTTTTAAAGATAGTGGTTCACAGGTGATATGCAAACCACATGAAAAGTAACTCTACAATTCATTGTTCATCAAGATGAAAACCCTCTTCAGTCAATGCATTAATCATTACACTCAAAATAGGCTGCAAATGCAAAAGGAAAAGACAGTTATGCAACTTAAATCCACGACCGCTGAACTCCCCCAAAGATGCAAAGCATCATTTTTGCAAGTTACTTTTCACTTCAGGTGTGTGTGAGTGATTCAGTTTATATATACTTATTTAAAAAAAAAAAGATAAAGACAAAAAGTTATAGAGATCAGCTTAGAAACTCATTTTAAGTCCATACATATTGCACTATTTCATGTGTACAGCGATAACAGCACTAATATTTGCTCACAGCCATTCATGCAGCTCCACCTTTGCTTTTGTCTAAAGCCGGATTACTGAGAGAAAAGCTATAGAGGATGTTGAGACACACCCTCTCTTTCTCCACAGTGTCAAAATCCACGTTTAAAAAGAGCAAACACGAAGAACAGAAAATTAATCAAACAGCGATATCACAGACAAGAGCCAAGCTCATAAAGTGAACACTGAAAAAGGGCCAGTGCTTCTAGATTAATCCGGTTTTATTTTTAATATTTAGCTAAAGTCTTTTTCTTCTCAGGACTGTTGGTGTTTATTCTGCCTGCAGCACGCTCCAGTTCTGAATTAACAATGCTGTTAATTCAGTGATCATTATTCCTCACTAGCAAACCTGTCAAAAATGGCTGTTCATTACCATCCTGATGTGATCACCTGTATCACAGTTGCTGTTTGGTGATGCCCCTTTATAATCTGCAGATTTATCTTTGTTTGAATGAACCAAAAACATTTGTTTGATGAAAATGTTAAAAGTTGCACACGTTATAGTTTTGCGATTTCCAATTGCTTTCATTTTTATTTTGTTTTGACTTTTTGTTTTTAATTTTAGCTCAGTTTCAGTTTCCAGAATGGCTTTGCTCATTTCTCTTGAGTTTTTATTTGCTCAGTCAAATGCTTGGTTTTAATTTAGTTTTTAATTTTAGAGTTCGCTTTTGGTGACTCAGTCTTCTGAACATAAAAAGTCTCAATGAATGACCTTCGAAGACCTTCTGAGGCTTTGAACAACTTTTTTAATTTTTCAGTTAAAATGTTTTTTCACAAATAGTTTTTAAGTTTACTTTTAGTTAACTATAATCATTTTGCACATTAATGTTGCAACTTTGCGTCTCACTCTCCTCTGAAAGCACTTTTCATGGATAAGTGGGAGGAAGTGGCCTTTGAACATAGTCCTATCAGAGTTTGCGCTCTACTGTAGCTGGACTGTTTGTATGTAGAGGTGAGGTAAGGTGGTGGTGACTGAAACAACCTCTGATAAGAGCAGCTGGGAGTGTCTGAGCAATATCTTTGGGAAACTTTCAACACACTTACACCACCGAACACGTGACATGGTCTTCACACTGTTTGCAACTACAGGCCAAAAATCACGGGGGAAATGTTTTACAACAGTAATCAGAATTTATATGTTACTATAAAGCTAGTTTGCCCCCCTTCACAAGTGATCACCCTACCATGAGCTCTACTACTAGCTACAAGAGCCCAATTTGTTCGGCAGCTCGCTGGAAAATGAAGCCAAAGCAGTAGCGTCATAGGAATTTGTGTAATTCCCCTAAATGGCCACTTAAGGCTTGCCCTGAAGGCAAATCAGTGTCTTTAACTTCTGTTAAAATGCCCAACTTTCCATATTTTGTGTTATAGGTTCTAGGTATGTTTTTTTCTCCTTTTGTTGTTTCTTACAGGTGCAGCAGTTAGAAACACATTGTGCTTTTCTATTTGTGCTGCATCGTTTTATTATATTTTCTTCCCCCTGTCAGCTTAGACTTTGTCATATTACACATAAAATAGAAAAACTGAAATAACACTTTAAAGAAATGAATTAATAAACAGATAAAGCCCAACTTTAAATGTTTGATTTTAAACTTTACAGCCAGTTTTCTCTTTCCCTTGAATTTTTATATACCTCACCTGTTTAATTTGTAAAATGGTTAAAACATTAATTATTAACAGCATGACCACTTGGTCTGAAAGGTGAATGCTGTCAGTGACCGGCCTCACCTCAGCTAAATCGAGTCACAAAACTTGACTTCTTGACTCTGTTTGTGTGTTGTTGCCTTTTGGAACATTTTAATGCAATTTTTGCTGAAGTTAAGATGTCAAGTAGGCTTTCTTTGCGGTAAAGCCCGTCCTAGAAGTTTGCCTCTAGTATAGGTGGTTGAAATGTTAATATTTTAATAAAAATCTGTTACTTCACACAAATATAGTATCTATATTTGCAACATGTAATGCCTTGCTAATCAAGTTTACTTGTATTGGCTCAACTTAGCTTTATATTGTCTTGTTCAAATATGGTCACAATCATAAATATCAAGGGTTCAAAACCAGGCTTCCCAAATCAGTGCACGCCGTGAGGGTGCATAACATAATAAGAAGCATAAATTCTATTTGTTCTTGCACTGTGAAGACTGAAAACTCACTGTAGGATCTGCAGTGGATCCAAATATATTCAATATCTTCCTTCTGCAGTTGTTGTAATAAACAGTCTATTAATATCTTCCTTTCACATACTAATTAACGGCATGTTTGATTTAGACACACCCAGCAGAAGTAACAGAGCTGTGATGATAGATTGGCATAACTATTTGTGTTAGTACAAATCTGTCATCTTTACAAGGCTTTTTGCTGAAATATTCAAATCCTGGTTGTGTGCGAGACTCTTTCGTGTGATTCATCATAAGAAGCATGTCACAACTTGGCTGCCTTTGTAAGTGAGAACCAAATGTTATTAACTTGGATTACTGGATACATTTCTGAAACAGCTGAAACATTTCTATATGCCGTGACTGCATACGAATGTGATATTTCAACTTCACAGTAATGTAGATACAGTCTGACATCACATGACATTTTTCATAAACACGCTACACGTTGTGTCGCAAGCTGAACAAACCCACACCCTCACAGTCAGAAATAGCTTCGTTACAGCTAAATACAAATTTATTCTGAAAAACATGAGTGGCCTGCAGGTGTGATATGCAAACTATACTGTAAAAAGTGTTACAGCTACAGTGACCTACACATATTTTTGGACTATCATGTTCCACACAAACCTGTTCTGACAGCAGCCTGGTACATTTGTTTGGTATCAAAAAAAAAGAAGGAAAAAAAGACAAGTGTGACAAGTTTCAATACCCAGTGCACCTGCACTGCTGGAAACTGAAAGCTCACCAACCACATAGAGGTTAAAATAATTTTGCTGAGCTGCAAACATAGGGTTGAAAAATGCCTACATATGCTTATATCTATTCTACACCTTGAAATAGAACGATGTACGGTATATCCTGTGGGGTTTTTTTTTTTTTTTTTTTTTACTGTGCTGCTTTTGGTATGCAATGGTAAAGCATCATGCAAAACATGTCAGTTTGTTCTGTGTGGGAAAATTAACACACAGTGACTGATAGAAATAGAAGTTTTGACAGTGTTTTGCAGATTGCACCAAAATGTATGGGAGCAAAGTTTTAAACAGTCCTGCTAATCTCTCCAGGCTTCTCTACCTTGATCAATCTTTCACAAAAGAAATGCAGCACATGTCCTTGGGTGCTCTGACCACACAGGTCAATACCATAAGCCCACCACTTTAAAAAAAGGAAAAGAAAAGGCAACTGCTCGTTTCCCTCAATTCTTATAAGTTGGAGTAGGACATCACTTCTAAATTTTAAACGTGAGCCAAACAGCTTCTAGACTGTATATCTGGAAAAATGTCAATTTTCTTCTCTTCCCCCTATCAACAAGGGTAACACTTATCTCTGAGTGACGAGCAGAGAGAGAACGCAACCAGTGAGACAAAGGTATGAAAAGACCAAACTGATTGCTTGGGTTAATATTTGAAGGTTCAGCACACAATCTAAGCTGGAGTAGCTGAAGCTGAGGTCTTGGGCGACCTGAATGTACATCAGCATGTAAATGAAAACTGTGGAATGTTACACGCTGGGTATAATAATCCCAGGAGCGTCACTGCTTCAAAAATTCAGAAGGAATTAAAGAAGCAATAAAAACAAGAACGCTAAAACCCAAACAGACCTGCAATCAGAACACAACAGCACAAACATTAACACCAACATATTGCTTCACTGTGATAATGAGAGGTTATTTAAAGTATAAACTACTGGAGGGGCAGGAATACTGCATGCAGTGTAAATAGACACTCCTTTCAAGGGTGGTTGGAAAAAACATGTTTGGCAACATAAGCACTTTTGCCAACATATACCTCCAGACAGTGGGGACCAAGGGAGGAAAAATGACATCTTGGTCATAAAGAAGTGTTGTAACCAGGTGCTAAAGATGAAGCCCACAACCTGAAAGCTTCCACCCTCCTGTCTGTGCTGCTGCCTAAAACAGAGGTGCGGTCCCAGGTAAACACACTGCTTTCCAGATGTCTACAGCATACATCAGGCCAGGGCAAGACTAGACCTGCGACTCCTCCTCCTTATCTCCAGACGCCTGAGGCTCTGCCCCATCGTAGCTCTTGAGCTCCTGCAAGCCATCAGCAGAGTTTCACTGTCAGGGCTAAACCAATGACACATCTCAACCAGGTGGAAGACCACTTTTAAAAAACAAAAAGATCATGTGGGAAATTTGACACTCCTTACTCTAGCTTACAGCTTAATACCCAGTCAGGCTTGTCATATCGCATCACGCTCTAGGCAAAAACCTGCCAGAAGAAAGTTTTGTGGGTTTAATAAGCTTCTGAGTTTCCCACAAAATGAGCAGCTGCTGTGGTTTTCATACAGGTATGCATCACTTCAAGTTTCCCAATGCACCTGAAAAGACCAATGAGACTAACCTGTTGCAGAACTTTGTCCAGTGGCTCAGCTTTGACGATGTCGTCCACGGTCAGCCCAGTCTCCTCTTTACACTGGTCTGTCAGCTCCAAGGTGTCCGGCTTGACAAAACATTTATGAAGCTTCCCGACCTGTGAAAGCATTTAGCGTTTCATGGCGTAGGAATACAGTTTGATGACCAAAAATATGCTAACTTATAGCAAATTAAAGGTCCCCCACATACAGGAAATGAATTGTTTAAAAACAAACAAAACAGAATTGACAATGCAGTCGCAAAAAAGCACTCAATTGTCAATAACGCGTCGTTTACATCGAGAAGCTGACATATTAAACCAAAAAGGTGTGTTTGCCCCCCCATTTTCGTCTGCTTTTTTTTTTTTTTCAAATTTGGTCGCACACCTGTTAAAAAGGTGCGCTAACGACGGGCAGTTGTAGCGTTAGCTAGCATAACAAGACAAGCGGGCTCCACACGGTTTCAGAGAGCACACCATGTTGATTTAAATGTCAGACTCTACAGGTAGACACTATGCCACAAACACTCTGAATACATAAGAAACCGTACAACGAACGAAGGGGGTCAGAAAGGTCCGTACCTTTTTCTCATGTAGATCCACAATTTGCCACACCAAGAGAATTATTTCCCTCTCATCCGAACCCAGTTTACCCCCATTTTCACCAGCTGTTGCCCCAAAGAACACCACCAGAGTATCACTGTGCGAAGCCATCAGGGACCACAAGGGTAAAAACTACAATTAAAGCAAAGATTAAAATAAAAAAAAATAACACGAGGGTTCACCTTTTCCAAGTGATAAGAAGAGCGAACAAAAGAGCTGGAAACTCAATTGAGATAAACGGAGAGAGAAAGAAAAAAAGGGGGGGATTATTTTCAGAGGAGCCACGGAAGACTTTGCGGTCAGAGACTCTACCTGTTGCAGTACTTGAGTGTGTTCTATCCAGAGATACTGGTTTAACTGGTAAAGAAGGGTGGAAATCCGTGTTTCCTTCACACGAACTCCATAACAAGCCCGGAGGTTTTTTTTTCCTTCCTCGCCTTACTATTTTTTTCACCGAGTTACCTGTATGGCTAGGCCTTTGCTCAAGCAGAGCCCCGGGGGCGTCGTCTATTGGCTGGTTTGCAAAGGTGAGGGCGGGACGCTGAGGTGAGTGTTGTGATCTCATTGGCTTATTGGTGCTGTTGAATCCGGAAGTATGTGGAAGACAAAACAGGGCGACGATATACCTCCATGAGGCTTACGCGTACGCTGTGCAGTCCACGCCGGGCAACCTGCAGATGACCCACGGTGATAGTGGAAAAGAAGTGAACAGAATCATACACGCACATAAAGGTACATTAAAGAGAAACTGAACTGCGGCACAAACTCTGTGCATTTCCATTAAAATTAGTTTTGTGCTACCTGAATTTGCAAAAAATTCCCTTTAAAAAACCCTTTATGTGCCAGGTGTTGGGCCTGATGTGCCATTTGGATCACATCTTGTCCAGACATTTGCCTTAACCCATGTCAAACTTGATCTCAAAAGTGACTAGGGTAAGAACAGTTAGTTAGGGACTTATGCTCCAGCTGTAATTTAGTGGGCACGGTGACAGAAAATACTCCAGCATGTTTATTCTCTAAAAAGGTGTTCAGACACTACATGTTTATGCCAGTGTGGAACTTTGATACAACGAAAGTGTTTCTGTACACAAATTCACTCTTATGATTTCACTGTTTGCCTCCTTGTCTTCAGATAATGTTATTTTACTTCCAGAATGAAAACCTGTAAACATGGAGATCACAGAAAAAAAAAATCTATGTACAGAACAACATGCATTTGCTTCAGGCAAAATAAAGATTTATTGCTTCTGTAGGCTTCTTAATTGTAATGTAGTTTTAGGTAAACAGTAGTAGTAAATGCAGGGATGAATAAAGGGCAAATGGAAAAATTAAGACAAAACAACAGGACACATCCTGGAACTTCTACCACAAGAAAGAACAGTGGAATTAGGACTGTACTTTACATTTCCAGCTTGTGATCCTTGTTCTTCCCTCTAAAATCCCACTGTATTGTTATACGCTGCATGTACCTGTCAATAGAACGTATTTGTCGCCAGAAAATATGGTACTTCAAAAGAGCAGTGAAGTTTTCACCAGTCTTTGGCCCAGTTCCCAGAAATCCAAGGTTTTGTTGCTACTGACACTCCCTGTTCTGCCTGCTATGGGCCAACAAACTGCAGTGAATGCAAGGCTTTTTGCCTTTTCATGTCCATTCACTCAAAATAAATCTCCCCTATCTCAAGAGTAATTCCTTGTGTCTCCTTCCTCATGTCGAATCACTATTTCCAGCCAAACCAGTCCGATTACTTAAGGGACACTCTGGAAAACGCTGAAATCTGAGACATATAATGATATTTCAACACAACAGCAAAGAACATTTATCCTCATTACATCATACTGAGGGCATGCTTATGCATGTAGACTGACTCGGACAGTAAAGTCACAAGCTAACTCCTTTCAGCAGGTGTAACTGGTGAAAAAGTTGAGAAAGACAACATGTCACATTCACACTCCAAATATCCTCCTAAATAATGTGCTTTGGCATAACTTTTATCATAGGCTGTAAAGTGGATGACCTTCCAGAAAGCCAGTGCTAAAACCTTTGACACTTCTGTGTACATTTTTTGGAAGAGATTGGCGGCTCTGATGTACCAGGTGGCAAGTCTTGTCCTGTAAGGTAAGTATGACTTAAAAGAATAGCAAAAAAAACCGCTCGTTCATGCAGCTTTATTAGTATAAGCCAGGTTTTCTTGGAAAAACCTTCACACTACACAATATTATTATATAGCAGAGACTGAAACCTAACTTAAATGTGGTAAGCATGCAGTAGTATGCCTTATGAAAGGCAATGGGAACAGCAGGCACATACCACACTGTTGATGATGATATACAAGTTGCTTCCTCATTCTGTGAGAAAATGTCAAGCAAGTCAACTATGCTTACCAGTGTGAGCTCAGTTTTGTCACACCCTTTGAGCGCTGTAATTTTCCGCTGTCATGTTCAAAATAATTCTGACTTACTCATGCCCAAACAATTAAGTGAAATGTGAATGCTCTCACATCAGATCTTGTTCATCTCATATTTAAACAGACAGGAAAATTTTTAGACTGGAATGTCAGTTCTTCCAGCTGTGTGGCTTAAAACAATGAAATCACATCTATAATTGAAGGTTTTTGTGGTGCATTTGTACAATGACTTTGCCAAAATATGATGTTTTTACAAGCTAAGTGACTTAATTCACAGAATTCACTGTATATGGCTGAGATTAAGACTTGTGGGGGCTAAATCATGAATAAACTCTGTAGATGTGTATTTCTAAAGTGGAGAAAGAGTGGAAAAGCTTGGTTCCTGTTCCCACAACAGATTCATATCATGAACACTGTAACTGAGCACTCACCGTGCTTTTATACAACTTGCCTCATTCACCCAATCATACAAGCACCTCATTCCTTTGCTTTTGCCTATGTAAGTCCTCTATATCTAACATTCACACACTTATGGATGCATCAGAAAGCATCCATCTGGAGAGCAACTTGGGGTTAGTATCTTGCCCAATGATATTTGGCATACAAACGGGAGCAGACGGGGCTCAAACCACCAACCTTCCGATTAGCAGGTGACCTGCCCTACTTCTTGAACAACAGCCACCCCTTAAGTACAAATGTACAGAGCAACCACTGCCATCTTCTGGCCGATAAATTCATCAAAACTATTGCTGTGTAGCTGTGGGGACAGATAAACGTAAAATACTACAACTAACACGACTAATTTATTAATATGTGTGCCTTTAAAAATGTCTGTGAATAACTGGACGTTGAACTCTGTCACTCCCAACATGTGCAAATGTGACAAACATCAGGGCACGATTCCGCTTTTTTGCTGCTTAGCAAAGGAAACACGCTAGTCTTCATTTGGCAATCTACTCATCGAGAGGAAGTTGAAAGCATGACTATTGTCTGAAGTAGACTATCAGGTCAATTCTAATCTGTCATGGCTGAAAAAAGAACACTTTTATGAAATATTCTCAGATTAAAATGTTTATCAGAAATGTTACAGAATGAGGCAAAAAGGTTAAAAATGCTCAAATCCTTATATTAAAGCAGCTAGACAGATCTCTGATGAAGTTCTCCTTGTGGTCATATAAATAAATAAATGAAAGATGCAATAACAGGAAATAACAACCACTGTGCTTTGTCTAATCATAATACCACACTTACAGGCGGTTTGAATTTATTTATTAATTTTCTCTTTGATGGAATCAACAAAGTAATTGAAACAAACTGTATTTTACAAAACTGAGACATTATTTACATATAGAATTTTTTATTGGTTATTTGGCCCATGTCATTATGGACATTTAGTACATAACTTATAGCATTTCTATAAATATATTCACAATACAAACATGCAAAATTGGTAATTTATTAAGTTAGGCAAGTGTAGCACAGATATACTTGTTATTTTTTGTTGCAATTTCATACAAATAAACATCAGTGTTACAACATTTATTTTATTCAGGAAAAGAATACTGAGTACACAGGAGTATCTACACGGAGCTAACAGGCATTGTACAATTTCTCTGCCCAGATGGATTGTTTTCACACATTGTCATCAACACACCTATTTGATCTTTTGACTCAGATAGCACATGAGAGGTGCTGGTCTGATTGCTGGGTCTCTTGGACACATAGGACACCTCCCTGTTGCCCTCACCTGGGGAGGTGCTCGAGATGTGGCGGAAGAGCTTCTGGATGCCTGTGTCACGGAGGGAGCTCCTGAAGGAGCGAGCTGCAAACATGTAGAGGATGGGGTTAACTGTGCTGCTGATAAAGACCATGGCTCCAGTGACAAAAGCCATAGTGGCCCTCACATTTTCCAAATGTTCTGCTACATCCTTGTAGGAGTTTTCAGTTGCCAGGATGATCAGCGAGAGGATATTTCCTATGTGATGAGGTGTCCAGCAAATGCCAAATGCAACCACGACACTGGCGATCAGGATGGTGGACTTGCGTTTGGATTTGAGAGTCATCCGAGTAATCCGGCTGCAGAGGCAGCCATAGCAGACCACAAGGATGGAGAAGGGTATTATGTAGCCAACCAGTGTCTCTAACAAGACACACACCAGTTCCTGGGTCACAGAAGTATATTCACGGTATAGGCAGTGATCCTCACCAGAATCGTTGTCAACTATCTGAGTTGGAATGACAGGTATGCTGAACAAGAGTGCTGCAGTCCACAGAACCAGCAGTACTTTATTCAGAGCTTGTTTCCTCTTCCAGTGAGCTGAAGCAAAGGGATATCGCACAGCCACAAAACGCTCCACGCTCATGAGGGTGATGAGGAAAACGCTGCTGTACATACACGTGTTGATCATGAACACCATGGCTTTGCAAGATACCTCCCCAAATATCCAGGAGTGGGCCAGAGAGTAGATCCACAGAGGCAGGGTGATGAGGACAAGCAGGTCCGCAACAGCCAGGTGTAGAATAATCACCACTGTGTGGGAGCGCTTTTTAACATGTCTCAGGATGGTCCAGATCACCAGCAGGTTCCCAGGAGCTCCAACCAGGAAGGACAAACCAAGGATCACACACGCCACCGTTGTCCCACCATCAAACTCTGAAGGGGCCATTTCCTCTTGAGAAGACAGCTGGTATGTGTTGTTCATGCTGCAAGTCGATGTGCTGACTGTGGTGTCTGCATGAAAAGAAAAACAGATTACTCTAAGTCATCACTTCCCCTTTAAAGCTGCGTGGAAAGCTCAGGAAAAGAGTTTCCTAACAGGGCTTTTTAAGCAGAGATGACTCATGCATGTGCCAGAAGTCCATCACTTCAGGTTGCAGTTTAGTTTTTAAAAAAATGTAGAAATGTGTTTATCAAATACTTTTAAACAAACTGATATGATATTAATTTGTAAATGGATGAATAATTAATAAATGATTGACTTTGCTGTATCAAGGGAACAACTCTGCACACAAAAATTACTTTAGCTTGTGAAACTTTGATAAACTTTTCTGTTTCACCACCCCCGTGGTTCTTAGATTTTTGTTCTGCTTTGTTGCTACATCATAGGCCAAAACAAAAGTTCATATTCAGAAACTGAAAAAAGTTCACACTCCACACCTTACTTTTTTTTTTTTTTGTTAAAACCTCAACGATAAAAACAAGATTAAAATAGAAAATGACTCAATTAACAGTCATACAAAGCAACAAAAAGCTCTTCTTCTGTTTATTTTCCCTGACTTTTGTTTTTTTTTAATGTTACTTTCACTTCATTTTTTAAACTTAGCTGTCTTACCCACAGTTTGAGCACCACTGTCTTAGACTTAGAGAACCACTAGCACATACAAAAACTAGCAGATTATGAATTATTTCCAAAAACATTCTACCTTTGTCACTAAGGAATTGTAAAAGTAAAATTAAAATGGATTCTCTGCTGTGTATTTCTGTTTTTGTTTCATTTGCAGGTCTTTACATGGCACGCAGCATTACTGGAAAAGGTATTACCTAATATTTAAACAACAGAGAGATTCTCAGCTTTCATTTCAGTGAGCCAAGAAATATTCATCAGCTTGCTAGGAAAATATGATGAAGGATGATGGCACATATACGTGAAAATATAATTTACTTACAAACATGTTCAGACATTAGACTTTTTCAAAAGACTATACGTATGGTTGACCAGAATTAATGGTTTTGTTTCAGTATTTGGCAGAAATAGTGAAGAAATTGTGCATTACATTTAAGTTTGATAGAACGATACAGTAGTCACAGCAGTCAAAATGACATTTGGAGCAGTTTTCAGTAGCACTGTTTTTATTTTTTCAGGTAGGATAACAAACAGAACACCTTACACAATAGTGGACAATATCAAATGTTCAAAAAAAAAAAAAAAAAAAAAAAAGAATAATTATCACAGACATTTCTCAAAACACAAGTTCAAAGTTATGTATTTTGACTGCATTACGTGAATTAAAAAAATATATATACATAAAAAACAATGGAGGAGTACAACACATGGCAATAATATGAGTACATTTTCATTTAATCCTTCATAATTAATAGTAAATGACAAGTGTCACATTTTACCATCATCACAGTCTTTCACACACAGTCAGATAGCAGCTCTTCTTTTGTACTTGCTGCCCTCTGGTCTGTCTGCTGTTGCACTGCCAGCTCCCTCACTTTGTTTGTGTTAGTGGCTATTTCCTTAAATAGCCTCACTAGTCGGGACTCTTCCAGACTCCCTTGTAAGTTCTTTGCAAATAAGGTATATAACACAGGATTTACTGAACTACTGATGAAAACCAGGGCACCAGCTATGAAGATGATAGGCTTTGATACACAGTCGTCGTCAGTGTCTGGCCAGCTTAAGATACAAATCAGATCAATAATGTTGATAACGTGGTAAGGCAACCAGCACACTGTGAAAGCAATCACTATAGCATGGATGAGAACCATGGATTTCTCTTTTAAATTGAAACTCATCTTCTTGATCTCTGCAGCTACTAGACAGTAGCAGATACTTAGAACAATGAAAGGAACTATAAAGCCCAACAAGGTTTCTAGGCAAAGGACGATAATTGTGTTGGTGTCAGAGTTTAATTCCCTGGTGAAACATTGCACATTTCCATCAGTTTCTTCCAGATTCTGTGTTAAGGCAGGCACTCCTAGAAGGAAAGCAAGCAGCCACAAAAGTACAAGATATATTTTTATATTGCTTTTTGTCTTCCAGCGCATCATCAGAAATGGATGACAGATGGCAAGAAAGCGCTCCACGCTCATAACAGTGATCAAGAAGATGCTGCTGAACATGCACACAGTCACAGTGTACACTAAGGTCTTGCACAATACCGCTCCAAACACCCAAGTGTGAGCCAGAGAGTAGATCCATAGAGGCAGGGTGATGAGAACCAGCAGGTCTGCAACAGCCAAGTGCAGAATGATCACCACAGTATGGGAGCGCTGCTTGACATGTCTCAGGATGGTCCAGATCACCAGCACGTTCCCAGGAGCTCCAACCAGGAAGGACAACCCGAGGATCACACACGCCACTGCTGTGCTGCCATCAAACTCCTCTGAAGGAGACAACTCAACTGAGTGGTTCATGCTGCAATTTGATGTGCTCGAAGTGATTTCGGTATCAAGAGCAAAATAAGTGCTGTAAAAGCAGGATTCATTTCCTCTTATAGCTAAATTGAACAGAAACTAAAATTCTTGCATGACCCTTTAAAGCAACATGTGACAACATGTTGTACTTGTCATAATTTCCATAATTCCATCCCTAACAGGAGGGACAGCTTACAAGAAAGGGATAATTTTGAGTACTTAAGAATCTTATCACACAGTCATCTACAACAACAAAAACCAGTTCTGTTTTCTTACCCTGTGGTTTTTTAGTTTTAAATTTACTTTTAGAAAAGTGTCAGTTCCACCTTAACATAGGCGGCAGATTTATCATTTTGTTATGGCACTTCTTTTAAGTTAATGCTGGATGTGTGAACATCATTTTTATCTGACACACTTTAAGTGTAATTTCAATGTGAGTTTCACAGAAAATCAACACTGATTGTTGCAGTTTGTTTGCTTTTTAGATTTTTGTTCAATCATTGGCTATAGCTAAAATATGGATGTCAAAGCAGATGTGAATAAATGAAATTCTTATCCTCTTTTAGATGATTATATTTGTATTACACTTTTACACAAGCATTACAAGTCTGCCATGTGATAGACGATTATTAGAAAAGGAGTGGCCTAATGTGTAAAAAATGAGGGGAGACTGTCAACTTTAACTTTAGTAAATCAGAAAAGATTTGTCAGCCTTCTAAGAAATGATGATGAGTGATGAATACACATAAGGTCAACCATACACCAATCTGGGATAAGAGTATGACAACTGATTATAGCGTCATCATAGCATCTGTTAGTGGGTGGGATATATTAGATTAACTAGATTACTTGATCCCCAATGTTGTGCCCTCATAAACTGTGTTTAAACTGCCTTTTAACTATGGAAATTTTACAAATCACTCTTTCTGTATGTATGTCTTCCGAAGGCAATAATTAAAACCTGTAGATACATAATTAGAAAAATATACCTGAAGATGTCACTTGTTGCTAAATTTGTAATGACAAAAACTGAGCAAGTTTGATAAATAGGTTTTTATCAAACTGTAGTTAGTTTGGCAGAAATGTTAAACTCATGAACTGAAACTAATCACACGTGTGAGGTCAAATCATTTCTCATAACAGGTTAACTGTAAACGGAAACAGAGTTTAAAGTCAGGCCATTACACAACTGAAACGTTTTTTTGACAGTCATAGTGAAACTAAATCCTCAAGCGGATCATAATAACAGTGTTAAATTAGAACACCTGTACTGTGCTGTATTAGTTCTACAACTGATTAGGCAATAATATCATGTTAAACCTGACTTTCCTTTTGGCCCATGCGGTATAAAACTGTGGTGGAGCTGGGGTGACACATGATAAATTGCCTTTTTAAATTCTGCTGTTCTGGCAAACTAACCACATGCCCTTGTTGCAGGGACTTATTTGGTTACATAATCAATAATCAGTAACCCCACTTCTTTTATCAGATTTATTTGAGGAAACTTTAACTAGTTACACAATTTATATAAAAGAACATGTATGGTAAATTTCTGAACGATGACATTATCTAAGCGTATTTATCTGTCTTAATATAATTCAGTTAAGAAAGAGTGACCTCCAGTGGACTTTGGGTGGTATTGTAAGTATCACCCAAAGTCAGAGAAAATATTTTCTTTTATCGTAACAAATAAATTCAAATACTTTAGGTATAAATATTTCCCTTTAATTGTACAACTAAAAGAAATCTCTTTTTTTTATTATAAATCTATTTTTAACGAATTGACTTTACATATGCCAAATGAAATTCCTGAAAACGCTATCACCTTATATTACCTTCAAACAACAAAACAGATCTAAGCATATAGCTTCAGTGCCGCAATTTCAAGGAAAACTATATTAAATATAGTTGAATATTTTTTCTTTGTGGACATTACCGATATTGCACAAAACACCTTGAAAAATGCAAGGTTAATGTGAGGTTAGTGTTTTGATATACACAACGCAGAAAACAAAGGTAAGATAAATGCTTAATTTATCTTCAATTTTGATTTTTTTTTATTACAGCCACTAAAAAACATGAAACAAAACAAGCATACAACAAATAGATTAAATATGTAGAAAGGTATACAGTTAAGTATGTGAATAAAGTATGATAAAACAAATGTCTTAATGCGGTAAAACGATTCTGAAGTCCAATAACTAACAATAAGTATACATTTAACTTTCAAATAACAACTAAAATATTTAAAAATTTCATACTAAATATATTTTTAAGAAAGAAGACAAAGAAGAAAAAGAATTAAAAAAATATTACAGGATATTAAGGGGCTAAGTGTAACAGTGTGAAATGTATAAACAATGCAGTGCAATAAAGTGTCTTAGCGTGTGTACACACTAAAAGCAGTTTGAAAGTACAACAAAATGGTTTAAAATTTTAAAATCATTGTACTATAAACACTAGCCTAGAGGTGAAGTCGTTTCTATTTTTGTTGTTTGCACCAAAAATACACCCAATCCCAAGAAATAACGTCTATTCTTGCGTGTTCTGGAAACTCCCACAGCTTACTCACTGATTTATTTTTCCAGAATATAATCAAAAGATTAAAACAAAATATATAAAAACATTTTTTTTGTAATCACGGGGAACGAGTTATTAGTTAAATTAAGCCGCTGAATGAAAATATTTATTTTGTAATGACCGTGACTTTAAAGTTGTCGTGATGACGCTGTTACGCTGCGCAGACGGGAAGCCTTCTTTCAGCTTTCAGCCAGCTGTCTGCTCCGTGAAATAAACATGACGATGTTGTCAAGTATCGCGTTCCCAGTGCCACAGGACTAAAAGTTCAACACTGACTGCAACAGGGAAAGCCGGATATTGTGTTTATTTAAATCTGTGACAAACTGTAAGTGACCATTTAATACAAGTCTAGCGTTTGATGGTCGTTAACGGTGGCTAGCATTAGCTAACCACTAGGCTAAGTGTTAGGTAACATTAGCCAGATAAGTAACTAATGTTATGTGAGTGAACTCCCGTTTGTTCCGTAAAGGTGTTGCTCGTTGATGATGATAAGCCATTTTTACTTACTTTGACTAATTTAATTAATATTCCACTTAAACAAACACGGTAGTAATTATTGCTAAAAGGAAGTTAGCACTGCTTGGCGGCTGAGTATGGGTTAGCCATATAGCCAAAATGTTTAGTAAACGTATTTTTTTTTTGAGGGGGGGGGAACTAACTTTTTAAAAATTAGAAAGAGACATTTGCACTCTGTGTGTCCCAGTTGTTAAAGCACAAAATTCGTGCGTTGCCGAAATGGCTGCCATCACATCCTGTCTTTGCTCTATTTGCGTAATATTTACTCTTTGTCCCGTAAAGTTGGCCTAACGTCCCTACTGCCTTCACAGGTTGTTGGACTGACACCATTTTAACAAGCTGAGAAGTGGACTCGTAGCTTGCGATTGCAATGCCTCTGCTGTTTTTGGAGAGGTTTCCTTGGCCCAGCCTGCAGACCTACACAGCACTGAGTGTGGCTTTGCTTGCTGGTAGCATCTTCAGTGCCTACACCACAGTAACTGACCCGGGATTTGGGGCCTTGGAAACGGATGAGGCACAGCCTCCCACCGAGGTGGAGCGTGAACTTCTAAAGAATGATATTAGTAACACAGAACTGGCAACAACTGTCCTGTGGTATCTTGTCACAGACAGTCTCTTTGTGTGGGTGAGTGATTTTAGTGCAATGTGTGACGTGATGGTGATTATGAAGTTCATACAAAAACTAATGGTGACCTTATTATCTGCACACCTACAGGTGTTAGTGAACACATTCTGCTGCTCTTTGATGTTAATTGCTAAAATGATTCAGTACGTGGTGTTCGGCCCACTCAGAGTCAGTGAGAAGCAGGTAAGTCTGTGTTGTTACAGCTGTTTTTACTTCTTTCAAACAAGAAGCAAATGGTCACTCATCGCATTTCCTGTATCCCTTTTTGTTTTTTTTGGTTTATCAGCACCTGAAAGATAAATTCTGGAACTTCATTTTCTACAAGTTCATCTTCATTTTTGGTGTACTGAACGTCCAGACAGTGGAGGAGGTGGTCATGTGGTGTCTGTGGTTCTCTGCACTCGTTTTTCTCCACCTAATGGTTCAGCTCTGCAAGGATCGCTTTGAATATGTAAGTATTTCAAAAAAAAAAAAAAATCTAATCATCACTTTAGACAAATATGACTAGACTCATGTTACATTTATTGTCTGTGGTTATTTCTGTTTTATATCATTTGACTCCTTGAGCCAAGCTGTTTCCAAAAGTTTGTGTTTGTTTTTTCAGTCGAGCTTAACTAAACCTACTGTAACCTGGTGGGGATTAATTTTGGGCACTTGAGAAGAGACCAGTGTAAAAGAAAAGGGTGCCCTGGATTGATAAAAATGCAAGTCTCATCTTTACATGGGGTGCAGCACAATAATAGTATTATCTTAATTGTCGTGTTCCTTTTTTCATATTTGTTGGGAGCCAGACTTGAGAACAGCTAGATTTATGAGAATCAAGGGCTGAAGAATAAAGCAAATGTACCTAACCACTGACTTTCTCAGTTATCTAATCATAGTTAGAGTAAACTACATTAGCTAACAATGTTGTAGTTGTGTAGATTTCATGGGGAAAAGAAATGAGCAATATGTTTATTGGATATTGGATTAAATATAGGATTTAAGATTTTTTTCCCCCCATTTTGTATATGCAGCCTAAAAGCCTCTGAGATACACGTGTCATTTCAGTGGCTTATCGGAGAGTAGTGCATCACCCAGAGTAATTATGGGTGATATACGTTACTTGCTCTTTACCAGATATCTGCAAAGCTCTTTGAACTCTTGCTTGTTACGAAAGGAGTCACATGTTACTTAAGAAATATCAGTTAGAAACAGTATATCAATGTCCTTACCATATTACCCTCCTATTTGGATCATAGGAAATGGTCAGTGTGGCGTTAGGGAAGCTCATGGATCATGAGCTAAGTGGCAAAAGTGTACATATACAGGAGAGTTTTTGTTTCTGTGCTTTAAAGGAACACAGTTTTTTGTCATCTACCCTCATTTTGTTTTGTGTGTGGGTTTTTTTTTTTTTTTTTTTTAGATTTAGATTTTCTATATTAGATATTACTTCTGCGCTTTAACATGGGTACTGGTGCCAGTCTATTATTTTGTATGTATTACAGGGGTATGCTTTCTGTATTGTGTAATTCAGTATGTATGTAATATGTATGTAATAAATAGAAATCTGCCACAGCATAGATTTGCCACAGCAAAGCTTGGCAAATCTAATTCTCTTCCTACCTAACTGTTTCTGAATATTAAACACTAAGCCAGATTTATCCACCTGAGCAATACTTCTGTACACTTTCTATAAATGCTTATTTAAAAAGTGTGCTTTCCCTCAGTAGACACAGTGTAACTGTACTCTTTTCAGCTTGGGTTCTATTAATAGCTTTTTATACTGGGATGTTGACTGTGACTACTGATACAGTTTCAGTTACTACGCTAACATCTCTCTATCAGACTGTGTTCTGTATGGTGGGGAAAACAAAATATCACATTTAAATACCTTCTTATAAGTGCTGACATTTAAAACAACGTTTAAGTTGTTTTAAATGTCAGTTAGACATTCAAAGTTAGACGTAATGTAATGCTGGCTGCCTTAGTATACTAGAAGGTTATTTCAACCTGCCATATTGTAAACATTTTGTTTTGATGTGATTGTGTTCCTCTTGCTGTTTTTGTTTCCGTCTTTCAACTTTAACTGTAAATTTAGTTGGAGGTAGTCCGTTATTTGCCAGCTGTTTCCCCTTTCTGTCTTCCTGTCACTGTG
The DNA here is from genome assembly GCF_036321145.2 of Pelmatolapia mariae. Taxonomy (NCBI): domain Eukaryota; kingdom Metazoa; phylum Chordata; class Actinopteri; order Cichliformes; family Cichlidae; genus Pelmatolapia; species Pelmatolapia mariae. The sequence continues at coordinate 28,609,887 of NC_086227.1, read as the reverse complement.
GTTTCTTGCTTTGGGGTGAAGATAAGAAATGCAGGTTGTAGTGCTGAAGGTTTAGCTTGGAAACCTTGTGGTCTTTGTGATACCGAGCAGCTGGTTTTTATATTTTTTACCTTAGTTGTAATCTATAATAATGTGCAAATTTTTTGTTATTTACACTTTGCTAGAAGTTTAGTTGTGCTAGTGCTTAGATATTTAGTGGTTGTGTGAGAGGCGTTTTTATTGATAGAAAAGGGTTGTGTAATATTTAGAAGAGAGTACATGCAGGATTTTCTCTCAGTATGTCTCAGTAAAAATTGTATGTTACTGAGCCTCTTCAAACTCTTGTCTGTAGCCAGTGGCGAAAAACATGAACTCTTTCAACAGCATGTTTCATGAGCATCTAAGTGAAATTTTCCACTGTTTTGACAAATCATTGTTATACTTCCTTTGTCTACTGATGTCCACTAAATTAATTTATAGCTACGTCTTTTTGGTAACAAAGTTTCACAAAAAAGTATTGCGGTGGGATTCAAAGGCCATCCTGAGGAAATGATCTTTAACCTGCATAAACACTGAAAAGAAATCTTAGGACATAAGAAGCACAGCATACTCATTTACCTTTGTTTTTTGTTTTTCCCGCCCCCACAGCTGTCTTTCTCCCCATCCACACCTATGAACAGCCATGTGCGTGTGCTCTGTCTGCTGGTCTCCCTGCTTCTGGACTGTTGTGGCCTAGCTGTGGTCTGCGGCCTCCTGGGAGCTTCTCATGGCATGCACACGCTCTCCTTCATGGCAGCAGAGGTGAGAACTTGGAGCCAAGCTGTGGGAAAGTTTTGGCCACACTTTGCACATATGATTATGGATTTTTTTTTTTTATTTATGTCATTTAAGCTTTTGTTTAGGTGCAGGTATTTATTTATACACATTTGCTAACTACACTTCTCAGCACGCATTTGCTTTCTATTCTTGTTCAACCCAGGATCGTTTGAGAATAATTGGAGCAGTTATCGAAAGTGAAAAATACCTTAATTTTCATGTAATTACTTAGTAAAATAGGTGCTCATGCTTTGTGGATGATATCCCTCCAGAGGACAAAATTGGTTTTACATTTTTCAGTATCAATGCGGTTCTTTGATGAACTTAGAAACCAATTAAAATGTGACACTGATTCACCACCACAGAATTATAAGAGTACTTTTTCATGTGTGTTCCTTCTTGCTGGTGTTGTGCATTCTGGCTCATGTTTATGTTTCCTGAAGAAGCAGAAGCATAATCAGTGTTTTCAGTTTGCAGCTGCACTTTTGTGAGTGAAAAAAAATTCTTATTTGCTGTAAAAGCTGTCAGCAATGTTGAATAAATAAGAGTTTGTCTGTGAGTAAACAAAACCACTAAGTTTAGAGTTTAGTGTAAATGAGAGTTTAAACTAGCTCTTTTAGACTGTAATGTCTGTGTAGAAAGCAGAGCACAACAGTTGCATCATTTTCACATTTACTTTTTTCCTCAGTGTCTGCTGGTGACTGTGCGCACTGGACATGTCATCATGCGGTAAGTCTCTGTGCAGCCTCATAGACACACTGCAGCATGGATGACAGCCTGTGCAAATTTGGAATCGGGGATAATCTTAGCACATAAAGCTGTTTGTTTTCCTCTGGTTCCATTAGCTCTAGTATAAAAGGCTTGTTAGCGTAGTAACTGAAACTTGAGTCCTTGAGAGGGTTCCTAATATTGAACTACCACCAACTCTGATGGGCCAAGGTCCTGGATCAGTACTGGATACAGTACTGACTCCCTTGGCTGGTAACAGCTGTCTGTTGCAGTACAGTTGTTTGGTGCATGGAAAAATAATGTTTATGGTGACTTCCCTTTAAAGATGTTTCTTTATACCTTTGCAAGTTTTGTTTTTGAGCTTTTGATTACTTTCACTCACTTAACTAAATATATCTTATGATGAAATCAGAGCCGTATCATAACTCTTCTTTCTTTGTTACTCAAAACAGTTCTGTCTCAACCTTGAATTTCAGTCTTTTTGGTATTATTGTACCACATACAGTATATTGTTGCACATTTAATTTATTGCAGTATGTTGCCTCCACCGATCTTCTAAAAGTCACCAGCATTTCATGAGCTGAAAGAGCTGTGTCTTACTCTTCCAGATACTCAATTCATCTCTGGGATTTGAACCATCCAGGGACTTGGGAGAGTAAGGGGACATATGTCTACTACACAGACTTCATAATGGAGCTGGCCATGCTGTTTCTTGACCTAATGCACCATATCCATATGCTGGTAAGATGCAGTGTGACTGAGTGTATGGCTGTCATGTTCTGAACAGTTCCTGTCCCAGTGTGACTTTCTGATCCACTAATCTTTCACCTTTGTGTGCACATTTCACTTATTAGCTTTTTGGGAATATCTGGCTGTCCATGGCAAGCTTGGTTATCTTCATGCAGCTGCGATATCTCTTCCATGAGGTGCAGCGCCGTGTCCGCCGACATAAGAACTACCTGCGTGTCATTAATAACATGGAGACAAGGTTGTCTTGCCTCCTTATACTTGATTCTTGTGTGTGTGTGTGTGTGTGTGTGTGTGTGTGTGTGTGTGTGTTTGTTTGTTTTTTTTCTTTTTTTTCAGTCTTTTGCTAATCATTACTTGTTTACTTAATAGTTGCATATACTATGAACTCTGTGCAGATTTGCTGTTGCTACTGCAGAGGAGCTGGCAGCCAATGATGATGATTGTGCCATCTGCTGGGATGCCATGCTTACAGCACGCAAACTGCCCTGCGGTCATCTCTTCCACAAGTAAATAATTTTACTTTTACTGCTTATAGTTGGGATTATTTGCCTCTGCTTTGAGGTGCTATACCCTAGAAATAGTACTTGTCAGTATGTGGCCTATACTGACACAGTTGAGTTGAAATTCCACTTGAGAGATTTCAGGCTTAAGTTGCTTTACTTTCTAATGTCTGGAAAATTATTAGGGATATCGTTATGGTTTTGGATTAAAAATAAAAAAATAAAACAAAAAAACTATGGCTCAGGCAAACATCTACAGAATATACTTTTTATACTTACTGAAAGGGGCATTTTTGGAGTTGTGTTATTTTATCAAACATGAAGTTATGCAATGCTTTTTGTTGTCCAGCACATGAAGTAAAATTGAATTTGACATCCTTGTCCTGAGAAAACATTTGTGCTATGTACCTAAATAACAATGGCTAAAAGAGAGCCAAGGAGAATATCGGCATCCTGGATTTAGCAGGACTTAAAGGCTGAAGCTTCCGTTAGGGTAGTTCCCAAAATCCTTAAAAGATTTACATAGTGAAGTGTAAACTAGACTGCACAGCAGTTCTTAGCTTTTGTAGTAGAGTTTGCTTATTTGAATGTTTATTGCTGTGAGCTCTCTGATATACATTCTTAGCTTCAGTAAGATGCCCTGCATAGAGCCTAGCTGTAGAAAATTTGTCCTGACCCCTAAGATACATGTCAAGTTTTCAGACTGGCAACTTACTTAGGGTATGTATATGTGTTTCTTCAGCTCTTGTTTGCGCTCATGGCTTGAGCAGGACACGTCGTGTCCCACATGTCGGAAATCCCTGAATATTAATGGGGATGGGGGCCAAGCAAGAAGCCCGCAGCAGGGTGGGGGTTTGGAGGACAACATTGGCCCAGTTGGAGCCCCCCCAGATGCCAGACCACATATCAACCAACACAATCACTTCTTCCACTTTGATGGTAAGGGTGCTGGACACGTGACCTAAAACTGATGGGCTCTGTTTCACAGCTAAAATTAAAAATCCATGCATTTGTCTTACAGGATCTCGTATCGCCAGCTGGCTGCCCAGTTTCTCAGTAGAAGTAATGCATACTACTAACATCTTGGGCATTGCTCAAGCAAATAACTCCCAGCTTATGGCTATGGTGAGTTCGAGTTTACCGTGTAATGAAATTTGTTGTCTTTAAGAGAAAGGATACAGACTGCAAGTTGAGGCTAATATTTAAACTTGTAAGATCTTTTTAGACAGTTGATGACCTTAAAACTTTTGTTACGTTCTCCTAAAAGGTCCAGGGGATGTGGGCAAAGTAACAAAAGGTTTCTGGGTTGAAAAAAGGAGACGGGAAAGCAGCATTGTTAAATTAAACGGTTTCATTAATGTTTCTATTAGTAATTAAACTAACAGAGAGGGACAGATGCTGAAATAGTCTTTTAAAGAAGGAAAACAACAAAACCCAGGAGTTGATCACCAAACTGAGAAGTTAAAAAAGAAAAAGGATCTCCGGCACGAGATCTCACCTTTCTCTCACCTCATCGTACTCTTAATGCTTATTAGAGTCAGCTGTACAAAAAGGGTGGCACCTAAGGCAGGAGAGATGCCAGGACACAGCCACACTAGGCCCTGCTAGGGCTATAACAACTTTATTTACATAAAATCACTGCTGCCATCTTATTATTGCAGCCTTCACTCCATGTCTTAGTCAGTGTCTATGACTTCAAATATTGCTTGGGCTTAAAAACAACTAAATTTAATGTAACATATACTGTAACTTATACCAGTGTTCTCCATCTCACTCTGCTTTTTATGTACTTGTGCTCATCAGGCCCATCAGATTCAAGAGATGTTTCCTCAGGTGCCCTCCTACCTGGTACTGCAAGACTTACAGTTGACCCGCTCTGTGGAAGTTACTACTGACAACATCCTGGAGGGACGTATCCAGGTGCCTTTCCCTACGCAGGTCAGTCAACTTGGGGTTAAATGTTAAGTGCAGTTTTTATTTACCATTGGAGGTCTGCAGACATGCCTTGCTCTTAGTTTTCCTTGTGTGTTTCTTAAAATTCACATCTCAAAATTATGTTTGTCGTCCTCTCTTAGGCCATAGAGCGAGGCCCTTTACAGGTTAATCCTGCACCAGATGAGCAGCCTGGGCCCAGTGGAGCAGCTGAGCAGGGTGAATCTGACAACTTGGAGGTTAGAGGAGGCCGCTTCTCTAAGTCTGCAGAGGAGAGGCAGAAGATGTTAAAGCAGAGGAAAGAAGAGATGCTTCAGCAAGCACGCAGGTTGTTCCTCTACAAATTGGAGTTTTCCACATTTTATATTCAAAATGTTTTTGTGAATGTGTTTGACTATATTTAGTCTTTAACTCAAGTTCTTATAATTTAATTAACTGTGTGCGAGTTCCAGGTTAGGCAGTCAAACTGTTCACCTTTACACCTGTACATAACACATTCAAGCTGTGTCACACACAGCTTGAATACACATAGATGCACAAGTTTAAACAGACTGTTCATGTTTCTTCCCTCACATGCAAAACACTTGTTTTACATTTTGATCAGTTTTCTCCACCATTTATTAGAACAGCCTCTCAATCTTGCTTCTGGATGGGTATAAAGAATCTCTTCTGCAGTATCAAGTGTATAACCGATTATTTCAGAGCTTATCTATACTGCTGTCTATGTCATTTTACTTCTGTGCCTGTTTAATACAGGGTTTTGAGATGAGTTTATATCACTCTTTCAACCAAGATGGAATAAATTGGATGTTAAAATGTCACTTTCTAAGTCTAAAGTGAGGAAAATTTAAGTTTCCCTTCCTACAGCTTGGCTGCTTTGCCGTTGTGGTGACAGTCAGTTCATTCAACTGCTTCCCCAGACAGGCTCTTAAACCACTGTTTTGTGCTGCAGCTGTCGATTGTTTGCTGGCCGTCTAATCACAGGTGTATTTTTATGGTGTCTTTAATAGGGCTGCCACAAACGATTATTTTGATAGTCGAGTAGTCACCGATTATTTTTGCGATTAGTCGACTAATCAGGTCATGCATCCATTGGACGTAAAACGTACAGCTTATTGCACCAGCGTGCATCTGCTCTTATATAACTATCATTAGCTTACAGCTTTAAGTATTTAAGGTATGTGCTAACTAAAAATAAAGACAAAATGATAGTTTATTAAATTTTAATGAAATCTGCAGATTGTTTAGGTGAAGTTTAATAAACTCAGCCGTCTGCTCCTTGCTGTCTAAAATATAACAGGACACCGGAGTATATTCTCGAGCATCTCACACTTCTGATAATCAGTTGTCTGCTTGACGTTTATTCAGCTGTTTAAAAACTATAACTTTAATCTCAGCCAAACCGATTTACTCAGGAACAAATAAAATACTGAAAAAGCCAAACAATAACATTTTTAAGTTATCTAAGTGACTTATATATCATGTTTAACCTGAGTAGCGAAAGACGGCGGTGGGTTTGAAAACTATTTGCCGGGAGTCCGGTGTTCTCACGGGCTCTAGTGAGCCTTGAACCCCGGCTAGCTATCGAGCTAGTGGGTAACAGACGTCTCTGAAAACATCAGCGCGCTTTTAAAAATATGTTGTGTCTTGATAAACTAAGCAGATATTTGAAATTTACACAGCTACATTCTCGCCTGAAAATATGTTAAACGTTTATTTTGTGACCCAGAAAGAATAATAAGAGTAATATTAAAACTAACTAGCTGCCGCCATTGTTGGAAACTGAGCAGGGTCGCGCTATGAATTCTGGGATAGGTTGGGCCACGAAGTATACACCCGACCCATCCTTCAAATCTGGGGAAATGAAGGGCGCATTTGTCGGAGTCTTCGAATTTGGACAGTCTTCGTCGTGTCGCTGTAACGTAATCGGCCTACAAATGCGGGCACAGGAGGATGCGGTTCCTGAATTTGGACACAGCTACGATATCGGACACTGCTTCTTCTTCTTCGAGGTTTAACAGCAGCTGGCATCCTTGTACATGCAGTGCTGCCATCTTCTGTTTCAGTCCATTATTACACTCTTAAATCCTACTACTTATTCCTGTGTCTTTTGGGATCTTACAAAGCTTCAAATGACACGTCGACTATTAAATTAGTCGTCGACGATTTTAATAGTCGACGTAATCGTGACTAGTCGACTAATCCTGGCAGCCCTAGTCTTTAATCTCCTCTGTTGTGTTAGTTGACTTAGTGTAGCAGGCGTGGTGCTAGTTCTTATGGAAATGGAGCTTTAGCTCACTGTTGCACACTGTCATCCTACAAAGCAGACCAAGGGCTACAATTGCAAGCTGCAGTCCAAGTCAAGTTGTGGGGCAATAAAATCACTGAAAACACTATATCCAGATAAACAGAATTGACTTTCTGGCACTGGAAATGTAGTATTGACTTATTTCTGTGTTTTTAAAAAAACAAAAAACAAAAAACCCCTAAGAACTCATATATTTGCAGTTGTGGACCTTACCATTTGTGGTAAATTATTATTTTTTTTTTAAGTATCTAATTCTAGGAGTAACATTGTGATAACTAATAGTAAGGATTACTGGTTCTCTGTTTCGTCCCCGTTCTTTTGGGTTTTCAGTTCTTGTTATTATAATCCTTACATGGTTTCTGCATCCCTGTAGGAAATATCTGAACAAAAATTCGGAGGATCAGGATGAAGATTTGCCTGGACTGGAGGAGGAGGATGGCCCAGAATTGGACTCAACTGTGCTGAGACGTAGAACCATGGCGGCAGCTGCAGAGAGACGTCTACAAAACCTACAGGACCCTGCGCCCTGATTCTGGCTTCAGCAGAAGGGTGTAGTACATTGATACCCTAAGAGGCACTGACAAGAGCTATTTCAACTTTCCCCCATTTGGTGTAGTCAATGGTCATCACCTATAAAACAAAACACACAAAAAAATAAAAAACCATTGCAGACATGGCCTTGGAGCGGTTTTGAGGCTGCCTAAAAGGGTGAGACTATTGTAAATAGCCTCTGTATCACTGAATTCAGCCTAGTATTTGGAATATATATTGATTGGTGCAAGTCATGAAATGCAAGGTTGCATTGCCCTCTATACATGTGCCACACAATGCAACCACCAGCTTCAATAGACAGCCAGCAGCTGTCATGATTCAGACTGGCTGTCAAAAAACGAGCATGCTTTGCGTTCAGAAGACTATTACAAGAAGATGTTTATGAGAAGGGTTTGAAGGTGTCATTGGTAGATAAAGCTGTTATATGGGTCTTGGTTTTCCTTTCACATTAAGCCCAAGGCAGAAAATTCTGTATTCCGGATGGAGGAACTCATCTGATGTGTCTGTGTGTTATTTTATGAGTTTCAACTGTGAATTAAGTGTAGGCAAAATAACACATTCTTATTTCTTACCTAGGCGTAAGAGAATGTCACTTTAGTATTGTTCAGCCTTTCTGTCAAATATGAATGTTTCTATCAGAAAAAAATGCTGCAAACAAAGTTGTTTATTTTTTTTCTTCTTTTTCACCCGCATGGGTTGTTTTCTATTTAGTGTGTAATATCACCTGTTGCAAACAGTTTGCATTTTGTTATTTAACAAGATGGGTAAATGGGCCTGTAAATCTTTTTTCCAAAACCGGTCCCTTTGCGATGCATATGCAGAAAATAGGGATGTATTACATTCTGTTCAATGAGTGTTACATGTGGTGTCTTTCCTAAAGGAACCTCTGCGCGGTAAAAATATCTCTTATTCTGTTGATTAATGGGTGTGTCGGTCATCTGTATCTGTTGAGAAAGGCAGAAATTGTCAAGTCTGCAACAGATGGACTTTCTGTGGTGCATTTTAACTTGCTTGTTTTGCCACCAATTCAAGAGGCTTCGTCAGTTTTATCGGTGAACCCTTTCTTCTTTTGCTAGAAATAGTGGTGCCTCTTGCATATGTAGCAAAACAAATGAAATTCTTAGCAAATAACTGGTTTTCTCCTTGTTTAAATATTCTGCAACCCGAATGACTGAGAATCTTCATGAATAAACTTATCGGGTTTTTTATTTGATTGGCCTTTGTCTACTTACATTGAATACTAGTTAAGAAATTACAACAGCGGGGGAACATAATCACCTGCTGGTTTAAAAAATAAATAAATAAATAAAAAAATTTGAAAATGTACAACTGTGCAAACTGAACGTAGCCCTAGAAGCTTTTTGGGTATTGGTATATTTCACTGAATCTGTAGCTGGTTGATGCATATCGACAGATATAATGATGAAGTGTGTTTGAATTCTATCATTACAGTGCAAAAAGGCAGTTTGGGGTGAGATATGCATGAATCTATAAAAGTGATTATGTTTTCTTCAACTTTATCCCAAAGAACAGCCCACAAACTTCCACTAAAGCTGAAGTGTTGTTATCTTTGTGTGCTCATTTTATTGCTCACTTTTTTTTTTCTTTTTTTTTTTTTGAGTGTTTTAAGAAGGTACAGCATAGGATTTTAGTTTAAAGACTTTAATTAGTCAACATGTAAAAAAACAAACAAACCTAAAACTGGACAGTTTGGTTTTCATTTTTTCATTCAGTTACTTAGCAACTTTTAAAATCCATGACATATTTTCCTATGCATGGATTACCTTTCATAATCATTAACTATGGAATCAGAATTTAAATACTTTTTTGGACTGAGCTTTCTGGTATTTTTGTGCCTAAATCAAGATGGTTCAGTTATGGATAATTTCTGTAAATCTTGTTTTTGTAAAATATGTTAATATAAAAGACTCAATAAACAGCTTCTACAGCTTTTTAACAAATGATGGTTTGTATCCTTTGTTTACTGGGTTTTCTTTTTCTTCTGTTTATTGAGACAACATGGATTTCTGGCTTTACTTTGCAGATGTAAACCTCCAGTCCTGATAGTGCAGCCTAACCTTTCAATTCCCAAGTTCAACAAGTGAGGTTGAGATTGTTAAATAGAGAAAAGTTTTCTTTAATTGGGCTGTTTTGCTATCAGTGGAAGTGGTACAGTGGTTGTAAAAAGTGGATGGAATAATAAGGACTACCTCCAGAATGATCAGCTTCACCTCAAATCAACAGCAAGATGGTTGAAACTTGGACAATAATGACAAGCACACATCAAAACTGGTTTTGGAACAGATAAAGCAGGCTAACACCAACTTTCTGGAATGGCCTTCCCAAAGCACTGACCTCAATCCTACTGAAAACTTGTGGACCACACTTAAAAGCCAGGTCTGTGCCAGGTGATCAACCCATTTAAATAAACTTTACCAATTCTGCCAGAAAGAGTGGACAGATATCTATAATGATTACATGTTAACTTCTGATCACAACTGTAGCTTACTGGATAATGTTTATGTATAATTATGAGTAACGGTGCTTCAGTTGTATTAAACAACACATACTGGCAGTATAGGGAAGAGTTAAAAATACTTATGCCATCAAGAGCTTTTTTCATCCATTTTTGTTCAACTAACATTATTGTTCTTAGAGTGCGGAGATGGAGATGCAGTCATATGGATCTGAACTACAGCTGGTAAACGTATTGCCAGTGGGCAATACATGTACAGCATAAACCACACCAGTATGTTTTTTGTGCTCCTTTCGACAGAAAACAACTGTATTTCTGTACAAAACTCTCATGAGAGTATACAGGCCCATCACAAAGCATGGATGCATGGTGTATTGTGGAAAACTATTGGCATCTGGATTTCTTTTAATCAATTGACGTCAGTGGGTTGCGCCAATTACCTCTGCATCTTTGCCACGTCATACACAAGGACTAGTGCCAAGCGGAAACGAATGCTGAAGGCAGCCACAGTGTTCAGCTCAATGATGTAGCTCAGCCTCATTCAAAACTATAGTAGAGAAGCCCGGCTGTCATTGCAGGTTACTTCACTGTGGAGATTCCGAGGGACCATCTCTAGCTGTGTTGGCTTTTACTTGGTAAGTAGCTGCCAGGTGGCTAACTGCTTAGCTAACGCTAAATTTATCATTTGGTATGAAATGTGAGGATACAGCTCCGACGCTAACTCGGCTGTATAAGTTTGCTTACATGAAGGTAGCCTCGTGTAGACGTTTGACAGTATAGGGGAAACACGGTTTACATACACCTGTATTTCGCCGGGTTAGTTGGCAAAGTAGATTTCAATAACCCAAGTTTCGTTTGGCTAGCTAACGTCACATTAGTTAGCTAAAGCATTGTGGTCGCTGTACTGTAATTTGTCTTAGTGAACGTGGGCAGTTTGCCCTTATTTCTTTGCCGTGCTCAACCGGGAAACGATTAGGCTTGTAAAAGTGTTATGTTTTATGGTGCTGCCATGGAAACAAGATTTAGGACGCCTATGGTAGAAGTAGGAAACTCTGTCGCAGAAAGTCCCAGAGTGACTCCCATCAGCAACAGCGACAGTGTTACCTTCTTCCCTTGCTCTGTAAAGCCCTCTCATATTACATATCCTGGTCAGGCCCTGGGTCCTGTCCTGGAGAACAGATCATGAATGAACACTAAAGGAAACGTATCATTATCTGTACGCGGGTGTGTCAGCTGGTTTGTCAACCTCTGAAGCATAGTTGTGAACCCTGAGGAAACGTTTTAACAAGTGAAACCGTCAGGTCAAAGTTCTGTATGACCAGAGCACACGCTCTTTCAGTCCAGGCTGATTTTTATGACTTGTATCAATCCATTAGCCAAATAAGTTCGGTACTGCTTTGCCCACATACTTTTTTGGGTGTGTGTTCCTGAACTCATCTCTCTGTACGTGTTTTCCATTCAGAGATTTTGGTATGCTGCTGGACGAGACTCCACTTTTTGAGCCCTCTCTGCTTCGGGAGCTAGACTGGAGCAGCAACACTGCCTCATTCTCTCCCCCAATCTCACCATGCAGTCCAGGGGAAGGCCTGGTGCTGAGGCCACTCTGTATGGCAGATTTTAACAGAGGTGAGTCTGTACAGCATAAACCACATTAGTATGTTTTTTTTCTTGGCGTATAATATGAAACATCTCAGAAATTCCCAGGAGATGGGTTAAAATTCAGAAATTTTCACTAACTCTTTATTCTTTTTCATTCCAGGATTTTTCAAGGTTTTATCTCAGCTCACCAAGACAGGCGATGTCACACCAGAGCAGTTCGCTAGTAAGTCATACTTGCCTTTTTATAAATATTATAAAAGTGAGATAATTTAGTTTGGAACATAAACTGTTAACTGAGTGTCATTTTGAATGACTAATTTTCAATTTAACACAACTATTGTTGTGTCTTAGACAGCAGATCATATATATTTAAAGAAATATCCTAGAAAACAAACTAATTAAAGTATGAGTGATGATTTATAAACACACATTTGTTTATTTTTTGACAGAGAATTTTGAGCACATGAAGAAGACTGGAGATTACTATGTCATCGTGGTGGAGGATACAAATCTGAGTCAGATCGTGGCCACGGCAACACTGATCACTGAACACAAATTCATCCACTCCTGTGCCAAAGTACAGTATACCCTACACAAATTTGTGTATATTCAAGTACACAACTGTTTGTTTGTTTTTTTTTCCTCCCTGTGTTTTCCTTATCACCAGTTACGTAAAAAAGTTACTGATTATTGTAGTGGTAATTACAAGACTAATATTTAATTATTAACCCAGTATATGGCCATAAACTGGTTAATAATTATTTAATTTATCAAATCAAAATGCACTCTTATTTCCTTTACTAGGAAAGCTCAGCTTACATTGTAGAGATACATATATGTTTATTAATCTTGACAATGAGTAAATTAAAATCGTATTTATTTGCAGAGAGGCCGGGTGGAGGAGGTTGTCGTCAGCGATGTGTGCCGAGGGAAGCAGCTGGGCAAACTGTGAGTCAAGAAACAGCTTTGGCTTGTCTTTAATATTTCAGATATTGCCCAACATATCAAAAGACAGTTCTATATTTTGAATAGTTTATAACTTGTGATTTCTGCTTTTAAAACCTTTCACTTTTCTTCTTTATCCCAACAGATTAGTCTCGACGCTTACTCTTCTCAGCAAAAAACTGAATTGCTATAAAATCACTCTTGAATGTGCACCCAAAAACGTGGCTTTTTACCAGAAGTTTGGCTACTCTGCGTCAGATGAGACCTACATGCAGTGTCGATTTTTTGACTGAGAACGGAAGTTTAAAAAAAACAACAAAAATCTGTTTTGGGAAAAACGGACTGTATCTTTGCACGCCCGGTGATAATCAGAACTTGCAGAATGTCTTAAGAACTGGAGCTTCCCGTGGATGAGGTTGCTGTTGTGTCACAGCTGAGTCATCCATGAACACTCATCATGATTTCAGCACACTCGAGTAAACATTTACGAATGTTCAAGCTCAGTGCAACACAATCCCTTGTCCTTTTGGTAACCGTGGCTACCTCACCAGGGTGGACCTGACATCTCATCATCTAGAAAGGAAAAAAAAAATACTATTTTCGTTCTTTAAATTGCTTAAAGTTTTACTTTTCCATGTACCAGTGAAAGAACCATTTATATATGTGACTTCCATGCAACTGTAAGTAATTACAGCTATGTGGGAGATCAGGATGATACCAAATGAAGTTATATTACTTATTATGTAAGTAAAACAATCTACAGGTAACAGACAACTCTACAAGGTAACTTCAAAACCAAATATGCTTTAAGAATTAATTGTAGATTGTGATTGAACTGACAGACGGCTGCCAGAAAAGCTTTTTTTCTTTACTTAAACTTGTTTAGAACAAAAGACTTGTTTCACTTTTTTTTGTTTAATCCTACTTGGTACAAGATGCAGTGTCATATAGGTTATGTGTAGCTGGATAACTAATCAAATTTAAATGACAAGAACTACGATGAAGACTGTTATAAAGTTTCACATTAAGTGAGGAAAAATATTTTGAGGTACTGGTAAGTTGTTAACATGCTATTAAGTTTTGACTTAAGTTGCCAAATGGGATTAGCATTTAAAGGTTTTTGTAATGGGAAGTGGGTAAAAATGATTTTTCTAAATTAACTCTTATTTAAGCTTTTCTAGTTAAGTTTTATAATTATTCTTTTATCCTGGAGAGAGGGGGCACATATTTAATGTAATTTATTTCAAAATGTGTAGTCAAATAAAATCATCTTTGGCCTAAGGTTGTTTCTGTTTTGTTTGTTTTTTTATTTCTACAAAAAAGGCAGATCCATGTTTTAACTAAAGACTTGATTTGAGATATTTGGAGTGTTTTCTTTTGGAGGTCAGGATGGTGGTGGAATTCAAAAACATTGGTATGCTTTGGTTGAGGTGGTGTCCGATTCCCCAGTTACATATTGAAGTGTCTTTGGGCAAGATGCTGAAATTGGTTGTAGGTGTGGCACTGTCCCACTGTTAGTCCAGTGTTGGACTGGCAACCTGTCCAAAGATGCATTTCTCACCCAGTCAGCTGGGATAAATGAAATCAGTTTATAAAAATGGGGATTTAGCTTCCATCATGCTCTTAATGCAATATTGTTTCAACATTACTGATGTTTAATTATCGAGCATCACTATAGAGTGACCTGCAGTAACTATTGTTGCAGAATCTTAAATGTGACTTATTATTGGCAATCTAATAAAAGCAGTTAAGGATAGCAGAAATGAGGACACAGCTGAACAGGACTCAGGACTTTATTAAGCAGTGAGTTTTCTATTCCTTACTATCCCATATTAAGTCTGATATTAGTTCATAACCCTATTACTCCCGAAATAAAGGCGTAGCTATTCCACTTCTCATGTCCTTAACTGGGCGATATCTTGGCTACTTTCCCTTTTGCCAACTTTCCCCACCTGTTCGTCTACACAAATTCAAGTATCGAAAGTGCATTATTGCAATACTGTCCCGCTGCAAATGCAAAATGCTTTAAATACTATAAAACTGCAAAAAAGAAAAAAAAGTCCCCCATCAGTGCATACAGCTCAAGAAAAAAGAAAGAAAGAAATGAGTTATCAAATTGTTCCCAGTCCCCTTTAGTACTCCATGTCTCAGACACGAGTAGTTCCTGTCCTGCCCCGATCCCTTCCCCTTAGAAAAAGTTCAAATATTTACATTTTTAATCCCATTAAAAATGGAAAAAAAAGAAAAGAATCGAGTGCACTCTGCCACACAGCAAACATTATCAGCAAAGCTCATCCATTCTGTGCAGCTGTGACCTGCATCCCTCCAAAATCTTCATCTTCCTCCAGGCTGCGTTTGCGGCTTCCTATTATAGAAAAGAAAATGAACGATCACAAAACAGCAACTCAAAGTCCGTCGCCCATAATCTCCAAACGTGAACACTGTCGCCTGTGCAAAGTGAAATCGCTGGGATTCAGACCAATAAATTATAACTGAGGGAAATTATGAGTCAGTCCTAGAGCTACACATGCCTGAATGTTATCTGTTTAATAGTAATAAGGTCCTAAAGAAAATATGAATGCTATGAGTTGTGAATCAGTCACAATGGTGCTAGCTTTTTTTTTTTTTCCCTAATGAAAGCCTTCTTTAAAGTAAAACTCGCATCATAACAAGCAGCGTTTTACAAATGAATAACCCACCATTACCACATTATCAGTTAATGATCCTGAGAAAGTCTGATAATGGATGCCAAAATGGCACAATGGACCAATCGACACTGCTTTGAATTCTCTTTAACATGAAATATTTTTTTATTATTTCCGCTGTGCTAAAACTGTAACCAAATGCTTTACCTGCATTGGTTCAGTAATAACAAGAAATAATGGGACGTGTGTCTCTTTCCAAAACTGGGTACGTTAAATACAAACCTGGCATCCCAGCTTGTAGTGAGAACGGCCTGTCCAACTGCACCGACATCCTTTTAATGGTCAGTTTGGCTAGGTAGATCGCTTCATATTCCTTTAAAAGCAAATCAAATTTAAATACAGCTGTAAAAATCACAGGAATGACAACAGCTACACAGTCGTGCCTGATGCTCCGACTGCTTTTCTCTTGGCTGACTTCTTACACGCTCAGTTAATTACTTAATGAAGCTCAAAGACTTTACAGTGGCAGTATTCGTAAGCCCATGCCACAATTTCTGCTTTGAGTTAATGAAGTAAAAAAATAACTGTGTGATAACACATTTACTTTAATTTGAAAACACAACAAGTACACATGCCAACTAAGTTAGCAAGCCACTTGTGTGGCCAGCCAAGGCAGACTAAAGAGAGATGATATATGGTAGTAAACATGGGAAATGTTTACTACCTCGAATGAGAAAACACAAGAAAGCAAAAACAGCAAAATGAACCAGTATAACAACACAGGCTGTAGTGATTCTGTACTTCTTCTGTGTATGCAACTTTTTATCCAATACCATCATATAAATGTTGCCTTTCTTTCAAAGGAAAATGAAGGGGGCACAGTGAATCTGCTGTAGTAGCAATATTATTAATACAGACTAATTACAGTCATGTACAGACAGTATGATTATTAGGTATTAGGCTATTCTAAAAGGTTAAAATATGAGCTTACCTGTAGCTGATGCACAAAGCCCACATTGGGATTAATGCAAAACCTCCTCTCCTGAACATGGCTGAATGCTTCCCTACAGAGTGAAATAGGAAAAACATGAAACCTCTGCAAGCAACAGTATCTCTACCAGCAACTGCTTTCTGTGCTTCTATCCAGTATATTTATATATTATAACAATTATGCTGCAGTCCACTTACGTCTGTGTAATAAAGTCAGCTTAGTTTTACAATGTGCTGAAATTGTAAGCAATACACTGTTGTGAGGAAAAAACACTCACCTGTATTTCATACCGAATGTTTCCATAAGATATGCAATCACTAAGGCAGCACTGAAAGAACAAATAAAAGTAAACTTGGTTACTTAAGTGGTACAAAAGGTGCATCAGTTCATGTAATATATTTCTTTTAAGCCACGTTAGAGAGTTAGACAAAGAAATAATGGACTTATGAAATTGTGGCAGAGCTGGAGCCCACATAAGTTAACTCTGGGCAAGATCCAGGGTAAGTCATGCTAAGGTTGTCCATTAATAATAGGACTTGCATGGACAGACTCAGGAAGAGCAAAAAACCAAAAATCTTTGAGCTTCTTGAAGGACGTGCCAAAGCTCTTCATTGGATGTTAACTGCCTTTTGTTGGGTTCCATCAAGATGATCTTACACTGCCTCAATAAAACTGAGCTCTGGGCTTTGGAGAAGGCCGATCCATGACTGATATTTTTCCACTGTGCGATTTTTTTTTCTGTCCAGGTATATTTTTTTTTACTGCACTGACAATGTGTTTGGAATCATTGACATACTAAAAAAATGAAGATGCTACAAATCAGACGCTTTCCAGATGGTATTGCATGACAGCAAATGTCAGCTGTGGGTAACACCACATACTGGATTTGACAATTTTACACAATATTCCTTCCTTCCTGTCACAATACGAAAGGGAATTTGTGTCTCTGGCTGGAATTGAACTGCTGACCTTTTGTGTAACCCACTACACTATACAACCACTGCTAGATGGTACAGCATGACAGATCAAAATCTGACAGTATTTTTCTGTGTTCATAGTCCCACCAGGGTCCTCGAGACCACTGGCTGAAATACAACCCCAAACCATTACAGAGCCTTCACTGTGTTTCAGAAATGGCTGTAGACACTCGCTTTTGCATTGCTCATCAGACCACCTCCAGAATTTGAACCAAAAATATCAACATTGGACCTGCTGACACTGATTTTCAGTCCAGTTCTTGTGTAATTTTTCTCTCTTAAAAATTGCCTTAAACAAAAAACAAAACAAACAAACAAACAAACAAAAAATTCCTCTGAAATTGATGAGATTGATGGGCTGGACTAAAAAGGAGTGAAGAAAAGCAGCCAGTTGCCAAAGAGGAAGTTTGAGAGACTATGAGAACTATTTCTCAAATCAAACAAAAAAAGAAGTCAAGATCAGTGGAAGCAAAATATAACGAAATGAAGGGTTGCTCAAGACTTTCGCAAAACTTTATCTTACATGCAATTTGCTCTGTAAACTGAAAAAATATCACATATAACACTTGCCTAAACAAAAACAGTACATGATCCAATCATATTTTAGAATTTCACAGCTTTGGCAGTTCAGTACATGATGCGCTTTAATGCACGAGGTGAAATTACAGCATACAGAACAAATGTAGTCTCACCTTCTTGATATCCCTGCATTACCATGAACCAGTACCTTCCCTGAAAGAGCAAGGAAACAGAAGATTATTAATAAAATGCCTTACACTCTAGGCAATACAAACAGGAATGGCATGCATCTTTACCTTCTGTTGCTAAGCAGCCATCAATGAATTCTTTAGTCTGTAAAAAAGAAAATTAAATTTTATTGTAAACGCCACACCTTTCAGCGAAAGAGCGCTTTCCCAGACAACACGCCCCACCTCTTTACTCACCATAGGAAAAAAGCGGATTATATTTTCCACTGGATTGTCAGCAATATCTAACACAAGGTATCTGCAAGAAAACGCATGATGAAATAAAACTCCCTGTTTCAGAAACATACCAATGTTGCGGTATGATCACAGAAGCCCTTACTTACCTAAACATGTGAGGGAAATTAGGTTTGATAAAATTGGCTTCAATGTCTTGGCGGACGCACACAATGTGCGTTATGCCGTGTCTTTCGAGAATTGGCAGCTAGACATAGAGGAATAAGTAAAATGAGGGTTGAATGCATTCATTTTGTTTGTGTCTCCATATCCAAGAGAAATCAATGAAATCAGTCCTCCAGCAACTACCTTGCTTTTCATCGCAGAAGAGTAGGGACCTAAAAACAGTCCTGGTAAAATCTCCTGAATAGAAAAATACAGCAAACATTAACACAACACAGGCACCAACATTTCTTCATCTTTAACAAAGGATTTTATATCTGGACACTGACATTTTACTGTGATCACTAGAAGTTTACACATACTCATCAAGGGCATGAATCATGGTAATTATGAGCTTTTAATGAGTTCTTGAGATGGTTGAAACAAACAAACAAAAAGAACTGAGTGAACAAGAATTAATTATAATTTTGGATTTTCCACTATTCCACACAAAGTCAAAAATATACATACACCCAACTAATCTTTGGTTAAATGTCCCTTATCAAAGTATACCTTGACTGGATGCTTTTGGTAGCCATCATCAAGCTTCTGGTAAATTTTTCCTGGATATTTGGCTGCTCTTCTTGGCAGAATGCATAGAGTTCATTTAAATTGGTTAGTTTCCTGGCACGAACTCTGCTTTTAAGCACTTAATTTTACATTAGGTTGAATTTGAGGCTTTGGAAACGCAATTCCAGAAGCTTAATGTTAGCTTGCTTTATACATTTAACAGCCCTGATGTGTGTTTGAGATCACTGTCCTGCCGGAACACCCAACGGCATTGAAGTTTTAACCAGCTAGCTGTTGATGATTCTGAGGGTACTCCTCCTCCTCGATTACTCCATCCACTAACAGTACTACTGGTAGCAAAACAGCCTCAAAGCATGATGCTACAACAACCGTGTTTGACAGCTGGTGCAGTTTTCTTAGGTTTGAAAGCCTCTGCTTTACTTCTGCAAACACACCTCCTGCCATTGTGGCCAGATAGCTAAATCTTTGTTGTCTGTCAATAAAACCTTTCTCCAGGGGGCATTTGGCTTGTCCATGTTGGCAGCGACAAATTGTTCAGTCCAGTTCATGGCAGGCTTGAGCCTTGATGGTTCCTGGGTTAATCCTGAACATCCTAACCAATTATCTCTCATTTTAGGGTGACAGTTCGGGTCAAAAGCAGTGATGAGCAGTCAGACTGGAGCCTCAGGTCATACAGGAGAATCACTTGGGCGATCGCTTTAAAGTCTCTTTGCGCTGTTAAACGACCCCAGCACTGATCACAACGATGAGGGGAAATACCTCCAAAATGCACAAACATTTGACAGAGAGCAAACAATTGATTTGCACAAATATAATGTTTTTGATATGCTGCTTAGTGATGGTATTGACTCTGACATTAGTGCTGATGAGCACCAAATGAGAATCATTAAGGAATCTAAATAAGAAGTGAACTCGATGAAGGAACCTGTTCACCCAAGTCATTACAGATGTATGCACCCATGAGGCGTGTATCTGGTCATAAAATGTACACACATCATCAAAGTAGTACCACGACAGCCAAACAAATTTGTATTAAAGTTTAAACAGTAACTATAATGATTGAAAATACAATTAGCTGCATTGTTCTGTCTCCAGATTAATGTTTTAAGAACTTTAAAGCCGCATTTACCATAGGAATAGACTAAAGACGTTCAACTGTCAAGATTAAACTTGCCACTATAAACAACAGACTCCTCCTTACACACCTGCATATCTCGTCTCATCGGATACGCCCAATCCTGGAAAAAAATGGGAATTTGAAACCAAGGTTAAAAGATGTGGCAGGTGTTCCTACCATAAAACGACAGCTGAATGCTAGCTTACTTTATGCACGTCGATTGCTAATGCTAGTAGGCTACTCAGTGCCGAAACGCCGCAAAAGACGAATTAAAAGACAATTTTGAGAATGGCTCTCACATTATCACACATTACATTAACACGTCACCCTCCCAAAAACTACATACACACACACACACATATCGCCCTCTACATTGTTCCCTGCCAGAAAGTAAAACTAGAGTGGAGGCTAGCTCAAATTAGCTGGTCAGACAGACACAGTGGACATGTCGGCTAATACAGGATCTCACCAGAAGGTCCTCCTTGGTATCGGGCAGAGACGGAAACTGAAGTTTGCTCTCCTCGTCCATCCTGTTGACCATTCGGCCACCGCCGGCCCGACTTCGCGCGCGGTATCGATGTTTCCTCGCGGCGGGGTTAGCTGAACAAACGGTACAATTTGTTTTGAGGCTCCACATGCATGTCCGCCATACTGCTCGGTCACATGCGTCACGTGATCCCGAAGGAGCTGGCCGACAGATGCGTGGAGAAACGGAAAAGGGGAAACAGCGTCGCTTAGCGGTCGTTTTGCGAAGCGCAGAGGTCACAGAGGAGCACCCCCAGTGCCACTGTAAAGGAAATATTTAGATTTGTGAAATTAATGAGTTAAGATAAAGACGTAGTCTGAGATGTAGTCTACGAGCTTCTGCTCACTGCTTATCGAAGGGCCTTTAAAGCTATTCTTTGAATGTGTCCGAACTGGCTAGGCCAGTCCATGACTAATAATGTTTTTCTATCTAGGTATGATTTTACTGTGATGTCAATGTGTTTGGGATCATGTCACGACAAAAAATGAATTTCTTGTTGATGAACTTTCCACATGACATTTCATTGTGGATCAGTATCTGAGAGTATTTCGCTGTGTTGCTAATTCCATAAATTTTGAGAACATTCCCAACAGCACTGGCTGAAATCCACCTCCAAACTAAGACAGAGCCTTCACTGTGTTTCACAGGTGGCGGTAGACACTCACTGTTGTACCACTCTCCTGACCTGCTCTGTACATACTGATGACAATTTGAAACAAAATTTTAACATTTAGATTAATTCCTCCATGAGACCTTTACTTACAGATTTTTGGTTATTTACGAAACCTCGGTCTTTTCTCCCTATTTTCCTTCCTTATGTTTTTTTTCTTACTAGGTTTTAAGCAGATGGATTAACTCAAAGGCCAGATCAAACTTTGTGTGATTTATTTCTTAAGAACATAACTTTTAGATACTGCCCCCCCACTTCTTCCTTTGTCCTCCATTTGTCCATTATCTTCGGATATTTTAAGGATACATTGCACGCCATCCTGAAATATGCCAAGTTTTTGTCTAACAGCTCTTTGGGAATCACGTTATCGGTGCAAAAATATTAATTTCTGTCTGCCAAACTGTGTTATCGTTGCCATTCTTCATCCACTGAAGAAATGGAAAGAAATGATTTTTGCTGGTAAGAAAGTGCCTAAAGATACAGTTTAAATTTGATTTTTTGCTAAGCTGTCTGTTATGCATATACACAGCACTGGTTCATCCCTTGAGTTAGGTGCTATTCTTACGGTCAATGTTAATAGTTGAAAAAAGTGTATCTGAAAATGGTCAGTCTAAAAATTAGTTAAAAAGCAAGCAGGTCCTTCAGTCTTTTATTATTTTCCCCCTCTTCCCCCTCCACCATGCACGCCTTGTTAATAATGACATCAGCAGTAACTGATAATGAGATCTGATAAAGAACAGAGCGCGTGGATAATCTGTAGATGTTTGTTTGGCGTCTCAGATATGGCATCTGTTTGTTGTTGTCAGACATTGCAGCATTTTGTGATTTTTTTGTTTACTGTCTGGTCCGTGGGTGGGGACAACACTTTCTTCACAGATCAGAGGGAGATGAGATCTCACCAGTCAACAAAGGCTTGTATGCGTGTGCGTGTGTGGGTTTTCTATAAGTGCATATGTTTGTGTGTCTGAATAATGTATCCTAGCTTTGCAGCACTGCTGGTCAGCATGGGTGGTGTAACCAAAAGTTATTTCTTATCAGGTGCAAGGACAGATGTGCCCCTCACTGCTGCTCCTCCACAGTCACACATACACCTTGAAGAAGAATCTTTGAAGAAAGTCCCTTACATGCACTTCCAGTTAAAACATTTTCCATGCGCATGCATCATCTTCTCTCAGCTTCTGCTTAAAAAATCTTTATCAGCATTTAATGAAAATAAACAGCTAGCGCCAGTGTCTCCCTGTGTGATGATTTCCCTGTGGTGCAGGCATCCTGGTGACAGGGGTTCTTTGATATTTGGCTGCTTCAGGCCAAATCACAAATCAGCAGCCATGCCAGATTCCTCTGGCAATACGTAGCGGTGGCTAGGGGGGCAGCAGAGCAGGAGTAAGAAGGAAATTAACACTTTCTTTTAGTATGAAACTTACATAATAAGGATAACGTTTTGGTCAGTATTTTTATACTGGAAAAGTCAGAAAATGTTTGGTTTTGGATATGTTAATGATTATAGTTGTGCATGTAATGGGAACTCCATATCCTCCTCTGTCACACCAACCGTCTGTGTGTCCTCCTTCACGATCCATGAATCTTCTCTGTGGTCGTTCTCTTTCCCTCCTCACTGGTACATATATGTCCACTATCCTTCCTCTGCACGTCCAAACCATCTCAGCCTCGTCTCTCTGACTTTGTCTCCAAACTGCTCAGCCTGAGCCGTCCCTCTGATGTACTCAGTTCTTCCATATAAACTACACTGCCATGCGTTTCAACATAACAAAGAAAAGTGTCACACAGTATGAAAAAAATAAAAGTATGTTTCTTTGGTTGAGGTTTTTAAAAATACAGACTTACTCCTGATCTTGATTCCTTGTGGTCTTTGATATGTTATGCTTTGATAACTTTAGTTTGAATTTAATTCAATTTAATATACATGTGAAACTTGTGTGTTCTTAGTAGTTTAAGGTAATCAATCAGAAGTCAGTTGACTTAATAAATCTAATGGGTCCTTTTTGTATTAATAATTCATTAATAACATCATAAACCATGTGCAAAGTAATAAAAGAACTTTTTGAGCCACAGTGAATCAATTCATAATTATAAACTTAAAGACTTATGATTCTAATCCTTGATTCTTTTAAGCTATGTAAACTGATTTAGCTGATTGATCTCTTTGAGTCACATATACACTCACCGGCCAGTTCATTAAGCACACCCAGGCAGCAGCGAGTTGTGCCCACTTTAGCCTTCAGAACTGACTTAATTCTTCATTGCACAGATTCAACAAGGTACTGGAAATCTCTTATTCCACCACATCCCAAAGATGCTCTAATGCAGCGGTCCCCAACCTTTTTTGCGCCACGGACCGGTTTATGCCCGACAATATTTTCACGGACCGGCCTTTAAGGTGTTGCGGATAAATACAACAAAATAAAACTAGTACCGGTACCGAAAAAAAGAAGATTTATTCATAACACACGTGAAAAGACCCAGGAAAACCGAGTTAACGATAAAAACGATAACAAAATAACGCTGAAAACCGATAACAACCCTGAAAACCATACATTTCACACCTGAGCCTCAACTCTCGCAGCCCGGTACCAAACGACTCACGGACCGGTACCGGTCCGAGGCCCGGGGGGTTGGGGACCGCTGCTCTAATGCAGACCTTCCCAAAGTGTGGGGCCGGCCCCCTAGGGGGGGCGCAGAGCCATTGCAGGGGGGGGCGCTTAGATACTGCTAGCATAATGGACAGGTTTTTTGACGGGGCTCCCACACAAATGCAAAGCATGAGATGAAGCACAGCTGAATATGTTTCCAAACCAACTTCATTCTAAGCCAAAGACTAGAAAATATGGTGAAGCATATCTACCCTTTGGCTTCACCTGCATAAGTGCCAAGGTAGGTCTCCCCTGCATAATTGGTTTTCCCTGCATCAGGAGCACACGCTGCGCTCTCCAAATCACGGACAAACAGTATCCCACATTTTTGATTTTTAGTTCACAAACACTTCTTGTAATGACTAACTACTCCTGATATGTTCGAGATGTTAGCTCTTTATACAGTAAAGTTACAGTGGGATACATATAATATCAGGAGGGGACATTTTTCTTGTAAAACAAAGGGGGGCCCAGCAAAAAAAGTTTGGGAACCACTGCTCTAATGGAAGGAGATCTCGTGACTGTGGGGGGTCATGTGACTAACTTTTCAAGAAATTTGTTTGAGATGATTTGAACTTCTAATAATAGGATGGACATGGTCAGCAACAAAACTGAGGTAGGCTGTGATGTTTAAATGATGCCCACACTATTATGTCACCACCAGCAGACATACCACCAGAACTACCAAGACAAAGCAGGATGGATCCGATGCTTTCATGTTGTTCAGGTTTTGATGAGCCTGTGTGAACTGTAGCCTTAGTTTCCTGTTCTTAGCTGACAGGAGGGGAGGAGCGGCTGATGTAGTCCTTCTGTTCCTGTAGCTTATCTACTTCAAGCTTCAGCATGTGTGTTCAAAGATCTTCTTCTGCACACCTTGGGTATAAGAATAGTTATATGAGTTAGTTGCCCTCCTATCTGACCTCTGACATCAACGAGGCCAACCCGTCTGGAACCGGTTTTACTTAAATCACCTTTCTTCTTCATTTTCGTGCTCAGAATGAAATTCAGCAGGTCGCATTAGCCATGAACTAAAAGCTTTGATTTACGGCCTTTGTGTGAAAAGTGTATAAAGACATTACTGGAATTGTGCAAACACAATACTTGCTGTATATCTCACCCGCTGGGATGGATACAAAATCAGTGGGAGGACTTTACCTCCCTTTGCTAACTTTTACAGTTAATAAAGTTAAAGGACTGCAAAACATACATTTTCAATATTAGTTTATTCACTCAACTTCCAGTTACAGGTTATGGGCCAATAGTAAGACCACAACATAAGCTGTCTTGTGACCTTTAAAACTCCTTTTCAGGTCATAGTCATCACATAAATCATCACTGTCTAATTGAATGTGAGCCACTGTCATTTCAGTGGAGACCACTGTCTACGTCGTTGCAGAGCCTAATGATGCTAGCATAAGTTGCAAGCCAATAAGACAGTACTTAAACAAACAACAAATATATTAAAAAATAATTATACCTTGTTTTTTTTTTACGCAACAGAGTGACACTGCAAACGCTTTGAGATTCCAGTGTCACTCAGTTGTCTTAGATTAAAACTTGTATTTAAATCTCTGTCAGCCGAGGAGCTCTACCTTTGCATACAAAACAGAATATAATGTGCTTTTATTTGTCAGAAATGATTCCATGCTGAAGTAAACTCATTAATGGTTAAAAAGCTGGATAGCACTTTCTTTTCATCATCAGAACATTTATTGGATGAGTGAATATAAGAAAACTCAAGGACTGTGGGTGGATCAGCCGACATTAGCCAGCGTATGCGCTGGTGAGTCATTTAAAGTATGACTCCAAAGTAAAGAGGTGAGAGGATGCGAGAAACTTCAAAAGATCACACAAATTTCGGAGCTGATTATTTTTAATAATATAAACAAAACCCTTTTCTCGTAGGGTTTGCACCAAAAGCAGCTCGTAGTTCACCACGGCAAAGGGAATAAAGTGATCACTGCAGGAGAGAGCACTGATCTGACAGTATATATTTTTTAATATATATATATATAAAAGATAAAAGTTTGACCTTAGACATTATATGTACTCGTATGTCATTCAAAAGTTTGACTATGAAGAAAGAGAGGATTAAGGAAAAGTGTATGTTCAGAGTTGGGGTATGGGATCTGCCAGTCCATAGGAAACAGTGTGGAACTGCCTCAAAATAACCCAAAGAGCCCCGATGGCTGCCTGAACCTATCTCAGCTATCATGCATTTTAAATTTAATGTTATTTAATATTTTTTAAAAACATTTTAAGACAATGGTGTAACTTCAAATTAGCCTGGAAACCTGTTAAATGGTATGTTATTAGATCAAGCCACAAATCTGATTCTATCAACCCGCAACTTTCTCTTAGTGTTTTCTTTCTTTTTATCAAATCTCTGGTTACAGTTCCCTTCCTCAAATCTACATTCAGTCTCAATGTAGATTTCCTCCTCTCTCTATCATCCATGCCCTGGAGCTAAAAATAGGAAATTATGAAATAAATTTGTCTGAAAAACTGTTTATTCCAAACAACATCCTCAGAGGTTAGAAGGGCATCTAGTAACATTAAGCACTGCTACAACATCAACCTGATGTTTGGTGTACGCTTATTTTAAAAGCAACATATAACAAGTAATAAATGTAACACTAATTAAGTTTAAATTCTCCTTCATTACAGTTTATTACTTACATTCACAAGTATGCATAAATACATCCAGCCTTTAACACAGACATCACCCAGTGCCATTGCCCCAAAGAGATTGACATTCATGACAGCACATTCCACTTTTGACAGGCACCTGCTCTTTAGAGATATACATCTTTTTTTTTTTTACCTGCAATGATGGATGTTAAAGGGGCAACTAGATAAGAAGAGAATTATTTAAAAAATTATGTCCATTAGTAATGCTGTGTATCTAAAAACCCACTCGTGCACATCTGAAGGGTCACTGCTATCACGCAGAGATCCACCACAAGGCTGCTCTAATGGTTTTCTATCCCTCCTCTGGGCTGGGCTTTAGATGGAGTAAGAGTATTTTGTTGTGACATTTGTGGCTAAATTAAAAATGAAATGAAAAGAGAGCCTGAAATACACTATTTATGTATGTATCTTTTAATCTGTAGACAAGGTTTTTCAATTATCTAAAATATCAGACACCATCCATCCATCAATCCAATTATCGCTGACACCATCACCTGTTTAAACTACTTGTGATTTAAAAAATGTTATTAAGGGCAGATGACTCTGTTAGATTATTCATGGATGTATCTATATTCCTCTATTACTCTGAGGTCTACATTTGCTCAGTTAATTGTTAACCGGAGCTGTCATTCTGCCACTTTACTGATGTGCAGAGGTTTCATTCTTGTGAGATTATTCAGCCATGAACCCGATGACAGTTGCTGTTTGTTTGTATTCCCATGAGCATTGTCAGCTACAGAATGGATGGATGATGAAAAAGTTAGCCACTCAAACTGTGTTTTATAACTTAAAAAACCCCCAAAACATTGGCTGTAATAATGTAAACATTGCACTGAAAGGTGGTTCTATAACTCATATCACCTATGGAAAGTATACTCCGTTCCTCCCTACTATATAAATCTGTGACAAAAAGCCATCATAGATATCTGGATGTTCTGAAACTGGCTGTATATGAATCAAAATGTACGACGGAAAGCCAACGTATATTACAGAAGCTCTGCCTTTTTCAGGGAGAAAATAATAGCAAGAACACGTGAGAAAATTTTAGTTAATTTGAGGAACTTACTAAAAAAAATCCTCAAGGAACTTTAAATAGTTTAGCAAGAAAATGCAACCTGGTGGAGTCTTTCTGTTTACTCTCTTAAAAGTCCTACATTAACATATAGATGGGACAGTAGACAGCAGAGTCAGGGGGGAAGCTGAGATTGAGACAATGAAACTACAACCAAGACACACAACCCAATCTGCCTAACAGTAATGTACACTTCTTCTAGCTCTTATATGGTAACTGTATACAGTTGTTATAGTTAATTCAAGCAACAGATTTTAGATATTTTAATCATTTTTTTGTTGCTTCAAAGACAACTGTAATAAAGGTGGCTGCATCCAGACTTAGCAAATTTGATAGCGTGATATTTATTATTGTGTGAAGATCAAACTGTGACTGAGGACCAGTAATAATTTCGACCTTGGATTTTTTAATAAAACAAAAAGACATTTGCCCCCTAGAATTTTTTTCCTCCAGTAATTTATGGTTCAGTCTAAGAGAGCTGACTCAGAGGATTACCAAGAATAACAAGTACAACTAAAATTACTAAGAAGTAGAAGATGAGTTGATTCCTTTGAATTAGATTTTGGGAAGCTGATAAAATCCATCCATCCATCCTTCAATTTTCTTAACTGCAGGGTTCAGAATTGGATGTGATGTCATAGTGTGAGGGGCAGAGTGTACCCCGGACAGGTTGCCAGCTAACATCCAATAACCTTTTTTTCCTGTAATACAAACACGAATATACCGCATCCATAAAGGTACTGTAGACCTACTGAATCATGCTTTAACAGTCACCAGTCAACCAGCACAAGCAGAGGAAACATTATAGCAATGGGATGAGCATATACAGTAGAAGACAACCTAAATATGTTAACTTTGCACAGAACACCCACGGGGGTCTATACGGAGTGGCATTATCTTTCATAACTCATATTCATGGGTGATAATATTTCTCTTGGAGAAAAATTCTAATCCCTAAAGAATAATAAAAGCCCCCTGCTGTCTGTGAAAACTTCTACACTTTTGATTATTAAATGCCATCAGCGCTGGTAAAAAGAAACTTTACTCACTTGGGAAACTGTTGTGTCAGTGTTTAATCTTATCATGCATTTATCAGTGTAATGGCTAAGGGTGTACGGGTGGGTGGTTTTTTTGGACGTTCTTGTGGCATTAAGCAGGACTGAGATCAGGAGAAATCATTAACATTATCTGAATACTTTTCAAATTTGTTGTGGATGGTAATATTACGCTTTAGCTTTTTGAAATCTTCCTTCATACCCACCCACATGAGCATACATCCAGTATATTCTCAAGTTATCCACAAGAGAGCACTTAATAGGTTTGAGGAGGTGCAGGTAAGACGTTGCACTGTTTTCTGTCAAGGCTCTGCAAACAAGGAATATCTGCTGACTTGGATTATTCTGGTAACAGACCGGAAAATGTTTATTCAGTGATTATGAAAGCTTGCACCAACAAGGTAAACTGGGAAGGACATAAGGTGCATCAGCGATTTACATACAAAACTCAAGTATTTTAAAGCAATAGAACCAACATCAGATGACACATATACACATATCTGATAATGACAAATGCCAGTCTCCTGCACTAGGTGGCAGACAAACATAAACATTTAAAAGCTACTGGACTGAGCAGCTGACGCTAGGCTTGCCCAGATCCATCGATGGGAACTGCTTCTTGTGAAGACGCCACATCTCTTTTGTGCCAGACATGTTGCTAAAAAACAGATTATGAATACGCGCTCATCCCCTCCAGTCTACCTTTTATTTTCACACCGCGTTCAGCCCTGGAGCTCGACTTGATTAAAAATCAGCCCTGTAGCTCGAAACATGATCAATATTAAAGTGAGTGTGCTTTTGTTGGCCTATATAGCAGCACATCAGTTAAATGTATTAATACCCCCTGGCAGTTCAGAATGAATAATGAGGTTGTGGATAATTTAGAAAAAAAGGGATAAAATTTCATACACTTTAGCATATAGAGACTTTCATTTTATCATTGTTTTTTAAAGCCAACAGGAAAACCTAATGCACAACAGCCTAAACTGTTCACCTAAATGTTGCTGCACTTTATGCAGACAAATGCTCCACCATCTCCACCACCACCCACTTTCAACCTTTGACTGGTTATTGAGCCTGCAGCTGAGACTCAGCACATCATTACTAAATTACTGATTACAGGCTTAAAGCGATACAAATGAGGAGGTTGCCCCCGACGCTTAATTGGTAGGATGTAATAACGGAGCAGTGATATGTGGGCCCTTAATTGTGTGCTTACTGCACTATTTATTGGAGGGCGTCCCTCCCCTGGCTGGTCGCTGATGAGGTGAGCTCTCTTTCCACTGGCATGCTATCAATCCTGCTTCATTAAGGACATGGAGGATAGGAAGTGAAAACAGCACAGAATATGCCTTCCAGACTGATGTGGGCAGACGAGTCAGCCCTGTTTATGAATTTCCAATTCCCTCTGAAGGAAAGTCCATGTAGAAAAGCAAATCATAAAAAAGACCTTAACTTAGCTGCTGATTCAAAGCTTTTTAAAGTTAAATACTAAATTGAGGTACTGAATAAGGAAATAAGGGAGGGGCTTCGAATAAAGTGACCACAATTCTTGCTAATGAAAATGCTAATGAATCATGCATCTGTGCTTTTGTGTATGTCAGTGCATGCGCAAATATCAGCAGAAGGAAATGGTCGAACTTCAACTTCATTTTTATATCTGACTGTGAAGTCTACTCCAAAGGGAAACATTTTAATCTAATAACTTCAATACCGACAGAGTCGCTCAATTCTGTCAACTATATTTACTTAGCCGGAGTGGAAAATCTGGACTAGATATCTCTAAAATAGAAATATATATTCAGTATATTAAATATTCTGAGTGAAGGCTATGGACTTCTTTGTGCCACCTTGACCCACCCAACATGCATGGTAGTGTGGCCTATAGCAAAAAATAAAAATAAAAATTCAAGAAAAGCAGACAGTCAAGGATGTTTGGCTCATCAATCCACAGACTGTTATTTACAGGATCTCCTCAGCTGAGACATCCAGGCTGTGCTACAGCTGGGGGAAAAAGTTATTTACTGAAGAATTCCTGGTTCTTTATTCAGACCAGCGTCATGGATTAGGATTCTGATTGCTATCTAACACAGCGGTGGTTGTGCCGCACCTTCAGCTCAACTAAATCCCGCTCAATATTTTTTTTTTATCTCTTTATAAACTGCTAATTTTAAGAGTAGATGTCATAATTAGGCAATGAAAATGTGACGCAGACATAGTAGAAATGCCAGTATTTTATCACTATTTTATCAATAATTGCAAAAACAATTGTGAAAAGAAATGTGCAAATTTTTGCTAAATTTTGAAGACTAACTTATACAAGTAACTTAATGTAGTTTTATTGCTTCATCTGCAAGGTTTTGGTTCTTTTTTTCTTCTTTGAGAGAATTTTAGTCGGTTTTGGGCTTGAATGAGTATTAAAGTGAGGTTCAATGAGATGGAAATGCAAAGTACAATGAACAGGTCAGACAATCTGTATCTGGATTTGTTAAACTTTTTGTTTTTTGATCACAAATTAAAACAGATCCAAACAGAACCAACATATTCAGTGCTGGCATGTGAGTAAGAATATTTCAAATAACGTTTCATAATTTAGTGCCATCACATCAGCAACAAATGCCCGCCATCCATTCTGCATCTGAGAACTCGGATGCCGTTGCCTTTCTTCTAAAAAACCCTCTTCTATTTCTGCCCTTTAGGTCCTCTAGTGTTTTTTTTAGCACCTGACAGCAAGTGTGTTAGCCCTTGTCGCCATGTTTATCTCATGCACCTCATAAGTGCAACAGACTGCCTGTGGTTCAGTGCTCTTGTCCCAATCAAGTTAACTATTTTAGCTACAACATCAACCAAAAGGTGAATTTTAGGTACTGTAAAAACAGCACTTTTAGCCTGGTATATAATACAATGTAAAAATACCAGTTTTAGTTTTGGATTCGTTTTAGTCACTTTATCTTCGGTCACTTTGCTATCGGTTCCAGCACCAGCAAGTTTATCTTATTTCAGCCCAAGCATGCAGTTACCTCCATGAATAAATGACTCCTTGTCATAGTCCCTTTCAGTAAGTACATTACTGCCTGATCATGTGGGCCAGCCAGGAACAACCAAAGGGCCAGCTATGGCCTCGGGGAGATACAACAGCCAGGCCTGATCTGACACAATTAGGTGTTACTGCACAGAGTAATGAATCTGGTACTGTTTTAATTCTTTTTTTTTTTTTTCAAATGTGAGTCTTAACTTGTTTATAAGAAGCAAGCTGATTATTTGTGCTCAGATTTGTTTGTGTGATTCATGGTCACTGTGGGTGGAAGAGAGCTAGATTTCCTTCTGTTTTTTTTTTAAAGAAATTATATTACTCTGAGACCCAGTTTGGTATAAAGGTCTAGGCATTAGTAATGAAGCCACATTCCCTGCAAAAGGATGGTTTCTCTAATCATTGGAGCAGTACGGGCATTCCTGTAGGTTTCCTCTCAAACAATTGCTTCCCTCAGAAAGGAAATCAAGACTAAACAGTATATCTAAAAACAGCACAGAACCATCTGCTCTTTGAATTTTCAACATTAATTGCTTATATATCTGCAGTTTTTTATTTGATCAGAGACACTGCTGAGAAATCATAAACTGTCGCAGTGTATTTGGCTTGAAAGTGATTTGGCGGTTCCAGGGAAACCACAGTTTTTACTGTCAGTTAATTATGCATCTGCATCTATGCACAGTTCATACTGATCAGATGGTTTTGTGCCTTTTTATGTGGATTCTACGCAACACGAGCTGGGATGCTTGACAAAGACAGCAGGGTGGCGGTGAAGCTGCAAATGAGGATCAAACTGAGGTCCACACCTCCGCACAATATATAGCATGTGGGCTGAAGTCAATTATAAATCCAGTCAGACTGATTAGCCCGTCTTACACTTGGAATTAGCTTCTGCTGAATAATTTTTAAAGATCTTTAATTAAGTTCTCACCAGGCTAATTGCCCTCCATTTTAAAACAAGCACTAAAATCAATCAGCTGGTGAGAAACGCATTAATTGACACTCAGAGTAGATGCATAAATATGGTTGCCATGGTGATTTTTCCCCCCATTTGTATGTTCATGTACACAGTAAGTACTAAAACAGTAAATATTAAAATGTAAAGATGATGTCACTTTCTTGCTATCAGTATTTAAAACGAACACAACACAGTTAGCGTTTCAAAACACGTTTCGGCTGAAACTAATAGACACGTCCGCTTGGATGATACTTTTGCTTTCATTTGTAGTTTCGGCTTGTAGGCATCACACATTTTGAATTTCCCAGTCTTAGCGAGAACATATAGTTGCCCATGGGAAATCTACCCGAGGCTTGCATAAAGCAAGGCCAATCAAAATAAATTGGGAAGGCTCCTGTCACATCAAGTGCAGCTGCTCCAAAGTCATGTTTTCATTTCTGACCTCCCCGAAGATTTATGAAAAAAGACTTTATGCAGGGCCTCCGCTCACTAAAGTGGTGCTACACCTTTTTGGCAATTTATGTGTCCATGCAATATTTTACACAGACTTTTTAAAGCTATAGTTACTATAAAGGTTTCATACAAAAACCTGTTATCACCATATAAAAAAATGCATTCCTATATGCTATTAATCTACCCAACACGTTATATGATAACATGATATAACAAAAACACACATTACAGCCCACATCTTGTTTTACATTACTTTAAAAAGGTGCATTTAAAATGTAGTCCAACATTCAAAATAAACTTTCAAACATAACATAACAAGCAATGAGTGACAGTTTATGATAAAGAGAAGACAAAAAAATTTAAGTATTCCAGTATTATGCATTAGATTAGTATTATGTTCAGATGGAAATTTGTTATATTCAAGTCCAGTGTAATGCAAGGTGTAAAGGCAGCTTGAGAAAATCGTATTAACTGAATTATTTTAATTGCAGTTGAAGCCACATTTGTGCAGGAAAAACATCAGTATGAAAAAGGCATGTCAGTGGACTTTGTAGGGATAACAAAGGAATGGCAATCATCTAAAAGAATCAGCACTCCTATTAATCTGAACAAAGACCAATGCTGCTGCTGTAACAGATTAGAAAAGCTGATGGAATAAAACACATAAATGTAAGGATGACTAGAAAAAGATCTTTATTTTTTACAATCTGTCATTACTTTTTGGTTTTCTATTGGATCCAAGTACAATTCATTCCACCTTTTGTCCACTCTTTCTATGCTTGTCTGCAAATTCTCACTCGTTCCTCTCCTCTCACTCGTTCCTCTCCTCTCCTCTCCTCTCCAGGCAGACATTTCTTTGATCCTAGGATCCCACGCCTTTCACCCCCTCTCTCCAATCCTCTCGGGGTCTTATTAACAGACACGCAGTTCTCATGTTTTATTGCCTATGCTAAAACCTTGCCTCTGATCTCTCATTACAGGCTGGCTCTTTGGAAATGGCCCTGCACTCTTCGGCTTAATATTGCCCGTAATGGGGCAAAAAGCTAAATGCACAATCTGAATATGTTGGGTACCAGGTCCCTGTGCATTAATAAGCCATCAGTTCATGCTGGGATTGGCCTGATTCTGGCATCTTTTACAGATTTAACATGGGAATATGTTTTTTTTCTTGACTTTTATTGTGGTCTATAGTTATATCTAAACACGTAACTTGTAAACAGGCTGACACGTGTGTACAAACACACGCACATGTGCACATTTTTTTAACATATGCACCCAAAAACAAGTACACATATACAGAAATAAGCACACTAATATTGTTCAGGCTGGTCTGTGTTTTATCTTCACACATTTGTCTTACATGATGTATTAGATGTTGAGTGCATCTCAGCTCTCTCGGGGCTCCAGCTAGCCTCTTAGACTGTCACACATCCTTCTAGTCCCTTTGGGTGACATAATGACAAGAGACCTGCAGGCTGAAGAAATTTGGCTGCTTTCTTTTTCTTCTTTCTTTCTGTCCCCCTTTTTCACCCCCTAAGGTTTTGATTTTAGACATTTGTAGGTCATACATTTACGAAGTGCGAACATTCCTGTTCAGTTAAATAAAAAAGTCATTCATCAGGTGATCCATTTTTATTATTATTATTATTACTTCAAACACTGCCCTGATATAGAAAATACTAATCACACATTTTATCGTCACTATTTACCTTATAAGAACACTTTTTACTACTTTACACTAATGTTCTTATAAACCTACATCCACACAAATTTACTATTGTATAGGATATTGTATGTCTAACCAGCATTGTCTCATTTTAAATGATAAAGTGATGGTAAAGAAAAGCCATGTATATGTCCTCATCAATAATTAAAGCTGGCTATCCATACAGGGATACAGGGGATAGGGGGTAAAACCATGTTGACTAAATGTCCTCATTCATCAAAAGAGGTGACGGGACTGAGAACTCACTGTGTTGACTGCCCTTGTTATCAGCCACTCGCCTGCACAGCTGCTCCTCATTTGCTAATTGGCTTCTCTGTGTATAGAGGCCCGATTTACACGTGTTTTCATCAGATTGTTTATGTTGCCTGGTGGTTGTGGAATTAAGAACCATTCAGGCCTACCTGCCACCGATGCTAGCTGCTAATTGTTTGTTGCTAGTTGGTAATTAGACTACAGCACAGCTAAACGGAGCACAGCCTCTTTTTAAACGCTTGTTTGTTTTTTGCAATGAAAACATACATACGCATGTAAAGTTCTTAATACATACTGTCAAAAAAACACACAGTGGGATTTATCTAATGAAATATAGTGTGTTAAGTACTGAGTTTTAGACGCCCTGTTAGGATAAGTTGGTGACCCTGGATAGAACCACCTCACTGCTTATTGTTTTCGTGCTATGCTAGTTAGCCTCTGGGTTCCAGGTTCATATTATATAAGAGTGGTATTGATCTAATTATTTAACTCTTGGCAAGCAAGTGAATTAGCATGGTTTCCTAAACTGTGGAACTATTCATTTAATCTTCCTCATTATTTGTGTTAGTGTCATTAGCTAAAACTGTGTTTCACAAATTATGTGTTGGCAGCGTTGGGAGCATAGAATTGTCCTAGTCTGTCCAAGTGGCAACCTCCGGGGCAGAAAAATGAAGCCAGTGCTGAAGTGCCAAAAACTGCAGTGTCCACTTGAGGCTGGCTCTAAAAGCGAGTAAATCACTTAGTAAAATGCCCAGCTTTACAGCATTAAAAAAGGTTTGTTTACCTCTTCAGAACCTGTGGAGGGTTAGAGGTGAAAACATTTTTGTAAGGCATTGCTCTAGATCAGCAATTCATTTTCTCAAGGGGCCACATGAGATACCAGCACTATTGTGGAAGGTCATACTGATAAGAAGAACTTAATTCTGCTCCATAATAATTTTTTTATCTCTGTTTTAAACTGCTGCTGGTAAGAGTAGATGTTACAATTCCCATTTTGGTCCATTTCAGCCCCGGCCCATCTAAGGATGTAGTTACGTCCATGAACAAATCATGTTGTGTCATCTCTTTCTTTGAGTGCATTGCTGTGAGATCCTCTGTAATCTCAGCCTATTTGGTTATCCCATGTCCAAACATGAGTAACTGGGTTGTGTCATGTACATCACGACTCTTGTCCAGATCCACGGAGAACAAGTCAAAACTGTCCACTCTGTTTTTTA
Organism: Pelmatolapia mariae; assembly: GCF_036321145.2. Lineage (NCBI taxonomy): Eukaryota > Metazoa > Chordata > Actinopteri > Cichliformes > Cichlidae > Pelmatolapia > Pelmatolapia mariae. The sequence goes on along the minus strand of NC_086227.1, from coordinate 28,573,596 downwards.
ACTGAAGCTTCATATTTCCCGCAATGCCCTTTATCGTGTTACTGTTCACCTGAAGAGGGGTGAAATGCTTCTGTTTGTTTCTGATTAATTCCCCATCAGAAAATGGCTTGCCGTTTTTTGCAGCTTTGTGGGGAAATCCACAACCAAGCTATCTCCACTTTTTTCTCAGGATAAGTCTGGCTGCTGAAGTGTGAGGATTCACCATCTTCTGAGGATTCAACGGAGGCAGCCGTTGATATATGTCTGTAGCTTGCAGAGTGGTCTTTTTGCTATTAAATCACAGAGGAGTATACTTTTCACACTGGTCTTAAATATTCTCAGTTTGGTGGATTTTCCGATCCCTTTCGAGCTCCAAACATTCTTAATGATCAGAAAAGTAGTTCGTGCTTTGCCTATTCTTGCCATAACCTCATTAAATATACAAACATTAAATATACTATGGGGGTTTTATAGCACAGTAAGCTGACTGACAGGATGAAAGAGTTTATTTTTGTATGACTTTAATATTAATAGACTATATGCTCCTTATTATATTTCAAAACATTTTTTCATGGTCTGGCCAATTGTCAGCCTGTCAGATGGGAAGAAGAAGTAGAGATGTAGGGAATAATTAACAGGATTTGACAGGCTGCTTCCTCCAAGCGTTCACTCCAGATGTTTGACTGACAAGTGGAGTGTGAGGGTCAGACTTGTGTTGTCTCTGTCTTTTCTCTCTTTCGTGTCTCCCACTTGTTTCGCTGTTCCCTGTACTCTCTGAAATTGGCTAGTAGTTGGACTGGCATAAAAAGATGACGCACAGAGGTCTAAACACTAAAAGACTTGCTTGGATGTGAGCTGTGTGGTCCCGTTTGCTTCATGACGAGAACAGCAAAGAACAATTTTAAAGCTGCAAGTCTCCTTCAAACATAAACCCACGCTCCCTGGGTCTCGGCAAGCCTCTCTGCTTGTTTTATGAGCCTGGTTCAAACACAGTCCACCATTATGGCTTATCTGTTCTTTTGCAGGTATAGTTGACTTGTTTGTTGTTGTTATGCTTTTTTCTTAAAGGAAATAAAAGTAATTGATGGGAAAAGCCACTGAGAAATTCCTTACCAACAACACCAGCTTTAGTAAATTGTCTGTACTCTTGTTGTGATGTATAACTATCCCAGCTCAGAATAAGTACCTTCTTATGGTTATATTTCATTGTTTACCATTATTGCATCTCCGTTTTCGCTACAAAATCTCAATGCAATCTCCCTAACACTAAAAACAAACAGGTAAAGTGTACCCAGATCCACTTGCTTTAACATTTCATTCTCCATCATTTATCTGATTAATAAAGGTAATTAAATCAGGAAGTAAAACACATCCATAGAAGAAGGCTCAGCTTTAATTACTACTGCTGGCATTGCGCAGTCCAAGCAGCACAATAAAGTCAGGGAACCTGAAAACTTAATTACATGGGTGCCATATATACAAGCACCCACCAGTCTACTGCCACCTGAGATTGAGTTTGATTGCAGTTAGATTGGAGAAGAAAATGAGAAATGGGTGGTGGGGTGGGTGAGTCAGGGCTTCAGTCCCACAATTACTTCCTGGCTTTCATTAGTCCAGTTTGTTATATGAGGACATATCTTGGTAGCATCGGCACTACCCTGGGGCCTGAAATTTATAGTCACAAACATCAATGAAGACTTTAATAATCCCCAACTAGGCACGCGCATGCACATATTCATACACACAATGAGGAAGCACACATTTCACACACTTGAAAAAGACTTTGAGACTGACGATGAGGGGTCTTAAATGCATAGGGGGACTTTGGACATGCACACAACCTACATACAGCACATCAAACATGCTCAAAGCAAAGCAAAAAAAAAAAGAAGGTACACACACACACACACACACACACACACACACACACACACACACACACACACACACACACACACGCACACACACAGAACTCCACCCTCTTGGTTTATTATGTGTGTGCTTCAAGCATATAACACAGCTAATTACTGAGACCCAAGCCGTTGGCAGCCATGTGCTGAATCTGATTTCAGTCTTCCTTCCAGGTAACTGATTTCTATCCTGAATGTGTATCTGTGTGTATTTAGTGGTGCACAGAGCACATCACACAAAGCATCTGTGTCATTGCATTTTGCATCCCTGTATGTGTCTACAGGTGTGTCTTTTTGTGCTGTATCTGAGCGTGTGTGTGTGTGGATTAATGAGTGAGTCACAGATTGTGCAACCAGGTATTCTGTATGTTTGTCATCAACATAACACGACTGTATCTGTTATGGGGCAGAAGTTTGTCTTGTAGGGGGTTTTAGTCGGTGTAAGTGTAGTTATACAGACTGTCCACCCATCCAGAAGGAAGCCTCCTGCTGTGACATACCTGGAACACCTCACCCAGGAGACGCCCAAGAGTTTTCTAGTCAGATTCCCCAAAAATCTCATCAGGCTCCTTTCTATGTGGAGGAGTAGAGGTTCTACTCTAAGGGAGAGGCTAGTCACTCTTTGGAGAAAGCTTGTTTCTGCCACTTGTATTTGTAATCTTGTTCTTTCGGTTGCTACTCAAGCTCCTGTCCATAGGTGAGGGTAGGGATGTGGATCATCAGGTAAATCAATCAACGCTCGGTTTACCAGAATTGACTGGTACAGCATCTGCATCACTGCAGATGTCGGGCTGCTTTTGTTGCCCCAAGGTAGGGTCTCCCAAATCAAATTGTTCCTAAGTGAGAGGCCAGATGAAGAGTGATTCAGTTGAGTCTTATGAAAGGAACTAAATCAAGGGAACCGTCTAACCAGTCAACCCTGGGATAGGTTTACCAGGGCCCTATGCGATCCCCAGCTATTGATGATGGCTACTGGCTATAGTTATAAAGAATATGTTCTATGAGTCTCTATAAGTATCACTTATTCCCACATTTCTGTACAGTTTTGGCATTTGGTCATTTTAATTTCTCTCCCCTGGTGTGCTGAAATAATACTTGTGAGTCTTTCGATAACAAAATATCATAAACAGCTGGCACAGTTTAACATTGACAATTTTTTCCATCTATCAGCCATACCCTCTTGAGGATCTTTATGGCCTCAAGCCTTCCAGTAGAGAGGTCACTGACAAATAATTTCACATCTAATGCCAACTTAGAGTTGACAGTTTGGACAAAAACACAGAAAGGAAATTAAACCCAACAGAAAAGCAGAGGACAGTTACAAATTTATTATATTGCTCAAATACACCTTTGAGTCACACTCACAGTTTCTGAGCAGTCACAGCACTGAAGTTTTGCTGGCATTTGCTAGTAGCTGTTTGTAGATAATTTATTACTGCTAAGACGGGAGAGCACTGATCAGCAATCAGAGAATGTGGAGTTTTTATGGTGAGGACAAAAATAAAAGTATTTATTGTCCATGTCAAGGTAAATTGTTGACATTGCTGAGGAATTGAAATTTAAGAGGAAGCTTTCAAAATATAAAGGAAATTATAATTGATTATTATTTTTTATTATTTTACACTAGATTCAAATTTAACTAACAGTATTATGCAAAGCTGTAAAAAGAAAACTTTTATAAGCATATAAACATCCAGAGGCAAATAAGACATATTTTTAAGTACATATATTATACTCGTAGTGTTTTGTTTGCAATGAAAATGATCTTTCTACTGTTTTTATGTCAGCTTATGTTCTGTGTGCCTAATGCTTTAACATTGCAAAGTATGTTAAAGTCTTGTGCATTTGAGTTAGCAGAAACAAAGAGGCCTGTGCTGCACTGCGTGATATTTCAGATTTCAACAATACTTTTACTAGTAAAACTTTCACTCTAAATTTCAGCCCTTCCTCGTTAAAGTTAAGATTTTAATATTTCCTTCTTGAACTAAAATTAAAGCTTGATTGATGGCTTGTACTGGATGGGAAAATCAAACAGAGAACATACATATATATGCCGACGCATCATGTAAAAGAATTGGTTCTTATAGTGCTTTTGTGGTCTACTCTGAGCACTCAACACCCTTTATACAACATGGCTCAATCACTCGTTCACACAAGCACTTTTTTCTATGCTTAAGTGCTTTCTGACATTCACACTCCAGTGTATCCCTCTGAGAGCAACTTCAGGTTAATATCTTGCCCAAGGATATTTGGCATGGAGGCTGGAGCAGCCAGGGATAGAACCACCAACCTTCCAATTAGTAGATGACCTCTACCTCCCTAGCTACAGCCATGATTGCAGTCATTTCTTGAACTGTAAGGGCACAGCTGTCATTGAGGTTTGAAACAATTTTTGTGGAAAATTGCTAAAATCATTACATTAGGCTGAAAAAGTCAAGTATTATTTAAGTATTCTTAGCTCCAGTTTTCAAAATATGAAGTTAAATTCCTGACAGTCCAATATTAGATCAAGGCAATGTAAGTGTCAGGTACTCAAAAGTTTCTTTCAAGTTTCAGCAGACAATAGCTCACAGCTATAAAGTATTGCATATCATAACCACTACTCTGAATATCACACCCACTGGCGGGAAAAAAGGTTCCACTGGTCTCCAGAAAGCATATTTTTTTGAGCATGTGTACATAAATACTACCTGATGCTCAGCATGGTTGTCATTTCACTTGTGTGCCTTTTCAACACAGTTGCCATTTAAATACACATAATCTCAACTGTAGCTGTATTTTACTCTAACATATAGTTGCATTAACTGTTATTTTTTACATATCAACCTAATGTCAAAAAATACATTTTGACAATGATAGGTTAAATTAATTAAATGACACGATGGGACTAGAATATATGGCTACTATACATTATACATAACAAACAGAGGGTTTGATCACATAGTTGTTAATCTTAGTCCAGATGTGTGTCATGTCTCATTTCTGTAGCTGCTGTAATCAATGAACCTGTGCCTCCTCACTCATAGCTTCTTCATCAGGCCTTCTCTTCTCTCTCCTCCAGATGCATATTTAAGTATTGAGACATCCTTTAAGATGATGTGCACAGGTGGCTTTCTTGGTCGCTGGCAGGAGGATGAATGAGACGGGGAAAAAAGGTGGCATAAATAGAGAAATGAAAAGTGTAGCAACTCAGTGGAAAGCAATTCACTTTATGGTGTTAACATAGATGCAAAAACACATGTTAAAATAAAAATGTATTATAATTATTATTAGAATTGTATTATTGTAGTTACAGTATAAAGCACCTTGAGGCAACTGTTGTGATTTGGTGCTGTATCAATAAAATTGAATTGAATAGAATAAAATGGTTAAGTAGTGTTTGCACTATGCATTTCAGCTACAAAGAAAAACTACTGGATAAAATAATCCACTTCCTGCTGTAGCTGCACACACAGAAAGATGAAATAGGAGCAGTAACAGGCAGTTTAAAATCAGAAAAGAAAGCTGCGTTTCAAGTGGATGAGTTTCAAGTGGATGAGGGAAATGGCTGGAGAAGAGCTAGGCTGTTAACAGGATAACACAGGTAATACTAGCTTGAGCTGTAAGCTGGGAATCTGGGGCTAAGGCTTGAGGATGGCAACTTGGAATCTGAGGTTGAGGCCTGGCAGCTGTGGTTGGAAGCTTGTGCTGGAAATCACATCCTGAGAGTTAACCAAAGCCTGAGGATGGGGCCTGAGGGGAGTGCAGAGGGGAGTCGCCCAGAGACCGATCTCAGGAGCAAAAGAGGGGTAGCAAGTGACTACAGGCATAGAGAAACACAAACTGAGCAGAATAAAGACAGAACAATGAAACTGATCACAGACTGCTAGAGTCGAGGCTAAACTTCGGCTATGAGAAGATGGCAAAGCAGTGCATTTAAAGCAAACTTGATTGTTGAAGTGGCTGCAGCTGGCGGGGCTCTGTTCAGGTTCTGGGACACCTCTCTTCAAGTCCGCAATCAGGCACAGAGTAACACATGAGGAGTAAGAGAGAGGGAGAGAGGCTGCAGGTAAACACAGGAGGCACAAATGGAGAGAATGGAGAGCATCTATCTCTCTCACTCACTATTTATATATATATATATATATATATATATATATATATATATATATATATATATATATATATATATATATATAGACCATGTATATATAGATATGTGATGTATATAGTACTAATCAGCAACAATTTCACTTGAGAAAATACTACCATTTTTAGGAATTTGTCTTATTTCTTTGGTCAACATTTGTCCAATTAATATTAATGAACCTGAACCAAAACCAGAGGCTAAAGCACTGAGAATCATCAGGATGTAAAATGCAGAGCTGCCTCCCTCGGTGAGAGTTGCTTACTGTATTTTCCACTGGAAATTTTTACTGTTATTCCCTTGGGCAGAGTGCACTTGGCAAATTACTTTCTGAACTTTTGGGCCTTAAACAAGAATATTTAAATTAGCAAGTTTTCAAGCTGCTTTTGCATACTGCCGCAAGTTAATCCTAGAACCTGCATTTAGTGCCTAAATGTACATATGAGATATCAGCTTTAGGCCAGAAAGTCTCCTCTCAGTGAACCTGCTGCCTCTAAGTTTTCAGGTGTGAATAAAAGTTAATGTGTAAGGTGAACGTGGAGGGTGTTTTTATAAAAAAAACTAAACAAAACAAAAAACCCCACCAGACCTGGCAAAGAATGGAGAGTAAATATCCACTTCACAGGTCAAGAGGGTATCTGAGAAAATGTCATAGATGGAATAATGAAGTGTGATATCATAAAATAAAAAAGATCCTCTTTCCTGTGACTAATTTAAGCTGGTATTGACAATGTAACCCTGTTATAAGACCAGATAATTTGCATGCAGTCCAGAAAAAGCGTGCACCAGCATATTAGACCAATTTAAAGACATGCAAGTGACTCTGTGAGTCTGCACTAAACAACTGTAAGTTACAAAATGTCACAATCCTAACATTTTCACAATAACAGTGTTAAAGTTTATCATACTGTACTCTGTACACTGATCAACCTTCTATTGCAGAATGTTAGACTCTACTCACACAGGACTGGAGAACATTTGGTGATTGTGCGGCAATCACCAGTTGCTAGGGAAACAGTATCCCTGACTGGCTCTGAGTGGTTGCTGACATCACTGTGAAACTGATGTCCAAGTCCCAGTCACGGCCTTGAGAGTGGTCAGTGACCTACTGGTAACCTCTGGCTGGGAAAAATGTGTATTTCCCAAACGGTTGGTGAGTGGTTGTGGGAGGTTTCTTGCTGTCACTGGGTGAAGTTGGTCACAGTGAGATATAAATGTTGCACTGAAAACCTCCTTGAGATTCCTTTGCTAGGAAATTGACACGGTAACCTATAGTTTGTATTGAACTTGTCTGCATACACTCGCTAACAACTTGCTGGGCAAGTGCAATCTGTAGAGTGCTGATACTGGCATGGCTTCAAACGATTTTACATATTTCATCCTCTGTGCAACAGTACATAAATATTTTTCCTAATCTCATTGGTGTCCTTATATTAATTAATACAAGATATTCCATCCCTTTTGAAATTTACAGGTGTAGTCTATAATTCTCAACTCAACAAATGTAATTTCCCCATTTTCCCCTATTAGTTATGGTCCAAAAGAGAAAAGCAAACTTAGAAATTCAAAATTATATTAATGGTACAGAAGGTAAAGCCAGCCAGCACACGCTTGGGTCATATTTAATGTTTCATATGCCAGCAATGGGCTGGCAAACTAATGAAACATGCAAGTTTGGAATGTGAGGTTTCTACTGTGCATGAAGTGGGGCAGAGAGACAAAACTACAAAGTTTACTACAAGTTTGAACCCATATTTGTCCCAAGCAAATGATCATTAGGATAATCTCTCACATTCAGTCTAGACTTTTAGAAAAGATAATTTTCAAGTCAAAGCAAGAGTCTATAAACAGCTCATTTCTATGTAGCTTCCTCCAGAGAGGTTACATATGATGGGGATTTCCATAAGCCATATTTTTATTTGTTCTTGAAGTCAAATATCTTAGAGTAGCATAATTCATAGTTAGAAACTATATATATATATATATATATATATATATATATATATATATATATATATATATATATATATATATATATATATATATATATATATATATATATATACATACACACACACACACATACATATACATATATATATATATATATATAAAAAATTTTTTTATCTTATACTAGGAATGATGCAGCCACTATCTTTAAAGCCAAAACCCAATTTAAGGAGAACTTCCTCCTGATTTGCTCGTGCTTGTAAATATGAGGCTTGAAAAGCAGGTAGGTGGAGCTAATGTGGTCACAGCTGTGTGCCTGAGATGATAAAATAAGGGTACCACTTTAATTTAAAGACAGAATGACAGAATGATTAAAGACAGAAAATAATGGATCCTCTTCAGTGATAACTAATAGTAAAATTTATTATAGATTTATTTTTGTAAATAAGGAGATGAGCTATAAATGACCAGATTTGTTCAGCTCCATTTGCGACGTGTAACTACACGCAAGGAGATTGCATTATCTGCTCGTCTTCATCAGCCATGTAGTTAAGCTATTCGTGTGGGGTTTTGTAGTGAACCATCCCCCTCATACCGGAGAGAGCCCCCTGCATGCTAAAACACGGCATCCTCCACAATTAGCCTGATGATAGGATCCACCATAATGAGAAGACTTACTGCCAACAACACATGCTAATGATAATTGTAATAGAGGCAATCATTTCCGTGATATTCTCCCCTCTCATTTGCATTCTCTGCTTGCTTCTTCTCTTTTTAGCTCTGTGATTTCTGCTCCTTTACTTTATAATTTTTTTTACCGTTTTGCCTTTGTGCTTCACTGTACTTTTTCTGTTTGTCCCTATCTCTCCACTAACCTTCTCATTCCTGTTGTTTTCATTCATTATTACCTCCCTTGACACAAACTGCCAGCCAGGCAACAAATCAACATCTCTTTAACTTTAGCACCACTTAACTCGTATTGTGCTTATTCTGCAGCTTGTTTTGTTGTGGGAGATGGATACAGGGTGTGATAAAGTGATACAGCTCTTTTGTGTGTGCGCTGGCTGGTACAGACAGGGACTTAAATCAGCGTTATTGAGCCTTGCGTGGCCGGGTCGTTATGAAATACAGCTGTCAAGTTGCTGTAACTCAGCTGAATTTCCACTGAGACCTGACATTACACTCAGTCATGGAAGAAATTATGATTTGTTAACTGCTCGTTAGTCATAAATAAAATCCTAACACATGTAATGCATTGTTAATTGCTCAACTTATAAGAGATGGAGGCAAGCCGAGGGATGCTGTGTGTTCATTATTTTGTATTACATTGATGCTTCGACATCAAGGGAGGGAATTTTTTTTCCCCGCTGATAACAAAAGGCTTAAATAGACTAAATCAGAGACCAAACTTAGCGCTGCAATATGATTTATACTATATTACCAGCTTATTAGGTACGCCTACACAGTGTATTGCAATTACAATTACAAAAGTATTACAGTTCAAATGAAGCACAATTTACTATGCTAAACTGTCTTTACTGGATATTATAATTTTTTGTACATCTGCAAAAATTGTTTACACCTGTCATTGAGATCAGATTTTTAAAATGCACAGTACTAGGTCACTTTTAAATCTTGAAATACCCCTCATTTACATTTTTATTCCAATCAGCCAGACCTTCTTGCAGTTTTGTACACGTGGTCTTGAACAATAGTTCTGTAGCCTTTGTGAAAGTTTTTCTTTGGATACTGGATGCTTTTTTCATTCATTTTCACTTCAGTCCTTGTACCTGACCTTTTTCTTTTCCGTTTGTTTTGTCTGTGTTTTACACGTACCAGACATCTCAGCAAAGAACCAATTATAAATTGTATTTTTAAGCACATTTTTACTAGCAGTCTATTGTAAAAACACATCATTTGTCCTTGTTTCTTAAGTTGAATTTAAGAAAAATGCTAAAGATAACACAGTTTGACAGAATTGGCAATAACAAGGTGATTCACAAAGAAGTGCTGGTGCAAAACTGGCATGTCTCAGCATGATATGCAGTGTGTCCTTAAAAAATGTAAGGAAACTGAACAGTTTCTGAAAGCATAAACAGCATAGTCTTTCTTTAAGAAACAGGAACAAAGCCTATTTTTAAATCCTAAAGACCTGACACAGGACCTGAGAGATGCATCCAACTACTCGCTTTTCACTGAAGCCTCATCAGAAATGGTGTTAGTGGAAGCCTGGTTGTCAAGAAGCCATTCACAAGGAAGATAGAAGGGGATGAAAGGTGAAGGTATGCCAAATTATACAAGAAAGGAACTGGAAGTCAGTGGAGGTATTATGAACAGGTCTTATAAAGTGATGAAGTTAAATTTGCAGTTTTAGGTTCAAACTGTTGTCAATATGTACAGAGGAGATCAGAAGGGAGATGTCTACAGCCATCTGTAAAACATAGTAGAAGCTGTCATAGTTTGGGGCTGTATTGATGGATTTCTGAAAGCAAAACATGTCATATAGTTATCCATGTGGAAAGGATCTGGTTGGCAATGGCTTCCTTTACCAGAGCTCAGACATTACTGAATCAGTTTGGAAACATTTTAACAGAGAAAGAGAACAAAGTCAAGGTAGCCAACATCCACAGAAGTGTTTTGGAAGTCCTTCAGGAAGCCTGGAGAAGTATTCCTGTAGATTACTTAAAGAATGACAAGAAAGCTTGTCCAAGATTTTTTTTTAAAGAACTGTTGTTCAAGACCATGTGTACAAGTTTAGTCTATATTAAATAATGATAATGATAGTCATACTTTCAAGCTCATCAGAAATGTACAGTCTCAGTTTTTGCCTTACATACTGCATTTCCATGTATGTTTGTATATGTCTTAATAAATCACTATGCCTATTTCCTTATTTTCTAGCAAATTATAATGAAGGTGGCTCAAGACTTTTGCACAAACTGAGAATATGTAATATGTCTATATCCAAAACCCAGATATTACGCATTGGGGCTGCTATTCAACAGCAATACCTATTCTTAGATGTCCACTGTTAGTGTTGGAAAAGCAACATAAATCTGCAGGGCTCTGTATGATGCTGGTCACATATATGGTACTATATTTAGTTGTCTGGATTTTTAGATGCACAGTTAGATTTTAGCTGCAATTAGCTAATCTGAAGCTGAAATTTACAAAGATAAAAAAAAAATCCAAACCACTTTATGGTCTTACCCATCATTTTACAAAATATGCCGGTGACGTTATTGTGCTCCGAGAAGAAAACAAGGCTTGTTTTGCCTTTCATATTTCCTGTCACTTTTCTGGTAAAGTACCTGTCACCCACGATGCACTTTGCCTTCGTACTCTAGCTTGCGGTGAGCAGATAGGATACCATCAACCTTTTCATTCCTGTATCAGTCCGTTTCTGTGCTGTAGTCTAAACAACAAACACTCTCAGCCTTCAGTGATGGGATAAAAAGCTAAGCCCTGTTCTGGAGGAATAAATAACTTTAAAGATAGCGGAGCTGGAGTGGCACTAAATTATCACAACAAAGATATTCGCTTTGCAAAACTCCCCAATATCAATGTTCTCTTTTGAAATCGAGGTAATGATCTAAAGCAAAGACTCCCAGCTGACTGTTAGTCTGTCTTCTCCTATCAGTAACTGCAGGAAATCACTTCTTCCTCTTGATTGCATCTTATATTATAATTTGCATTGCTTGTCTGATCCCTGATTATTTTGCATTATAATTTAATGATTACATAATCATTCCTTGGTCACAGTCATAACTGTGAGACATTTTACCCACCTGAGCATTTGCTGAAATATACTATTGCTGGATCAAAATAATATTTTTTAGTTACAGTTTGGTGAAATCTAAAATGTGCTTTTAGCCCAAATCAGCATTAGTGGCATAGATGAATGTGATGGCAAAAGTGAAATTAGTTGATCAAAACAGCCTTTCTGCACAGTCTTGACGTATTGCCCATGTTTGGATCGTACTCTATCTTTGAAATCAAACTTATTTCAAGCAGAACACACATTTTCCAGGCTGTGAGCTTGTGACTTCACTTACGCTCTGAAACGTTCCTCAATGATACCGAAGACAACCGACTCCTTCTCTCGAGTAATGGAATCTCCCTCTCTTTCAGCCATGACCCCTCTCTCGCTTTTCCCCTCCCCCGTCTGATGATGTCTTTCTCTCCTCTCCCTTTTTTCCTCAAGTCATCAACCACCGACGGCAGTAACTTGTCCTTCTCACTGCTCTTCTCCCTCCAGTCATCTCCCTTTCCCCTCCCGTGAACCTCTCTATCACTGTCACCCTCCGCTCTACTTCGCTCAGCAACAACCATCAACACCCACATATCTGCACACGCGCACGTGTGCACATACATTCATGAGAACGCACGCTGTCTTTCTTGTATTCACACACATGCACAAAAATCATTCTTCTCCTTCTCTTGCAGTCACTCTCCCTCTCCCTCTCTCACACACAGAAAATGCCCATCTCTGTCTCTCTCTGTCAATGTTGTGGAACGCCTCGACTCGCTTTGGGATGCCTGGACTCATCCATCACTGTAGGGAGAGACTTGGATGTGTTATGTCACCTCCTGTCTAGCATATTGTTGCATTTGTGCGTGTGCATTTTTGTAGGACTTTGATTGGTAGCATTTTCACATTTTTAGGGATCTTTATATGAACATATGGAGAACAGGCCACAATCTAACATATTCTATTTTTTATTTTTTTTCTAAGTAAAAATGAGATAGATATTTTAAAATACAAGCGACATATACATTTCTGCTTAAAATGTGTATCTAGGACTGACAATGTTTCACACAACTACACTGAAAATGGTTAAAAATGGCAACATTGCAGTTTACCACAAAAACAAGCTGTTTAATTAACACAGCTCTGGCAATTTATGATCAGGGAATAGTTTGCATGTTATTTACAGATATTCATATATCTATCCCTTCCCCAACTAATGAAACATAAATGCACACATGGATATCTATGTGTCTCTGGATGAATGGATAGATAGAATTTTTTAGTGGTCCGTACTAGTCCATGCTCCTAGATTCAAGATCTACAAACCAAAATAACGATACTGTGTGACAGGTCATAATGAAAATGCAGTATAATTAACTTAGTTGAAACACTGTGTTGTAATTTGATATGTGCTGGTTACAGGTTTAAAAATGCTTTTGTCACACTGTGATCTAGAAGTGAACCAAATATAGCACACTACCAGACACAAAGTACATATCAAGTGTCTGTTGGAAAAAATATCAAAAAATTAGTTCAAAAAACAAACTGGCACAAAGAACATGAGGTTAAACTTAGAAAAACACTGGACCAGGAAGGAGAAATAAAAGAAAAAAAAAAAAGACTAGACAGCATATTGACTGATGGGTGACTGTTTAGAAAAAGGAGGGGATTGGTCCATGTGTAATCAATACAAGTGAGACAATCGGACAGACAGGAAGGAAAAAGGGAAACAAGACGCAAGAGAAATCAGGAAATAACCAAAAGGCAGTTACTAAAAACAAAGACAAGAAGACTCGCGCTGAACAGTAGACACTAACAGATAGATGAGACGGAGGGAGGAACATGCAGGAACAAGAAGAAATAAACTTCAAACAGGAACTGAAGCTCAATAAAACAACAACAACAACAACAACAAAAAAACAGGAACAGGAGAGCGATCCCAGGATTGCAGCAATCCAAACAGACACCAGAGACTCCACTAAAAGCTAAGCAGTAGCTAGAATTAAAAATAAAAGATTAACAATAAAAACTCAAAATTACAATTGTACAATCAAACCCTAGATAGAAAAGTCAGTAATAAAAAGCATTTTTTGTTTGTGGAACATTTAAAAAATACAGTTCAGAATTAAAAATAACAAATATGATATAGGAATTTGTTTTCATTCCATCATCATAAAGCTGGTGGAAGTGAGAGCAAACCAAAATGGTAAAATTGAAATTCCATGCTATGGTCATGAAATCAAAGCATCCACCTGAAAGATGCTAAAAGCCTCCCTAGAGCTGAGAGGCACTGCAGTCAGGTAAGAGCTCTCTGTTGGTGCAGTGCTCTCACAGAAAAATAGAGAGCTCTACCTCCAACACTTACTACAACACTGAAAAGTTCCTGTGGTCTGGAAGCACCTGCTATACCCAGCTAGCATTATTTATACATTTGCACTACTCCACATTTTAACTAATATTCCTTAGGGAATTTACTCATATGCACATTGTAGTATATTTACTCGTTCGGCTTGAAGTGTTTAAAAAAAACATGAGCTGCTAGAGTTTGTTTATCCATCGTGTGTATGTCTCAGGGTTATACTTTACCCGGGTACTCTGCTGAATGCAGATGTGTTACTATTTCTTCAAAACATGTTTTCTGCCTGCCACAGTTCTTCACAGGTTTGCTTTTTAAATTGCTTTTTGATATAATAAATCAATTTCTGCTTTATAGGGTTTCAATAAAGAAATGTAACCAGTGCTATGTCTGTATTTACAACTCCTAAAAAATATAAATAAGCAATAATTTTGTACATCGGCAACCAGTAATAGCATAAGCCAAAGTGCAAATTTCTCCTTCTGTCTGTCCTGCTATTTCTTGCTTTAGACTCTGACAGCATCGGTCTTTTTCCTCTATCTCTTGCCCTGTAACAGTGTCTTCAAAACAGCAGACAGGGTGATAATGTGTCAGGTAGAGCAGCACAGAGAGCTGCTCTTTATCGTGTGTCAGTGGGTTTGCAGATTTATGCATTTTCACTCCTTTCCTCTTTTACTTGGGGTCGTGTTTGTTTTAAACCTGCTCAAACAACATGAATGGTAATATAAAAACAGCTAACCACATAGAAAGAAAGCCAATTAACAGGAAGATGAAAAGAGTGACACCACAAAGGAAGGAAAAACTTGTGAGGGATGAAAAAAAAATCAAAAGACAAATAGAAAAAGACGGATAATGTTTCCCCTGTATGCACGTCAGTCTCCGTGTCCATGAGTGGCCTTAAAGTAAGCGATATAGACAGCAAGTCATTTGAAAAGCTATTAGAAATGTTTCAAATCTCCTTGGAGAAAATGCAATAGAAAATAGAAAATGCATAATGGAACAAGATGTATCTAATCGTGCCAACAGTTAAGCAGGAGCACCTAGATTGCTTCTCTTATCCTACAGCTCCCTACCTCTCTATCCCACTCATCCCTTCCATTCCCTGCCTTTTTAATCTTGCTGAGTGATTTTGAAATGCTGATTTGGATGTCGGGCATCAGCTTGAGGTGAGGCCTTCACTTTTATCTGACCTCTCCATCCCCCGTAGGTCTCTAGTGGGTGTAATACATCTTAATAGATCAGCTTGGATGGTACTGAATTATTGCCAAAAACTGCCTGTGTGGATGTTTTTAAAGGAGGAGTAGTCTAATGGACTCACTACGTTTCCATGGGAAGTTATTATAGTCTGTCAAACCACCCTGCAGCTCTGAAACAGAATTTCTACAATAAATAAGCAATATTGTCTCTTTTTCAGCGCTGCGGTGCTTATTTAAAAGCTTTCAGTGTGATATACTGTAAATGCTGTTGTCAAAACCATATTTCTCAGAGATTATATCAAAATAAAAGGTAGGCCGCAGAAAGATTAAACTAGAACCCCCAATTGCTTTGTGAGAACCGCTATCTCATATAAACAGCCTTTGTCTGTGCTTTTTACAGGCAGCTTTTGAGAGATTTGTAGGTCAACTGGCTTTTGGCAATTGCAATTATTGCAAATGGATTTTTTTAGCAGTAATAACCAGTGTACTGACTGGACTGGTAGATAGGAAACAAGCTGCAGAAAGAATAAACAGCTGGAGGCAATGATCTATTTACAGCTTACTTCTGAAAAACAGCAGACACAAAGAGTATGTATACTGTACACATGGTAAAAGTTGCATGCTTAGTGACAGAAAATGCACCAGTGACCCAGTTACTCTTATCTGGTTGCTCCTGAAAACAATTGTTTAGGTAAATAAAATAATATTATGCTTTTCTACCAAATAAATCCAGAAACCGAATGATCTGATCATTTCTCGATGGGGCCTGCATTCTCATTGTTTATTACCACATTACCACTGACAATAGGATCACAAACATTTACATTTATCTTAAAGTAGTTTGCATACAGCAGAGTATTGCTTTTGCGGCATTTGGCTGAATCTGAGCAGAGAGTGTAGCCCTGTACACTTCAGAATTCACCCTGCTATCCTGCAGGCACATCATCTATAAACACTAGTGTGCCTGGTTCCACTGGCGGGCATACATGCCCATGCCATAACATTGCTGCCATCATGTTTGACAGATTATATGGTATGCTTTGGATCATGAGCTGTTTCTCACCCTTGCCATGCTTTTACCTTTTTTGTTTGTTTGTTTGTTTTACATTTCAGAACTGTGTCAGCTCTTTTAGATGTTTTCTGTCAGATCTGGGCTTTTCGTTCTTGAGTGCAACCGTTGGTTTGTACTTTTTTGTAAACCATCCATATTTACATTCACGGAGGTGTCTCTTGATTGTACCCCTTTACACTGAAACACCCACCTCATTAAGAGTGTTCTTGACTTGGCTAGATGTTGCAAAGCTGTTTTTCTTAGCCATGAAAATAATAAATAATTTCCTTTAGTGTTGCTGAGCTGGTAAGTGCATCCAGGCCTTCAAACAATATAGGCCAGTTTCTTGATTTGGCCACTTTAAAGTTTCTCTGATAGGTTTATTTTGTTTTTCTCAGCTTAATCGAGACCGTCCTCTCTCTCTTCCTCTTGCAACAACATGCATTTAGGTCAAAGTACAATTTTCAGGTATCGGTACTTGAGTATTTTTTTCCTGTCTACGCTTTACTTTTACTCCCTACATACATACTTTATACAAGTATCTGTCCTTTATACTCCCTACATTTTAAAACAGGCTCGTTACTTTTGGTTTGATGCATTTGCATTGAGTTCTTATTTCGTCCCTGCGAGCCTTCAAACATCAAACCGATCTGAACCTAAACAGAAACACATGAATGGCAGTGCTGTTCATTTATTAACAAGACGATGTTGCACAAAACGAGATGACATGTGCCAAAGTCAGGGTTTTCTTGTTGTTGTTTTTGTCACAATACCGGAACAAATGCAGGTGTCCCAAAGTTGCGGTACTTCGGTACATCCAGCTAGCGCTACAAAAGAGGACTTTGGCAGGTAATTTCAAACAACATTTCGATCAGCTCAACAAACATCAGCAAACACACAATGTTTGTGTGCAGTTTGTCGCACAGTGTGTTGCTAGGTAAAGGTCCAGCTGCTGTATTTCACAGGGAGAGAGAGGAAAGACAGCTAACTTGACTCAGAGATGGAGAAAGGCAAGAAAGACAGGACAGGAGAGGTGAATTAAAAGGTAACTTTATAGTATCTAATATGAAGACAGCATAAACAGTGTATTGCCAGTGCAGAGGATGGAAATCAGCCAGGACAACTCATGAAACATCTGCTGACATCTGGTTGAATTAAGTTGAGTACATCCACAAAGAGCAGCAGGTCAGCTGATTACAGCCTGCACACTAAGAAAATCTACCAGAGCTCTCAATAGAAATTATTTTGAGTTGTGATTATTTCCCCCACACTGAGCCATTACAACCAATTTTAGGGTTCCCCCACCTGCTGAATCCCACTTTAACCCCTTACTGTATATAATTTCCCATTTACAGGCAAAGTCACCCTCTACAATGCAGGTAACAGAAAATAGAGAAACATTTTCCTTCCTTTGCTTCAGATTCAAGCTGAGTATAATAAGAATAAAAAAAAGCTAGACTAAAGTTTGTATTCCCATCTACTGATATTATTTTATCATTATGTTAATATAGGCCTCTACTAAAAATTAATACTAAAAATTACAATGAGGAACTATAAATAACAAATTCAAGACTAACATTCATCTTCTAGACATTAGGACGACTTCAATTGTCATGAAATATCAAGGGAATAGGGCTCACCTGGCTTCAGAACTGCTTGTCAGTCAACTGTCCAATTATTTCTGAGCCACTGAAAATGGGAGATTGTCTATAAAAATGGGTGTAATTCCTAAACTGGTAATACATTTTTTTTTGTAAAGTCCTTTAAAGCTGAAAGCCTGCACTTCAATCATATTGATTGTTGGTGGTGTACATAGAAAAAATATGTGTTTTTGTCTAGCAGTTACAGCCTTAACTGTGTTTTTGGGCATGCTGTTGCAGTTTTTGGACAAACTTTAGGATAACCTTCTGATTTTTTTTTTTTATAGCATATGCATCTATATAGCTGAAGTGCTATATTATCTACAAAAGTGACTTGTGCACACAGGGATGACTGATAGTGATAAACTAGCATCTGTTAGGATGCTAATTAGAATATAAGAAGATTGCACATTTTATGTGATGAAGATTAATTGATTAAGTAAGCTTTAATTTTTAAGAGGTAAAATTGGTGACATTTCTGTGCTGCTGGAAAGACATTATTCAAATGACTGAAAGGACTGTTTTTTTTTTTTTTTTTTTTAAATGCATGGTAACTGTTAGTCTGCAAGTGTCCTAAGGGTTCTTGCTGTAAACAACAAACAGTATAAATCTCTGCTTTTCTGGAATTTCTGAGGAATTTCATCTTCATTGACTGATTCTGAAGCTAAATCAATGCCAGCATTCAGTGGTTGTAGGAAGGTAGCAAGGTGTATATAAGGATGTGGAGGAGTCTGACATGGTAGATGGACGTAAACAGAGTTTGCATTCCATTATAAGGTTGCAACAAAGGTTATTACATTATTATTAAAGACTAAAAATTATTCTCACCAGCAATACCTTAATTAATTTTAATCACAGTCTTTACCTAATATTAATCATACTTGGTTGCCATTCATGGATAACACATGGCACTCAGTGTGAAATAACCTTGTAATCTGAGATTTAGTAAACTTGTCCAATGATTGGCAGCTTGGTAGCTCACCTTTTCTGCATGATACTCCCATCCCATTTCTATCTTTCATCAGATTTTCCTATTTACTAAAGCCAAAACTGCTTAGTCATAAGCTTTTTCTGATGGATAAGACATGCAAATCAGTTTTGAATCAGAGCGTCTGATGGGTATTATATTGAAGATTGCATTGGTATTTGTCATATATAGATTTCAAAATATTTTTCAAATTCAATTCATTTTATTTCTTTTGTCCAAATCAAAAATTTCAGAGACCTTAAATGAAGTTTTCATTTTGTGGGTGTTTGCACCATTGGCCTGTGGCTGTGATACCTCATTGACAACAGCAGTATATAGCACATAAAGGCAGCCTCAGACACATTGTTTAGGCTGGGTGGTTACAGTCATGTCCTTTTCAGAATCATATTATTTGCTCCAGGATGTGGAACCACCCTTAAACAGCGGGGTTTACACTCTTTATTGTCAGCCGCAGTGTGGATTCAGTTGTTTAAAATCTGTGGCAATAACAGTAATCTGGGTGGCTCTGACTGCTAGTCGAGGGTGAGCTGCGATAACGTCTTTCTCCTTCCCTCTCGCTGCGCTCTTCTCTCCTAATCTCCTCCATGCTGTCTGGCTGGCGGTTAAGTGGTGGTTTCTCTTTTCGTTTGAGGTCCCTACAGGGCTTGGCAGCAGAGGCGATGGACCCTACAAAGAAATGGTGTGGAAATTGCTTTGTGCTTTTCTCCAGCCATCGCAAGCTGTGCAATTTACACCTGGGCGTCTCCTACCTTCCACTTGACACAGGGTGAGAATACTGAATTTACAAAAAGATGAGACACGGAGCCATGAACAAAAATAGAGAGGGGAAGGGAAAAAGAAGACATCATACCTGTAAAAGCGTGAAACGATAGTGTACCTGACTGGAAAAAGAGAAGATATCAGATGGAAAGATGGGACATAAGTAAAAATATTGTGTAAAACATAGAGAATAAAGAGAAAAGACAGTTCTTTTCTAAGCCTTTTAGTTCTAACTATTGTATTTTCAAGGCAGGAGAATCTCTCTTTCCACATTTGCATTTGTGCATATGGCTGTTACTTCATTTACAAGATTTTCTCCAGTCCTTTTCATTTCCCCAGACGCACAATTGTTGTTTTTCCCCGAGTGCGAAACGACCTCAGTAATGTTTCCCAAACAGTCTGTTGCCAGCACAGAATCCCTGGACAGTGAGTGAGAAAAAATGAAAAAAACAAAAAACACCTGTCACTTATCATAAGTCATTTTTTGTGGGTCATTTTATTTTCCAGCGTGGATTCATGGGGTACATTATCACTGCCAAGGGACCCACAAAATCAGCCTCCACATTAACTCTTCATGAAGCAGACCCTGGATTTGTCTCTTAAGGAATGCTGTGTCACCTTCCAGCTGTGCCTGTTTTCTGTAATTTTCTCTATAATGTTTTTCTCCTTGTCAACTGATCATTTTAATTAGTGTGATGGGCTTGTGGTGCATTACACCATTTCACTTACACATGCAATGCAACATGTCTTTGGACAGCTTACATTATACTCTCTGTAGTATTTAAATAAATAAATCGGGCTACACACCATTAGACAGTTGGTTCTGCTCTTCCTGATGCCATGGCTGGCTTTAAAGGTCAGAGCTGTTTTCCTGATCTGCTTCAGGTGCTGTGTCTGAGGACTGCTGCAGACTGGACAGGGTGCAAAGCAGCAGTCAAACTATTCTGCCTTTTCACATACGAAAGTAGCTCACTCCTCTGTATTTCAAGCTGTTAAAGTGAAACTTTATGGTGATAGTACATCTTATCAAATTGTACTTCTTCTTCTTTGAGAGCGCAGTCACTAAAACTGGCTTCAGCCTAAAGCCTATTAAACATTACTGCAAGGTAAAAAAAAAAAAAAAAAACTAAAAAGAAAGTATACTTAGATAAGTATTTTGACAATATTTCTGGAATTTCACCTCTGTCAGTACCACAGTGGATTTCAAATCAAAGACCAGACTTTCAGCTTTAATTCCATATGTATGGACATGTGCATGTATATGTGTACGTATATGTATGCATATGTGTATTTAGTAAGTATGGTGTATGTGTGCATGTACATGTCTATACTTATAGATGCTTATAGATATCTATTACTTACATAGTAATAGTAGCAGTAGAATAGTTGAAATTTATTACTTGCATATTTCCACAACCCTCTATCCATAACACATTCAGGGTATGTGTGTATATATTGCATTGAATTGTATATTGTGTTACCTTATTTATTTGTATTTCTTGACTTTATATTCTGGTATACTCTTTGTATTCTTCTGCTATCTGTACCTGAGCTGTGGTAACGCACAAATTTCCCCGTCATGGGATCAATAAATTCTTATCTTATCTTGTCTTAATTCAAGTGTTTAACAAAAGTACCTGAAATTAGGAATTTAGGAATTAGAGCTAATTTTATGTATGTAGTCTCCAATTCCAGGAGTTTAAAAATTAAAAAAAAAAGATCATATCTCTTTGGATCTCATATTGAAAGCTCCAGAGAACAACTACCTAATGCAGTTTCCAGATGAACTCTATCTTTTGCTTTTGCTTACAGGGGCATCCACACAGAAACCGATGTGCCTGTCATGCATCGCTCTGGGGCTGAAATTTGGCTGCTAGCAGACTTTCCTTGATCTGAATTCCTAGGTAGTCTACTAACTAATTTACTACCTTGTCATATGTCAATTAGTGTTATCCTTTCCTCTCATTTGTAGTCACTTCAACCTCTTGCCTCAAAGCTAAGAAAAGTTTAACTTGAAACCCACAAACTTCATGTTGTCAGCAGCTAGTTAACCCATTGTCATTGAATGTTATTGTCAATCTGTGGTCTCTAGTCACCACGTTACTCCAGATTACTCCCTATGTGGATGCCATTAATTTGTTAATGGATAATAAAAGAAAAGAAACTGTGGCAGAGATCGTGAAACAGCCATGTGCCAAAACTACTAAACATTAATGCAAAACTTTAGTTAAAACTCCTGAATTAAAGCTGAAAGTCTGCACTTACAGTAAATTATCATTTTCTAAATGCTTATGAACCTGACTGCACACCCTATAGAAATACTTAACACACACATAAAAGTATAATTTTACAGAAATGGTGGATATAGAATCTAGAAATTGAACAACTTTTATAACAGTAAGTTAAGCTTCAACTCCGGCTCTCCAATAACCCAGGAATATAAAACTGTGCTCTGGTGAGATAAGGAACTACTTTTTCCTTTCGTACACCATCCTGAGGCGGATTTTAATGTCACTCCCCCTCCCGCAATTTAATATCAGCCGTCCAGATTTTAGTTATCAGAAAGCAATGGATGACCTTTCTTATATTTTGTAATAAAATGATAATTCAGCAGAGTCTTAGTGTGGGTTTGTCCATTCAGCCACGACACTCAAATCCTAATCAGTTAAACAGACGCAATTCGTGTTTATCTCCTAGGTAAGCATTATGTATTCATGTGTGTTTCAAATATGATACAGAGGATGGCTGTGTGTGTGTGTGTGTGTGTATGTGTGTGTGTGGGGCATCAGAATTGGAGGTAAATGGATGCACCATGATTGGCCGTGATGTTTATTCATAATCAAAACGATATGAGGCAAATGTAGAGCGCAGCAGGATATCAGATTCAAAATCTGAGCGGAATAGTAATGACCAGAGCATAGCATGCAAATTTCTGAAAGTTTTATATGTATATATATCGGTATACATAAACAAGTTGTAGCCTTTCAGTCCGAATCACTGAGAAACAAATGTGAATATCTTTAGCTGCTTCAATAGACATTAGAAAGAAAATAAAACACAGCAGATGAGGGACGCACAGAAAGACAAATGGAAAAAGAGGGAGAGTCTTAACTGAGAAGCAAAGTCAACATCATCATTTAAGAGAGAGGGAGGAGATGTGAGAGAAACTGAGCAGCAGCACATGGATAAATAAAATCACTGAAAGGCAGAAAGGGAAAAGCCTCACAGCAAAGACCTCCTGGAAGAAAAGCAAGACAGGGAGGAGCAGAACATCTTTGTGAGGATAAAAGAAAAAGCGTAATCGCCCAGTTGTTTCTTTTTCTCCCACAGGCCCCTTAGAAAACAACTGGCGCTTTAAGCTTAGACAGATAGCAGACAGAAGGATGACGGTTAGAGAAGTGGAGAATACCACAGAGAGTTGGGAGTCTGGCACACACATACACACACACAAACACACACATTCCTACCCATGCAAAACACGCACAAGCATGCATACACACACTAACTCAGAGACAAACATGCATTCCCACACACTTGCAAACACACACAGAGATACGCGCACACATCCCGAACAGCAAACACACACATTTCCTGTTGGTACAAAGGCACCAACAATCATAGTCTACAAATGCGCACACATGCACACACAGTCTCTCTCCTTTCTCTTCCTTCCCAGTCCCCGTGGAGCTGTGATGATGGAGATGGAGAGCAGTGTGTATTGACTGTGACTGTGACACAAAGCTGCATCCAACACATGAACCTCAGAGGAAAAAGGTTCTGCTTCAAAAGCAAGACCTCCAGTCTGCTACTTCAACGCTCCCTTATAAAATTTTGTGAAGTAAGCAAACACTGAAATGAAAGTTCTACGCTTTGGACAGAAACATAGTGCAGATTCAATCAGTCAGAATACACAAGAATAACAACGATATCACTAGTCAGTGTTCTTTGTGTATGTATTCTGACAAGCAAAACTGCTTCTTTTCCAGTATAAAAGACGATAAGCAAATAGAACATTAACATTTTTTTCACGTAATAATGTGAAGAGTTACATAATCTCATGGTGTTAAAATGTTACTGGATATCTTGCAGGCTCTGCACATTTGCATTTCAGGACATCGTGCTGATTTCACAGCCAGGCTCGCTGTCTGTCATTATGATTGTCCATCTGTCTTTCCACCCACATGTCTGTCACTATGTTGGGCAAAGTTTCTGACAAGCTAATACATAAATTTTCATGCATCTTTTTTTTAATTTTGAAGAGAAATAAAAGATAGAATAAACTACTTTGATGACTTAAATCCAACTTTACTCGTATGACGGCTTAAGCTGTGAGTTTTTAGCCACATTTCATTGCCCACAGGCCATTTTTTTCCCAGTATATTATGCACTTTTTCAGCCATGATGGCCTTTTGCTGCCCTAGCAACTCCTACCACTTGGTTAGGATGCCTGCACAGTGGGTGGTGAAAGTGGGGGGCATCATAAGAATCCTCTGTGGGTAATGACATTCTTCTCAAGGTCTGCATACACTGCTGAGAAGATGAGGCCGGCAACTTCATATGTGACAGAGAGGGCACATGTCTCTCCACTCCCTGCGGGCCAAAAATTTGACCAGGCATCCTTAAAATGGACTGAAGATCTTTAAAGTTCAAAGCATTTATTGTTGCAATTATTTGAGAATGTTGTGCATGTTAGTCTTGTCATACTTTCTCTTAAAAGACAAAATGTTGGCAGAATTTCCTTTTAAAATTCATAGTCATTTTTGAAATAGCAGGCTGCACTCAGCTATGCAAGGTGATCAAAGGCGAAGGAAATAGTGGACTCTGGGGGATTTCTTTTATAGTTAAAGTTGTTTATGGCTGTTGATTGATTTCCTTGAGGAATGCACCTAATCAAGACCAGAGTTCCTTTTAACAACTGATCAAAGTAAACAAAATCCATTTGTCTGTTTAGCTGTTTTCTTCCAGTTTTGCCAGTAAACTGTAGCAGAGCTATTAAGCTGCATTAGGTTATTGTAAATCTTTGTAAACAGTTCCGATCTAACGCGTTCTAAACAAAAGGAGCCAGTAAAATGCAATGAATATGCTTTCAGTGACATTAATGTTCTTAATATATATTGCACAGTGAGACAGCGGTGCACTGAGCAGAGCAGAGGTATTTGAAACCTCAATTTTGTTGAGCTTTTATCTAACTTGTTCAAATCTTTGTGGCCATAGCAAATTAATTTCTCAGGTGAGTAATTAAGTAACATACTGCATTACTTTAGTAGTAGCAAGTAATGTGTGATGCATTACTTTTCTTGAGTCACAATCCCAATATTGGTGAGTCTCTTAAATGTCTGACTGCTTCTTTATCTAGCACTGGTCAGGCCAAAAGCTCAGTTACAGCTCCCATGACATGAAAAGCATGACAATAAAGAAACAGCTTGCATTGCAGTGTAGGGGTTTACCAGACTGTAGTCACAGACATTTTCTAATTCTGTCCTTACTGCTCATAGTGCAGTAAATTTGCATCTTTGTCACCTGAGTAAAACCAAAACTTCACAGTGCTGTAGCTAGTTATCTTTACTATCTTTAAGACGTGAACCTCACTATTCAGAGGAGAGGGAAAGGGAAGGATATCCTGTTCACAAGCAGCAAATTGACATGAATGACAACAATTGCAAAGAAAAACAGTCACATTAACAAATCACTCAGCAGGTGTTCAGTCACATTTTTACAGCTCTGGCAGGATTTCAAACCTCTCCTGTTGCACCAGAAATTGTTTTACCGACAGATGTTCCACATAATCACTGCATTTAGCACTCCTGTTCTGAGATGCAACACTGTAATGATACAGTTGCTGACAGAGGAAAACCTCTCAAATATAGATGTGGTTTTTATAGCACTAGCCATCCTATTAACCCTCCTCCAGAGTATAATTAAAATAAAAGAATACTAAAACATAATTCCCTGAAACAGCAGCTGAGCTGCTGAGCTGCACAAGGTTTCACTCTGTCCAACACAAAAAGTCTCCTGTAGATCAATTTGATTTCTATTTAGGAGTCATCAGTGACATGGTTTTGTTATAATTTTCCTGAATTGAGATGGATTTATGTTGATATGTTTAACATGAACATAAATGTGTTTTTCGCTTCTTGGTTCTTTCTTTCTGTCTCTGTTATTTCTCCATTTTTTATGGGTGGAAGACTTTGGGCATAATTATTTGTGTTCAATTCTTCCAAATGACCACTCCTTATTGAAATGAATAAGGAGTTTACCACCACTCTGCTGACAAAGAGTGATGGTAAACCTTACAGCATAGTTGAACTTTTCTGGCCTTTTAGCGAACTATCTAATAGGTTTAGTTAACTAACATTCTATGACAGGTACTTATGTCTACTGATAATAAGGGAGGGGGTAACTCCAGGGCTTACAACACACAGGCAGAAAAGGACCACAGCACCAGGATTTAAAGCAACAACAAAAATTTGAATTACTTTAAGGTACTTTCCGAGCAACATTGAGGGAATTAAGTAAATATGAAAGTCATTCTTTTTATTCCCCAGGGTAAGAGTTGAGAGTTGGGTTAACAAGGGATCAGAATGGAGAGGAGGAATAACAAGGATCCGCTCTAGCAATCTACCTCGTTGCTCCACCCATCCGCTAGTGCTGCTAATATTGCTGCAACTTCTTTGACTCCTACAATGAGGGGAAATCTTGTTTTTCTCTTGACCCTTGCAATCAGCTCTCAAACAGAGAATCACACTGTTGCACCCCAGCAGTGCACAAGCTAACATGATCTTCTCTTTTTTTCAGAGGAATCTCAGTACACACAGCTCTATCACATGAAAATATTGCAGACGAAGATGTCAATTTTAGTTCCTTCTTCCTGCTTTTTCAGTTCTCTCATAATTAGGTCTAATCCTCTTGCAGCCTTATAGTTAGTTAGGTAAGTAAGTGACCGATAGACATGCTAAAATTCAGTTTTAAACAGTTAACAATATTAATTCTATATATGGATGCAGACATGCATTCAGCATCAAATGTGGATTTTACGTGGACATTGATGTGTGTTCAGAGGTGTCCTTTCTTGTTTACTCCTCTACATTACACACATCTTTTCCATAGAGAAGGTTACTAAGTAGAAAGTAAATAGAGGAGGGCACATAATGCATATCAATACATTAATTTTCTTACACTCAATCAAACAAAAACTATAAAGGTTGACAGAAATGCAATGATTTAAGGTCACATCTCTTCTAAAATAGGAACGCTTTGTGACTTTGTGACAAGAAAACATTTGGTTAGTTTCAAGTTAAACACACACATTTTTGTGTAACAGTAACAGCAGTTGCTGGACTATTTCTAGATTCTTAAAGTTTATTGTTATCCAATAACCCCTGCTGTGTAATTTCGCCAACAGCAAAGCAACAGATGCTATTATAGTGCTGGAAATCCAACTCTAATTTTCCAACAGTGCAAATTTCAGAATACGGATGTCACAGTGCACTCTCTTTTGTGCCATTCAAACTCCACCAAAATAATGTCTCAGCACTCAGCTGTGAATCTATGGCACAACCTCTGGCAGACAAGATATTTCTCACCTCTCAACGATCACTGTTTTCACATTCAGCACGTCAAGATGTCTTTTTCTCCCTTACTTTTACAAATCTCAAACAGAATTATTCAGTCATCGCCTATGGCTATAAAGACAAAGCAAGAAGCAGAAGGAGAGAGAGTTACAAAGAGAGTACTGCAGAAAGAGAGCGAGATACTGTTTATATTCCTTTTTCTAAAATCTTTCTTTTAATCAACAGGGCTGGTTATAGGGACTGACAGAATGCTTTCGACAGATCAAATAGCTGGACAGAAGATGGTTTAAAGAGCATGGTATTCATTAGATCTCTCTTAGGTGTCTCTATTTTTTCCCCATGTTTGCCCCCTTCTCTTTTTCACCCACTTTAAATTCACAATCTTGTCTGACTTGTTATTTTCCTTCTTTTCCCCTCTCCTTCTCTATGTCTTATTAGACCTCCCTAAAACAAAGACTAGTAAAATAAAGGCTTAGAGAAAGCTTGTTTTCTAGCATGGGTTATGGGTTAAACCCTGTAGCTCATGTGACTTTTCTGTCTTCTTCTCTGGCTAAACCAAACCGTTCCTAGAGGAATCAGCAGGGGGCAGGAGAGACTCTCAGCGAATAGCGAGGAGCACCCATTCCTGTGGTCAGAAGAGTTTGCAAAGTGAGAACAATACAGACGTCTTAATTTCCTTTTTCTTTCACTTTACAGTCAAAGCCGCCTTTCATGAGCAGACAGAAGCTGATATCTCAGAATTTAAAAATAAAATGCTTGATTAGCCTTCCTTCAGCATGACATATTTATTATCTGGAGAAACTGTCATAAAATGCAGGACAGTGGAGAATTATGGAAAAACACTGGTTTCCTTTTCTGTTCCAGTTGATCACATTTTGACAAGTGTTGCAATTTTCTGCTATATTTGTACTTTAATGTAAATCTATTGCACTGCCACTTGGATAAACACCCCCCCCCCCCCCCCCCCAGGAAAAAAAACACTCTTTTTTTCTTTAATAGCAAAAATGGTTTTAATGGTTCAATTTAAGCTTTCAGCTAAATCATTAAGCGAGGTTCTTCTGTTAGGTTGGTATTCCACACCATCATCATGTCCCCCTTGTTCCCTAATACTTTTCTCTGTTCAGGATTAACAAGAGACTGGAGATGAGGTGATAGGATTAAGGATTGTTTGCTGAAGAGCCGGTCACACAATATCTCACCATTTCAAGATGGGCTTCAGTGGTTAAGTGAAGAGAGAGAGAAGGAGAAAGTGTCTCCAAAGAAGGCCCTCCACGTCCTCTGAGCCAGCTGGATTACCATTACTAAAACTACAGAAACAATTGCATTGCAGATGCATTTTAAACTTCAACCTTTTCCGCAAACAAAACACTGCCATTAATGCAACCAGTAAGAAGCTCTGAACTGTAAATATTTACAGCCTAGGACACAGTGCCCCGGAGAACTGACGAAAGACTCAAAGAATCATTTAACTGGACTATAGTGGCTGCATGCCAAAGCCTGTTACCTCATTAAGACGGATTTCTCAAAGAAAATGCTAATTGGCCTTGCTTCCTAAATAAAAGCGTGTTTCTTTCAGCGTATCACTCTGGCCTATAGCGAGACTTGTTTAATGAGATGGGTTGTCTAATGAAGGATACCGCAGTCTTGGATCGAGTGTTCGGTTCACCTTGGAGTGTAATGCTGCTTCAAGGAGTATCCCTCTATCTCTCTCATTATCCGTTTTCCTCCTTCCATCGTTGTCTTCACACCACCTCGTCAGTGCACACAGAGTTTGTGTCTTCCAGGTCAACAGGCAGGACAGGAGATGCAAAGTGGGGTTTGCAAGTTTTGCCGTGTAACTTTCCCAAGTTCTCTTTAGTTTGACAGCTCTTTGAATACATTACATTAATTTGTCTTTTGTGTGCTATCATTAAGAGTTTCTGTGTTTAGTTTTCAACTTTGGCAAAAAGCTCTTCAAGTTCACAAATTAGACGACACTGTCCACGATCAAAAGAAGAGTATCAGAGAAATTGTCTACTTTTAAAACATTTTTATTTAATTGGACAGTCTGCTGTGGTCATGTGAGTGACAGGAAAGCTAGGACAGAAGGTGGTTGACTGCGAGTCAAATTCGAAGATATTGCAAGTACGTACAAAATATTACAGCCCACTGAGGCTTAACTTCTCCAAACAGCTGCCAATCAGTGACAGACAGGACACTGTGCTATGCTCTGGTCATTCCTCTGATCATATCAGCCTTGTTATTTAGTAGCTTCAAATTGGGCTTCCAGTGACAAACACTCAACAGTCACAGAGTTAACAGCACTTTAGCCTTTAGAGCTGCAAGTTAATGAGAGATCTTAATAATCATTCAGACACCGGTTGTGGTTGTTACTGTGGATAACAAGTAGCAATAACAAGATCAATATAGCTGGGTAATGAGATTTCGAGATATCAAATCAAAGGTCAACTGATTCTAGCCTTTCTGCACTTCAGCAGTGCAAAAAAAAAAAACTATGTTGTTCTCTTTTCCCCACATTTTAATTCTTTTGGGTGCTCTCAGCGACCCTTATATATCTATTTATCTATCTTATATCTATCATTATCTATTTTATAATGATACTTTCATTGACTGCATAGTGGCATAATATTTGGTTTCAGTCATTGTATAAAAAAGGCTTGAAGTCTGACCTTCCAGATCAGTGAGAACTCACCAAATTGAAGGATCAAAAAGGAGCAAAAAACCCCCAAAGTCTCTTTTTTTTAACAGCAATGACAGAAACCTACATAATTAAAAGATAATCACAGACTAATTTAAGATGGATCTATTACTATAATGTTAAAGTTTGGTTGAGATATAGATAACTTAAGGTTGTTGTACAGTTTTTGGTTGGTGTTTAAATACATCCAGGCTGTGCCAGTGTGGTTTACATTTCACTGCTATGGCATGAATTTCCTCAGCTAAAAGACCAAATGTGCTCACACACAGACATTTGAACACTTATCCCTCCTGCTGACACACACATTCAAAAACACACATTCATTGGCTTTGCCCTCCTGGTTTGTCTGTGGCTGCTGGCTGTCCTCAGGTATTGGTGGTATTTGTAAAGAGCTTAATTGCCCAAGTGTCTGGAAAGTGGCAGTTGAGAGTGTGGCTGGCTAATGAGCTCCCTGAGAGAGGGTCAGTAGTTAGCTGAAGCAACACTGGGCTCTGCTCCCTGATAAAGGTCACATACCTCCAGAGAAAAATGCCACTGTGTGATGTGATGACCAAAGGAAAGGGGCGAGCCAGCACATCACTTGCCATTAAAAGAAAAGAGTAAACCTTAGAAGGGATGAAATTCTTTAGGGTGAGATGGCAGGTCCTCCACTACAGCAGAAAGACAACCTGCTGTGTGATAGTAAGTGGTGTAGGGAGGAGGCGTAGAGCACAAGATGCACAGAAGCTGTAAGAAATACACTGAACCAAGATCAGTGTTTTGGTGCTAGGGGTTTGAGTTGCTTTGGCATTTTAGGACTCTTCTTTAGTACTCTATTGTTTTTTAAGTGTCTTATCACTCGGAGTATGTGGCAGGGACTAAACACGATCGCAGACTTTAGAGGGAAAACCAGCACACCGCAGACCACGGCCTCTCTGTGTGAGGATCTAAACGTATTCTACGCTAGATTCGACACAGCGAACACCATGAGACCAGACAGAGTGCGCACCGCGGATGACGTCACTGCGCACACTGTGTCTGAGGAGGATGTGCGGAAGTGCTTCAGGAAGGTGAACGCGCGCAAAGCTACTGGTCCGGACGGGATTCCCGGCTGCGTCCTCAAGTCATGCGCGGCTCAGCTGGCTGGAGTGTTTACACACATCTTCAACCTTTCCCTCTCTCTGTCTGTAGTCCCAGCCTGCTTCAAAATGGCCAATGTTGTCCCTGTACCCAAATCCTCCACCATCTCCTCATTAAACGACTGGCGACCTGTAGCCCTGACCCCCATCGTGAGCAAATGCTTCGAGAAGCTGGTCAGGGACTTCGTTTGCTCTGCGCTACCCAACTCACTGGACCCTCTACAATTTGCATACCGCCACAACAGGTCTACTGATGATGCCATAGCCCTGACACTACATACTGCCCTGTCACACCTGGAGAAGAGAGACACGTATGTGAGAATGCTGTTTGTAGATTACAGCTCAGCATTCAACACCATCGTTCCCTCGAAGCTGGACAGGAAACTGCAGGATCCAGGACTGAGCAGCTCCCTCTGCAGCTGGATCCTTAGCTTCCTGACTGACAGACGCCAAGTGGTCAGGCTGGGCAGCACCACCTCATCCCCCATCACACTGAACACTGGTGCTCCACAGGGGTGTGTACTGAGCCCTCTCCTGTACTCACTCTACACCTACGACTGCACGGCCACTAGAAACTCCAACATCATTGTGAAGTTTGCGGATGACACTACAGTGGTGGGTCTTATCACCAACGGTGATGAGACGGCCTACAGGGAGGAGGTCAGCGCCCTGACCCACTGGTGTCAAGACAACCATCTCACCCTCAACGTCGCAAAGACAAAGGAGTTGATAGTGGACTTTCGGAGGTGCAGAGAAGTACACACCCCCATCACCATCAACGGCGCTGCTGTGGAGAGAGCGAGCAGCTTCCGCTTCCTTGGTGTACATCTGGCCGAGGATCTCACGTGGTCAGTACACACAAACAAAACAGTGAAGAAGGCGCAGCAGCGCCTCTTCTTTCTCAGGAGACTGAAAAGATTTGGCATGAGCCCCCGCATCACCACCTGGTACGGCAACAGCACCGCTTACAACCGCAAAGCTCTCCAGAGAGTAGTGCGGTGTGCTGAACGGATAATTGGAGGTGAGCTTCCCTCCCTCCAAGACATCTACAGGAAGCGGTGCCTGAGGAAAGCGGGGAGGATCATCAAGGACTCCAGTCACCCCAGCCATAAACTGTTCAGACTACTTCCATCAGGAAGGAGGTTCTGCAGCATCCGGTCCCGAACCAGCAGACTGAGAGACAGCTTTTTCCATCAGGCCATCAGACTGCTGAACACTTCATAGACACCTCACCCTCACTACTGGAACTTCAACATTATGCACTCCACACTGTATATAAATGCCACTTGTTTTGCACATGTCCAACCACCAACCTCGGTATATTTTATTTTATATATTTTATTTTATTGTTTAATCTATTTAATTTGTAAAATATGTATACACACACACACACACACACACACACACGTAAAAAAACAAAACAAAAAAACAAAACATATTTAGTAAACACATCCAGTAATGCATACATTCTTATATTGTACATATATTTATTACTCTCAGATTTAGCCATTCTTATATTTTGCTTGTTTTACGTTATTGTATTTTTGCACAACTCTGTTGCTTGTGAAGCTCGCACACAAGAATTTCACTCGCATGTACTGTACCAGTGTACCTGCACATGTGACGTGACAATAAAAGTGATTTGATTTGATTTGAGATTGAGTTTTTGATTGCTGTTCTGGTTTCATTATCATTTGAGTATCTTGAGGATTAGTTCTTCTGTTATTTGGGTTCTAGTTACTGTTTTTTTTAATGTTTTCTGACTGGCTGTTATAATGATTTAATGTGGCTAGTGTTAGTTTAGAATCACTGGATTTCCATTCAGCTTCAGGACCTGGTTATTTGGTTTATTTGCCTTGCTTTTTTTTCTGGTGACCTTTGATGACCTGCACCTATCATTTGGTAAATTATGCATCACTGCTGTAGCTAACAAGTTTTATGAGGCACAATTTTTGCCTTGAATATGAATGATCTTGGTTATGTCACAGTTTTACGTCTTGGTGAATAGCTGTCAAGTGTTTGCAGACAAGTTGGTATCTTCCATATAATCTGTGGGACACCGGCAATGTGCTAGCATCCGGTTTTACCTAGTGACTGCCAGCAACCTCCACAACCTCCAGCAAGTGGGTCAATGACTCGTCTTACGCCTATGCGACTCAAGCCTTACATGCCTCAGGAGACTCCAGAAGAGCTACAGTACAGTCTCACTTGGGGGCTAAATTCACAGTGCACAACCTTGACAATGTCAAAACCTTCCTAACTATGTTCCTGGTCTAACTTCTGATACTTCTGGGTTTTGATTAAAAAAAAGTAGAGTGCAGAGTGTAAGTAATAATAAGTGTAATAGGACATCATCTAAAAATAGCGACTGCACTGAAAGTGGACCAGAAATTCAAAAGAAGATGACTTTGAAGGGGTAATTGGTCCAAATTTAAATCAATATATAATAGATGAAAAAACACGGAAGAAACTAAAAGGAAAGCAGCAACTTTTTATTTCGATTTCCCTCTAACGGCAATAATTTTTCTTTGTATTTTTACAAATGTTCTGAGGGCAGATTTAGGGAGAGTTATTGCATAACGTTAGAAGGGATGAAATTCTTTAGGGTGAGATGAGAAACATGACTAGAAGGACACGTTCAGTTTAAAAACTGTTGAGAAGCTTTTACTGCACTTGTGCTTCTCAGTTTGACTGACTTTATTTCACTTCATCTGTCCCATTCATGCTAGCGCTACGCATAATCATAACCTGCGTTGTGAGAAGACCCAAATGCATGACAAATGCAAGTCAAAGGGAGAGTTGACTTTGGAGGTCTGCAAAGAACAGAAAGTCCATAAAGAACAAAGCCTAAAAGGTCCTGAAACACTGATCTAAGTAACATGAGACAGATATGTACATGGGGAACAGACATAGAGAGTTAAAAAAGGGAGGATAAAAGACTCCATGATGGAAAACTGAGATGAAACAGAGAGTATAAGTACAAATGATCTAACTGGGAATGATAAACATGTGAGGGACCAGATGTAGGTGGAATTAACAGTAACTAGAAAAACAATCAGGGAATGGCAGACCACTGAAAACTAATAAAGTAAATCAGGAAATATATGCAGACATAAATGCAGAATGAGATAAAGGAAAGATGATAAAAACTACAAATAGTGGACATAAACCATAACACCAGAAAGAAACAAATAGAACTAATCTCATCCCTAGAAAGATGTGAATAGAAACCAGATAATCAGAGCTCTCATAGGATAATAAGAAAGTCTGTGATCCAAATTTCTAAAGAAAAACAAGAAATCTAAACTCAATCTCGAATCTACAAACTAGGAATTAAATAATAACACGCATGGGAACACTCTCTTCAAGACTCTTCAGTAGAAATGATAATTAAGATGAAAACATGAAGACCAAGAGAAAACAGTGAGGGAACTAAACAACAACACTAATTAGTAAACTGGAGCATAAATACACCGCAAACCAAAATCACAGAGATAGAATCAAAACGTAACACTAATCAAAAAAGAAGAGCTCAAGAACAGTAGAGGATCCCAACCAAGTGACCAAATAATAAATTAAAAATTTCAAAGAGCAGACTAAGCATTATAACCAGGAGAGGTTATAATAACAAAACAAAGATCAACATATATTTAAGAAACACAAACGACTCCAAAAATAACAAAAATGAAGCTCAAACACGAATTAAGATGGAGCCCAAACAGGACAATGAAAACCAGCACAGCCACACAACAGGTAACAAGAATCCAGAAAACTACAAGAACTTCAGAAACTCAGACCCAGATGTGTTTGTGCGTAAGTGTGTGTGTGCATTTGATCTGAAATGAGATTAGTATAAAAAATGTAACTAATAATGCCAGTACAATTTAAATTTTTGTACAGTTTCTTGGGGCACCTGTTTTAATTTATTATTTACGAATAGGGATGGGTATCGTTTAGGTTTTATCCGATACCGGTGCCAAACCGGTACTTTTGATACGGTGCCGGTGCTTAAACGGTGCTCAAACCGGTGCTTAAAGAATGGAGAACACAAACTTTGTCCAAAAACCTCTCATGTTTAGCTGTTTTTTTGGTAAAAAGATAACAATGTTAGCCTTTTCTGCAGCTATAGGGCATATATGGTATCACTCTTGGCTGGAAGCAGTGCTTAATCAATGGAATAAACACAAACTTTGTCCAAAAACCTCTCATGTTTAACTGTTTTTTTGGTAAAAAGATAACAATGTTAGCCTTTTCTGCAGCTATAGGGCATATATGGTATCACTCTTGGCTGGAAGCAGTGCTTAATCAATGGAATAAACACAAACTTTGTCCAAAAACCTCTCATGTTTAACTGTTTTCCACTTTTTCTTTGGTCATTTTAGCCTTTTTGGCCAGGGTGAAGGGAGTATCTGACATCAAACAAGAAGACAGCCGCATGTAACTATGACGGTGTTTGCTAGTTCACCTTACATGCATTAATTTAATAACGTGGTTAGCAAATTACACACGAACAACATTAAGCTACTCACGCAGAGAAGAACGGCTGCTGCTGCCATCATCATCCGTCATCATTTCTGCTACACTGGCAGGGCTAGGGGCCAGGACTCTTCGGGTTCTTGGGGGATGTTGCTAACTCCGGGTCCTATAACAGGCACCACACCCGTAGTAGGTACAGTGCATTTCTTGGCTTTAAAAAAAACCCGCTATGCGTCGCCAGGTGTTTCATCAGATTCGAGGTGTTACCTCCTTTGCACAGTATCACAGTATCACCTTAAAGCACATGTTGCAGGTTGCTGAGTTTGCATCTTTTGCTGTGAAGTACAGCCAGACTTTTGACTGCTTCGCCTTGGGCATTTTTAATCTGTAGCTCTGCTCTAAAAGAACGTACGTACCTGGGCCCGCCTACTATCCTTGGAAACCTAAAATGATTGGCTAGAATCTGAAGTGTATCACATCTCAGGGAACAAAAGCACCGAAATAAAGCACCGAAATGAGCGCTGCTTTTCGGTCTGGTTAGTTACTACCGTTTATGTCAGAACCGGTACCCATCCCTATTTATGAATACCAATTCAGTAATTTTAGAGTCCTGATTTAACATTTAAGTCAAACGTGATGTTACCTTACACATTAAAAATAATTTGTCAGAGTGGGATACCACAGCCAAGGTATCTGTATCAGATCAGAACTGGAAAAGTTGGATCGGTACATCAGTTTTTTGGGAGTCAGATTTTGGACTATTTAAATTTGACATTTCACTCAAAATGAGTTGATTAAAAAAAGTCATGTGCAAAAAATGTGTTAGCTCGCAAAGACATTTTATTTTCAAGTCTCTGGCTATTTAATAATCCCAATTGATGGCTTATTAATGTCATGCAATGTAATGTTTATAAACTGTTTTGTTTTTATTGTTAAACTAATTAAGCCTGCATCAACTGAGGTGGCTCAAAAACACATGTACTAAGTACAGAAGAATCTATGATAGCTAAAGGATACGGTCACTAAAGGAAACAGACATAATGGTACTGAGACCTGCCTAACTTTTTCTTACTTTTCTTAGCAAAAAGAAAAATTCTAAAAGGCTCTTCTTAGGCTGCTAAAACGTGGCACACATCCTCTACATGCATGTTTTAGCTCAGAAGCCCAATTAGATTGTAGGCCAGGTAAAGGACAGACATTTTCACCCTTTTCAATACACCCATTAAGTCCATTTGCATAGGTACTGCTTTTCTTGCTCATTCTTTCATTCGTATCTTTTTTGTTATTCTGATACCTGCCTCACCTTTATCCTCATTAAGCTCCCACACGTGGACAACCAGAGGGAGAAAAACAATCCTGAAGCTTTGAGTTGTGCAAGCTAAAAACAAAAATGGGAAAAGTAAAGGCAGCAGCAGCATAATAGTAATGGAACAGGTAGAAAACACTAATGAATATAAAACCTTCTCCTCTCTTCTCTTCACCATCTGCATACACACTGTTTTTTCTGCGTATCTCACTTTATAATTTGCTCACCTGTGTTCTGTGTCATAGGTTTTATCCCCGACCTAATAGCACAGAAGCTCCATTAAAAAGTGTAGCCAGAGAATTAGTCCACAAACAATGTGATGGTAACAACAGAACCAGAGTGGTCTTCCCTGCATGGAAGTACGAAGGGATATTTCTGTATTATTTTGGTTTTAATAATAAATGACCACACAGTTATAGTCCAAAACATTAAACATTGTATGTGCTTTGAAGACGGCTTCATGTTTTTTTCTGTGTTCTTTGTATTACTGCCAGCCATTTATCATCTTCCAGGCAGTCATGTATTTATTCGGCTTTTGTATAAATATTCAGGCTCAAAATCTCCAAATTGAAACCAGAATAATACCAGCTGAAAGCAGAATAATAAACTGTTCTGTCTTTTCTATAGTAGTCTAAAAGCCATAGCTTAAAGAAGAGCCTGAGGAGATTTTCTTACAGTTTCTTGAATTGCTATAACACTAAATCCCATCCTCTGAACCACTTGCATACTGTCCTAAACTGATTTACTGAATCAATCCCGCCTTTATAAACCATTTTCACCTACTTAGACAAAATTTGCATATCTTAATCGCTCTTTTCACAAAACCTGACACACCACTAAAACACATTTTCCATGATGATGCCTTGAGATGCATAATGGCAGCTACAAGTGGTTCAAGTCGAGCACAATTACTGCACAGATGTGTCATTTTTTAGCCACAATGACTCAAAATTGTTCACACACGTATAAGGTAGGTATGAGTGCACAGGAAACACAGGTGAGCTGAAGGCTGGTACCTGAAACTGATTGAAACAACATCTGGAAGAAGCCTATGTTTGCATGAGGTAGTAAACGCGAGGGAGGAGGATGAGAAGAAGAGGACTTAGAATGGCTTTTTGCCATAACACAGCTACTTTCAGTCATGTCTGTTCATCTGTTAATCTGATGGTTGTTCAGACCAGTTTTACTCGCAGCTTCATTTATAAAGTCATACAACGCTGATAAAATGAGCTGCAGTAATCATTCTCTATTATGTATTCTGCACGGGTTTTAGAGACACCACATCCTATGTGTTGTTACTGGGAGTGCATCTATACACAGGTTAATTATTAAACCGTGGATTAAAATGACAGGTCACCTGTCTGATGTTAAAAACACCATGTCTTTTGGTGTTGGACCTTGATCTGTCATGGTAAAACAGTCTAATTAAAAAAAGGTAACACTGATATTCTAAGCATGAAACTGCACAATGTTTTCGCTTTGGAGAAGCTCATGAAAAAGATCTTACTTCTGTCTGATGCATGAAATAAAGGGAAGAGGAAACCACTTTGTATTAAATGTGAAACTATGAAAGAAAAACCTGAAAACTCAAAATATAGGTGAACTGTATTTTTTGATTTTGATGAGGTCAAAGGGCGCGTTTAACTAAATGCTCGTAAAGTGTGATGTTTGTGCTAAAAATGTTCTTTCTCCTGTATGAAGAAACAAAAACACACAAAAATGAGACAAAGCCAAAATAGCCTTTTAATGTCTGGAGGACCTTGAGATTCTAGGGGGAAACAAGCAATCCTTATCTTGTAAAGGGTAAATGGACTGGTTCTTATATAGCGCTTCTCTACTCTATCTGAGCACTCAAAGCGCTTTATACAACTAATTCATTCACCCAATCACACAAACACTTTTTCTAAACTGTTTTTAAGTGCTTACTGTTTAACATTCATACACATTCACACTCCGATGAATGCATCGGAGAGCAACATGGGGTTAGTATCTTACCCAAGGATATTTGGCATGCAGACTGGTCGAGCCTGGGATCGAACCGCCAACCTTTCGGTTAGTAGCTGACCTGCTCTACTACCTGAGCAAAAGCCACCCCCATTAACAGGTGCGAGCCTACCTGTTAATGTGATTCTACGCAAACTTCTGCTGTGTTGAAAGCATTATGTTAACGTAATAGGTCCAATTTAGTAAAAGAAAGTTAAAAAAGTATCGTCTCTGGTAGGTTTGTATAGCTTTTTTCCCTTAAAAATTGAAACCATCAATTAAAATCTGCATCTTTATTTACTCAGGTTATCTTTAGCAAGTATTAAAAATTCTTTGATCTGAAACAAGTAAAAGTGACAAAGATGCACATTTTAAAAAAAAAGAAGTCAGAAAAAAAAAACCTTTTTCACAGTACTGTGAATTAATGGACTGACATCCCATCTTTATAATATGTGTGTGAACCCAGTGTAAAAAATGACATTTCTTTAGTATGTAGTGAAAAAACAGGAACTTTTCTGTCATTTCAATGTTTATCAATTACTTGTTTACTCTAGTGTAAAATAAATGGCTTCGAGTGAGCTTATTTTCGTGAGCTGTTAAACTCATGAAAATGCCGTTAAAAGTCTAAAATTTATGACCTTATCCACATGTTTCACAACTATCCAGTAGGCCAGATTTGAGTCTCCGCCGGGCCGGTTCTGGCTTCTGGGCCTTATCTTTGACACCCTTGCTCTCCAAGATACACATAGATGTCACTGAACTAGAGTTCTAGGATAGACTGGGATTTTAAAAAACAAGCTGCTGGGGCAGAATGTGGATCACGAGTTCCCACAATTCACAGTTTCTTATCTCATATGTTCGTTTTTCCTCAATGGGTAGATGATCCAAATAGTCTTGGAAAAAACAACAACAAATGGACACAAAACAAAAGAAAATACACTGTAATATTATCGAACGTCTTCTAATTTAGGAGGAGGGGGGAAAGTGCACAGTTATTCAATCCCAGCCCTTCTTCATAACTTCTCCACTTGTTTGGGTTCTTACTCAAGAAAAGTAATGCATTACGTATTACCTGTTACATTTGTTAAAAGTAATGCAGTATGTTACTTAATTACTTGCTGGAGAAAGTAATTTTTAACACTTCTCGTTACATTACTTTCTCCTTACTCTGCAAAATGATTTGAAACATACTGTCACATAATTACCAGTTAACAGCATAAATGTATAGGCTACAGTCCTACACAGCAACATAAATCCCTCTCCTAATGAGGACACATGTATGACCTTTCTTTTCATTGTTACCTATGAACACAAAGCCAATAACACAAAGCAAATATGAAAAAAGCTCATAGAGACTTCAAAGCTATTGCCACACTGATCCCACTGCAGAAACATGAACGGATAGAAATGGAGACCTAAAGCCTGACTGCTCATCACTGCTTTTGTTACTTGTTGAAGATCTGGGTCTGGCTGCTGGACTGGGATCGACATGCTCTCAGCCCTGTTTTTACTTATTCATGACAACATCTGTGGCCTGAAATTCTTATTTGTAAGTTAGAAATCCTCAAAATGTACAAAGACATTGAAGGAAGGAGATAGAGTAAAAATTGGGAGAGAAATTCAGTGCTGAGAGGAAGAGAAAGGGAGAAGTTGCTGCAGAGCGCTGGTTGATACAGATTGTGAAATTGATGTATGACAAAACAGATTGGTGTTGCCGCTCAGATGCATCTGAATTGAGAATTGTCAGGAGGAGGTAGATTACAATAGACACTGTGTGGCATGCAGCCTCCAGCACAAAATGAAGACGTGTTTACTTTCAGATAAGAGAACGAGAGACAAAATATGTGTCTCTGTTGGTGTGCGTGAATAGATTATTGTGCTGTGTTGTGCAAATAACCCCATGTGCCACAGGTCAGAAGATATGAGGGGCAGCGTGGCTATGATAACCCTGCAAAATTATATAACATGTATTCCTGTAGGCAAAATCTTACAGATACAAAGGCAAACTTCTTGTCTTTGCCAGAAACTTTATTAAATACAGTATACTTGCTGCAACAAAATAAGAGAGACGCAAGCAAAGTACAATAAACAGTAAAAACCAGTGTAAGGGGAAGTGTTACAGCTCATGTAACCCATCAACTCATACCAAGTCATAGATTAAATCAATACAGAACACTACACAGGACAAGACATACAATAATGTCAACTTAATG
The DNA here is from genome assembly GCF_036321145.2 of Pelmatolapia mariae. NCBI lineage: Eukaryota > Metazoa > Chordata > Actinopteri > Cichliformes > Cichlidae > Pelmatolapia > Pelmatolapia mariae. Next base: position 28,532,525 of record NC_086227.1, on the reverse strand, counting down.
ACAAAAAATTGATTTCCTGACTAATGCAAAAGAAAAGTACAAAAACTAAAAATTGTGGCCCCTATTTTTTACCTTCTGACAATTAAAAGCTTGAGGTAGCCACCCCGATGTGTGTGTCTCTAAGTGGGCAAGAAAGACAGATGTAAACAGATAAAGCTCTCCTGTGATAGAGAGTGTGTGAGGAGTTTTTGGTGTGGGTGGCATTAGTGAATGCCAAGCAGTGAGTCAGCCTTGGGGAGACAGACTGAGGAGAGTCTGATAACATAGCAGCACTTCAAGCTAACAAGAGACTCTGTGCTGAAGACAACAGACATGTGGCGAGTTGTCACTGGAGTAAAAAAAATCCAAACCCTAAAATTATGTTGTCTTGTAAGTCACAGCCAAACAACATGTTTACTTCACAGTGCACTGCTGAAAAAATTTGTACCTTTTAGAGAAATTACAAAGGTGACAAAGTGTTATACATTTAATCATTTGCAATTAATATTAACAAGGTGGTTTCATCGGTTCTTTGTACCGACGGTGGTGATGTTTAGATTCAACAGGTCCTCAGAGAACTGAACAATCTGAAAGCAGAAACGCATGCTGCATTTTAAACAAGCAGATGTTTTCTGACTATCTGAGATCTAATCAACAGCAGCTTCTTTCATAAATCTGTCTCATCTGGTACAAATTTATGAACGTCTCTGCTGCCTTGGGTTGAGTGATTAAAAAAAAAAATCCTACTCTAATAATTGTTTTCTAGTCACATTTCCTTTGGGTTTCTTTTGGAATGCTAAACTCATGAAGACATCTGTTTAAAGGAACATGATGTAAAACTAAATTAAACTTAATTTAATTTGTATTCTTTTTATTTTTGACATATTTGCATACATGCACCTAAATATAATGTGCTTTATGATCAAGATGGGATTCGCATTAAGCGAGAGACAAGAAAAAAGCAGCATCTGCTTTGAGGAAAGGATTGTCGTACATTGATGGAGTGTCTCACACAGTGGTTGAGCAATTCAATCACACACACATAATTGAGCTCATTTATTGCTATCATACGCAACATTCAGATCATTCTTTAGTTCTAATTTTGCAGAGGAGCCTCCATGAGCTTCCTGTAATTTAATCTAACTTGCGTAAATGCACAGCCTAATGCACTCATAACTTGTGTTTAATCAATCTATCAATAAAAGGATGAATTAAGAAATGACATGTTGATTTTTCCTCATTAGAGACCTTTTATTTATTGCATATGTCAATAGATGAGTAATCCTATGTTGCTGAGAGGACTTACTTGTACATATCAGTTAACTAAAAAACATGATTGGCCACTTGGGGAAAAAAACCTGTATACAGTCCTGATCAAAATTTTAAGACCACTTGAAAAATGGCAAAAAATCATATTTTGCATGGTTGGATCTTAATAAGGTTCCAAGTAAAGCTTCAACATGCAACAGGAAGAAATGGGACAGAGACAAAACATTTTTTTGAGCAAGCAATTTTTTGAAAACAATGCTTAAACTGAAACTGTATGTGTGTGTGTGTGTGTGTGTCTTCAGAAACTGAATGAAAATAACTAACAAACCCCAACAATGGGTGAGTTTTCCAAAGTTAATAGTGCTGCTACAGGTACATTTTATACTGCCATATACACAAATACACCATTAAATAACAGTTTTAAATGTCTCGTGATGCTGAATGGTATCTATTAATTACAATTATCTACAAATACTTAATAGTAGAAACGCTAGAATAAGGTGGCAACAAGTCACATTACTAAAGGAAACAGAGAAATAATCCAGGGGCGTAATTTCCAGGGGGGTTAGGGGGGTTATGACCCCCCCAATAATCAGACCCAACCAATATAACACCCCCCCCCCCCCCCCCCCAAAAAAAAAAAAAAAAAAAAAAAAATTATGAATTATCTTGCATAAATAGGCTGTTGATTTTCTTTACTCGTTTCAGGTATTACCAGCAAAATAGTTGCATGTTTAATTATCTGGGAATTTACCCAGATTTATTAATTTATTTAGAAAGAGCTCTTGACCCCTCCAATGTTCAGCACAAAGTTACGCCGATGAAATAATCATATAGTGAGTAAATTTAATTAGTGTGTAAGTACTTCTAATTAATGTGATAATAATTCAGGTAGTTCATGAGTAATTTTAATTTTTGCACAACTGCAGGTATTTAACAGGAAAGGAGACACAAACTATTCTGTAAGTAATTTTAATAAATAATATCAAGTTGTGTATAACATCATTACATTAACATTAACAATGTAACATTACATTGTTGGTAAATTTAAGTAGTGCCTAAATTTCAGGTATTTTACAGGAAAAGATACACAAATGACACTGTACTTTCATTATGGAGTGGAATAACCTTGTCTGACTTCCATGTATTTTACAGTAAAGAAGACACTCCTTTTCTAAACACTCCTTTAGAAAGTTATGCTTGAATAGTGATTGTTAAAGGGAAAAGAAATGAAGTTAGATTTAGCTTCATCATTATCAGGTTATATAGACCTCCCAGTTGTGATGCCATTTATTTATTCTTGTCAGTCGGTAAGGGATAACAGGGATAACAGTCTTTACCACATTTATATTGGTAAAATAACTGGAAAACTGAGTAGTAAAACATCCATTATGCATAATTACTGTTAAGTAAAGCCTCCCCAAAAAATAAAGAGGCAAGATTAATCTACTCCATAATGATAATTCATAATCCTTGTGCCCCGAAATATACAGAGCATTTACAATGTAAGATGGGGAAATATTGTTTATTTTTCTGCAAAGATTACCATGAAACTGAGCAGTACTTAAATGTACTTACTTATAAGTATTTTTGTGTTTCCTGTAAAAAACCTGACTTGTTATCCCCTTATTCTAGTGTGCCTATTTTAATATTGCTTAAAAGATATTACAGTAATAACATATGATGTGCAGCACGGTGGCATGGTGGTTCAATTCCACCATCCGGCCAGGGTCTTTCTGTGTGGAGTTTGCATGTTCTCCCCATGTTTGCGTGGGTTCTCCCCGGGTACTCCGGCTTCCTCCCACAGTCCAAAGACATGCAGTTAGTGGGGTTAGGTTAACTGGAAACTCTAAATTGCCCATAGGTGTGGATACGGGAGTGAATGTGAGCACGAATGGTTGTCTCTGTCTATGTGTTGCGACAGACTGGCGACCTGTCCACGGTGTACCCTGGCTCTCGCCCTATGACAGCTGGGATAGGCTCCAGCAACCCCGCGACCCTGAAAAGGATAAGCGGAAGCGAATGGATGGATGGAACATATGATGTAATGAAAGGTATTCATTGTAGACGGACATGAATCACAAATACAATATGAGACAAAAAGGTACTTATATTGAATGAGCATGAGGCCAAAGGATGTACAGAATATAGCTCAAATGCTGTGACACATACAAAATGAAAATATTAAAACAGATAAACATCAGTAACCACTGGAAAAAGACAAAACATGTCCAAAAAGGCTTTGCTAAAAATCTATATTAAGGCCACAGTGGTCACCCAGGCCACATTCTCATTTCACTAAGCTGTTTCTCTAAACACAGTCCCACATCATTAGGCAAAACAGGCACTGAAAAAGCATTTCACTGAAAGCACTTTACCAAATTTCACAGTTAACGGTCCCACACAGAATCAGAAGCTTAGAAAATTGCACTCCACAGAATCTGCCTAAAACATGACAGACTCCAGCAGATATGAACTTATGCCAATCACCTCCCACTCCCCCATCATTCAGGGCTCACAATCCTGATTACTAATAAGCCATCTAAATGGAAGATGTTGAGCTCTTTGATGTACAGTGGAAAAAGCCCTCATTCTGAGTGTACTTCATCTTTTCTTTTTACAGTGTGGAGATATACTGAGTGAACTGTTAAAACTGCTCTTGCAAAATAATGCATGAGTGAACTTACAAAATAATGAGTGAAATTACAGAGCCCTTAAAAAACAACCTTGATTTGAACATGAACGATGTATAGATGAAGCACACAATGCGAGCATACAGAGATTTCTATTTAATACTTCTCTTTAAAATTAACATGTGTGCTAACTGATATGATGTGTTATTCAGGAAATAGTTAGCAATAATAAAAAAATTTAATTCCTCGTCATACCAACTATATCCGGCTTAATATTCACAGCAAATCTTGCAGGATATGCCTTTTATTAGTCTTATTCAGTTCTTTTATAGCCAATTTCCTATTTCACAGTGACCATTTTCTCTCTCATTCTCTCTCTCACACACACAGACACACACACACACACACACACACACACACACACACACACACACACACACACACACACACACACACACACACACACACACACACACATAGATATTTGTGTTAGCTGCTGTACTGACCTGCCTCCCAAGGGTGTGTGCAACGGTCAGAGAAGTGGTCCTAGACTCCCAGCTCCAATTAAGAGAACAGACAGTTGGTGAGAGGGAGAGAGTAGGAGCGTAAGGCCTCCTTGCAGACACAGAATCACTCCAGCAGAATATTAATAACGGCTAACATTCTGGCCATATTCTTCTATCCCAAACTTTAACTTTAATCGTGGCTTATGTTGTGAAGAGTTTTCTTGCTGATAATAGATCATTTTTAAACTACAGGGTGGGCCATTTATATGGATACACTGTAATAAAATGGGAATGGTTGGTGATATTAAAGTTCTGTTTGTGGCACATTAGTATATGTGAGGGGGCAAACTCCTCAAGATGGGTGGTGACCATGGTGGCCATTTAGAAGTCGGCCGTCTTGGATACAACTTTTGTTTTTTCAATAGGAAGAGGGCCATGTGACACATCAAACTTATTGGTAATGTCACAAGAAAAACAATGGTGTGCTTGGTTTCAACATAACTTTATTTTTTCATGAGTTATTTACAAGTTTCTGACCACTTATAAAATGTGTTCAATGTGCTGCCCATTGTGTTGGATTGTCAATGCAACCCTCTTCTCCCACTCTTCACACACTGATAGCAACACCGCAGGAGAAATGCCAGCACAGGCATCCAGTATCCGTAGTTTCAGGTGCTGCACATCTCGTATCTTCACACCATAGACAATTGCCTTCAGATGACCCCAAAGATAAAAGTCTAAGGGGGTCAGATCGAGAGACCTTGGGGGCCATTCAACTGGCCCATGACGACCAATCCACTTTCCAGGAAACTGTTCATCTAGGAATGCTCGGACCTGGCACCCATAATGTGGTGGTGCACCATCTTGCTGGAAAAACTCAGGGAACATGCCAGCTTCAGTGCATAAAGAGGGAAACACATCATCATGTAGCAATTGCAAATATCCAGTGGCCTTGAGGTTTCCATTGATGAAGAATGGACCCACTATCGTTGTACCCCATATACCACACCAAACCATCACTTTTGTTGTTCCAGCAGTCTTGGAGGGATCCATCCAATGTGGGTTAGTGTCAAACCAATAGCGGTGGTTTTGTTTGTTAACTTCACCATTCACATAAAAGTTTGCCTCATCACTGAACAAAATCTTCTGCATGAACTGAGGGTCCTGTTCCAATTTTTGTTTTGCCCATTCTGCAAATTCTGTGCGCCGATCTGGGTCATCCTCGTTGAGATGCTGCAGTAGCTGGAGTTTGTAAGGGTGCCATTTGTGAGTAGCTAATATCCGCCGAAGGGATGTTCGACTAATGCCACTCTCCAGTGACATGCGGCGAGTGCTACGCTGTGGGCTCTTGCTACGCTGTGGGCTCTTGCTACGCTGTGGGCTCTTGCTACGCTGTGGGCTCTTGCTGAATGAAGCTAGGACAGCCACTGATGTTTCTTCATCAGTGACAGTTTTCTTGCGTCCACATTTTGCCAAATCCAACACTGAACCAGTTTCACGAAACTTAGCAAGCAGTTTGCTAACTGTAGCATGGGAGATGGGTGGTCTCGTAAGGTGTCTTGCATTGAAAACTGCTGCAATGACCCAGTTACTGCGTTCACCAGATATCAACACAATTTCGATCCGCTCCTCACGTGTTAACCTCTTCGACATGTCAATGGCTGTGAATAAATAGAAACTTGTAAATAACTGATGAAAGAATAAAGCTACGTTGAAACCAAGCACACCATTGTTTTTCTTGTGACATTACCAAAAAGTTTGATGTGTCACATGGCCCTCTTCCTATTGAAAAAACAAAAGTTGTATCCAAGATGGCCGACTTCTAAATGGCCACCATGGTCACCACCCATCTTGAGGAGTTTGCCCCCTCACATATACTAATGTGCCACAAACAGGACTTTAATATCACCAAACATTCCCATTTTATTACGGTGTATCCATATAAATGGCCCACCCTGTATATTTGACTATTACCATAAGTGAGTTTAGACCCTTTTTGAGCACCCCCAAATCTGATTAAAGCACCACTAAAAATGACTATTAATAGTATTAATAATAGCATATTTTAGTATTATTTCCTGGAATCACCTTCAAATACTATATTTTCGTAACTCTACTGACGACAGTACAGGATAGAATGGAAACAGGTTTTATGTCCAGTGTGGTTGATGTCATGATGTTACAGTGTGCTCACACAGAGGTGTGGCTTGTCATTAATAACCTAATAACTTTTATTATTAGACTATTACTATCATCAGCAGAAAGATGCATGTTTCTCGTCTGCTTTGCCACAAATAGTTATTTAAAGTTATTTAACTTATTTAATGACTGGGCCTTTGCATCTGGTTTGATAACTAAAGGCTCCACTCTAAAACGGTGTATGAAAAGGGTTGATTACATCTGCAACAAATCATACTCCATTAATATTAATTACAAGGCACTGCATGCATGACATTATGATTGGGAGCTGAGTTTCAACCATAAGTTTGAACCTGGAATCGCCCATTACTATTACCAACCCAGACTAGTCACAGCTACACTACTTATTTGAGGTTAGGTGTAATAGTGGAATACTAGAGGAAAATAGTTGCAAAGATCAAAAGGATCAAAACCTCTTTGTGTTTGCTTTGGCTCCTAGCAGACTGCTACAGTTGCACATAGCTGACATGTAAAAGTTGCCTTGACTGCAAACACTTGCCACCTGTTTGCAGAACAGTAGTGAAACTGAAAAGTAGTGAAACATTGCCCTTTTGAAACATGTCACAACTTTTCTTTTAAAGGTTAATGCTCTCTGTTTCCTGTTTCCATCAGACTTTTTGCACTACCACTACTACTAGTTGGCATTTACAGACAAGTTGGCATCTCCCATGCAAAATACCAGGCAAATCCTGGCAATTTGCTAGCAACCAAGCAGTCATAAAGAGATTTTTATTGTAGCACCCACTTTGTGGCTGATTTAATCTGGTGACAGTCAGCAGCCTCCAACAACCACTGGCCAGTCTGTTGGGGGAGTGCCCATTTCCCCCAGCCTAGCAACCAGAGGTTTCCAGAGGAAAGAGAGTCAGGGATTCGTCTGTAGGCATGTGTAAGTCAGGTCTTGATTTAACCACACTGAAATATCAAAATAATGATCATCTTGGTATCTATTATGTGTGATGTGTATAAAGACATATTAATGTATTAATGCACTCCATCTAATCCACAGTACACAGTGCAATAGTTACAACCTTTTGCACATCTTTACAGTGAAAATAACAAATAACAATCTTCTACAGTTTACAGTAAAATGTAAATCGTATCATCATATATTTAATCTCTGTAGTATTCTGGATATTCATGATTAAGATATTTGTATACAATAAAGCTTTTTCTTATATTTTGTAACTTTGTAATATATTGTATTATTTAATTTAATTTTATTTAATTTAATTGTCTTGGAGCAACAGCAACCACATGATTTATTTAGGGACTGATAAAGGATTCTCACAATGATGTATTTAAATTATTGTTTTAAACCTTTTTGTATTAAAAATCCTTTCTGGAAATTTCATGTTGGCTACTATGCTAAAACATGTTTTGGCAAAACTCTTACATACAATGTAATGTCTCACTTTATTTAATTCAAGGAAAATTAATTTCAAAGGGTAATTGTTTTAATATATTACTTAGAAATCAAGAAAAAAATGTCTCACCTTGAATGTCTCACTATTTATAACTGGAGGTTAGAGGGGGAGGGGGAGATATAGGAGAGGTGGAGGAAGATCTCAGCCTGGGCGTCTATTGTCTTGTGTAGTCTGGAAGATGAGTGGATGATGGGGTGGGTGCAGTTTTCTCTGTAGTGGGGTCGGGTGGGCTGTCCCGGGCTCTGTGGGGCCGGGCGGCGCTGCTGCACTGGGCCCTGGTCCGGATGGGCCTGGGCCCCCTTCTTTCCCTGGTGGGTTGCAGAGCATGGGGATGCCTACTGGGGTCAGCGGGGGAGCTGGCCCCAGGGAGGGGTCACTTGCCCCTCCCTTTCTTCCCTCCCCATCTCCAGCTGCCTCCCTCTTCCCGCTCCACCACAATCACCCACACATGCAGGGCCTTGGGGTAGGGGTGTGTCACCAGGGTGCAGAGGAGGCATCCCCCCCTCTGTCCCCTTCTGGCTGCCTCTGCCTCAATTTTATCTCACAACTTAGACATTCACATTACTCACACTCTCATAACACATACATATAGGATCTTGGGGGTGGGCTCACAACACGGACTCCAAATTACCATCAGGGTGTACACCTCACCCCTGGCGTCGTTGCCCACCTCTCAATTTTAAATACACGTAGACATTGAGGGCTATCAGGAGGGGCTATGCGCTTACCTGCTGCTCTCTGGCAGGTAGCTCCATGCCCTCCTGGGTTTTAATTGCACCTTAGAACACACATACATCAACACTACATATGAGCGGGTAGAGGGAGGTTTGGAGTCTTCTCACACCCCCGGTCTCTGCGGCCTGCTGGAGCGGGGGGGCTAGGAGGAGGAGTTGGCCGTCCGACTGGGGTCTGGTGTGTGGGGCCTCCCTGCTGCTGCGGAGTCGGGGCAGTCTGCTTCTCCCCACTGCAGGGAAAAGGGTAACACCACCTGGGTCTGGGTGCAGTTTCCCCCTCCAGGGGCAAGGGTACCTAGACCCGGTTCTTAGAGTACGCTTGGGGAGTGTGATTGTGTGTACAGCGTCTCTTTATGTCTGTCTCCACGTTGGTTGAGTGTGGAGTAATTTCCTATGAGAGCATGAGGGTGGGAATGGATGTTTGTATTTGAGTGTGCCTGTATGTCTGTGTCTATATGTCAGGTTGGGTATCAGACGCCACCTCTCTGGGGACATCTCAGGCCCTCCAAGGTTTGGAGGCCTATCTCCCCCCACCACTTCCCCTGCCGGTGGCAGACGCCCTCAGACATCGATGCGTTGGTGGTTCTTTGTGTCCGGGGGTGGGCGTCCGGGTACACACTGGCTCACTCCTTGGTGGCTGCTTATCGGGGCCTGGAACCTGGGGCTCGCTCGGGCCACTTCGGGGGTGGGGTGCCCTCGGCCTCTCGGCCTGGGGCTCGGTCACTCAGGCACAGCTGGCTGCCGGCGGAGCTCACGGGCACGTCACTGCAACCCCCCCTGGCTTCTGCTCCGCGGCTGCTGAGTGATCCCTCATCTGGGACTCTCCTCAGCTCTTTCTGGGACAGTGGCGCGGCTGCCCCTCTGTTGGTCTTCCTTGGTCTCTTGTGTTCTGGGGGCCTCTGGATGTCTGGAGTTTTGATCTCTTCCATACCTGCTTCATGCCCTGGAGGATGGGACTGTGGCCCCCCACACCCTCTAGCAGATCATTACATTAAGGAACCTTTTAAATACAAGCACGCTCATGCTCACAGGTGTACACACAGGTGATCACACACACAAACTACACCCTTTTTGGCTCCTACCTCAAAGCACACTGTGCGCTGTCGATCTTACGTGCTGCACAATAATGTTTAATATTAAGTATTTAGTGTTATATTCCCATATATCATTGTGATGTTGTTTATTCTATTACTCTCATTTTCTTCTGCTTGTTTTCTTTTTTCTTTCTCAACAGGTGATCCAGGTGATCGATATATGTATTTTTTGTCTGCTTATTTTGTTGGTTTTTGTTTTTTGCCCTTTATCCCCGTCCCTTTTCTCCGCTGTTTTTTTTTTTTTTTTTTTCCCCTCTTTCTTTCTCCCTTTTCTTTTCCCCTGTCCCTTATCTAGCAAGTAAAAAAAATAAAAAAAAAATAAAATAAACAATAAAAGGTAAATCAAATGGACCATTACGGCAAGGCTGGGATGGTCCATTTGGTAAAGTAAATCCGTTGGGCATCTTTCTTCGCCTTTAGACAATAATTCTGATGGCAAAAGAGCCAAACGGGACAGGTTTATAAAAAAAAAACAAACAAAAAAAAAAACAGTAAATCTTATCATCATATATTTAATCTCTGTAGTATTCTGGATATTCATGATTAAGATATTTGTATACAATAAAGCTATTTCTTATATTTTGTAACTTTGTAATATATTGTATTATTTAATTTAATTTTATTTAATTTAATTGTCTTGGAGCAACAGCAACCACATGATTTATTTAGGGACTGATAAAGGATTCTCACAATGATGTATTTAAATTATTGTTTTAAACCTTTTTGTATTAAAAATCCTTTCTGGAAATTTCATGTTGGCTACTATGCTAAAACATGTTTTGGCAAAACTCTTACATACAATGTAATGTCTCACTTTATTTAATTCAAGGAAAATTAATTTCAAAGGGTAATTGTTTTAATATATTACTTAGAAATCAAGAAAAAAATGTCTCACCTTGAATGTCTCACTATTTATAACTGGAGATGGTTGAGCAGAAAATGTTTTAAGAATTTGTTGATTTGAGATGGAGTGGCCCTATTCATACATGAGAACAGCAGACTAAGAACTAGACGCAACCAGCTTATTCTCCTTGGGCCTAAAGCTCACTTGGATTGAGTAAACCTGCAATGTCCTGCCAACCTTTGTTGATATGTCACCATTATCAACTTCTACTTTTTCCATCTCTACTGGATCAAAGGTTCGAAAACTTGTTCTACAATAACAATAGAGCTGTTGATAAGGCACTACAGCTTGCAGCCTTGCAGCTGCAAGACACATTGTGCTTGGAACTAAAACTGGAGATGCAAACATTTGATGTTTAAAGGCTCTTTGATGAAAGAGCAACATGACACTGTGAGAAAGAATCTCTCAGCAGATCTCATACAGGAAGTAACATCCTTACTGGGTGGGCCCCAAAAGCTGCAAACCCACTGATTATGTAGGAGACCAGGGTTTCAGTATTACCATCAATTATCCCAGTGGGAACTGTGCATCGAGAGCAAAATCGCTCCCCTCAGTATGAATGCTATCCAAAAGAAGGCAGATAATAAAAGAGAGGCGAGGTTTTTTAAAAAAATTATATTTCTATATATTTATTATAAACAAACTCTAAAGCACTGAAAAAAGGTTTGATTTTGTAATCTTTTCTGCATTTCCTTCACGAAACTTAATGTTAAGAAATGAGGTTAAGAGACTAAGATTCACACATGCATGGTATCGGCATGTGATGATTATTAAATAGACATATACAAGTCATAGTTGAAATATTTCTAATAGTCAATTTGATATTTTAATAAAAAAAAGTATGCATCTTCTGATATCACACTGTGATCCCTCAGCTTTAATATATTCTCTGACATTTTCTTTTTTTCTTTTTTATGTAGTGCAGGCTCGATCTTGTTGCTGGTGAAATGGAGCAGAAATGGAATCGTGCAATGTGTGACTAAGTTCTCAGAAATGAGTCAGAGAGTTACAAAAATAAGAAAAATAAAGTCACCCTTTCCCTTCACTGATATGTGGTGGCTGAGAAGTCAACAGTTGTGAAAATGATAATACAGCAACTATTAGAACCACTCACACTGGGACCCAGGCTTTTGGTATTTTGAATGGTATCAGTTAACTATAAGTTGGTACGGACAATCAATTCCTTTGCCTATTACAACTTACTGCAGACTATGGTGAAAGATTAGACTTGGTAATGAAGAGTATTTCTTCAAAAGTGAAAAAAGTGTCAGTGCAACTTGGAGAGGTTGAGCAAACTTACTGGCCATTGCATCTGTATGACAAGACAGTAGATTTCTTTTGAAAAAAGTGAAAACATGCTTGTCACCAAGTTAAATTTTCAATATTGTGTGAGAAAGATTCAAATATTGGCTTGTATCGTGCTTTTGTTGTAAACTGTACAAGTAAGCAATACAGATTACAGATTACAGATACAAAAGCAAACCTTCATGAAGACAACAGTATTGACCTTTTTTTTGTTACTGAGAAGCTTGCCAGATTTGAAAAAAAAAAATAAAAAATCAGAAAATGTAGACATTATCTAGGGCTTTAAAAATGAAAATGAGACACTTTCTTTCATGGCCACAAACTATGGCACATGAGCAGGATACTTTTCTGTGCTTATTGAGTGCACACCAGGTATTTGCTACTAAGAGTAAATGTCAATGATGACTGTTTTGTCAATATGACATCATTAGAAGCAAATGTAGAAGAAACCCTTATTGATTTCATCCCAATAAACTCTTGGTTGAACTAGAGGCCTGTGGACTAAACATAAACGGCTGTTGGGCCAAGGACACAATAAAACAAAAATCTGGAAAATCAGACTCATATCTGAGTAATCCCTATTCCTGAAGTTGGTTTATGCAATGTGGTGGGCACACCCAGAATTTAACATGGGTTGAGTATGGCAAATTGTTTTCCAAACGTTGTTTTGTGGATTCATATGATATTTTAGACTCTACTTAGCCATGGAAAATACTCAGAAGAAAGGCTGTAAAACTCTTTGCATGAGAGATTGCTTTTGATATAGACATTAAACTGTAATCAAAACAAATCCAGGAAAGAAAAGTGAATCAGAATCAAATGAACATACTCCAAACCTGGAATAAAATCTTAACATACTACTTTGAAGTGATAGTGATCCAAAGTCTCACTGACTTTTTTAAACAGCTTTTTTAAACAAATGCCGGCTTCTCTCAGATCTGACCAAACCGTGTATAATGAATGAGACTTACTTTTTGAGAGAGTTCCTTCGGTTCTTTTGATAAAACAAAGTGTTTGAAGTGCTGTAGTTGTTCTCCTTGGGATTATCGTAAAGTAAGCTCAACTCATAGTACAGGCCCAGTACATTTCTACCCTGAAATAAGGGACCACAAAACTATTGATTATCCCAGTGACTGTGGTACCAAGGAAACAAAGGTTTTGAAAGCTAAAACTGAGAAGAGGAAAAAGAAGAAAAACCTCTTTGCACACCTACGTGTTGCAGGGCAGACTTTGCAGGCTTTGCAGTTGCATTGCTATCGGTTGAAAAGAATGTTGCATTCAAGCTGGATTACAAGGATTTTATTACTGAGTTTGCAGCCAAGAAGGCAAGAAAGTGACTTTCACTTAATCCATTTATGTGAATTGTTGGTATTCCTGAATCCATCTCATTGGTTTGAGTTACAAGACAAGCTGAGGAGTGTTTGACCAGCCCAGCATGGAAACATAATTCTAATTTGTATTGCAGTTTATGTCTAAAATATCAACTTGAAAATTCCAGCGTTTCCACATTCACTTTTAAATAATTAAGCTACTATATATGGCAACAGCAATGTACATGAGCATGACCATACTGTATTATTTTACTTGTTTAAACTGTATTCCACCAAACTCATGAGTGCAGTACTACTAGAATAGCTTTGTCTCTGACAGTGATTCATGGGCATGCATGTCAATGAGGACGGCCTTGTATGTCAAGTTCACCTAGGGCCCCACAATGGACCAGTAGATTATACAGGAGCTGTATAGTACTGTCCGCAAAGAGTGCTTTTTAAAATACAGCATAGTTGTGAAACTCTTGTCATAAGTTGCGTGACATTAACAGTAGACTGAAATCAGGGCAAAATGGAGGGGTGGGGAGTGGGGGCAGGGAAAGACATCGTTTTTATTTTGGTATGAATAATTCCCTGACACACAGATGTGCTGCTGTTGCTCAGGTCTCAAACAAAAGGTAGGATACTGTCCTGAGTACTATTGTAAATTTAAACAATGAATATATATTTGTAAGGTGTCAGTCTATGTTTAACAAAGCAATGCCATAAAAGTAAAATCAGGAAATATTAAATAAGGCCTTTTCAAAAATTCAAAGCATACATACAGCTGAAGCATCCTTTTATTAGCAGTGTATAATTAGACTTCTCAACGACTCACATGGATCATATTTCCCTTCAGGTGTTTCCCATCAGTAGGTAATTCCCAGACAGATAGATCCTCCTCCTGTTGTGAGGCAGATGGCTCTAACTAGGACATATTGTTGCTGTCTTCCTCCTCTTGTGAGCTCAGTAATCAGATATTTATGAAGAATAATAAACTTCTCTTGGTGGGTCACTATTCTTGAATGAAACATGGTTAACTCTACATTTCAAAGTTTTCATTCAAGGAAAAAATAAAATACCTTCCTTCTGGATAAGATCGCATTATTCTCTCCACTAATTCATCTTTCCCAATCCAATCATCCTGGAGCATGTATTCTGGAAATCATCATGATTCAATTTTAGTTGTCCTCTGCTTTTGTCCCTTATCCCCTAAACCCTGCCCCATGTTGCAGAGCTCTCAAATGGATCCTTTTCCCTCCAGGCTTGGCCAACCTGTGGCTGTGCAACAGAGGAGCCATTTATCTCCTCTGCAACATGCTGAGCATAATCTGGGATGTGTGCATGAATGTGATTTGGTGTGCATCCCCATATGTGTGCGTGGAGGCAGAAGGACAGTCGTAAGCAGAACCATGAAGAACCCAGATGCCTGTGGGCCAAAGCTAGCAATAACAGAGCAAAGTAAGCTAATACTCCATGCGAGAAAGAATCCAGCGTGATTTAGTAGCACCGTCAATGAGCTGGGCAAGGACAATGGTTCACTAGCGCTTGGTAGAGAAATGAGGACAGAGGAGGCGAAATAGGCAGAGGCTATGAGGAATATCAGGATAAGGAATGATGTAAAAGAAAGGGTGAGAGATTACTTTAGGTGTTGGCCCGGGGATATGGATTACGATGCAGTCGGCCAAGGCATCTGGAGATATTGGAGATGGAAGAAGATTTTTCTAGGTATAGGTACGAGGCGGTGGCAGGTTGGGCATTAAGTCCATTTCAAAGGAGGGTATTGTTTCTTTTATAATCCTATGTTGATGGATTCTCAACATGGTTATAGTATATACTTGGCCATAATCACTGAATTACCTTGAACTGCCTTTGGTGCATTGAGCACCACAGGGGAAGCAACATTTAGCTCTGTCATATTCAAGAGAAGGCAGACAGTCCTACAGCTGCTATTGTTAAAACTGTGTAACATGTACCAAAATAATCTAGAAGGAAAAATCACGCTACAGCTCAAACGAAAGAATATTTATATTTGAGTTTTGGTTAAAATGTCTTGATAATATTAGCTCTTGTATATTTTACTGCTACCACTGGAATGTTAGCATCATAATATCAAAGTTAGCGGAACCTTATGTAAAAATTAAATCAATGAACTGATGACACCATTATGAGGTTACAGTGCCTTAATTGTGTCGATTCGAAACTTAGATACTCTTACCCTAAATTTAACAAACCTCCAAAATAGCTTGCTTATCCAAACAACTCTATGCACTTTTCTTGAGTCCCAAGCAAAACATTTGCCGAATTTGAAAGTAGATTGAATCAAGAGACTCTAAAACCAGACATATAGACATAAAGAGATTCTTTACCTGCTTTATTGCGTCTATGTAACACATCTTCCTGCAACCAATATGTTAGTGTGTGGCTGCAATGTTTGGGAAGAAAATGTCACAGCACAAGCTTTGATGGTAATGTCCATGTGCAATCATCTAGGACTCTATTCTGCCTTAGAAAACTCCAGCTTCTGTAAGTAGTGTACCAGCCTATACCACGTGCAAATACCACGTGCACAGTGGTATTTGCCTGTACCACTGTGCACGTATTGAACATATATAAAACAGATTCATAATTGGAGATGGTAATGGGAGAGTGACTGGCCAGTCGCTGGTTCAGGGCGAGAACATTGGAAATCAGTCAGTTCCACTCCCTGGCTGGTCGATTGATGCATCACTACCTTCCAATATTTTATGTAATGTTATATTTAGAGTTCTATGACCCAGTTGTCCGATAATGTCTAATCAATGCTCAATTTATTGATTTTTTGACGAAGAAAAACCTAGTAATGTATCAAACTGCCACTTTTATTCGAGCATCCAAAATGTCTGAGTAAGAAAGTCTGGGTTAACAGAAAAGGTTGCTAACCACAGTGGTGATACCCATTATCTCTGGGGTTTTAGGTTTTATCAAGCCAGCTAACCCGAGAAAGCCTGGTTATGTTGAACTTGCTCTGCAATTCAACATAACTCACTCAGAGGCAGAATACAAATATCAAAAGTCCCAAGGTTTAAATCCTGGGTAACAGATTTGGGAGAATGGCTGGAGAGCAGGCTGTTACACCAAGAAGGTAGAACTGTACAGAAAGAGCTTTATTACTTGGAGGAAAAAATAAGCCACAAGGATATTAATTAGAGTTTGGAAAGGTGTTACTGTAGCTAATTGAATAATCTTGTGAAGAGTGATTGCAGATTGCAACAGGTGATGAACTGCTGCCAGCAGTGGACCGAGGTGACCGATGACACCACTGTCTTTTCAGAAAGCCCTTGTGTTTTACATAAGTGACCACATGGGGGTTGTTTAAAAACACAGTGGTTGATCTGGATATATTTTTAAAGATTAAGCAGTTTTAGCTTTGCCTGCAACAAATTCATTGCTAGGCATCACTGGCTCAAATAGTACTGATACTCGTTTTGGCTTTTAGCTCATGGCATTAGTGTTTCAGCTAACTTTGTAGGTGCTTTAAATGTTAGGTATTTCTTAGGAAATTATAAACTCATTATTAGTAAAACAAAAACCCATATCACATATCTGGTCTGAGGACATTTTAATGGATTTATATGTTTATTGAACTTAAGCTGCTTTTAAATGCTACTCCTAAAACTTCACTTTACTTTTCATAGGTCCACCATCACTACGTGACAAATTCACTAGGTTCACCTACAAAAATCCTCACTCTCTCCTATTCGCAGACACACACACCCAACCCACCCACACACTGTAATCAAAACAAATCAAGGGTTCAGTATGTGTAAATGTCAGGTCATTAGTGTGCTCCTGTCTCCTCCTGTTTAATTGGACCATGGTAAATATAGCTGCTCAACATCGATCCCTGCACATCCTGTGCTTTCACTTCCTTTCACACTTCTTTTTTCTGATTCTCTTTACATACCTATAATCTTCTGTCTTGATGAACAATGTCATGTCTCTAGTATTACCCCAATAAAAGGAATCTGTGTCTCTACTGCAAACTGCAGTTGTTTATCAGTGTGTTTTTTGCTGTCTGCTTTTGCATATTTGCATTTGTTGCCATAGTGCAGATTTTTTCTGTCTTGCTTCTCTTCTTTTATTTTTATTTGATAGTCACAAGTAAAGAGGAATGCAGGAAAGAAGTGACCCATGCAATAAAAAATGTGCCGCCTGAAATCAAAGTGGGGACACTGGTTGTGTGACAGAAGCTGTACCTCTGTGGCTTTTTGAGTACTTTTAAGACTTACTCCTAAGGAGTTAAAAAACAAATGAAAAACAAAATTTGATTATAGGCCAGTCATGACTCATAGTGGTTGGAACAAATTTTTGTGACTTTGCATCACTTATTTTCCTTTCTACCTTCCCAGATTTTTTTTTACCCAATTGCCCAGTGGTTCAAAGGATTTTATTTCACCACTGTTTGGATACTTTACCTATGATTAGTCTGCAGTGGGTAATTTAGCATTTGGTTTAGTGTGTTTAATTAGCCACATAATAAGCATACTGTGCTGTGGGGTTTAGTGTGTTTCAAATGAAGCCCGTGCAGAACTGATTAGACCGCATGTAATTTTGATAGTGCGACAGCTTTAGGCAGTAAATGTTAAAATTTCAAGCCTTTTGTGATTTTTTTTATAGTTATTTAGTTACACATAGTCAACAGGGCTCTTAATTAATGGCATTAAACACCTTTATTGTTGCCTGTTTCTGTACTGACATAAGATGAGAAATTTGAGCGCAACAGTTTTCTAAAGATCACACAGTTTTTTTTTTACTATCATTAATATAATTTCATGCCATGTATTATCTTAGAGTTATTAAAGTCAAAGTGCTATGTGAATGCAAACACTATGCTGGAGTGGGAAGCAGAGTGGAGTTTCCCCTGGTAGAGGTAGAGGTGTGGTTTACATTCAATGGACACTTTTAGCTGCAATAACAGCTACCAAGAGGGGGCAGAATTGTAAAGGGCTAAGAAAGATACACACACGTACATACCTACACTGACGGTGGATGATTCTATGTTTGTGTGTGGACGGGAGTGTAAGGAAGTGTGTGTGCATGTCACTGACACTGACAATGAGCTTCTTGTAATGCAGTGACTAAGTTATTGGCCAAGACAGGAAGTTCTTCACATGCTAAAGAACAGATTGTATCTGGTCACACCTGCCAGTGCCCTCAACATTATTACACCCGGGCAGACACAGCTAATTATTGAATCAAGTGGGTTGTTTGATGCAGGAAGGAACGCCACTGGATGAACAGGAAGGAGAAATAAGGTAATAAGACAAAGAGACATGAAATATATATATAAGTCTAATTTCATGGCACAACAAATATTGAAAATACCAGCAAGTAAAATAAGTACAGTGTGTGATACCTTGTGTCTGTCTTTTTGTGTGTTGTGTGTGTGTATGTTATGTGTGTGTTCTGTTTTATGACACAGTAAAAAGCATCAGAAACATCTTGTATCAGATTCTATCTCCTATTGTTCACCTCATGGATACCTTTACTTCCTCAAAACCTCCTGTCTTTTTGTTAGTCTCACCATCTCTGAACCACATGCCATAGCAGATCCCACTACCAGCACTTACACTATTGCGTAAATCATCGTTTTCACGTTTTGCTGCTATCTTTCTGTCACAAATCACCCCTGACACGTGTCTTCACCCACTCTCTTCTCTTCACACCTTCCTGAACTTTCTCATTCATTTCCATTGCTTTGGATACTTGATCCCAGGTATTTAAACTCATCTAACAGCACTATCTCTGCTCCGTACAGCCTCACCTTTACATCTGTCTTACTGTCTACTGACTTTCATTCTTCTCTCCATTCAGTGCATGCCTCTTTCAGGCTTTCTTCCATCTGCTCCCTACTCACTACAGATCACAATGTTGCTGCAACATTATAGTCCACGAAGACTACTCCCTCACCTCATCTGTCAACGTGTCCATCACCACTGTAAACAAGAATGGGCTCAGAGGAGATCCTTGATGTAATCCCACCCCCACCTTCACCCCATGTTAGTTAAGTATGCATGTCCTTTGTATGTGAGGGTGTGTGTGTTTAGGGGAGATGTAGATTGTAACCATACTAACTTTGGCTTATTTTACCAAATGTGCAACATGACCAAGGAAAAGGCTACCAACATGAAACCTTCTATCCACTCTAGGTGAAGTAGAAATTACATCTGCGTGAGTGTGTGTCTGTGCTTGCATCCCTTTCAATTATTTTTCTACCATCCTGGCTGCCTTCAATTGCATTGCATTGTATGCACAAGCAGCTGCACATCAAAGTGAACTGTGCCCTCGAGGACATATTTAAAAATCAATGTAGACTTGGATGTAGCTAAAAAATTTATATCATTCACTGCTACCGCTCTCCTCAGCACACACACCTAAACACACACAAGCACACATGGATTCAATACCAGTTACAACTCATCGACAAAAAGCCATGTTAGTCACTGATCTCTGTGTGAACAGTGGCAGTGGCTCAATAGCTCTGCTGCTAGAGGATCAAACTTACACATGACCTCAAATGCTTTAGCATTTTGCACATGTTTGAATTATGTCTCTGCATCAGGATTTTCAAAATGCCCACTCCCACACTGACTCTGAATTTTGAATGTGAAAGTTTTATATATATACAAGGTGCAATTGCATGAGTGCATTTTAGATATGCACTGCCTGTCTCTCACACTTGTCTTTATGATCAAGAGGTTCAAGAATGCATCATTCATACAAACTACATTCCTCACATAAATTTCTAATTATATGCTTCAAAAATACAGATGGCTTTGATGAAAGATCGTGGTTCACCCTGTCCGTGGTTATTCTTCAGTACTGAAATTAACAGTTTCACAGAAGATTCTGAGACTCCCATTAGGTCTTTTGGTTGTTTCTTCATATACTGACTATTCTATCCATACAAAAATCAGCAACCATTTGTGGAGTCTGCTTTCTCCATTTATGCTAAGTTAACCTAACTGTTATAACTGATGGCAATGAAACAAACAGGGTAACATTTCCAAAAATATCAACTTACTTTTTTCAAAAAGGATACATATATTCTGGCCCAGTACACTATGCTGGATAAAGAAGAATAAAAATGTTGTAGATGTATGAGTTTTAAAAAACAGATGATGCACAGACAGCGACTAAGGAGAGAGATAATGGATGACACAGAGAAAAAGTTTCAGCAATTTCTGTCTACACAAGTCACAGTCAGGGAAAAGCAAGATCATTTAGGTGTGCTAGTTTCAAGTCTTAGTGTTAATGTTGTATGGAATTAGCTGAGTTTTAGATTGTTGTTTGTTGTAAACTAACACTATTTTCTGGATTACAGATAGATCTACTTTACAAACACTCAATTGCTTACTTATTTAGAGTTTGATTGGGTCTGAATGGAGCTCAGCTTTCCTTATTTGTCTGCAAGCACACATTTTGCAATTGACTTAAGAGTCACAAATTTTCTATATTAGGACTTGTTTTTTCTCATATTGGCTTTGTGATTGTTAAGGGCCTTTGTTAGGTACTACTACAGGCAAAGTAGAATAAAAAGAAAGGAATGGAGGGAGGGAAGTGATCTGCAGCTTTCCCCTTGGCTGGCTGACGAAGCAATCCTGAAAACAAACTATAAGTACAAGGCCATTCTTACAAAAAAATAGATACTATTATCTAATTTACTCCATGACTGTTTGCTGAGAACAAACTACACTTTATTTTTCATTTGTAATATGCCTCTACACGTAGTTTCTCAAAATCCTTATGTTCATAGGATTCGTAATATCTGATCTGTTTTCTTTTTTTTTTTTTGCAAGCTGGCTTACCTGATTTATCCATGAGTTTGAACCATTCATTAGCTTATATAGATCCACAGCCTTTATGCTATATGATCACAGAGCATTCCTGAAAGGCATGGTGACTACTGGTGCATGCAGCATATGGTACTGCAGCATTTCCACCAGACCACACCTGCCCCCAGAAATATCACTTCGACTTAGAACACCCATGGGGATGGGAATGTTATACTGTTGCTTGCTTGTTTATTTATGTAAACCTGTTATACTTATCATCCAGTGCTGTTGTAAAGCCTGTAAGAGGGCAGCCATTAGTCTAACGGCATTACAATTTGACTGCTGGAAGTCAAATATATTACATAAATGATTTCTAGCCTGGCAAAACATTTTACAGTTACTATAAAATAGGGCTTTGTTATCGCTACAGACTCTAATTGTTTGCACCAACACGACTATTGTTTTGACACTGAAAGAGCCCTGACTCGATTATTGGATATGCTCCTATCCCATATGAAATCAATCCCACATATTATATAACAAATTGTGCAAGATAAAGTTTTCAGGAAAATAACAATTCTCTGTGATATTTAACTAGATGTATCACCTTTATAACCTATATGGATTTAGATCAAAACATTACCAGATGCCCTTGAATGTTTAGATTAATATCTCTCTGGCTGTCAAACAAAGAAAAAAGACCTTTATTATTTCTCCTCCGGTGAAATACCAAGAAGCTAATGTATGAACAGTCAAGTCTTATTACTATTCAACAGATCATTTATTTTTATACTTATGTAATTTCTGACTAGATTACACACAGAAGTCATATTTATCTTAGATACTCATGAACTGCATCTGCATTGGCAGGTGTTGCTTGGGGTGGATGTTAGGAGTACAAAGCTTCCCACTCTCTTACTAGAGATCGATGTCTCCTTCTGGAGTGTGGTTTATTTTGGAAAAAAAACAAATAAATTAAATTAAATTTAAAAAACGTGTACAACTTCTGTACATAGGAATATAGTATTGCATTTAAAAATACATAGTATTGCTTCTTGAAAAGAGACTAGAGCTCAAACAACAATGTAATTATGACTTAGAGTAGAGATGGCGCTGCTGTTTCAGTGTGAAAACTACAATTAGCTAAGAAAATGAAAAATGAACTGGATTCAAAGTATCAGAAAAGTCACCAAACAAATTCTGGAAATATTCATACTACCACTTTCTGGATTGTTAACGTCAGAATTCTTTCATCTTGTTAAATTACAAATATGCACCAAGGCGGCTTTCTGAAGGGTGTCTCTGAAGAAATAGCATGAATTGTTTGTTAGCTTTGCAACGGATGGTGCAAAGTTGCTGTGATGGACTGATAGGGAGGAGCAGCCACATTCCCAGTTGTTAAGATTAATCCCAACCTGACTGTCATTCAGTCCATCATTTACAACTTTGTGAATGATGCATTCCCATTTTTTTTGTCCACAGATTGGACCCTGTGTATATACTGTATGTCCATTAACTATTATGATAAAACAAAAATAAAGAGTAGCACAGAAAAAACAGACAGGTTTGTTGAAAGACAAATAGTGAAAGAGACTAGAACAAACAGGATATGACATGCCATTCAAAATGAGATAATGCTTAGCCAAACTGAGAAAACAACAGAAAAGAGAGAACAATTACAAATTAAAATTCCATCACTGAAATATTACTATCCTCTATAAATCCAATATGTCTTTGAGACTATGTAAATGACACAGAAACTCATTAATATCAAAATGCCACAATGTCATATTGTATAAGACCTGGGAGCCAAATATATTCACTTTCACATTTGTCTTTAAATCTTGTCACTTACTGGAGAAACTCATTTTTGGCAAAGATGCTACAAAATAAGCAAACGGCTGATCATGTGACTGTTGTTAACTGGCATCAAATCCCCTCTATTATTGCATCAAATAAAAAAAAACATATATTTCTTAGAACACTAATAATTTGAAAGTGTTTCTGAAAACAGATGAGATTGTACGATCCCCCATACCCCACGAAGTGGCAGAAAATAGATGGATGGGTGGATGGCACACTGTATATCATGTAAATAAAATTTTGCAAAATGACTTTACTCACATACTGAGCTCCCCATAGCTTTACATATCTTTGTAGTACTCTTGTGCTTTATTCTCAAATGTGTTTGCTTGGTTGACAGATGCCAATAAAGTTGTGGTTCTCAAAGACACATACAGTATTGGTTACATAAAGGGCACATAAAGTTTGCTTTACAAACTGACATTTTTCCCCCATTTTCCAAAAAGTTGACTGTATAATTGACATGAAAGCCCTCCATCATCATGCAGACAAACCAGGCTTTTAACATGAAAAACTGTATAAACTGTCACGGGGACTGAAGCCTTTCTGACGGACCTGCTTGACAGAAACAAAAGTGTGCAAATCTCAGCCAGCTGAAGCGCATTTCAAAGTAGAAGATTAAACAAAGAAAAATTTTTTCTTGGATTTGAGTTGCATACTCAAATTAAACCAAAATTAAAGTGGCATTATGCACGTGCACAGTTAATTCATGAGTCATTTATCCTGCATACGCAGTGCTGTCGTAGCTGTTGATCTGTATCGACCGGTTAGACTCTCCATGGATTTACGTGTACACACATATAAACACATAGAAAGGCCCACTTGAACTGACAGCTCAATCAGTGACTGGCCAGAGGAGTCTGACAGCTGCCTCATTACACATGCAGGAGATCTCTTTCAAAATTACAGGTTTCACATCTGCTGTAAATGTGTGTCTTTCCAAAGACAATGAAATAGTCTGTGAAAAACACCTGAAGAAAAAAAAGGGCCCTCTCTGTGCATTAAGACATCAGGGCAGAAAGCTATTGGACTGTAATTGCTTAAGCTGGATTGTGTGATCCTTTCAATTTGGCAATTTAGTAGAGTTAAATTGCCTTTTGATGATCAGTATAAGTCTCAATGGTTTTGTGAATGCACCTAATGAGAGGATGCCTGAGACAGTTTATGCTTGTTCTCCACATGTAGTTACCTGGTGTTCAAATAAGTGTGTGTTACTGTATGTCTCAGTATATGTTTGTTGTCTAACAGCGACTGAAATCATTATATTGGCTTGGGAGATAAGTGGGTTATCTGGCATGCGCAATTGGTAGTAAGTATGTACAGAACACAGGGAACAAGTGGTTATGTTCGAGACTGAGTGAGATAGTAAAGTCATTCCATTTGCACAATAATGAAGTGGGGTCAGAAGCCATCGGCAGTGTTTGCCTCCCACCTAATTGTGTTCATGTTTTAAATGGACTCTGTGCTCCATTATTTTGCTGACCCTGGCTTATCACAGAGACCTCAATTACAAAGAAACAGAGCCAGGAGCATGAGAGCATATGTGTGTGTCTGTCCATATTCGTCAGACTCTGGTAAAATAGCACTGTAAGACAGTAATAGAATTTATTTAAAAGTCTCTGGATCAATGGATCGGTGGGTTTTCCTATAATTTGTGCAGAATGTCATTCTGCATTCTACCATGGCCATTTTTCTCATGCTATAGTTTTGGGGCTGAGATTTTTACACTTAGCCAGCTTCATGGCCAAACCACTGTCACAGATAAGTGTGTAAAGTTACAGCAAAAATTATTAGTTTCATAAGGCGTTAAAAGTGCAAAACAGAAGAAAAAAACACCTACATTTTTTTTGTTTTGGAAAACCTGAATAAGTATCATGTACCAGATAAACAAAAGGTTTTTCCTTTGATTTATTGATATGATTTCTGAATACTGTATAATGAGATATACTGATTGAAAACAATCACAAATGATTTTTAAATATCATCTTGTGTATAAAATAAACTTTATAATATGCTAATTACCAATTCTATCTTTCTAAAACTTACATGTGATTTTTAAGGTGTTAATCACTGATTTAAAAAAAACAAAACAAAACCTGACATACATTATTCTATTATCAGCAGATTACTGTCTTAAAAGTTTGGCTGTATTACCATTTTAATCTAACAATTTAAATTAAATGTCTTTGTTCCTTACTATCTTGGTTCCACTTGGGCCTTTTAATTGTGGTTTTGGCCTCTTGCTGTAACTACTGTTTTTTAAATACCAATATGATCCTAAATTATTACCTTGGTAATTACTAATATCTAATTGCTAATATTCAGTCATAAACTATCAATAATTTGAAACAGAGAAGGCAAACTGTCTTATGTCTTATGGCTATTTAATGGCAAGAATGCAACACTAAAACCACTAAAACATAAATACATACAGGACAATCTATTGCTCACTTTGCAGTGAACCTTGCAGTAAATGTAGCATAAGAAACTGAGTTTTTACATACTATGCTACACAAGATCAGTCATTCCTAAGAAAGCGCTAAAATCCATTTCAAATAATATTTCAGACTCAGGTTAGCTTTGGGCAGCCTGGCTTTACAAGCTGAAGGAAACTAACACTTTCTTTGTGCTTATTGCTATTCATGCTTTCTGCTGCCGACTGGCCCTTAATTATTCAGATGAATAAATTACCCATAAAGCAGAAAGTGGAGTCATGGCGTGCCAGGAGGGAGCAGGCCTGTCAGCTTCAAAGGGCCAAAACCTGCCGCGCTCCTTTGGGCTTCATTCCACTTAACACCAGTCACTAGGTATATATGTCTAGGTTTTCATAAGCCTGGCTTAAATGTCGAGGGAAGGTTGCTCCCTAGTGTGGGGCTCAATATTGAATGGAACTCATATTTAAATCAGCTTGCGTGGCTTTAGTGACCTTCATTGGAATTAAGTGAATAGAGGTTAACGTAGGTCAACATGATGGCCAAACTGAAATAATTCTGAATTTCCCTCATTTAAATATTGTACTGATGAGCAATATTCTTGACATCCTTTGAATTTGAAGAGTTTGTAAACGTCTTCATTTTCCCAGTATAAAGATTCATAACATAAATTTACCGGTCCCTTAATTAAAGCTTGATTAAAAAATAATGATTGTTTTTTTTTTACAACATGTGTCAAATTTATAATTGTAGAAATACTTAGAAAAGTTTGTCCATTCTTCATATTATGTGTGATACATTATGTACGCACTGCGGTGCTTTATGTTTAACAGACATAACTGGAAACTCCACAGGGGCCCAGAAAGTCTGGGTGCGTAAACTAAATGACCCCAGATCCTCCCATAGTGATTTCTGTCAAGGTTCTGTTGAACAGTGTGTTTAACCCCAGCTGCTTCAATGGACCTGTCAAGTACAAGAGAAACAGCAAGATATTATGTGGTTTCAGTGGTTATATCCCAGGTGTGAATGTGTGTAACTGAGCCAATGAATTTGAAGCAGTTTGTTGCTGCAAAAGGGCAGGGGTGGTCAGCAAACTATCCCTGGACGGATAAACTGATGAATGATATTGCAGTGCTGGATCTCAAATGGTATGCCTAAAAGGATCCTTTTTTGTTAGCACTTTAGAAAAAAAACCCTGCCTCACTCTATCTCTAAGTCTGCTTATTACTCCTGTGGTTGAATAATTTTGATGTTTTTATTAAAAGAATGTATGAGGAAAATGTAATATACCTTGCCAATCAGTCTAATAGCACTGCGGACAGTGAATTTCCATGTCTCTTTCTGAATTATGAATTTTTAGCCTTGGTGGCAGAGTGTCTCTCTCTGGCCAGAGTATCTACAGTTTGCTAAATGTGCCTCACTTATGTCATATGATGCCACTCTAGACTCCTGCTAAAGCAGTAATTGCTACTCTGACTGGCTGTGCACCATGTCAGACAGCACTGATGAGCTAATTAAATAATAATAAAAATGTTAAAATGAAGCCCAGCACTGTTCATCTTGGGTGTTTCAACAGTGTTTACATTAATAGCAAGTTTAAGAGGGTGAAAATAAAAATACAGCATGATATTATAATATTAAGATTATATATAATAATATTAAAATAAATAAATAAATACAATTTTATTTATATAGCACCTTTCTAGACAGAATCACAAAGTGCTGCACATAAGATAACAAATAGTAAAAGGGTAAAACAGACAATATAAAACACGCAGAAATTTAAAAAGGTGAGTTTTGAGTTGTTTTTTAAAAACAACTACCGAGTCCACAGTTCTTAATGTATGAGTTCCATATTAAGATTCTAGTAAATACAGCCATGTGAAAATGAAGTACACCCCATGATTCAGTTGCTTGTAGAACCACTTTCTTTTCTGTATGACTTTTTCAGCTTCTGACATTGTTGTGTAGGAATTTTGGCTCACTATTCGTTACAACATTGCGTCAGTACCTTTAGCTTTGTTGGTATTTATTTGTACAGGTCTCTTAAGTATTTCAGGTCTGGACTGGAACTGGGCCACCGCAAAATTTTTATTTCTTAATTTTTCAGCCGTCCTTTTGTCTATTTGCTGGAATGGTTGAGATGATTGTCCTGTTTCATGACCCAATGTCAGCCAAGCTTTGAATCCAGAGTACTTTGGTATACACAGGAGTATGTGGCTGACTCAATGACTGCAAGATGCCAAGATCCCATGGCTGTAAAACAAGTCTAAATCATCATCACTGCCACTGGGCTTGACAGCTGGTATGAGGTGTTTGTGCCGATATGTTGTTTGGTTCTCTTAATATGGATTACTTAAAAAAGTATTTTTTCTGTAAGTCACATATTACTGTAAAATAGGCTATAACCATGATGTGGGAGTTTTAATAATAAGCAATGGAAATATTGCTGAACATGTGGAAATTTAACCAAAAACAATACGTCACCCAGAGCAGTAACATAAAATACGCCTATTTTCCTTAAGTTCCAAGCACCTAAGAAGACAGACTGCTTGACTGATGTGGTTATTTACAGCATAGTAAAAATGATAAAGCTGGAAATACCTTCCTAGGTCAACACAACAAACACGCCAATCTAAGTGAGCAGGCAACAAATAAACCTAACAAAAGCTAACTAAAAGAAATTACAACATAACTTTCTTGAATGAAATAAGCAGGAAAAAAAACAGGATTAACAAAACTGGCAGCCCACCACTAGTGCATCTTGCAAATCACAGCTGAGATAAGAGTGTGGCTGGTTGGAAAGGGAGGTGAGCTTTGCCCCATGCAGGTACAAAATCACCTTGGCTCTTGATGCAGTGTGCTGTCACAGTAAAAAGCCAGTTGGCTGCAAATACTGGCAGTTAGTTTGGTCACCTAATGATGCACCCACACCTGTTGCGTGTCACGCATCCTCATTCACTCATTGTAAATAAGAGTGATTCATCAGTATTCCCCAGAAGTCTTCAGTAGGTGATTTTATCTTCTTGCACCTTAATTTTGATTATTCTATATTTGGTTTAATTTACTACTTAAGTAATTCAGCATTGTGGACCTGATTACAAAGTTTATTACCCATCACCCTTACACAAAACAGTGAACTTAGAGAAAGCAGTAGAGGCGATGGTGACAGCCCATGCAGGTTAATCTGCCAGCCATGTGAGCCTTCGGGGCAGGGTTTGGTAATGTGATTTAGATGAGTTTCCCACGCTGGCGTGTCGCTGCCGTCTCCCCTCAGTGCTCCAGCGACAGTCCCTCATTACACACCGTGCCAACGTCAGCGGTCTTGCCAACGAGCGTGACAGTTTTTGACAACCGGTTTTCTCTTAGGCGAAAATGGTGAGAAATGAGAAGCGATATGGAGAAGACTTTACAGAATTAGAAATGTTAGAATTTGAATTTCTTTTCTGTTAATGCTTGAAATTACATGTAACTTACATGTGCTCTCATCAGTATTTAACCTGTCAGTGGATCAGAACCCTTGAAATTATGTAATTTTTCCCCCCACAAAGCCTGATAATGCAGCTGTACAGTGAGGGAGCTCTGAATCACCCAGTGAAACATTAATGCTGAGATAATGGTGGCGCTCGGTTGGCACAATTAAAAGACTAATTTTTGTATAATTCTGTGGAGGCTAGCAAAATCTTTGTTAAATATGGGTGGACAGACGATAACAAACTGCTAAATGTATTTCTGCCTAACCTCTGTCTGTGTGTTTGTATTCAAAGACAAAGGAGAAGGCTGGGTGTATGAATAGAGTTTGCATATGGTAGATGTACTGTATGTCAACAGTATGCTTATGCATGTGCATATTTGTTTTAAGTGTTGATAAATAAGTGGCTGCGGTTCAGTGAAGCTTTGGCTGTTTGCCGAATGCAAAAATGGATATTTCTCGTCTTTTGCCTCCATCTCTGCATCCTCTTTCTGTTGTGAAGCTGACTGAACAACACCATGCTCATCTCTTATGAAACAGGCTAAGGATGAAGCATGACTGACAGGCAGCTCAACCTGTTGTGAGTGTGTGTGTGGGTGCCAAAATGTTTGTGTGTCAGGGTTTATGAGTAAGCTCCCTGTAGATGCTGAGAACAAAGCACTAGTGACTTTCAGTCAATCTTCATTAACCCCCTCGGTTTTTTAAATATGCGTGTGTATCCCTTTCATGTAAATCAAACAAAATCAACCAGCTAAGACTGCTGGAAATCGCAGTTTTTCCATTTCTCTCCAGACTACAGAAATCATCCATTTGACTTGGAACAAATAAGGACTTTGAGAAGTTAGGACAAGGGCAAATTTCTAAATTCCTTGCCTCTGTGATGCTCTATTACTCTAGTCTCAATCACATAGCCTAGTTATCACCACCAACCAATTATTTGATTAGAGGAAAGAGAGGTTTAAATCATTTAGGCCACTTCATAATAAGGAGGGGCACTACAGAATCCCATGGATCTGACAAATACAAGGCTAAGCTCCAGAATGAAGGGATATAATCTACAGAGCTGCCAGATAATTCTAAATTTGCAGCAGCATACAAAAGCACACACATACACTCACACACACGCACACATACACATACACAGATGCTGCATGTCCATGTTCACATTTGTAATGCATTACTCACCATGCCTGACATTATGTGTACAGATTCCATAGTGCTCTCTCTAAAACTGTTTAAAAAATGACAAAAAAGGTAAAGAAAAAAAGAAGCAAGATTATTAAACTAATAGAAAGTATTAGATGAAAGGTTTTCCTGTCAAAATCAGCTCCTCAAATCACATAAATTTGAAGTATGCAGAGATGAAAAATAATGTTATTGTTGAAATGAATTTTACTTTTAGTTTGGCTTGTTTTTAAACAAAAACATAATAGCTTACAGTATTATCATTAGTGGACTTTTAATGGCCGATTATTAAAAATAACATTCTGACAGTTTTTTATAGTAAAGCTATAATGTAAGAATAGCAGTAGTTGTGTGAATTTAGCATGACATATGCTGATGATAATGAAGTTGTGTTTTACATGCAGAGCGGGACAAGCATGTTGTAGAAACATCCAACATTTTCGCACACCTCTCATAACTTGCTTTCATAGCACAGGATGTGATGCAAGAGGAAAGCAATGGATTCACACAGGCTATTGATTTCCAACTGAAACAGGTTAGGTTCTCACAGCTGGATACAGGGATTAATATTGAAAGGAGGCTGTGGGAGCTTGATGTTCAAAGGAATCCATGAAAGGCAGACCCTATGGTAAGTTTACCATGTTATTTATATTTAATATGGTTATACCTGTACAGACATCATATATATATAGTTCATATGTTGTCGATGCTTATGTGGATTTCTTTATGAAAACTGAATTTAATGGAGTAGTCATTTCACATACAGCGGCATGATTCAGTGAAGTGTTTTCAGTAAACATAAGAAAAACTCACTCTCAAATTTCACACGAGAGGATGCTGTAACATAGGTTGTTTTTTACACAACTAGAAAGAAAAAACAAAAACATGTTGTGGCATCAGCCTCGAAGATAAATAAAAGATTCATTTACATTAATTGGTTAATTTATATTTCATGCTGGAAAGAAATGCAGACTACAAAAGCTATTGTTGTGACTGTTATGTATGCATACACAAGAAATAATTTTGAAATGGATTTTTCTGTACAGACAAAGGATTTGACCTCTCTGATGTAGTGTCATTTCCTATTGATCAGCTGGAAAGATGCAGAGGCTTGCATGAATACAAGTCCTGTTATTGGATTAAGGTTCTGTCAGGCTTCTGCAGCCTTGTATTACTAATGTATAAAATATCAATAGTAATGCAACAAATGCTGATTAGTGAGCACCTCCAAAACCACACACACACACACACACACACACACACACACACACACACACACACACACACACACACACACACACACACACACACACACACACACACACAGAATGTCATATTTCAGACTGTCTCCTGTATCTTCTGCCTTAATCTTTTTTAATTCTTTCTAGACAGTTTTCACATTAAACTGTCTTTCTGTTTTGGTGACGTTTATACATTTAAAACTACTCTTGTCATGTCCTAGGGGCTTTTATTTTGACAATCTCACTGCAACTTTTGACTAAACTAGCTCATTCTCAGCGCTTGCCGGAGCTTTTATTTTGACATTTCAGGTTTCTCAAGATGAACTCAGAACTTTTGTTCTGAAGTTTCACTCAGGAAAAATGGATCTATCTATCTATCTATCTATCTATCTATCTATCTATCTATCTATCTATCTATCTATCTATCTATCTATCTATCTATCTATCTATCTATCTATCTATCTATCTATCTATCTATCTATCTATCTATCTATCTGTCTATCTATCTATCTACAATATAACACAAATATAACACTTAAACATGCCAGATAATAACAGAACTAATCTAAATCTGTAGTCCCAAGTCAGGTCATATAAAGACTTTACAATAAAAAAAGACATGCAACAAGAACAAATAAAAAGAAATAGAATTATTACACCAAGACAGAAATAAGTCGATAAGGCACCTCACAGTCCAATCTACTCTTGTGCCTTGTGTGAGCTCCACCTCCAGTGCAAAACCTAATATATAAAATAGACATAGTTGATTTTATTTTTCAAATTCTAAATACCGAGAAACTTATATTTAAAAAAAAAATTCTTACAGTAATGAAATGAAAATGACTTTTTATCATGAGTTTTAATGGCCTTTTTGAATAATGATTCTAATGAATTTGATTCAGATCACATTAAGTGCTGTTTTTTAATGACCGGTTAGTGAAAAAATAATTAATATGTGAAAGAATAAATGGATATAATAACATACTTGCAGCAATTTAACAATGCTGGACACATTTATAACATGACTTTTAAAAGTGAAGGTTGAGTTCAAAGTGTGCCCAGGATACCTGAACTTTTTTACAATCTCGAGCTCTTCCGCTTGCAGGAACACTCTGAGACCTTCACACACATAAAAAAATATTTTTGAGACTCACCTTAATGCAGCTGTACACACTGACAGCATAACTTCATAGAACTAATTTGCGGAGTTTTCAGAACAAGCTTGATTTTTCCTGATATGAATAAACAGATCTGACCAATCAGACCACTGCATTTGGGAACAAGGGCACTTGTTGCATAAAACGTGCACAGGTATGGAATATACAATGATTTGGAAATATTAAAATAATACTACTTTACCTCAGACACACATTTAGACACTGCTCTGGGTCAGCCGGTTCTCTGAAATGATTTATCTGTCTCCTCAGATGTTGTTCCAACTCTGCCAACAAGAGTTCAAACTGCCCCACTGACATGCTGAAATATGTAGGAAAGCAGTCATGATACAGCTTCAACTCCTGGATCAAACTATGAAATGCTCCCTGCTGCTGCATTCTCTTGAGAATTGGATAAACCTAGAATCTTAGTTTCTAGAATTTTAGTTTTCTTGTTTAGAAACATGAGGACAGGCTCCTCATTGCTTGGAATCGACTCCATTTTATTGTGTGTGCATTTTTATCATTTTCAGATATGTTACATGACAAATTGGCAATAATATGGAATGATATCACAATGTGCTCAGTGTGTAAAGGATCTCTACTGGTCATTTTGTAAACAAAATATATACTGTGTGTTTTTTTTAAATAAATATATTTAATAAGAAACATACTTTAATAAGATATTCCTGGACGTGAGTCAGTGCCTCTGTAAGAGTTAAGTGGTGTATGTATAAAAAGCATTTTCAGAAGACCATGTTCAGGTTTAGAGATAACCGGACCTAAGTCGATTTAGTTTATTTGTGGAAAGGACAGATAAGATTTGATGATTCCAGTGGGGCTTTTGGGTGATGAATGTTGATGTTTGCATATGTGTGTTATTACAGTAACAGAAGAAACCCCTTAGAAGATGTGTTTGGCTGATCATTGGGTCCTACAGCGCTGCACACAAATACACACACCCAAATGGGCAGCTATTCTGGATGACTGAGTGTACAGAGACAATCAATGAGACTTGTGGTTCAGAGCAGGGTTCTGTCTGCTCTGCCACCTCTGCTCGACCAAATGCTTGGGTTTGGTTTTAAAACCTTCACCTTTTATTACCTCTCCTGCAATGGGCTGAAGGCTGGATGATATTTCCCTAACTAGACGAGACGAGCCTTGTAATAGTTGTGAATTCACCTCAAATATGTGATAAAATGAATCCCAGTGAAAATTAAAATTAAATAAACAGTTTACAAGCAGTGCACTAAATAAACACTGTGTGAAATATCGCATTAAAACACACGTCGTGATTCAGTGGTTATATTATTTGTTGAGAACAAGAAGCATCATACAAACCTTGTAAAGGAATTTACTATTAATGCTTACAGACAACACTATCACCCAGGAGGCTGAAAAGGCTCTTTTTGATGCAGGCAAATATTGTGTTGGAGTCACTGTCAGAGGATAATGAAATGGGTATTTATGCAACCATGCGCACAGTTCAAACTGATGCTAAGCTTGTCGACAGAATCTGTAATCAGTCACCAGCTCAGGGCCCACGGGGACATGCTGTTTGAGTGAAATCAGAGGAAAAGCAGAAAAACCTCAAAGAATGCAGCCCCGTTTCACTGATATTTTACTATAAGTTTATAACATGATGAGTATTGACAAGAACCACAAGAAGTCGCATACATACAGTAGGTCCTGTGAGAGCTTCACAAAGCTTTATAGGGAGTAAAAAAACAAGCTAAATTTAAAGTTGTTGTTTTTTTTAGTTTTTAAATGGGGTTTTTAACTTTCATAGTTGAAAAAAAGGAAATGTCAACAGTTGAAAGTCAAAATGCACGGACAGAAAAAAATGTTTTCCACAGACTGTGGCACCGCACTCCCATTAAAATCACCAGGGGGGAAGAGCTACGAGTTAATTAATCATCCACCACAAAATATGCATGCCAGTATATACTGGTACTCAGTAGATACTCTGTAAATAGGCACAACAAAATCACAGAGATTATATGTAAAGTTGAAATCTGAATTGTGTGACTGGTACAGCAATCAAACCCCCTAACTATCAAACTGGGCTCATTCTTCACAAATAAGAGGAGTAACACAACAGGGGTAACTTAAAACATCAAGTGATTCTTTCAGTTCAAACAAGTTAAAAAAATGACCTGATTTAAATTTGACTGCCACTCCCTTTAAAATACTTACTTGTTTTGCATTATGGCAATTCGAGTGCTAATGTCACACTTTGAATATTCCCAGGAAGTCCAGTTTTCTAAGTCCCATTGTGCCAGAGATTAGGTAATGTTCTCTCACAAATAAATGCTACAGCAAAAGTTTGCATTAGCATTCTAACCCTGGAGGAAGTATTACCAGTACACAACTCCTTTAATGATGAAGAAAACATTGACCATGCTCCTGTTTGTACTTCTAACCTGACACACCCTCTTCAACCTTGGAGCCTGCGGTCTCTTTTCAGTTTGAAGACGGCTGTTTGATCTTTTGCCACTATTGATGATCTTCAACATGAAGACTTGAATCCCCACATACGGTGTGTCTGTAGCTCAGGTGGTAGAGCAGCTCACCCACTAATCAGAACGTTGGTGGTTTGATCCTTGAACCTGCCTGTCCTTGAATCTGATATGTAGGTTAATACATGTTTCTTTCAGACAAGTTAATTTTCCATGTGCCTGGCTCTGCTTTTAGTGATGGCGTGGAGATACTTGATCAGTAATAAAAATATAATGAAATCCCACAGCCTGCTTACACTTTCAGCATATCCCTTTTTCTTTTCATCTCCATGATGAGTTCATGTAAAGTTGCCTTCATGGTACCTCAGCATCTAGCTACAGAAGTGAAGCAGGTATAAAGAAAGTAACTTTGATTTTTCTTTCTTTCTTTCTTTCTTTCTTTCTTTCTTTCTTTCTTTCTTTCTTTTAAATTTTAAATACAACTTCTTAGATAGCTCAACAAATATCACCCAAAACACAAACTGTTAATGGACAATTTGTCTCAAACTGTGTCTGACAGTAAATGCACATTTTTTTACGGGCAATAACGTTTCCCTTGGAGAGAAAAGAAATGTTAAAGTGCAACACTGAGCGATGGAGAAAGATATAAGGCAGTCAGGACAGGAGAGGAAGATGAGAGATTATTTTCTGAGGTAAGGAATGTTCAGAGTGTTCATC
This sequence comes from Pelmatolapia mariae, assembly GCF_036321145.2. Taxonomy (NCBI): domain Eukaryota; kingdom Metazoa; phylum Chordata; class Actinopteri; order Cichliformes; family Cichlidae; genus Pelmatolapia; species Pelmatolapia mariae. The sequence continues at coordinate 28,496,828 of NC_086227.1, read as the reverse complement.
TTCCTGTCTTAATTTATTTTAAAAATTGGAATCAGATATCTGATCTATATGTGATCTGTTGCTGAAATATGTTTTTCTGAATTTTCTGCAAAACAAATTGACCTATACTAATTCTGTGTTATGCAAACTTTGCATATAATGTAGGCCTGCTAAGTAGTTAAGAGCAAACTAGTTAGTTTGCAGTACTGTGATGACGTTTACTGTAATTCACTGTATGTTGGACGAGTACAGAGCAGACATGGTGTTCTTGGTCAGAGTTAAACTGCAGACATCAATTCTGCATTTGACATCAATTTAATTTTTAAGGTGATGAATTTATATTTGCTCTCTGAACGAGACCTTGTATACATACTAGCTTTTTATGCACAGCCATACAGCTTGTGAAACATCTGCTTATCTTGTTGAATTCAGTTGGCTAAATCCACAAAGAGCAGTGAATTCGGGTGGTAGCAGCACAGATTACCTGATCACAGCCTCACAATACTAGTTTTTATAGGACATATTTCTAAGTAATCCTTTTTTTACACATGCCACCCCAGTACCTGCTAAATCCCACTTTAAACCCTGCGTAACATGATAAAAAATCCACACCAATAAAAGTTAGTGCTTGCACCTACTGGCATAACCGTGCTGTGCCCTCTTCTTGTGCGGCAGGAATTGTCTCTGAGCTCACTGATCACACACCTCATGCTGCATATAAGGCACTTATAATCTAGTACTTATAATCTAGTACTATAAGGCAGTTTGTCTTATCATCGATTCCTAGCAATTATTTGCGGTCACTCATGGAGCCTTCTTGTGGCAGCACAACCTCAGTGCTATAGCTGTAGTTTCATAATTAAAACTCACACACACACACACACACACACACACGCACGCACGCACGCACGCACGCACGCACACACACACACATAAAGTGGGATTTCAGTTAGACATATACCAATAAATATGTAGATAAATATGTATGAAACAGTCCTCATTACTTCTTTTAAGTCTTTATGCAGAGGGCTGGTGTGACAGAACAGGAGTTAAGGGATTGCATGAGATGGAAGAAGATGATTCACTGTGGTGAATCCTAAACAGAGCAGCTGAAAGAAGATGAAGTCAAAAGTTTTATATCTGTATAACTACTTGAAGAAAATGTGTCAACTGTAAACTTAACAACTACAAATCCTGCGTACTTGAACAAATCAAATAATTCTAGGCGAACTCATTACACTATTGATAGGTTACTTACTGAACTTCCAGTCGTAGCGATGGTACCCTGGTGAAAAAAATTCATTTTGACTTAATGGTTTGGTGCGTTCTCTTGACAGTTATCTCAGGAAAGTGACATATTACAAGTTGCTTAAGTGTCTCTCTCTGCTCTCACTTATCATTCATATTTTATGCAGTTGTGCTACAAATTGGTTTTCCTGGGAAAATTGTGCCACCACGCTGTGTGTGATATGAAATGATGGCATATTAGTACCTCAGTGAGGGTAACCTCTGGAATAGCTTTATCTTTTAGGCAGATGGCAAGTGGTGTCTTCTGGTGATTTGTGCCCTGGTCTCTTAACCATCACTGGGGCTAAGCTGAAAAGTCTTGCCAAATGTTTTTAATTCACTTTGAGTTACGCTATAAAAATGAAGCTAAAGCCTCAGAGTTTAACTGAATACCACATGAACTTTGGTAACAAGTGTTACACAAAGAAATGTTCTTTTTACTGGAAGCAACAGTTACACTTACACTGTCTGTGCTGATGCATGCAGAGATATCCTCCGAAAAATCCATGACCTCAGGTATTCAGTAGCCTGGGAACTAGACAAAAAAGAGTGGTCATGATTCGTTTGGTCAGACAGAATATGTTTGAACCACCTCCCGTTAAAACAGGTTTCCATCTGTTAGGCCTATCAAAACCATTTAATGTATGTAAGTATGCGTAGCAGGCTTAATACAGAGATATAACCATGTAATCTTTTTAGATTTTTTAGTTGCTCAATTACATATAGTAACACATTTTCTTGCTCTGATTGGTTGGAGCTTGATTCCGTTGTGTCCAGACTCATGTCCATCTGGAAATCCAAAAAGAGCTGAAAGATTACTGATGTCACATTTTCGTAGCATTGTGAGGGTTATTTTGTACTAATTGTAAACAAGAACATTTGGCTTGAAAGTTGAACATCACTCTACAGGTTTTGTGCCATAGCTGACTCTTTACAATGGAAGCCCCACTGACTAGATTGCTTTCCTCAAGGCTTTATTATCAGTAGTTATTTTTAAAAAGACCTGACCAAGAAACTTTTTCCATCCCAGTGGCTGACTGACACCAAATTTTCCAAGTCAATTTAACATGTTAGCAGCTCAGGTTATAGAATTGTAAAAACACATTTAGAAAACCATCTTGTGACCTGCCAGGCTAAAAGTGAGACAGCCTGAGTCACCCACCACAGCCATAAATTATACAGCATGTGGCTAGTAAATGGGATGATTTCATGCCCTGAGAGTAACCAGTCACTTTGCTTAACACATTAGAGAACATTTTATATAAATTTGAGTTTTGATTAATTTTATTTTATTAGTAAAAAGCATGCACATGTGGTAAAACTGTCTAATTACCAAGTTACTGGACAGTTCTGAAAATGTGAAGAGCTGAAAAGGGAGAGCATCAGATCAACATCTACTTAACACATTTCCACAGATAGCAAGACACTTCAAGCTTGCTGACAGAGCTGACATGAGTCCTCTTGATAATAAGGATGTGGGCATATACTGTTGACAGGGTGTTCCATGGTTGGAAAGTTTATTTCTCTTCCACTCTGCTGTCAGCAATCGCCATCTATATTTAATATTTCCATTTCCCTCTAGTCTGCCCTCTTGACCTGTTCTTGGGTAACTTTCAAAACATACACCCAATCTTCAGATAATACCGACCTTTCTGGATGACAATAAAGCATCAAGTGACTAACTAATTGGTTAATAAAAACAAGATTACATTCTCCTATGTTTGTATTTCTATATCTAACATATGTAAAATTGCCCAACCTAAATAACAAGTGGATGTTGGAAACACAAAAAAGCAAAACCACATTATCAGATATCTAAGCTGTTTTCTTTCCGTAAGAAAAAAACAGATGACATTTCATTCCTATGCACTGCAGTATGAAAAGAAACTGCTGCATGGCTGAAAACCCCCCCACCTTATCTACTGTAGATATTCCACGATGTTACTTTTCCCCTTTTTCTATTTTGTCAGAATTTTTGTTATGTTTCTTTGTGTCAAAAGTTTCAGAACATGCATTATGTCAGGCTCTGCTTACTGTCGATCTGCTGACTCCCACGGGAAAAAATAGAATCTTCTGCAAGAAAATAATCCCTCTATAATCATGCTGCTTTAAGATTTTACTATGTATTTGCAACCAGCTCAAATGGAAACACTATTTTGTTTGAAGCTAAACTTCATGTTATGCATTAGTAAACTTTCTGTAACATGAAGAGAAGTAAATTGGTTATAGCGCAGCAACACTGATAAAATGACTAAAATATATGCAACTGGTTTAATGTGCTTTGGTGTAAGCTTAAATCTAACATGCAATGAGCTGGGCTATATAGATGTGAGTGCAGATGGCAGACCTAACAGAGTATGCACCTGAGAAAAGCCCATTATTGCTACATTGTGCTAATTGGGTTTTGTTTTAAGAGCCTTTCTCTGATTTATCCCCAGGGTATGCTGCCATGATGTGTTGGTATATAGGCCTGGAGAGAACAGGAAATATGAACAGCTGCTACCGCTGCTCTCCTCTAGGTCCGGTCCAAGCTGTCCTCATTCTATCTATCTGTTTCCATGTGGTTTTGTTTCTTCTTTTGCTCCTCTTCTTTCATCATTGCCACAAAAATATGCGACAGTAGATGAGAGCACTTTTAATAACAATGTTTCCTTTTAATAGAAAGTCAGTACAGTCTGCACATTGTATATGCAAACAGATATGGCAATACTACATATCTAGTTATTAGCAAATTAGCTTATACAATATAAACCCACATTGTCCCAGTATGAGCATAGATGACTATAGGTAACTTTGAAGACATGATGTACAGTGATGTACTCTGAATACTCTTTTTTTTCATCACAAAAAGAACTTAATCGTCAAAACTACCTCCCTTAATTCTATTCTGTTCTATGTATGTCGCTCCTTTGGACATGTGAATTGGCCCCAGTTGTCTGACTGATGTGTTATTCTGGACAGGCAGCTTTGCTCTGCTCTGTATTCTGTCTTCAAACACAGTGGGGACTCCTCAGTTAGTTGCCAGCATGTGGGCCTCTGGGATAGTATTGTCCAGATGCTTCTCTCCCAAACCAGGAGGTTTCATTGCCAAAGGGAACTTGCTGCTCTAATTAAACATCACTATATGTGCCACTATGCATGTGCATGAGCACTCTGTAAAGTGTTTGGCCCATTACATCCACAGTCCTGCACCCTACACGTAATGATCTACAAAAAAGTTTGTATTTGTGAGGTTCTTTTTGATACTATTTTGTACTGAACATAATCAAAGTACTTACAATATGTTCTTATCAACCTAAGTACTAAGACTATATATTGCTTGACAGGTTTTACTAGTGTTGATACAATAACCTGAGTGTGGATGTGCGACTTTAAGAAATAAAATCATTATGTATGCATATATATTTTAAACATTTTTACTAGAAACACGTGAATTTGTTCCTCTTAAATATCAGATGTGACCTTAGTTTATCTTTGAATACATACATGCTATTTATTTGAACAATATAATTGTGATATTATTCAATATAAGTGAAAGTCACATGTTTGCTCAGTTGCTTAGTACTTAACTGAGTCTTATTTACTTATCATAAAGCGTGTTAAACATAATAAATGTGAACTCAGTTAGACTGCTGTTGTAGTCTTGGTTTGAGAATATTATCTGAAACATAGTCGTTATTAAATGATCATCATGTTTCACATTCTCTATAGAAATGTCTCATTCTTGAAGTCTTTTTCCCGCCCTGTTTCTGTTAAATGCATTGAAAAAAGCCCCATGGTGGATTTAACATTATTGAAGCAGTTGTCCAGGCTTTAATCCGTGACTTGAGGCCGTCATTATCCATCAGAGGAGATAGTCTGTCCCCTCCAATTTCCTTCCTGTGTCCATCTCTTCCCTTTGCGCTTCCCTCTCCTTCATAAATATTCAACATGCCAGCCCGTAATTTACACACACAGTCTGCCACTCCCCATCATTTCTACACCTGGACACATGGACACTGACATTCCCTTCTGCCCTAATCTTCTTTTGTGTCCTTTATTTCTCTCCTCTTCCTCTCTTTCTCAACCCTTATCTACTTTATACTTTTTTCATCTGCTGTCAACTCTCCTTTCCCCGCACATCCTTCATCCCATCTAACTTTGTGCCTAAAACAATTCAAACATTCCTTGTTGAAGGGCAAATTTTCAAAGACTCATTTAAGTAAAATGCCAAGCTTGACGATTCACTCTTGACCTTGGTACAAACAGTTTAGTGACTGAAAATTGAATGTTCTGGTTATTAACGTAATATTTTAAAGTTAATTGTGATACAAAGTTGATATGCTGTGCCAATACTGTGTATGAAAAGAAAGAGTACAGTTAATCTATATTTTTATATTAAAATGCTGGCATTCATCCACCCAGCACTGACGTTAAACCACACTTGCATCAGGTTGGTAAACTTTCATGTTCTCGTACCAGATTCAGACTCTTTCATAAAAATGAATAATTTTTCAAAGATTTTCAAAAGAAGCTCACTGAAGATGAGTTAAATAGTTTAACTAAACTCAATGGAACATTTGTTGTGCTATATTCTTTTTGTTAAATTAGGTGAGTTGTGCTTAAATAACATTGGTCTTATTGTAAGGTCACTGTTTAAGCACTAACTGGCATATTTAGTCAGGTGGAATTGAACATGTCTTTTTTTTTTCCAAGAGGTTTTCAAATTTCATGAAAAGCTGGGGTACAAGGAGACTTATTGTATTCCAGCATTCTCCCAAATGTCTCAGGTGTAAGACGCACAAGGTTGTTCATCTTAGCCTTACAAATATAACAAGGGCCTTTACATACTATTCAGCACATAATACTGATGTTCACTGCCAAATTTAATGAGAAAAAATAACCACCCCAGCCAAAAAAACCCCCCCAAAAGCACCTTTTTATAACCTGTTTAAACCGATTTTCAAAGAAAAATCCTTTTAAAGAGCCAACCGACTGTTGCAAAGTTCCTCCGCACCTCAAGATTTACAGCGCAGGACATATTGCACCATTCACTATAGCTATTGATATTTGCCACTTTATTTACAGTATCACAGTAAACCCACAGTTAATCTGTCATTAACCACATTTTATTTACCATAACCACCATCTCTCCATATGTATGACTGCTCTGCTGCTGCCTGGTGCAGACATTTGCAGAATCATTCAATATTAGACTTTTTTTTGACAGCTGCATTAAAATTACAGTTAGTGTCATGCAGGAAAATGCCATTACACTTGGTATTACAGATGGCTGAGCTGCCCCAATTCCAGGTTAAATATATTGCTGTAGTGATAATCTTTAATTAATGGCACATTAATTCTCAAAATGTTTATGGTATACCACAAATTTGCCATTATTCAATTTATATAATTTGATTTATCATTATTATTTTAATTATAACAAAGTCTAATAGTACTAATTTCTTCTAAAACAAAAGAGATACATATAGAGAGCAGATTATGTGGTATAACACTATTTGTTATTTTTTACTGATGATGTACGTTGGTGCCAAGGTAATAAAACTCTTAAAATGTTGCTAATATTGATTATTAACTACACTGTGTAAAATCTAGTTAATACTTGATTATTGCGCACTTTTTAGCTCTGTCATTTCATTGCTGTCTACACCAAAAGAACAGAGAAACTGTGCATAACATCAAGATCGTTGTCCACTCTGCACTTCTGACCTTCCTCTTTCTTTTTTCTCATTTTGTCACATTAACAGCAGCATAACTGTTATATATCTTATGTTATTAACACATCTTTAAAACACGTTACGAGGCAATGCAACACTGCACATGTGCAACTTCTAAAAACAGTGGTGTCAATGACTGTGACTGTAGCTTAGCATACCCAGAGGCTGAGCACATCTATCCAAGTTTTCTTGCGTATGGTTGAAGAAAATCACGGCATGGGCAGTGAGGGATCTCAGGTCAAACAAAGATAGGGTGATAGAAAAAAAAGAGAGAAAAACAGAGATAAAGAACATGGTATCAGAAAGAGAGATAGGGGGAGAGTGGTAGGAAATATGAGTGAGGTGGAAAACACAGTATAATCAGTTTTGTTCATCTTCAGGTTTGGTCTGTTGTTTGGTCTGCTGGTCACAGGCAGGACATTTACACTCTGTATCTCACACATAAATCATGTCACATGGCTGAATGAACAGACACCGCCAGCATTTTAGCTTCAACAAAGCCCTGCTCTGTGTGGCCCACCCTGCTGTCATACACAAACACAGTGTGCAGAGGAAAAACCGTGCAGTGTATGGATTCTCATTCTATGCACAGTCATGCATTTGTACAGAATGTATGCACGTCATCATTACTTAGTCATGGGTATGAATACAGAATCACATGAAGGCCCGTGCAGACAAACACACCCTGCATGAATCCCATGTCAGTTTTCAAGGAGTCCCTTTCCTACACTGTCTAATCAACTGCAAGCCTGCTGTAGAAAATATTCTTAATTTCTCTTTTTTCGCCACTATTATCCCTCATTCTAGTCGTCTTCAATTCACATTCTTCGCACCTCTCTCGCTCTGTCTTAGGCAGACTGTGCCATACGGTTTCCTTCATTATTGGGAGAGAGAGATGCTGAATTTCTAAATTTCCTGTCAGGTTGTGTTTGTTGTACAGGTCGAGACAAACAAATGCCACCGTCACACTCTCGTGGTTTATGCATTCTTGTGTCCCTCCGTGCTGGATAGATGATATCTGGCACAGGTTCCACATGCTGAAGCTCTTTCCTTTTGATGCTTGTACAAACACAGGGGCTGAGACAACAGTCTCCAAATGCTTTGATGCAATTAGCCAACAGAGTGTGAAGCAGAAAACCTTTGTAGCTTTTTACACAGCTCGTGAAAACAGTGTCAACACAAAAGGACGCAGAGATCAGTCCACAGAAGCCGAGTCTCTTTGTTGATGCCACTCCACCCCCTGTGTCTGGGACAGGCTGAGAGAGGATCTAACACTCAAAATGGGTAAAAGACAGAGGAGGTATGACAGAGATTCTGGTGGGAGCCATGCTGCCCTGTGTTCAGTGGTTAGTGAAGGGCGTGATCATACAAAAGAGAGTGCATGGATTTTTACGGAAACCTTTAAAATGCTTTGTTGAATACACAAGAAAGGTCAAGCAGTGATAGATCGATAAAGATAAAACATAAAGGGAGCCACATGAGTTCTGCCATTTAAATTTAATTTTTGTCAAATGTGGTGTTCTTTGGGAAACAGAGTATGTATTATTGTATTATCAGTCAACTAAACTACACCAACCCTAAAAAGACGTTGATGTATATTCTCATGCTACTCTCAATGCAGAAACAAAATACTTTCACTGTACCAGCCACTCATAAGCCATCAAATATATTTTACAAGTATGTATGCAAGTTTTCATACCGGCATATATTTACAATTAATCAAAACATGAGTGACAAAAATGAATGTGACTGCACATTCATGGATTCTGCCAGGATGTTTTGATCTGAAAAAGAACAGAAGTACACTTTTGTACACCATGCAACCGCACAACCTCCAACCAGAAGGTAAGAACTAAATAAGAATCAGCTCAATTTCCAATCAACAGTCTGTCAAGTCCATTTTTGGGGCATCTCTCCAATCTAACCCTGCAAACATTGCATGTCATTAGTGTATTATGTGAACCTGCTCCCATTGTAATTACTGGCGTGCTGAACTGCACAGTTATTTGAACATAAACAGTTCTTTTTAGGGCACTTGCCCCAAAATGACTGATGCTTTCGGGTTGGTTTTTACTAAACTGTTGTTTGTCTAAACAGCCTTAAACCATAGAGTGTAATCGACCAAACTCAAGAGCAATACTTTCAGTGTATAACATTTAAAGCAAAATAATGTGTAACTCCTTGGCTGTTTGACTCCTGTCTCTAAAGATACATGTAGAGTACAGCTGACTGACATCACTGGACTTCCGTCTCTTGGTTAATTTGCCAGCAATAAAAGGACAGATGCAGAATGAATGGACAGAGAAGAAGACTGGATATTTAACGGGAAGGAAAAGAAAGGGGAGATAACGAAGATGGAAGAGCCTGTGAGGTTAAAGGAGGGACAAAAATGCAGATAAAGTTGGGCAGAAGAATAGAGAAGGAAATGGATGAACAGAGAAAAAGAGAGAGAGTAAGCAAAAGCAGGAAGGAGAGTGAAAACAGCGGGGCAAGAGTGTTTGGCGAACTAATTCCCAGATATCGACTCTGCTTTGATTAGTAACTGGAGGGAACCTTTTAATGAGAGGATTCTTTAATCAAACCCCAACATAACACAGCCCACTAAGCTATCTCTCGTATGGGGGGTAGGAAGTGGGAGGGTGGTGTGAATTATTTCTCTCCTCAGACTTCTTCCCTTGTGCAAGTCAACAGATGATCCTGCTGCTCTCCCACAAACTGAGAAGGTAATCGCCTGTGCAAGTATGTTCAGACTCTCAAGTAATATATTATCTTCAGTGGTCTTATTGCTTCAGATTAAAACCTCCTTTCTAGGAGCTTAAGGAGCTGTGTATTGATGCTTTGCTTAGCACACCGCAGCAATAATGGGGCATTGTAGAGTGTGATTGTCTCCAATACCTGGGCGTTGATTTTGTGTGTGCACTCACCTATGTGTGTTATAGTCTCCTGAGAAAAAGAGTAGCTTGTTGTTGTTTGAGAGTTGGTGGGGGTGGGGGTCAAGCTTTTCAGAGTGAAAGAAGGAGACAAAGAAAGTGAATGACAGAAAAAAGAAGTAAGACCTTTAGGGACAAACAGTTTGAGGTACTTTAAGTGTACTTTAGGCAGAAATCTGCACTGCTGGTCTACCTAGCGAGGGTCTGTCTCACTGGTCTCCAATGCGCTCATTAGGAAGCAGGGACAGCGTCTTAGAGACACTCCCTTCCCAAGAGAAAGAAGCCAACTAATTAGAGGTCTGTCCTCCTCCCTGACACATCCATGTCCCCTCTGGAGCATCATAGCAAACCACTCACTAGTCTAACTGAGCCTGCAGTGTGGGAGAGTTTATAGATGGATCGAAGAAGATGGCAAATACAAATAGTGTTAAATGGGAGATGCCATTTATCACACAGGACACACAAGTGTAGTGAAAACAGCAAATTTTAACTTCTATATTTTGTGCAGTTAATGTGGTCATAATTGACTCAAACTACTGATGATTGTTTTCATTAAGGATTTGTCATGTGACTGTTTTGTAATGGCCTTTTTTCCAGTGACAATCTAGCCAACATATATGTCAGAAAAACCTTTTAAATTGCACATATTTATGAAGGGTAACTGTAAAAAGATGCACATTAACAGAGACGAAACATTTCTTTTGTGTTATGCCAGTTATCAAATCCTCTTGTTTCTCAAGGTGATTAATGAAAAAATCTTAAAAACATGTTGTATAATTCTTTTCCTGCTCTAATTTAATTGACAATGAATAACAGATTATAATTTTTTACAATAGTAGATTCATTTAATTACTTTGTTATTAACATGTGGGGGGGAAATTGTTCTTGATTGCATTCATTGCTCAAATAAAACTTCTTTTTTCTTTGTTTTTCATGTTCATTTTTATGTCTGAAAAGGTGAATTTTCAAAACTGTGATAATTTATAAATTTTGCTTTCTTTCTTTATTAGCCATGCATTTCCATGAATTGAGAACGAGATACTTTCTCTTGTGTATTATAATTTCTTTGTCCTTTTCCTCACTCTGCTCATTCTGAACATATGTTTTCTTCTCAGATATTGAACAAGCAAGGGAGGTACACTAGTTAATTCTGCCTTGAAATTCTGATCAATACACAGACTGTGTTAGGATATTTGATTAGATCTCAATACACTTGCCTCTCTATTGCTTCTACTCCAAAAACGATTTTGCTTGGGTAAAGGGTGTGTGTTTGGGTTCGTGTCTAAGAAGGGAGTGCTGCTGCTGTTTTCATTGATTGTGACACTAAACCGCACATTTACCATAGCACATCTCTTACGTCTTTCTCTCTCTTCCCGACGCCAATGAATCAAAAGCTGCAGTGGGAGGAAAGCAGAGCTCGTTAGAGGCGATTTCCAGGGAACCTCTCCCTCAAACATCTGACAGCCTGTCTCTGATCGATAGCTGTCTTTCTGCACTGTGTCTGCCTTTGCTCAGGCTTGTGACTAAGCTAAGTGTTGCACTGTTTCAAAATAGATGGACTGAATTACTCTGTGCTCCACAGGGATGCTAGACTTTGAGCAACTGCTGACACCAACTGACATGTTTATATTTTTTATTTTTTTTTAAGGTGAATGAGCTGTCAACCCCTCTTACCATTTCAAGAGACATTACAAAAGTTGAGAGGCACACAATGGGTGAGTTGTGCAAGAAACGTTAGGACAGTGGCACATTTTTGGCTGTGTGGCGGTGTCCTCATTTGTATTGTTGTGTGAAATTAAAACGTGATTTTTCAAGCTCATAACCCTATCTTACATTTATCATTCATATCATATTGTAGAATCACACAAAGAGCTAAGTCCATGTGCTAATACAGTAGGTCTGGCATTTGAGGAGCAACAAAGTCAACAGGAAAATGATGGAAATTATGGCTGAATGCATGACTGTGAATGACTGTGCATACTCACACAGATTCCTAAGAAGAGGTCTATTAAACCAAAATAACTATTCTCATTTAATCTAACTTTTGACGATTTGAGTTTACTGCCTCATCAAAATATTGTGTCGGGACTTTTTACCACAGGGATGCAGTGGCATCACAGGAAGAATCTCCTGGGTATCAATCCATCAACTAACTAGGGCCTTTCTGTTAGGAGCGTGCATGTTCTCCCTGTCCTTGTCTGGATTCTTTCTGAGTATTTTGGCTTCCTCTCACAGCCCAAAGACATGCATGGGTTAGGCTATAGGTGTGAAAGTGAGTGTGAATAGTTGTCTGTCTCTTGTCTTGTCTGTGTTATCCTGGCAATAGGCTGGCAAGCTTTCCACTGATATACACCCTTTTATGACAGATGGGATAGCTCCTATGCCTGTTTGAATGATTCTTAGGTCAATGTTAAGTGGCTTAACACACGCACACACACACACACAGACACACACACACACATACACACACACATACGTGAAAATGGTCAGGTACAAGGATTCAAAGGAGCGAAAAGTAGCTAATGTTGAAAGAAAAAACTTTAAAAGGCCTTGAGAAAGCCTTGAGAACTATTGAGAACTATATACAACCTTGGGGTCACTTATGAAATGAATGGCCCAGAGTTCATCTGAAGAATCATTAAAAGTCTGGCCAAAGGGTCTTTGTTTATTAATTTCCTAATGACATCATGAGGCAGGTTAACATAGGCAATTACAATACTGAATCAAAAAAAGTTGTTTAGGAATAGAGTGTGCAAAAAAAATACCAATTGCATGTATAAAATGTGCTTAAATCTGTCATAAAAATAATCCAGGAGCACACTACTGTATATATAAGACGGGATTAGGATAACACTGCATATGGGAAAATTAACAAAAAAAATTCAATCACATACGTTATTGTGGATACTTTGGAATGTCATTAAACTGATTGATTTAAATTTCCAGGAACTGTGCAGATATTTATCATGTTCGGTTTTTAGTATCTTTGACTTCATTTCTTATCTCACACAGTGGTCGGCATGGGAAGGGTTTGAGGAAGAACAACACGAAGTGCTCGCATCTAAAGCTCCCCACTGCAACATACCAATGCTCATATTTTTGTGCCATTTATCTGCGTCTGTGGATTTTGTTGAACATATGGTGTGAAAGTAGTGAACCACGACAGAACCAGCTCCATTCCTCTTCTGCCTCTTGCATGCTTAGTTAGGGGCTTTGTTTCACATTTTTTACATGTAATCTTAAAGTTAAACAGTACATTTTTGTTTTAGCAATTCTGTGGTGTTTTATGGTGTAACATATTTCTCATTCACACACATACCCAGGCACCAATGGCAGGTGAGCTTCCTTACAAGGTACTGAGTTGAAACAACTTGACCAAGGACACTTTTGTATGTTGAACATCCCTGGATTGAACCACAACTCTGCAATGACTGGACAATCTGCTCTATGACCAGAGTCAGAGCTGTTGTTACTTGTAACCATCCAATATATCCTTTTCAAATAACAGGTGATGCAAGTTATAAAGGCTGCAGTCAAAATAGTGCTGGTGGGGGTGGGATACCCAAACTGAAGCAAGACAAAACATGAAGCAATAGAAGACAAGGATGTTCTCCTTTCAAAATTCCCCTTCCACAAACATAAAGACTATCGGTGGGCAAAGTACAAGAAAGGGAATGTAATCCAACATTTATGGTGTACGACACATAAGGCCAAAAAACTTTACTCCTTCATGCGTGCATGTATGGGGAGAATGAAAGAAGAGGCCCACGGGGTACCTCTTGTGTTGATATCCTGCTGAGCTGGCCTTGGTATGAGTCCCACTGGGCAATGTCCAAATTAGCTGTGACTTAAAGCTCCTCCTTTATATGCTTCCGACAAAGCAGGTGGGGGTGGGCAGAGAGAGAATGACCAGGAGAGAGAAAGCGATAGATAAAGACACGGTGAGAGAGAGCAAGAGAGAGTGGGGAAACATCAGGAGGACGGGGACAATGACGAGAAAAACAAGTGGAATCAATGAAAGGAGAAAGGCTGTGTGTGTGTGTGTTTGTGAAAGAGAGAGAAACAAACAAACAATCACCCATGCAAAGACTGGGGAGGTATGCAGAGATAAAGGGAAAAAAGAAAGGGAAAATAACATGAAGGAGAAAGAGAGAAACAGGCAGACACAGAGAATAAGAGTGAACTTCAAGGTCTATATTGAGTTGGCGGTGGCAGCGCCAGAGGACCTGAGTAGAATAGCCTTGGCATCGCCTCCTTGGCCAATTAATGTGAAGCTGTCTGGGTCCAGGGAAGCTATTAGATTCTGGAAGAGAAAAACACATTAAAAAAGAACAAGAAGAAAAGTTCACCACTGCTTCTGCACAGTGGTGCTTGTATGTAAAGCCCCCGTGTTTTTCTTGACTGAATAATAGTCTTCACCCCCCCTCCCACCCCTCCCTTTCAAAGCCTCTGGATGTGGGCAGAACATCTCTGCTTTATTAACCATCTCACTAGAGACAGGACACCCTCGCCGACAAGCAGCAGCCTTTATTAAAGATGCCGCCGTGTGGAAAGGAGTGAGCATTGAGATTCAAATTGAAGGAGAAAACACTGTGTGGCCATAGCTTTAGTTAGGCAGATGAGAGGGAGAATTTGTATTGATGTTAATCAAACAAGCACGAGTCATGTTCTTGTTTAATAAGCAATGTCAGCATTGTATTAGCACATGATGCTTGTGGACACCACCTAACAGGGATAAGAATACATGCATATAGACTTGAATACATAATAACAGGTGTGTACGTGCGTGTGTGACATGTGGAGAAAATTCAAAGGTAAACATGAAAAAATTCAAGTAAAATAAACAATATTTAGCGTAATGAAATACACAGATCTTAAACATTTTATTCCAGCAAGCATAAATATTGCAAACAATTGTATTTTATAGCAAGACATTTGTTAACAATTTATATTTCAACAAGTAAAATGCTAATTATTTTGAGTTGGAACTAGAAGTAGAAAACTAAGCGCCATGTCTGAACAAGGAAACAGTGAGTTTATTTACATCATACTACAGTTATAAACAGTAACTGCTGTTTAATAAAGTATAAAACACTTTTTAAGCAGAATGAATTATAAGGTGCAGAAAAGACAAAAATGACACATCCCATGTGAGGAAATAGGGTCTCAGGGGGCTAATTTGAAAGTTTTACACTTTTCGGGGCATCACCTGCATTTGTTCTGCAGCAATGCCAGGTTTTGATTATTAACATGAAGTAAGGCAAGTTATTTTAAGCTTTTAGAGATATTTGTCCGTGGTCCCTGAATCAAAGCACAGATCAAAGGAATAAAACATGTGTTAGATTCGCCCTTCATAGAAAATGTTATTATTGGCCTGGCTTATTACTTGGAAAAAGATCATGCACCATTGATCTATGGGTTTAAAATCAATCCAGTGAGAAGGTATTTTTTAATATTTAACTCTGTGAATTTTAGCATAAAATGGGATTCCCTTTGAGCCCACATTTGGGCTCAAAGGGAAAAAAAAATTGCATTTTCCCTTCATTATACTCTTACGTAGATCAGGTAGCTTAGCGTGGCACAGCTGCTGTGAAGTTATTTATTATTATGTAATGTAGAAGTTAAATCAAACAGAATTATATATTTTTCTTAAAAATATACTATGTTTAATTTGCAATCATGTGAAACAAAATCATGAGCGCTTAATGTTAAAATATACGCAGATAGGAGAAGCAAATGTCGTCAGCATTTCCCACAATGCAGAAACAGCAGTGCCAGACCCTTTTGAACCACTGACAAAATCTGAGCTGTGGCTGGGCAGTGCGGATGTGTTGAACCAGGTCAATCATTCCACCCTCTGGATGGAACCTACACTCTTCTTTGCCCATCTGTCATTTCTGTTTGTTCTCCAATTTGCTCAGTGTCAAGGTGAAGGGCACAACTCATCTGCCAAACGAGTCCCATTTTTGTGCACAGTTCAGCTAGCACAACATTCTGACTTCATGATTAAAAGGAACAAAATCTAAATATTTTTTAATTATTTTAATGAAGAAGCAGAAGTTTAAGAAACGTCCCAGGTATATTAGGCTGAGATACCATTGTGTGTGATAATAAAAGCTATTAAAGCCATAAAATATGTGATAAGAGATAATTTGGTGTCTGCTTTACTTCCTTTGGTTGCATACGTTTTTCTTGTATATAATGTTTCTTCAGTAAAGTTTGTCCTGTCTGAAAAAACACTGCATTGTTGAATATTGACTCCTGTAATGAAAGCCTCTCACTTCTTTCTTATCTGTCTTTATATTGCTCTGCTTGTCTTCCCACAGTTGATTGGCTCATATGTTCTCCTCTGATCACATCTTTTTCTTCCCGTTTTCATCCTGATTCTTCCAGTTATACATGGAGCTGTCGCTCTGCTTCTCTAAATCTTCTTTTTTAAAAGCATTATTGTTGCCATCTGTCTCTGGCACACAAAAAAACGCACACACACACACACACGCACGCACACGCATGCACACACACGCACACTGTGGCTTAAAACCAGATTCTGATCTTATCTGGTCAAGTGTGTTTACCAACTACAGTACACCTTGAGCTTATGCTGCAAGTGCCCAATATTTTGCTGAGAGATTATTTGAGGGATTTGTGCCTCAGGTATACGATTTCCCATTTGGGGAGCACATCGGAGATAAGTGCAATCACTTAATCATTCAGCCACCTGAAATCAATGCAGCACAATCCAAGAGGAGCAAAAAATGGACAATAAAGTAAAATCAACTGTGGTCTGTGCAGTCATTATTTTTAAGGCGTTGTCTGCTCCCTGTTAGACCACTTGGTGACCTGTGTTTTGATTTTTTTTCAGTGGCAATGAATTTTGTCAGTTGAATGTATAGTGTGTTTAGTAAAACGTACTCACAATATAATTTGATCACTATTAAGATCACTTTTTATTTTCTCAGTGTGGGAATTGTGATTGCAGTCGTTTTAGGTTTAAATGTAGGTTTTGGGATTAATGCAGCAATATATACAGTAACACAGTACAGATACTGTATATTCTAAGGTAGGAGTATGACTACTTTAGAGGTGTGGGGATATTTGGAGGGGGTTATGAAGAGCCTGACAAGCCTGACAGCCTGATGAGAACTGGTGATTAAGGCCTATGCTCATGTTGATATGTTCTCTCGTGCGGGACCTGCCAGCCGGGCCCAGGCATGATGAGTCTACTGTGGTAAGGAGCTGTCAGTGCTATAGAGGCAATCCTATAAAAAGATCTATCACTGCCAGACCAGCCAAAGATTGGCCATTTCTCAGTGAAGGCTCATTGACAAATAAAGTTAGTGTGACATCTAATAAATAAATAATAAAGTGAACCTAAAATAACTCATTTTTACTGACTGGGCGTGGGAAAGAAATTTGTTTAAATAAAGGAACTTAAAATTTAAACTCTACATTTACACTCCCAAGCAAAGTGAAACATTGTGGTGCACATGTAGAGTATACGAGCTGTTTTTCAAGCAACAAAAGGAATACTTTGTAGAGTAGAGGAAAAAAGCTCTCTTATGTATAGTGTTGGTGTTATTTATCTAAACACAAATTTCTGGGTTTATTAAAAATAGAATGCTTCTAACAGGCTTTTTTGTTTACCACATTTGTGGTCAGCTCAGTAAACCTTCCCTTTATAGTCCACCAATAAATGACTACCAGTAAAAATATCTGAAATTATGCATTGTTAGTTAATTACTACAGATAATTAACATCTATTTAGTAGCAAATACACACAAACTGAGAATGCAGTCCTTTATGATAGCAGGTAACAAAAGTTTACATCCTCTTAAATAGGAGGCACACAAACATTCACATTCAAATTTAAAATATTAAAAATATACATTAGAACTTAAATGTTTTTGTCTGTCTAAATAATCACCAGCCAGATCAGATGACTGCAAAAGAAAGGGTTAACCTAACTTCTGTTTTTGCTTTTTCATACAAATAACTTTCATTTGTAGTTCAACAGAAAAGTTGAAAAGATAAAAATAGAAGTTGTGTATATGATATCTTTAATGAAGGTCAAAAAGATGCTCAATTCAATTCAAATTGCCACAGGTCAACAGTCACCTCAAGGTATTTTTTATTGTACAGTGGTCCCTCGTTTATCGCGGGAGTTACGTGCCAAAAATAACCCGCGATAGGTGAAATCCGCAAAGTAGCCAGCTTTATTTTTTACAATTATTATAGATGTTTTAAGGCTGTAAAACCCCTCACTACACCCTTTATACACTTTTCTCAGACAGGCATGAACATTTTCACACTTTTCTCTCTTGTTTAAACACTCTCAAAGTTCAAACCTTCGTAAAAAAAATAATAAGTCCAGTATTATAGAATGAAAACAAAGATCAAACCCTGTTTTCAGGTCTAGAACATGTAAATAGAGCAGCTGCCAGAGAATTCAACAGTAATGAATCAATGGTATGGAAGTGGAGGAAGCAAGAAGAATGAGTTGAGTAAAGTTTGACTTATCTGACTGTTTTGTTTCGCTTAATGCGCCTTATAATCTGAAAAATACGGTAACTTCTACCTTCCTTTAGCATTGTCCAGAAATCCAACTTTTTGTGCGATGGTTAGCATCTTCCTCTGCCTTGTGGGTGCTACAGCACGTGCCTTTGACGGTGCAAAACGTTTTGTCGACACTGTGTTTGTTGGGAAGAAAACTTTCAAACATACAGTACAGCACTTCAGAGTCACACTGCTAGCGATCGAAGATTTATGTAAATGTGACAAGCTGATCACATTCTGTTCTGCACAGGAGGATTAACAATGGTCTACAGCCAATCAGGATGCAGAACACAATACCCTGTAAAAAAAAAAAGCATGCAAAATTGCACACACAAAAAAAAAGTCTGCGAAACAGCGAGGCTGCGTGTGAACCGCGTTATAGTGAGGGACCACTGTAAAGTAAAGACCCTACAATAATCCAGAGACAACACCAACAATCAGACGAACTCCTAAGAGTAAACGCTTGGCAACCCTGGGAAGAAAAAACTCCTTTATAGATTAAAAAAAAGACAACCTGTGCCAGATCCAGACTCAGGGAGGGAAAGCCATCTGCAGTTCCCTGAGTGAGCATTTGTGCTACCATATGAGCGAACATCTTTTGGAAGGTGCATTAGATCTATGGGTAGCAGGTTTCATGGTGATGAATAGCAACCCACAACCTTACAGTTACATTTTGTGTTGGTTTTCTCTTTAATTTGTTAACTCTTTGTATCAGGGGCATTTTTTTATTACAAGCAATGGAACTTTGTAGATAAATGACAGGATAGGAGAGATGTTCTCTCCCTCCTCTCTGATGCAGGCTTTTTTTGCAGCAGTCTTTCAAAATGTTTTTGATAGACAGATGACTGCAGTGTTTGTTTTGTCTCAGCCTCTTGAATGTATATTTATGCATTGATGTATAAGTATTGTCAGATGTGGGTGGCTTTTAATAACTGCACTGTCTAATCACAGCTAATGTTTAATATGACTAAAGTGTTTATCTTCAGAAGTTCAAAAAGCCCCATAAAAGTAAATCTTTGATTTTCAGTTGTTATTTTTCTACTTCTTACCATGCTGTGACTGCATGTTCTTTGTTACTTGAAGGCAGAATAGAAAAGAATTTATTAGATACGTTGACAGACATATTTTTCTATTTGTAGAGAGTTTTTAATAGTGCTGCCAAAGAAGAGGAAAGAAAAAACAATATGAAATGATGGATGAAATTTATTGCTCAGGAAATGAAGAATAAATAAACCGAGCCTTTCACCAAGGTGTTTGTGTTTATAGTGTTTTGCAAATACAACAAAGCTTGCAAGTGAAAGAGAGATACGAGGGGTGTTTTTTGGCTTGATTTCACGTATGTAATGTGAAATCCAGCCAGACAAGTTCACAGACAACAAATTTACCCGCTAAAATCATTATTCATATGGAGAATGAGTGACCTTATTCTAAAAATAGTTTTCAGCAATGCACGATCAAACTCTTTGCATAACACTGTCCTCTCTTTTTCAGGACAAGGGAGTGCAAGCACTCTGCCCAAACGGCGGTTTTCCATTTATCTGTGCCATCCGTTTGAATGTGTGTTCAAGTTTTGGGAGGCAGCACATTAAAAAAAGAGCAATCCAACAAGAAATGCACTATATTTGCTTTCAATTGAGCGCCAGTAGAGAGCTGCCCAGATGGCCCAGCCAGAAAAAAGTCTGGCAGTTGCATCTGGAACAAGTGGACCAGATGGAGAGTGGTGCAGATATGGGTTGAGTCATAAGAAGAAGAAAAACATCCAAGAGTGAAGGACAGGCACACCACCAATTGAAATGCGCTTGCTTGTGTTTCCCTTTTGTCATATTATTGAATGGTGAAACCTAGCCAGATGGAGGAGAGAGCTGTGGTCAGTGGTTGCACTACAGAGTGAGTTTATTATTAACATGATTGTCTTTAATAAACACACAATACAAAAAACAATGCAAAAAAAATGTTAGCACCTTTGAAATGCATTATCCTTTAACTCACGACATATGTTTCCTACTTAAAAGCCTGTACAGGACCAGGTTCTGTTAATCCATCCCCTGTAGAGCCTGCAGAGCAGAGATTACTATCAAACGAATGCAACACAGCAAAACAGCTACTTTGTGTTGGTGCCTTGAGATAAGGGGTCACAAATCATCTGTCTTGGCCGTCTGGCAGACTGTGACAAGTTTCCAAGTATGGTCCTGAGGAGGAAGTGAATTTAAAAGGGGACATGAACTGCTACAGAGAGAATAAATGTGAATATCGAGAAAAGCAGTTTTTTATGATGGAGTACAAAAAAGCTACATTATATACAGCAATTCATATGAACAATTTATAAAAACTGTGAAAGAAAGGAGTTGTAAGATCACATTTCACTAACACACTGCAAGTATTAATGAGTAATGATGCTAATGAGTCCGGTAAAAACACTACCAATGAATCCTGCATCTACGAAAGACACGTTTTCTGCAGTTGACATAAATCTTAAACTCTGGAGAAGAAAATTCAACTTACATTACCTCACAATCACCCTGTAAGATAACAGATTTTGGGGCTTTAGATTACAAATTATGAATGCAGTTAATCTAAAAAGAACTAAATGGCTATGTAACAATGTCCAACATAGTGTGCATAGTTGGCAAATTACTGTATGTAGCTAGAAGACTGCATTTAATTATGTTTGTTGGTGAAGATTCTGTTTCTGTGTTTGCATGTGGACAAGGAAAATGGAGATTTTGTCTTGCAATGTCAACTGTGCCTTTATCGTCTTCTTTGAAAAGGATAGAAATCTGTCACTCTTGTCTGAACAGTTTAGATTCATGGGCTTTAGCTGTCTTGGTTTAGACTTGTACTTATAAATAATCTCAGATAACTTCATTCTATTGTAAAAGTCGCAAAGCCAAGACCTCCCTCTCCCATCTTGTCACGAGGGCATTCACAAGCCAGCTGAAAGATGTACCGTCTCCAGTGTGTCTTAGGTCTGTGACCAGAATACCTCACCTAGGAGGTGCCCTCTTATCTACTGAAGGGGCCAAGATCGTTGCCGGTATTTATGCTTGTGCTGGCGCATTATTTGTTAATTGCCATGTGATGTTGTTTGGGTTCCCAGCTATTTGTTGCTATCAGTTTTTTGCAGGAGCAAACATTTGTCACTTTAGATTCTCCACTTCTTTCTACATTCTGTCTTCCCTATTCCAGCTGTTTTACTGTAGCAGTCCCCCTCCGACACATGCTGACATTTGTGAGTTCTTGTGTAGATACTATGGCTATTGTCATTGACATGATGATGGTTTTTTATCTCACTGAGAGGAAAAAAAGTAGCCGGAAATAAAAAGAAATCTACTGTGACAATAGTTGCAGGGCGCATCGATGTGATGTGTTGTTGCATTTCCAGGGAGGTGCATACTGGGTTATGTGCTAAGTTACGTTATATGAATTCAGAGGGGTTTGACGTTGTGACGCAGATTTCGTGCTGGAGCATACATCTCCAGCTTTGTTTTTACACTCAGCTCCAAGAGCGAATGATGTCAGTTGTGTGAACTGTTATTGTTTGTGGGCTTTTGATTGGCCAACATCTGTTCATGTTTAGGGTTATAATGCCAGTTGTTGCTCTGAAACACTCTTGTTAAAACACTTGTTTTCTGTGTTTTCATGTGGACTGAGACATTTGGAAAAATCTAAGTTTGAAGCCTCCCATTTTTTGTGTGATATATGATTCTAGCTGTGCAACTGTCCCAGGTGTTTTCAGTACAGTAAGAGGACTTGTGTGCTAGAAAGCTGGTTTAAAAGCTGGTTTAATAGATGTAGTTTAACATGGTTTCACTGAAAGATGCAAGGCCTTCCTGAAAAAAATGTAATTTCGATGGGAGCATATGTTCCTCTTAAACCGGTATATATTTTTCATTAGTGATGGTTCCCTCCCAGATGTGCCATCTGCCAATTCATTAGGCACTAATGCACTGTCATACCATCAGAGACACAGGCTTTAGAAGTGAGTGAGAATAACAAGCCCCTCTCCTCATTGGGGTCCATGTTTTCGAAGGAACAACAACAACAAAAAAATTGATGTGTCTGTCCACAGAACAGTTTTCCATTTAGCTTGAGTCTGTTTTACATTAGCCTTAGTCTTTTTTTAATGCACTATCACCTGAAGGCCTGAATAGCACGGGTATCCCACGTTGATTTTCAGCTTTGTCCTTTGCACACAGAGGTTTCTTCACATTCTCTATATCTTTGATGATATTAAGTGCTGTTGTTGATGAAATATTCTGTGTTCACAGTTTTATGGTGAAGTGCATTACTTGTTCCCAATTTTTGGGGTGGTTGGTGAGCTTATGGTGAGCCCATCTTTGCCATGCTATCATTTGCCATAATATCAAGTTTTTGGAGACATGCTCATCCTACAATCAAACATCAAATGAGCTCATTTTTGCAAAATAATAAATTTTTTTCGGTTAAAACATTTGATTAAAATACAAAAATGTTTTATCCCCAAATTTCAGCTACATAGCATATTGGAGATTATCACACATTAAGTAATCTTGCATAGCATTCAACCAATAAAAGTAAATACTTTTCCAGTAATGCAAATAAATAACTATATTTTTTAATCATAATCAAAAACACAATGTGGTTTACTTTTTTTCTTTTCTTTTGTAAAACTGTGAATTTGAAATGTGAATTTGGACAACAACAATCATTTTATTTTAGCATTAAAATTTTCATTTCAGTTATAGAGCTTGAACATACTAGTGGATTAAGCATAAAATATGGGTTTCAAATCACTGAAAATCATTGCATTATATTTTTCTTTTTAAAACAGACAAACAAAATATTATATGCTTAGATGTGAATGTGTGTGTGAATGGTTGTCTGTCTCTAAGTATTAGCCTTGAGTCAGATTGGTGACCCTGTTCAGGGTGTACCCCACCTCGCCTGTGGAAGCTGGGATAGGCTGTCTAATTTTACTGGAAGTTATGGTAACTTTAATAGGTTCCTCGTTAGCATAAAGACATGACTTTTGTGTAAAGACTCTTGGCGAGAAAACAAGAAAACCTGATATATCATATACACAGTTGTTTGAGTTGTCTTTCTCATCAGACAGCACTCAAAACTACACATGCAGACTCATGCAGTATGATGAGAGCTTGCACCCACTTGGGAAAACAGCAGCTTTCCCCCCCTCCAGGGATTGCTTCATCATAACTAGTGTTTTTCTTTACTTTAACCTAAAAAGGTCAAGGCCCAACTTGATGTGTTACACACCCACAATAATACTTCTAGAGCATGTTGCAACATCAGCTAAACCACAACCTAATTAATCTAACCTATCTTACAACCTACCTGTCAAGGATTTCATCAGCCTTGGTCAGTAGCTGTGGTAAGGGGTCAGTGGCTCCCAAACAGCCAGGGCATTGAAGCGTGAACATACTGCAGTGGAAGTGATTGCCAGCAAAGAAAGAGGTGAATGTCATGGTGGGATTTTTATACACATTCTTGTACACACTGTTGTATTTATAGACCAGATAAACTGGGTGATACAGAGAATGTGTGTTTTTTTTTTAATGTAGTTGAGCCCAAGTTTTTATTTTTTCTTTCCCTTTATGTGTGTTTCTTCAAAAATACCTAAATAATTTAATACAAAAACTGCTGGCAGATAAAATGGAAATCTATATAAGAAATCAATTAAATAGAATTTATAGATTTAGTCTTATAAGTGGTGAAAAGCCCCTGCTCAATTAGACATGAAAATCTTGTTGCATTGTATGTTTTAAGACATACAAGAGGCATAACACACAACAGGCCACAGCTAGTTAAAATGATCAATGATAAATATTAATCTACCATTTATTTAAGCCACCATCATCTCTAAAGTTCTTTGGCATAAAAAACCGAACAAGCAACTAATAAATTAAGTTGAAATATTTCCCCCAGGTGTCTTTGGTTTAAGGAGCTATTGAGGCTATAGGCTACCTTAGTAGATGCACTACAGTATGATGAGGATAGACTGCCCTGCTAAACAAGCTCAGGGATTATCGCAGGTGGTAGTTTTCTGTGTCTTGCTTTTTGTGGCCCATCGATTGTTGTCTCATTCCAGCACCTGCGAGATCTCTATCAGCGATTTTATTAGGGGTTTAAAAGGAGACGTCTCTTTTGTGCGTTGGAATAGATTTTTTTCTTCACAATTTATTATGTCCTATAAATCCTTTATGGGAACTCTGGAAACATTTAGCAACTGATTCAATAACCAAGACAAACAAACAAAAAACAAAACACATATGTGTTCTACTGCTTACAAATTAAAACAATATCCCTTTAAATGACAAGCGACAGATGAATACCCTTATTGTGTCTTTCAAAATCAGAAGAAAGATCAGAAATACACCTCATGTTTATTTCTGCATGTCTTTTTCTCAGGTAGAGCTGTGATATTGAATGCTTTTGAGAACTGCTTTATTCTGCTCTGAGCTGTAAATCCAGTAATGACAGAAGCACACGTGCACGCTGACGCACACATGCACGCTGACAAGGCATTATACAGCCTGGGGTACCTGGCCTTCTATGCAGAGCCATTATGCAGGATTTCTGCCTCCTGCTGAATGCAGGTGGGATATGGGGCCTACTTATTACAGCCCAGATGTGCATGTAATCCATCACTGTCTCCCCTGCCCTCATCGTACTCTGGAGGATGTCTGGAACATGGCCCCAAAGTGTGTGTGTGTGTGTGTGAATATGTGTACAGGTGTGTTATATGTTGGTCTATCTTTTAGTGCCATGTCCAAAAAGGAATTGTCAATCTATTTTTCGGTGTGCATGCACATTTTATATGAATTCATATATGTAGTCAGTGAATGCCTTTATCGTGTCTCAGCTCTGCAGTTTATACAATATTAATTTAAGTCATTAAGTGTCTCTAAGAGTACTGTAAATATTAATACTGTTCATATTGATCATCTTTAGTCCACCTATTTTCGCCAGACTCTCTAAAACTAGGTGAATAATAAATGTGAGAGACGTAAATGAAACTCACCCTTGCCTCAGGCAATGCTTTAGTAACTGTGTTTCAGATGGTCTAGTGCAGCTCATTATTTGCTTGTTATATATTATGAATATTATAATAGTGAAATATATAATATATGTTGCTTTTTCTACTGATTCAGCAGAAAAAGTTACTTTTTAAGAGAATATTTTAAAGCGCAATGGCATCAATATTCTCAGGTTTGATTTTGTATGATAGGAGTCTACTACATCTTTTCTTACGGATTCATTTTCTAAAAACAAAGCTAAATTTTGGTCTTTAAATGCTGCTCATTTATCTCAAGCGCTGTTAACACACAGGCAATTAAAACATCGAGTTAAGTCCCTTTTTTATATTTGGTGCAGTCCTTTCACTACAGGCCTCTGGAGAGTTGATATAGAGCAATGCAGTTCTGTCTCCCTCCCTCATACGATCCACTCTCTGTGATACAGTGACAACACGAGACGATTTAAGACACTATTTGCAGCAATTGTTGTTTTTAATTGGTGAACAATGCTTCTTGCAACTTTTATCACACAAATACCTAAAGGTCCAGGATGTGAGGAATGAGCTACAGCTCTCTATATATCTGCAAATCCACATGAATACTG
This sequence comes from Pelmatolapia mariae, assembly GCF_036321145.2. Lineage (NCBI taxonomy): Eukaryota > Metazoa > Chordata > Actinopteri > Cichliformes > Cichlidae > Pelmatolapia > Pelmatolapia mariae. The sequence goes on along the minus strand of NC_086227.1, from coordinate 28,470,745 downwards.
ATCAGTTTGGCAGACTTTTGGGGTCTTTTGAGAATAGACCAAGCTGTTTTCTAAACACAGAGCAATTAAACCCTTTCTTATTAAACAGCTTTGCTTCTCTTGGTTTACATGGCACTTTACAGAGAAAGGCTATACATACCCCACTTCAAATCAATACTCGGATGTAACAGTATATTGCTTACTACTGCTGCTGGTCACACTAATGAACAAGTCGTTTAGCTGAGGATGAGGAAGCAGGGATTGATTTTTATTATGTTCCAGTACACCCTTTACTTATTTAATTTTCTTTAAATTTTTGTGTTTTTGGAATAATATTCCATTTTTATCCCGAGGAGGGCGTATATGCTCATGCCTCTGTGTACAAGGTGTAGCTGCTGCTCAATAGAGAATATTTTCCTGGTGCTATAACAACACATTTACACATGCTCCTCCTATTCCAACCCCTCTGATCCCAGCTGTCTCAAGTGTTGCAATAATTGCCCAATCAATACACCCTATGTCAACCGCATCATGCCAAGAAACCCAGAAATGAAAACAAGAAACACACACAATCTGCCAATACTGCTCCCCGTGGGAGTAATCTGTCACTGAATCAATATAGACGATGACACTGTATGACAACAGAACGAGTGAGATCATCTTTCATCCACGCTCACCATAGGAGCCTTGGTCTTTGATATGTGATTGCTATAGTGGACAACAGTTACTGATTCTGCCACCATTCTTTAATGTGATCAGCCAGGGTTGAGATCTCTGAGTCAATTCTGAAAGTGCTATGTGCAGTAGGTTAGCTATCTGGTGTGCCGATGTAAAACCTGCTTATCGGTTATCTATAGCCATAAAAAACCATGAAAAAATAAATATTTAATTGTTGTCATCTATTAGTGTAAAAAAAACTAACACAAACATTCAGTAGCATTAATACGTACTGAATTTTCTACTTAAAAATGTATATACATACAGTGTGTTTTTGTGTTAATCATACATTCTTAATTATAAAAAATATGGGAGTGTGAAGCAGACAAAATCCAACTCAACTGGAGCTGCCTCACTCGCACACCAAAGCAGCTTGACAATTCATATGACCTCAGTCACACAGGCCCGATGGGTGATCCAACAGAGAAAAAATGTGTATTCCTTGGTGGTTAGCAAATAGTTGCTGGAGGATGCTGGTTTTCTGTGAAACTGATTACTGAAGCCCCAGTCAGGAAGGCCTTGAAGCCAGTCAGTGACCCCTTGGCAACCACAGTGCACTATAGAAAAATCTGTAAGTCAGTCTGATTTAAATCTGAACTGTGACAAGGTCTCAACAAAACATTTATTTTGCTTTATTTTTGCAGGACTTTCTCCCTCAGGATTTTCTGGTAGAGAGCAGAATTCATACTTCCATAAATTATGCCAAGTTGTCCAGGTCCTGAAGCAGCAAAGCCCCAGACCATTACTTTATTGCCACCATGTTTGACACTTGGTATGATGTTCTTTTTATGAAATGCTGAGTTAGTTTGATACCAGATGTAACAGGACTCAAACTCCCAAAAAGTTCAACTTTTGTCTCATCAGTCCACAGAATGCTCTTGAGAATCACCAAAATGTTTTTGTTTTTGTGTTTGTTTTTTTGAAAAAGTGAGGAAATTTAATGGCAATTTAATGAAAGTGACCATTGTCCACAAGTGGTCACTTGTGGCCAATGGGTCACCGTAGTTCGCAGTCCACATCCTCAGCTGTTTCTTTGAGTCATGATGTGTTGCTTTTTGAGCTCTTTTAACATACTTTACTTCATCAGACAGCTGTTGTTTTGATTCAACATATCTACCAGCAATCATGCCTGGGTGTGGCTAGTGAAATAGAATTTAGCATTCCAAAAAATGTTTAATAATAGTTAATTCACGATTCAACAAGAGGTGACTATTACTTTTCCACATAAAGCCAAGTAGGTTTGGATGTTTTTTTCCCTCAACAAGTAGAATCATCATTTAAGAACTGCATTTTGTATTTACTTGGGTTGCCCTTGCTTAATATTCAGATGTGTTTGATTATCTGAACCATGTAAGTGTGAAAAATACACAGAAAAACTAAGAACTCAAGAAGGGCCAAATGCTTTTTCTTGGCACAGTATATACACATTCAGTGTATCCTTTGAGTGTTATTGCTCTATCTCCAAAAGATGCCAGTCCCAACTACACACTGCAAGAACACAGTTAGTCAATATTGTTCTTGATATTAAAACCATGTCCCAGTTGTTTATTAACTGACATATTACTGACTGTGCACATTTTTCCTGGGGTAAACTAATAGATTACACGTTTGTTAACCTAGAGGCTGTGGTTTATTTGGTATTTGGGAGCATTGCATTTTTGCCAAACAACAACCTCTGGAGCTTGAAAAGAAAGCCAGTTTATAAATAGGCCTACGACAAACTGCAGTTCCTGGAGTGGCCACCTGAGGTTTGTGCCAAAAGCATGACAATCCCTATAGACTCTTATACCTCACTTAACGACATTAAAAGGTATATTTGTACCCTAAGAAAAAATAGTTTTGTTCTCTATGGATATACCGCCCCCCCTTCATAATAACACACACTGTTCTCATTCTTTAAAACTCTGTGCTGTTCTGCCACCCTGCCATTCTGCAAGCCATCATTTATCAACATACCACCAGCCCATCTCCATCTTATCCTGGACATTCAGCAAGTCTCATCCAAGTCTCCATCTGCCATCTGCTCCACCACCACAGCATCAAGACTCTGGGGGTACTGTCCTATTTTCTCCCTTCATTTGAGATGCTACTCAGCTATGTGAGTCTTTTGCCAAATTACATTTGTTACTCATGCTCTGTACATCAATAAATCATTGTTTTTACTTCTAAATGATCTCTCCACTTTGAAATGCAGTCAGAACTGCTCTTTTCTTTATATCAACAAATATTACTTTTATAATTTTATCATACTTACTCTGATATGAAAATACACAGTATATGGGATGGGACTACACGAGACTCACAGAGAACAAATAGTTGTGGACTGGGCAATGAAGTCACCTGACTTAATCAGCCCAACTGAAAATGCATTCATCTGTGGACAAGTAGATTTTCATAAAGAGGGGCAATGACCTAACGAATTGAACACAACATAGCTTAGGACTTTTCTGTGACTTATTTTGTGAAATACAAATTGAGTCATTAAACATTAAAAGTCCATGAAAAGTAAAATATCCCGTCTTGCCAGATTGCACATTATAAATCAGGTCTTTTTCAAACCTTAATTGTCACTATCTTGCACAGTCAGCACATAGAACAGAGAGATTGGGGATGTTACAAAAGAATAAAAGAGAAGTGTGCGGCTTTTTCTTTCATTAAATTGCCTGCTGATTTACTGATGCCTCATTTAGCTAAAATTCTACTTGTGGGCATACACTGTGAAGAAATCCTAGTTGCAAATTGTTAAGTTATCTGGATGACAAAAGGAATCACATCACTGATTCTACATTGCCTCTAGCAAAGTCTTGGAGAGAGAGGGTGAGAGAGAGAGAGAGAGGTGATGAGGTTGAGTACACCTGATTATTCTTGAATGAGGTGAATGGGTAATGGGCAGACAGAAATATTCAATTTGTCATACACTGGTCGAATGACTGACTGGCTGATGGATTGATTGACGGCCTTAATGGTTGGCTGGCTGACTGGTTTGCTTTTAGCATCTGAATGAGCTATAACTGCTCATATTTGATTGATATCTCTGCAGTAAAACTTCCAGCACTGTAAAAATGTGTCCAGAACTGCACAGTTTAATCTTTGCTCATTACAGTACAGTCAAAAATGGACTGAGGGCTAAACTGTGTTTGTTTATCATGTCAGCTTGTGTAACACATTTATTTAATTCTGTTTAGTCTATGTGATGCCTATTGTCTACGTGGGCACAAGGGAGATATTTTAATTTGAAAAACTCATGGATTATTTTTTGGGGGGCAAATCTCATAATGAGCATGTTAAATAATAATGACTTTGTATACAAACCTCTATCTAAAATAAAATAAAATAAACGATTAACATAACATTAAGGAAGAAAAGACTATATCCAGGTTCATGTATAGATTTATGATGGATTTTGTTTGAGGCCTGCATGATCATAATTGTGATCTAATGAATGAAAGCTGTAGCCTCGTCCTTTTGTTTCTCCAGCCGAACAACACGAAGATCAAATCATCCACAAAAGTATCATCAAAGTACTTTAATACAAAATGAGACTGAAAAATTACTAAACAACAAACGGGTATCAAGAGTTATGAAGTGGCGTTCTTCTGAACTCACTCAGCTTCCTGTTATTAATATTGCATGTGTTCCACTCTCTTTGACTCCCCACTGATGAAAGTGATACAACAGAAGCCGTTTTTATTAGACAGGTGACTTTCTCCCGCTTTCTTCTTCTTTTCTTTAATTGCTCCTGCTAAGAAAACACTTTTCACATTTTTCGCTGTTAGATCATTTTTCCTAACTCACCATTTTAGACAGAGACTGATCACGCTAAAGTTTCTGCTGAAATATACCTATATATGCACACGCTATAGCTAACTATATATCTATAGCACACAGACAGTGATTTGCGTGAACACATTATATATGCCAGATTATGGTAGATGAATATAAACACATAAAGACCTTATTGTACCATGTAAACTTTTCATTTCATTGTCAGCTTGCTTTACACACAGCCACATATACACAATGTTTGATGTAGATTTCAGTTTTACATTAACCAAGTCTTTTACCACCCACATACCTCAACAAACTTTTTACTAAACCTAACCTCATTGTTATAAGATAAAATGCTGATGTTAATGATCAGTAGGATACCCTCTTCCTTTTCATATTTAAGAGATGACCACCCAACTAACATCATCCATGGGCTCCATTACATGAATGACTTTCTACCAATCTAAGTTCTTTATTTTCAATCCAGATGCATGTCCAAAACCAGAAATGATATACACTGCTTCAGCTGTGTTTTGGGTCTTGCCCAGGTTCTCCCAAGATACTTCCACAGGGAAGTGTCCGTTAGATGAGATACATTTCCCCAGGCTTTTTTCCACTTTGTGCTCCCTTCCATGTCCCCGAGGGTGAATCCAGATACACAAAAATCGGCTCATTTTGGTCTCATTTTTTCTATCTTTACCTAGCACTTATAATCAAAGGATAGGGCTGAATAGATCAGCTGGCAAACTGAGTGTTCACCTTCTCTTTACCAGGATAGTCCTCATAACAGACAAATACAGTGGTCCCTAACTATAACGTGGGTCACCTTTCGCGGCTTTTTTGTGTGCAATTTTGCATTTTTTTTTTTTTTCAGGGCATTGCGTTCTGCGCCCTGATTGGCTATAGACCATTGTTAATCAGTCTCCTCCGTGCCGTGTCTCCTGTACAGCACAGAATGCGAACAGCTTGTCAAATTTACATAAATCTTCGATCACTAGCAGTGTGACTCTGAAGTGCTGTACTGTATGTTTGTAAGTTTTCTCCCCAACAAACACAACAATGTCGACGAAACGTTTTGCACCATCAAAGGCATCAAAGGCCCACAAGGCAGAGGAAGATGCCAACCACTGCACAAAAAGCTGGACTTCTGGACATGCACTTCCGTACCATTGATTCATTACTGTTGAATTCTCTCGCAGCTGCTCTATTTCCATGTTCTGGACCTGAAAACAGGGTGTGAAAATGTTCATTTCTGTCTGAGAAAATTGTATAAAATGTGTAGTGAGGGGTTTTACAGCCTTAAAACATCTATAATAATTGTAAAAAATAAAGCTGGCTACTTTGCGGATTTCACCTATCACGGGTTATTTTTAGAACGTAACTTGTTTATTGTGACTCCCGCAATAAACGAGGGACCACTGTAATAGAGAAACTGCACTGATCACATCACTTGACCCTCTTGACCATCTGACAACCTTGATGCACTCTTGAAGCCCAATACCAAAGGATCAAACCACCAATTTAATAATTAAGATAATGTAGACAATACTTTTGATTCACAACCACTTCTGTTACATGTGGTCTTACAGACTGTTAGACATACAAAAACTCAATACAATGCTACTGGTCATCAGTGGTGGTATATAATGGTAAAGCGAGTTCATTAGAGCAATAACTGTCATAAGCCCTTTCAGGAATTATAGATTTCTGATACATTAGTATGCATCTCATTACTAATAATTAAGGTCAGCCAGCTCTTTGGTCAGAGACTAATCCACAAATTTTGCTGATACAGGAGGAGCTTCAGTGCGATCGCATTAAAACTCAGTTACAGTACGTGGCTGGCCAATTACAGACACGTCCCTTCCCCGTAACTGGGCCCAAAGGGATAAAATCCAAAGTCTAATCTATGTTGTGTTTTAACAAGCAAAACTTTAAACTTCCTAAGTACAGCATTTTACTCATATCTGCACAACCCTTTACTGAAGTTGTTGACTAATTTATCTGACAAGTCCAAGTTCCTGTAGTCTTCATATTGCACACCAACACACAGACACAGCTACTGTGAAACGATAAGAAAACTGCACAACGGCATTCAGACAAAGTAAACATAACTTTCTGAAATGTTGTTTGCCAAACACACACATGGCTAACAGCGTATACATCCACTTGTTATGCTCTGTAACAGCTCTGTCAACTCCATGAAATGTAATCAAACCCAAACCACTCTTTTATCCACACGCAAGGAACATGGCAGATGTGAAACTTCAGTGTTTTGTCCTAACTTCTGAACTCTACAATGAAAAATAAATGTCTTGCATTTTTAATCAGTTGTGGAAGCTTTTCTGTAATAGTCTCTTTCGATGAATTTTTCATGTCTTTAGGGGAGCCCATCTGAGATCGAATGTAAAGGCAATATGCCACTAAACTGATAATAAACATGAGATCTGAGGTGACAGAAAAGGAAAAGAAGAAGTATAGAGGATATGAAGAGAAGCAGAGCAGGTAAGAAGCAAAGAGTGAACAAAGGAGAGGGTTTAGGAAAGTAAGAGAAGCAAAAGGAAGATAGTAGCTAGAAGGATGGCTACCCATACACTCTTCTAATATAAGGCACAAATAGATCTGCCTTTTATCCTGGCAATGTACACACCATCCATAAAGCTCTGTCAAACCAAAGAGGTTTACTCATTTATGCTGCAAACATATATATCCGCACACCCACCCAGACACACACATACTGGTGCTCAGTTCATTTATGTTGCTGTTTATTACCATTATCACCAGACTAGAGGAAGCAAGCAAGAGCCAGGCTGCATTTCGCTCCTTGACGCCCATCATCATTGTCTGAGTCTCAGGTGTTTATCGAGCTGTCACTTTGGAGGAAGCCCAGCAGGCATCCCCACACTCCTTTGCCCACTCTGTCTGTTGCAAACATTCATTGTTTTTATCACTTTTTGTGTTTGTTTCTCAGGTCTGTACTGCCCTTATCTACTTCTCTTCTTTTCTCTTTTCATCTCTTTTAGTCTTATTTTAATGCAGCCTCCACTCTACACATAAGTTTTTCTTTTTACGTTCTTTCTTCTTCCACTCTATTCGTTCGCTGTGATGACAATTGCCTCCTTACTTCATTATTATTTGTCCAAATTTTAATTTAGAGACTTCCTGGCCTTGTTCATGTGGTTTCAAAGGAAAACTGCTCCACTTAAGCATTTAATGATCTCGGAATCTGTTTTTCCTGTGGTTTAATCACTCCCTTGTGCATTTTTATCACTCAGGTAAAACATCATGGGTCTAAATTAGGTGTTGAGCTTATCAAAATTCAGCTACTGGGCCATTTTGGTGCCCATTATTTTAAAAGGCAATTACTGTGTGTGATAATTACGTTAATGGACAATTAAGAGAGACTAACTTTATCATGGTATAATTGGGGATCGACAGAGCTTTCTGCATTGGCAGCTATTAGGGGAAAAGCTTGTGCTTGCGGCGGTACACCATAACTTCACTTCATTTGATATGCTGCTTCAAAAGGTCTGACTGTTTTAAATTACAGTTCTATTTAGACAGACATACAGTACAAGGATGAAAAACTTTTACAAGCCAAATTAAGCATTAATCTCCGACGCATATTACTTTCTATGCTATACGTGGTGCTAGCATAAATGTCATCTCAGCTTTTGATAGCAGATTATCCATTTAAAATTAAAATAAATAAATGAATAATAAATAAATGTGCACAAACTGAGACATTTTTATATTTGGATAATCTACTCTTTTCTTGCTGTTGTCCGCATGTGTGTTGTCTATTAGGTTTACTTAAAAATTGAACCTTTACCACAATTGAACCACTTTGAGTACAGTAAATTCAATGTCATGTTTAAAATACATTTTCCTGCTGGAAACAGCCACGAGATGTGTGCCTAGAAAATACCCCCCACACCATCAAACCGCCACAACTAGCCTGAACTGTTCATACAACACATAATGGATCCATAGTTTCATGTTGTTTACACCAAATTCTGACCATACCACGACAAATCGAGACTAATCACACCAGACAATGTTTTTCCAATTTTGGTAAGAAGGTTCAACATGCTGTGCATTCAGACAAGCATACCTTGGTTGTAACAAGTGGTTAGTTGAGCTACTGTTGTCTTCCAATCAGCTCAAAGCAGCCTGGCCATCTTCCTCTGTCTTCTGGCTTCCACGAGGCATTTTTGCCCAGGGGACAGTTGCTCACTGGATAATTTCCTTTTTCTGGCACATTCTCTGTAAACCCTAGAGATGGTTGTGGATGAAAGTCTCAGTACATCAGCAGTTTGTGAAATAGTCAGACCAGCCCATCTGGTATCAACAACCACGCCACATTAAAAGTCACTTAAATGATCTTTCTTCCTCATTATGATCCTCAGTTTGAACTTCAGTGGGTTGTGTTGCCTAAACGCACTGATTTGCTGTCATGCAGCCAATGTTTTTCTTTCAAATGTGTTTTTTAATCATTCCTACATTATTTTTCTCTTTGGCCTCACTACAGTTTTAATGTATGAGCCTCTAGCCTCAATGTCCGCTTTCCTTTTCATCTTTTCAGCTTGACTTGATTTTCCTGTTTAACTCCCTTTACTCTCATTCTTTTCCTTTTCTTTCTTCTCTCACAGGCTTTAGGAAAAGCTACATGTTTTTCCCAAACCTAATTTTTGTTGAAAATTATTATCCTTCAAAACATTAATTTCTTAATTTTTTTGGTCCTTTTCTCATTTTCATTATGTCTCAAACAGGTATGCTGTTGATCTCATTTTCATCTCCTGTCTACAGCTAGTTCTCCTGTTCTGTAATCAACTTTTAAGTTTCTCTTTGTCTCCATCTGTTCTTCTGCCTCGTTTCCTTTTTTGCTTCCATCTCTGTGGGTCCTGAACAGCTCATGTGGGGACACAGCATTTGCTGATAATGTCTCTCTTTCACTTAGTCCCAGACTCTTTCCTCTATATTCTCTCAATCCCAGAAGTTTCAGATTCTCATCTTCCTCTTCCTTCTCGGTCCCCCTGTTTGTATCCCTCCCTTACCGTTCCCTCTCCCTCCTCTTTCCCTCTACTCTCCTTCCCTCTCTGTTGCCACGCTCCCATGGGTGCAGGTGGTAGAGGATGACGTTTCGCTTTGATTGCTGCATGGCTGCAGGCGTTCCCGGGGCAGAGTAGCTGTGAAGCTTCAGTCTGCTGGATGTAGTGGTAAATAATCCCAACTGGGGAGAGAGGAACAGAGAGACACTGGAGGGGAAGCAGGAAGGAAAGGAGCGAATGTGTGTGCATGAGTGTGTGTGAGTGTGTGTGTGTGTATGGGTGGGAATTGTCTGTATATCTGTGGATATGGATTTTGGTTTGGAAGGGATGCGTTATCACCCTTTTCCTTTTGGGACAGATGATAGCACATTTGGACTGTTTTATAGGCTTCAAATATTTATATATTTTTAAACTATTATGTTTAAGGGACAGTCTTGACTAGAATATGCTGTAATATGCTTGAATATGCTGACAATACGTGTAAATATTATTATACATGAAATGATCTAAACCCCATATTTATATACAGGCTGCAGTGTTAGCTCTCAGAAATGGAAACGAACTTTTCCTCAAAATGTGACATTGCCATACTGATTAACATTCACAACAGTGCTGTTTGGGACCCACAAACAAATGTTTTATTCATCAGTGACTCGCAACCACAGCCATTTTAACAAGACAAAATTTCTTCTGCATTACTAGAATATTCACAGGGTGGCGTACCTGACGCCTTTTAAAATCATTTTGGGCTTTTAATGAGACACAATGTTTGTAGTTAAGAAGTTCAAATAAATTTATGTTCAGTTGTGGGGTTACCTTCTAAATTAAGATAGAAATGAGTTGTTCAGAATATGTTGCCAACAACACAACTAAGTGATTTCTGTTGCTAAAAATTATAAATGAACAGATAAATGCTGTAAGACTTTGCAAATGGTATAAGCCAAGTTTTTTTTCTTTACAGTCTCTAAATAACAGTCATGCAGCACAGATGCAGATGGAGCAGCGCTGACTGTCTATATATGAGGCTGTTCTTCCCAAATCCATTGCTAATTATTTTTTAAAAATACATTGTAACGTTTGACCCGTTATGCATACACTGGACACGAGTGTGATGACAGCAATACTTTTATTTACAACTGTGGTTTTCGCTTTGCACTGGGACACAGACACTCCCGCTCTCTGCTGTCACGTCCGCTCTCCTCCCCCTCCGACTGTCAATGTGAACATATAAAGAGTCACAATCACATTCAGATCCCAGCACACCTGTTCGCCCCACCCCTGCGCCGCCCTGGGAGCTCACTGCGTCACCCCTCCTCTGCAGCCGGCCAGAGACCACACCCATGCCACATACATATTTTTGGGTTGTAACAAAGGTACAGTTAAAGTTTGTGTAAGTTTATGGCTATGTTTGGCTAACGGCAATAGTGAAAAGCAACAGGTACATTTGCAAGTGCTACATATAAGTACATTTTAGAAGTAGCATATAAATATGTTTTATTTTGGGGCACTTGTAGAAGTGAATAATGGTGTCCTGATTTTGATTATATGTAATCAGCTTTTAAAATTCTGTCCATTACAACAGTCATGCATTTTTATTGGGTGCTCTTACAGTTCATCGTGTTTTTGTTCCACTACCATTAAACCTACACACAACATGTGGTTAGGTAATATCCAGAAGTATGAAATTAATAAATATTCAGAATCATATTTGTCTGTTTTATTTCATCCTGCAATACTTGTGTGTAATGCAATCTCCTAAATTTTACTACATGCTCTTTAAAAACAGATTTAAATCAGAATATAAAAAGGACAAGCAATAAGCACAATTAGGGTTAGATACTTCTCCCTCTCTCTCATGCACACACACACACACACACACACACACACACACACACACACACACACACACACACACACACACACACACACACACACACACACACAAATCTTGGTGTGTGTGTGTGTGTACCAAGATTTGTACCAAGATACAAATCTTGGTATCTTCTCAGAAGTACTTTAGAGAGAATGTTCATTAAAAGAGAGCTTTGGTCAGAATTAGGAAAATTACTGGATCCTTTTTCAGAAATGTTTGCAGTACATTGCATAGACATAGTATGTATAATACGGAATAGGGTATTCAAATGTTTGCCTTTATAAAAAAAAAAATGTAATCACACAGTATGACATCATACCCACAGATAAAGGACTTTGCTGACCCAATTTTGGAAGGAGCAACAAAGTAAGATGAATTTGTATAAAATGTAATGTAGATGTAATGAAACTTCATTTTAGGTAAGAAGGCACATTGGGGGAATAGAAGCTGGCACTAGTTTATCTCATACAGTATATTTACAGTTTTATCTGATGTAGATATCACATATAATATAATGCTGATGACCACCATGGTTATTTTGACTATTCATGCACAATGGTACAGTTTTGCTGTACAGAGATTCATAAAGTGCAAAAAACTCAAACGTATATGAATAACAGAAATAAATGACAGAGCTCTGGTGCTTAATCATCACAAGTCAGCTTAATGTTCTGCTATATTTGCTGAAGGTCTTTACTTACTTTACTAAGTGAAACAAATTTCGTTAGTTCCTCTCAGTCTCAAAAGTGTCCTTTCCTTAAAAGGTTTAACAGGACTGAATATGAATAAAATGAAATTTAGGGATAAGTGTCATATGGTGAGAGATCCACCTTTCATGAAAATTGGAGATTGTGTTGCAGAAAGGATTTTCTTGTCATTTTTATTGAATGACGGTAAATTTGTGGGCTTTTGAGTGACAGTTGGCAACTCCACGATTAATAACAGAAATAAACAAAATATAGCTTCAAGCAATTGCTTGATATTCTGACCCGACGTCTATGATGAATCCTCAGAAGGTATTGTCAAAACACAAGAGAGAAGTGTCTGTTTAAGCACTTCAGCTCACTACATTTAATTGATTTAAAGGAGGTATGCTAAGGACTTTAAGGGTTTGGCGGTCACCAAGAGAGATGAGATTTTATAGACATTTATTTATATAATACCAAAGAGTATAAAAACTTAACAACTACAGGATTCTTGATTGTGTCATATTATAATATATGCTGACCTGATGTCTGCAGCAAGCTCTGTGGAGTTTCTCATGTCAGTATTGCTTTCTTTTTATTTATTGGATTCTTTACATGTTTTATGGTTTGATCCACTTTTTTATGCTTCAGTGAGACATGCTGAGGGTGTATCCCACCTCTTATCACTATCACCTCGGGTAAGCTCAAGTTCCACTCAGGTTTGGGTTGGATACGCTGTAAGGAAACAGATGCAGGGATGATTGCTGAATCTTTTAGTGATAAGTAGGGTAGGAAGGCCAGCCTTCAAATTTTAAGCCAAGCATGCCCCCATTCCTGAATATCCTTTCTGCCAACACAGGGTCAAGTATCACCAAAACAGAAGATATTTCAAGATCTATGGTGAACTCCAGTTGGTTTCAGTATGGTTGATAAAGGAAACTAAATAGATTTTGTCAATGAACATGTAAACAGAAAACTGCCAATGCCAATGCAAACTGCCTGTAGCTTTACAAAGCATGCAGTTTTTACATAGATTCGTTAAAATTCTGCATTAACTCTTGTGTAGCCAGTATCACTGCTGAGAAAAGAATCTATTTATTTTCAAACCAGATGCGACACATAAATAACCGGGTTATACACCTGACATGGCCTATAACACTGGCAATATCTAAGGCAGTGTTTCCCAACCATTGTGCTGCAGCACATAGGTGTGCCGTGAGAAATGATCAGGTGTGCCGTGGAAGATTATCTGGTTCCACCTGATTAGTACTCTAAGCGATCAGGGTGAGTAATGGGCAGAATGATTACATTCTCTTCCACTAGAGGGCAATACAAATACTGCTCTAATTAAATGGGTTACCAACTGCCAGTAAAACAGAAGAAGACGATGAAGAAATTACATGCTGTGATACACACAGCTTAATAGCAACAGATAAGTATTTGAAAAGAAAAGGTAGTCAATCTGACCTGGGTCCTGGAGAAAATTCCAACCCAAATGAAGGCCCTGAGTAGTGCTCAGAAGAAAGCAAAAAAGGTATACTGGGGACAAACGGAACCAATTCCTCTGTACCTGTTGTGCGGGGACAAATTATCAATATGCTTTTTGTTTGGTGGTGTGCCGTGTGTTTTTTCTAATGTGAAAAATGTGCCATGGCTCCAAAAGGTTGGGAAACACTGACCTAAGGCATAGCTAGAGCTAGCTTAATATATTACCTCATTCACAGTTTAGATGAATTACCACATATAGACTGTAAACAAATAGTTCATTAAGCCTTCCTAAAAAGTTTTTAAAACAATAAAATGACAGGTCTCTACTTTAGGACTGAGACCAGCTGATATACACATTTGATGAGAATATCAACCACCTTCTTTCTTACTGTGTTGCCCCTATACAGCATGTCATACATATTGCATTTCATTCTGTCTAGTCATTTACAAATGATTTAAAAGTTTACCAACAACTCTACATTGTCCTCACAATTATCGATTAGATCATTTCAAGCAAACTGGCTGCCAAGCCACATTTTCTAGGAATTTCATAGTCCCTCCAGCCATAGTGTTCTGCACACTGACTAATCCATCTTTACCTGATTACCAGCCTGCTAGCAACTCAAATACACATGTGAAGTTTGCAGATGATTCTAAATGCATGACTCATTTTTAACAGTGATGAGGCTTTATTAATAAAGATTCATCCATTATAAAGTAAAGCTGAACAAAATGTAATGGGTATAGGGTAGCTAATCAGTTACAAATGTGCTACTATTATCCTGAATTAAATCAATTTTAAATGGCTCTAAGAATTTACCCTTTCTATATACTGAAATGGTCAGGTGAATAATGCAACGTTGACAACTGAGAAAAACTGTTCTCATTTGGTCTATGTAACATGAGCGATGACTGTATTTACTCTTTGTTTTGCTTAGAGAATAATTTAACTGCTTCACTTTTAGTGCAGGCTGAAAATAATAGGCTGTCTGTGTGTTTGTTCACTGAACACAGCGGTTCATATATGGGTCATTTTAGAGCAGTCCTCAAATCAACTTTAGTTGCTCTTGGCAGTGTCAGGGAAAAACACCAGGTAGAAGCATACACGACCCTATTTCTGCTCTGAGGAAACGGCATTATAAAGCTTGTAGACTGAACATTAATTATTATATTAAGAGACCAAGAGCACCTGCTGCATATTTAGTTGATTTTTTTTCAGGAGCTCATTATTATTTGAAAACATTGGTTATTTTTTTCCAAATCCCAACGATATTTTGTATAATAGAGCCTTGAGGCGACTGTTGTTATCATTAGGAACTATATAAATAAAACTGAACTGGACTGTAATATTATGTATGAAGAGGGAAGCTGGGATATGGGCATATTTGATGTTAAGTTAATTGCTAAATTATTGCTAAATGATATTCTTCTGGTCAGCTAATTGATGTAAATGTACCACTCTTGTCTGGTTTAGATCTATGGTCTTTAGCTGTCTTGGTTTAGACTGTAACATAATCTCAGATAACTTCACACTATTGTAAAAGATTACTTTTTTGTTGCCACCTTTTCATATTTTTTTTCAAAAATAAATACTGGTTACCTTTGCACTCCTACTGCACTTCAGCAAACAGAGGTTCAAAGAAACTCAGAAACCATAAGTGTAAAGAAGGGGAGCCACAGCTGGCATCTCATTGGCTCATGCAAACATCACACAAATACATTTTCAACTTTTGTCACAGGTAAATAGATCATGAGAAAGAGTATTAGTAATACTTGTTTAAGTTAGCTGTTCATCATCTGGTCTATATTTAGATTCTGACCAATGACAGACCTGCTTTGAGTAGTCTCCTTCCTTCTCACTGATTATAGAATATTTTAGTTTTGGTCCTTAGACAAAACATTTACATCTTGGCACATCAAAAATCATAGATCAAAAATGTAAGGGAAAAGTGAGAGAATTTTTGTCTATGATTCATTATTTGCTGTATCTTAGCACCAGTGAAAGTGCCGAGTTTCTTCTTGTTCTGCTCAATATGTACAGCAGATGTTTAGATTAGGCTATTAAAGAGACACACACACACTCTTTCACAGCATGTCTTTATCCCGTTTTCCTTCTCTCATCCCAACCGGTCGCAGCAGATGGCCTCCCCTCCCTGAGCCTGGTTCTGCCGGAGGTTTCTTCCTGTTAAAAGGGAGTTTTTCCTTCCCACTGTCGCCAAAGTGCTTGCTCATAGGGGGTCATATGATTGTTGTTTTTTTTTCTCTGTATGTATTATTGTAGGTCTACCTTACAATATAAAGCGCCTTGAGGTGACTGTTGTTGTGATTTGGCACCAGTGTTGGGTGTAATGCGTTACTAAGTAACGCGTTACTGTAATTAAATTACTTTTCCACTGAAAAAGTAGAGTAACTAATTACTGTTCATTTTTAGGTATTTTAATTACAGTTACTTACAATGTACTTGCGTTACATTGTAAAATAATTAAACTCGCTGAATATCATTATTTAATTTCAATAATTTATCTTCTAAACGTAGAAGTAAACTCTGCCGCTTTAACATCGCTGTAGTGCAGCTGCACGTCATTTCGCGCCAGTTTGCTGCATAGTCGTATTCTAAAGCGGAAGATGTCGGACTCGGCTGAAGCGTGTGGCTGTTTAATGAAATGGACATATTCCCGTCTCTTCACTTTTCTGAAACAAGCAGACAAGAATATTACAGTAATATGTAAGCTATGTCCTGGGGAGAAAAAACTATCGGCCGCTGTTAATAGCACGAGTAATCTACTGAAGCACCTGACACCAGAGCATAGACGAACACTTCTGAGTGATCCTTGTTCATCATCCATGGATAACACCGCGGCAACTCCTGCTAAGCAGGCAAAACTTGATTTTACTTCAGCAGCACAGAAAGCGTCTGAAGGTGAGCTTAAAAAATGATTGCTGGCTACATTGTGGAAGAGATGCTACCGCTGCCTACTGTAGAGTCTCCGTCTTTTAAAAAAAATTATTTATTATTTAAAGAGTTTAATTTCTATTGTTTGTCCACTCAATATTTATAGGGATTTTAAGAAGTATTTAGTTTAATTACTTATTTAGTAATTAAGTTACTTTTCTGACACAGTAATTAGATAAGTATTTTAAATACAATATTGACTAAGTAATTAGTAATTAGTAATTAATTACTTTTTTAAAGTAACTTACCCAACACTGTTTGGCACTATATAAATAAAATTGAATTGAATTGAATTTGTAAGGAAGAATATTTTGCTAGGTAAATACAATACTGTACATGTGCAAAATGCTACAGCGAAAATTAACAAATTAATGAGACACCTGAGTGGAAATTATTGCTAATATTGCATGATGTTTTCAAGTGTTCTGAAGGTGCAGCAGGGGGTCAGACTTACTTGGCTATTACTAGAATCATCCCTACTTCATGCTGAAGAAAATGATTCATAATATTAGGAAAAAATATCGAATTTTTCAATCTGAGACACTTGACATATTACCTTCATGTTTTCTATCAGGATTTTGCATGTATGAAATGTCCATCTCATAACAAACAGATTCAATTGCCCATGAGCAAAGACATTAACACTCACAATGTTATTTGATCTCAAATGACCTAATATTTCACAGATGACATCCATTTGTTCTTAAGGAACATTATAAAGACATTTATCTAGTGTTGCTGTACAGAAAAAAAGTGTATTCCAGAACTTAGGGCCATAGTATAGATTCTTGATACTCTGTTCTGTAATCTCAAATTTGCTCCACCCCTGCTGTCATGGGCCATCTTCCACTAGGAAACATTAATGTTTGAAAGTTATTTTCCTGGCTCACTCACAGCACAGCTGCCTATGCCACCTGATGATCTGAAGAAATCTGAAAACAGTGGTTGTTACAGGCAACTATGAAAATAAAATATCATGCCTAAGTCACCAAGGTAATACAGTGTGTCATAAATGCTGCACAAATTCATTGAATTGGGGTTGAATTTCTACTCTAACTCAGTCTTACATATAAGACAACATATATATGTGGTGTGGTCCTAAACTTTTGATCAGCTGTAAAACAGCCTGTTTCACTTTAAGCGTTGTTTTCAATAAATTGAATGTTTAGTCTCACTCCCATTTCTTCTTGTTGCACGTTGAAGCTCTACTTGGAACCTTGCTAAGATCCAACCATGCAAAATATGATTTTTTGCCATTTTTCAAGTAGTCTTAAACTTTTGGAAAAGTGAGGAAAGAGCAGACTCAATTGCACAAAGGTACAAGCCTTGCACAAGGTTTACAAGGTTGAGAGAGGGCTGAGTTAAGTAGTACTTGTGGAGGAATACTTGTAGATGCAGGCTGGTTGACATAGGAGGGGTAGCTGTGAGTGTGTCCAGGGGATGAAGGAATATGCAGGTGAGATGTATCCGGATTCCAGGGGGTCCACAGGGGAGAGATATCCACAGTTGACACCACGGGCAGGAGGGCAGGCCGAGGAGCAGGTGAGTGTGAAATTCTTAGTCTGCAGGTAGACTGGAGAGCTGGGTGGAAATGAGACCAGCGCTGCTGATAAGCATGGCAGGCGATGGACAGAACTGGAGACGGAAAACACGTTAATCCAAAAACAGGGGAGCATGAATATCGAACACAAGGAAGGCCGAGTTACCACCAATGGTAGCAGGACAAGCTGGCGGAGAGTGGCAGGCAGGATTTAAGAACCCTCCAGATGATGGCCCGCAAATCAGGAACAGGTGATGTGCTGACAAAACTGCACCCCAGGGAATGGGCAACTGGAACTCATCATAAACTTGCAATATAATTTTTTCTGCCACACCTCGTGCCAAAGGAAAAGAAGCATGGTTCATTGTGCTTGCTGTTGACTATATTTTCCACTTCTAAGCTTCCAAGCTTGCTTTTAAAATTAAACACGCTCCCTAGGCATTTACCATTTCAAAGCACAAATAAAAGTTTCACTTAACAAAATTACCATCTGCTGAATTTGTAATGTTTTAAAAGTTCTGCTTCAAGTGGTGAGATGAGGACATTTGCAGACCTCAAGATACTTAAACTGCTCCATTTCAGCAGTAACTTATGCCTGACCCGGAGTGAGTAATCTACCCTTTTCTAGCTGAGGACTATGGCCTCAGACTCAGAGAGGTACTGATTCTCATCCTGTGTACTTCACACTTGCTGCAAACCACCGTAGTGCACAGTGGAAGTTTTGAAACTGAGCTTTGCTCTGTGGCCTTAACTCCTCATAAACCCAAGTTGTTGCTCCAGCAACTGCTCGGGTTGCAATACCATTTGGCTTGTTGGCACCTGTCAGCTCACACAAGGCAGCTAAGCTCAGTAGGACTGTCTTGAGGTTGATGGGGTTATTGCCACAACAGACACCAACCACCTAGTGTCCATAGCTTTCTACAACAGCTTCAGCAATTAAGGTGTGGAACCTGGTCTACTCAGTATCCCCAGGCTCCCTCAGAATGCTTGCAAACTGACCTCGGCCAAATTCTCACAATGCACCTTTACTGCACATCTGGGTACTCCAGGTCCAGCTCCCTCCCCTGCCATCTGATCAATTGGCAGATCTGCCAACTGATCAGATACTCAAGTCTCTGAATGTCCAAAACATACAGCTTCAGGTCTGAAAACTCCATCAACATCAACCTGCAACTTAGGTCATCTCGGTGCACTTATACTTGAACATGGTGGTCGTTATCTACTGTAACTGTGGTTAGCATGGAGGGCTGATAACCCTGAATAACCATTTTCCTTGATTTCTTCTTCAACATACACGTCTTTCTGAATTGCTCTTAGTGTGGGGAGCTATGTTGTTGGGGGTAAACATGGCTCTGGGATTATGTGGGCACACAAACACCTGCATTATGCCTTGATGATGATTTTTTTTTTTAAACTTTCTATAGCGACTAGTTCAATATTGCAATAGTTACTCAGATAGTGACCACACATCCAAACATAAAATTACATAAAAACTGGGCCCTAAAGGTAATGTGAATCCAAAATTGAGTTTTTATGATGTAATGTGCTTTACTGTCGAAGCTACAATAAACTTTCATGGTCAAAAACCATTTAAAGGCATTTTAGTTTGTGAATTTTACATGGCACTGGATGAGTGCTGGGACAGTTCTGTGCAATTTATAAGAGATCTGACCATTCTTAGCAATTAAGTCTTTATTTTAATATAGCAGCTTATCTCGCTCTGTTATATCAAAATAGGGTAGAAAGCATCATGTCATGATGAACTAGCATATCAAATCAGATCCTTTTAGAAATTGATAAATCTTCATTGAATGCTTTAGAAAGTAGTCATGTTAATCTTTTACAAAGCATCTTCTCAAATTTGAGTCAAACTTTGCATTTACATCTTTGTATCTGTCACTGTGGAGCCTACAGTAGACACAGAAGGATTTATGAGGCAATGCTGAGCTGTAGAGTCACTTTATGAGCTGGCAGCCGTCTTTTGTGGGCAGGTGCTCAGCCATGTTTTTACTGCCATTGCTCTCCTCCTCCTGCTCCTCCTCCTCCATCCCCCGCCATTCTGCCAAGTCGTAGAGTCCTCATCAAGGACAATGGTAAGTCTCTTCTTGTGTGTATAGAAAAGAGGATGTCTGATACTTGTAGAATTAGAAAAACAATGTCATACCAGGTATAGAAGCTGCTTAAATATCTGCATTAGGTATTATATTTGTAAAGCAACCTGTTTCTTTCATTGCTGTCAATTATAAATTAAAATCAGTTCCAAGTCTAATCTTTTCCTTAGACAAATAGGAGATTTAGAAAAACAAACATTATTTTAGTTGTTATTAAAAAACTTTCTTGGCAAAAGTTTAATTATACAATTGATGTATTGTAAGTCAAATAACAAAACCTAAAGAACCAAAACCTCAATAGTCAATTATAATAATTATTAAAAATAAATTTAAATTAATAAATACATTAACAAAAAAAAAGGGTTCATGCTGTATTATGTGCTAGCACATATCATATTCTATGTTGAAAAAAAGTTGTATATGTAACGCACATCCAGCTAATACTCTAAGTAACATTAGACTGTATCTGTGTCCAAAACATCTTTTCTGTCTTTTCACTTTGCTTCTGTTTTCTATTTAACCTCCTAAGACCCGAACTCTTCCATGGCATGCATTTTTAATTTCTCTTTGATATTTGGGCTGATTGGCAAATGATGAATGTAAAAATAAAGAATTACCAGATTTTTTTATTAACCTAATTTTTGTTTCTGAGAAAAATGAGATCCACATATGAGCACATTTGTTTAAAATTTCAATAAAACAGTGGCAGTATAATGTCCTCATAAGTGGATATCAGGCCCTTGTAGAGCAAAATGTAGTATTTTGGTCTAGACAACCCAAAATGTGATGTCCACATTTGTGAACGCCAGGTCCTAGGAGGTTAAATGTTCTTTGTCTTCACCAAGTATTTGGGAAATAAGTATAATTGTTTGGCATGGAGCAATAAGTGTACAGTTTGATTTTAGAGTTTATTTTGCTACTGAAAATAATGAAAGTAGTTGAGTGAAACACGACAGTAACGCTTGAAACGTGGTACAACACCACTGAACATTGCAGATTGTTAAAATACTGTAATCGCCTGTACATGTGATGATGAATATTAACAGAACATCTGAACAATATCAATATCATTTTCTTAACAGGACGTTTGGCTCTGTTGAGATACAGGGATAACAATTCACAATAGTAATGTGATAATGTCCTAATGTTATAACTAAATCTTCTGTGAATGCATTAAAATTCTGTAGTTCCAGTCACACACTTCATTTAATGAATAAAGAAAAGTGTTCATAAAGATGTCATTCAGCATAGCTGACTTAATTTAGAGCATCTCTTAAAAAAAGTAAATTAACATGAGATGAACTGTAAATAGTAAATCATGAAGCTAAAACTTTACACCTAAGGATGTAATAAGGGCATTCATCACCTTATTAGTTTATTGCCTACAGTAATTTAAAGCAATTGCTTCAGGCTCAACACTGTCAGTCTCTCTGAGGAGGCTGTACTTGCCAAATAGTAGGCGTTTCTGTCTATGGACAAGAAGTAGTATAAGATTTATAACTCCATTGAGTGTTTCAGCTACCCAGTTAAAGGTACAGTAACTGAATTGTTTAAGGTCACGGTGACAATTTATTGTGTAAAAACAATACATTGTGTAGAACTCAGCATAATGTAACACATTTTCACTTTCCTAAAAACACCTGCATAAATAAACAGTTTGCATATAATCTGTAATAATTTAACCTGAAAAAATATTACTTACCAAACCAAATTAATTTATTCATTCATGAGTATATCAAAAATCTCCAAAACATATTTAAGAATGACTCATACCACATCAAAGCCCTTTTTGTAAAGATGCCATTAGAAAGCATTAGTAGTATCTTTAATGAACTATATATATATTACTCTACGTTTCTCTATAGCTTAGCCCAGAAATGCACTTGAATATTAATAGAGACATAAAGAAACTGGATGTTATAGTGATACAAACACCAAGATAATAGATCATCTCACAAGACGCTTTGTGGCCAATCAGACTTATGCATGTCGATATGCACTGCTATACAGTTCCTCAATGGCCACTTAAGGCCGTCTACAAAAACAACTCCATTCCCATCGACTCTAAATGTGTCAGATTCAGTTTCACCAAGAACCACAGTGGGAAATGAGAATCACATCAAGTGCCATACATATATAGTGTTTCGATATGGTTTTGTATTATCATCAATGTGTGTCTCATCCAGCATTTTCATATATAATGTGGTCCACTCAAAGCCCTCAGTTAAACAACAAATTTAATTTATTAGACTTTATGAAAGTTTGTTAAGCAAAATAATGGATTCTAATTACACTTTTACAGATAGGCTACCATACAGCCAATTTCAATTTACAACCTATTTCACAAGCATGAATTTGACAGCTACAGGTTAATGAATGATCCTAATGTAAGAGCACAATTATTGAATCTTTAATTATTTAGTTCTTGCACAATGCAATCGTACCTCACAGACCTGAACAAGACGACTCGGTGGTTGTGTAGGAAGCTTCATAAGGGACTGAGTTTAAATAAACTAGCACTTTTGTGCTGTAACTCTTCACTTTGACCATCTTCTTATGATCTTTGAAAGGAGAAACTGTGTGGTGGCAAATGGACACATAGGCTCTGTTTACACTCAGTAAAAAAGTACAGTACTTGGAGAGTACAGAGTTGTACCTAGCTTTATAACTAAAATAAAACAAAATTAAAAAAAATGTAGAATGTTTTTGTCTATTTTAAACTACTGGTCTATTTGGAATGTATAAAAGCCTACCCGACATTAATAAATGGATGATTAATCCTTAATAAATGTTTCAGTATACTTCTCAAGTTTTTCAGCTCTCATTTTTTGAATGAATTGTCACACAATATCATATTCTGTTTTACCAAAGACATGAAAACAGCCATAATGATTTAAATATATTTTATGGAAAGTGAGCAAGGTAAGACCACTCTTGAAATGCTGGGATTTAATGTTTATCTCACTTAATTCATAGTTAATTTAATCGAAATAAAATCAAATTAACAGTTTTTAATTCTATTTTTATAACCTTTAATTACATTGCAGTCACAGATTTCATGTCTGTGTCAAGGCACCCTCTGACCTCTCTATGACTTCTTTTCTTCTGATTGCTACTATGCTGTTTCAAGGTTCCCCCACAATCCTTCAAACAATAGCAGGTGCCTGTGTTTGCGAGAACCTGGGTAAATGTTCAGTACAATGTCAAGGTTCTTCTCCTATATTAAAAAATACACACAGACATGGCATGTATAGTTTCACAAACAAACAAAAAAACAGAAAACAGAACAAAATAAAAAAAAACAAAAAAAAAAACATTTTATTATATAAAATATGCAAAAACAGAGTCTCCTGCAGCCTTGCACACAAAGCAGTGAGCAATCAAGACAGCTTGAAGATGATTTATATAAACATTAAACCCTCTTTCCAAAAAAGGGGTCTGAGAATAAGCCATAGCTTGTGTAAACACAGACATTGTTGCATAGCCCACTTAATTTGTCCTCTTAATTTGAGCTTTAAAGACTTTTCTTAATGCCATAGTTTCCAATCTTCTTGTAAGATAGGAGGGATTTAAATCCAGCAAACTTTCCTCATTTGTCCACAAATTACCTCAAAGTTCCCTGCTGGGCCAAGATAAAAGCCTTGTAAGAAATGAACAGACAAGATGTCTCGTGTTACCTTCCCCTATCTGGTTCTTAACCATGCAAGGGTGTGTTAGCCAAATAGACCCCGTCGGCTGTCCCTGGGGGGGTCAGTTTGCTAAGTAGTAAACCTGTGTTCTGTCAGGTGTCATTAAAGTCCAGCGGGAGTCTGAGGGGACCTGTCACGACTAGGAGTAATGGATGTCTTCTTCACTGATTGCTAGCAGGGATGGAGTCAGCACAAACAGCAAATTAGAAGTGACATTTTGATGGAGGCAAAGCTGGAAACACAGCTGGTCACATAAGACAGAAAAAGGGAAGGACACGAGTGAAGAGAGAAAATATAAAGAATAAATGATAGAAGAAAAGAGGTGTCCAAAACAAAGCCATTGTATAGTTCTTTTTTTTTCTTTCTGCTGATCGATAGTGTGTTTTAATATTTTCTGTTTTAAGAAAAGGACAACTTGAACAGTGACACTAAAGGGCTGCCCACAGCTGATTAGCCCTCCTTGAGCAGCTGGGGGTGAACCACTTCACTATAAATTGTCATGAAAGCAGTTTGTGGGAAAGTGAAGCGAATGACTCATTTTGCTGTATTCATTTTCATGGTTCAATTTAAAAGTTAATAAAAATGTGACAGAATGTATATTATCCTTGAAATGATAGGTTTATTGTGATGCTCTTGAGAGAACCTACGTATTGACATGAGAAATATCTTTATGCTCCGGGCTTATTACACATGATGATTAGCAGTGAAGGGCAGCAACAGTGCTGCACTGGGCAAAGGAATACTGTACCGTCACTGCATCAATGACAACAACCAGCCAAGCGATAAGCAACATCCTCAATCTCTTCAGGCTAATAACACAAAGAAAACAACATCAAGGGAATCACTCAGTGTCACTCAGCAGACTCGGGTGAGATGAGCACAGGAGCTGACATTATGAAATGGATTAAATTTGAGACCAATTAAAAATGAATTGCTCGAAATGAGCGCTGACCCTCGCCGAATTGGATGCCAGTGATCTCATTAGGCTGGCTTCTCACTCAGTACAAGCCAGCAACTGGAGAACAGGCCCACCTGACACGCTGTCAGAGAGGGAGAAAACCCAAAGGGCTGCTGCTTGCAGTGGGCTGAGAATACTACGTACTCAAGATATGTGGCATGTGTGTGGATGGCCCTTCTGTGACTGTGCATGTTTGTGAGTGTACAACACTGTTGTGTTTATGTGCCATACATGCAGTAATCCATATTTGGTATGATTTTGCATCTTATTTACATTCAATTTGATTTGGACTATATATATATAACACTTAAAAATACTTATAATAATACTTATCTTCTAACCATGTACCTATGTCAATTAAATAAAAAAGTATAGAAATACATGTTGGAATACCAAGATTTGCAAATTTTTACATTGTTTTATTTTCATTTTACACTACATCCATACATCAGGTGGAAAAATGTATTCCTTAAAATAAACTTTTTTTAAAGTTGATTTGAAATGACAGGCAGATAATTCACTATGTGGACAAGTTTTGGGGCACCAACACATATAGGATTTCTTCTGACATCCCATTCTAAATCTGGTAATACAGAAGCTACGATTATGGTGCCCCCTTTGCAGCTGTAGCCAACTTTTTCTTGTAGCACTTTTTTTCATCTTGATGGATACATATTGTAATGGGGTTTTTTTTTCGTGTCAGTGAAAACAAATTTGTGAGCAATGCATTTCAAGAGGAAATGTATGTCATATGAGATGCATTTTTGTGTAAATCATCTATACTTATCTCAGCTCTAACCCTAACCCTAACTATATCGGATAGAAACTCTGAATAAAGGTCAGGTAGACAATAGAGTTAACAAATAAAACAGATTTTTGAGTTTTCCAGTTGAGTAAAGCTTTCAAATGAATCATTTCAAGGTCTTCGGTTTATTAGCTAGAGTGAAAAATTGCTGCCAATCCTCCTCGTTCTGTGTTTCAAGGATTCTGACCCTTAGCATAACTCCAGCGTGTTGATTCATTTAAACTAATGTATTCATCCTGCTGCAACCAGGTTTCTGTGAGGCAAAACAAATAAACATTTTGATCAGTTATTACATCATTTAATAACAGGGACATAGAAGAGAGTGTCTGACCTCGCAAATGCAGTTCTAGAAAAATGATATAATAAACCTTGTGGAAAGCCTTCCCAGAAGAGTTGAAGCTGTTGTAGCTGCAAAGGGTGGGCTGACATCACATTAAACCTTATGAATTAAGAATGAAGTGCGTGTGAAGGCAGAAGAGCAAATACTGGGGTCATGAGGTTAAATTTATACAAATGTTTTTAAAAATAGTGGCACGACTAAGGGCTTGATTTTTTGCACATGTGGAGTAAACAAAACAACTGTATTCAGTGATTAAGAGGCGTGGCCTATATAGTGTATATAAAACCCTAAATTTAATGGCTGTGGCCTTTCATCGCCAAAATAATACACGTTCACTGTATTTTCCTTCATTTTGGTGTCCTCATTTTCCTCTTCACATTGCCAATCTCTTTCCCATATCTTCGCTGTGAATCAGGAGCAATTAGCTGCTTACCATCTAGTCAGACTGTTTTGGTCATTTAGTGTCTGAGGCCTTCATTAGTGACAGCGCCTTTATCACATAGAAGATTAGCTAATGTGCAGAGAAAACATAAGAAACAAAAAAGAGGTTTAGAGGAGTCCAGTCTAGACAGATACACACAAATGGTAATGGATATGGAAAGAAAAAGTCATATCAGCGCTGGATAAATCACACAATATGTCTAGTATTCAGTCTGTCTCTCTACTTATGCCCGAGTGGCACCCTGTGATCTCAGGGTCTGGGGTGCATAGCAAGGTTCCCTTCTTAATGGGTACTCTCACTTAGAGTGAACATGCTGTGAAATTTTGATTAGTCTCTGTATCTTTGGTGTCTGAATGGCAGTCTCTAACAGAAAAATCCACACAAGAATAAAAGGACACTTGAACACTTGGAACAATTGAACAATCAGAATTAGTCTATGGAGGTTAGTAGATGTTGCCTAAAAATACTTTCACAGAAAAAATAGAGCATTTTGAGAAGACATTAAAGATTTATATATATTTTTCAATCTTTGAGTTAAAATATAAAATTGTATTTTCATTGAAATGTTTTGTATGTGCTGGCTATGTGTAATATTCATTTTCTGTGTGATGTTCTCCCTCAAGATTTGTCTAGGAAAGCCTGACTGGGGATATCTGTGGATTTTTCATATGGGACTAGGACTGATGGACACGTCTGTGTCCCCTGGGAACTCTCTTAATGCACTTCCAAGGTCGTCTGCTGTCGCTCCGAGTAGCACAGAGTGCCAACAAGCCCTGACAGTGTCATTGGTCCAACGGAACCTGCATAAGATGGTTCCTGCTCCAGGAAGCATGGGACCATTAAAAATAGATGGATCAATAAGAATACATGCACCTCCGGCTGTCTATGATAATTCAGAGAGCAAGGGGAGCAGCAAAGAATAAGAGGCTGGAACAGAGAGGACATGGGATGAAAGGACAAGAAAGGGAAAGAGTATCTGAAGTATTTGACTTAAATTTAAAGTTTAAATTGATATAAATGTTTATGCTTTGTGATGTAATATTTAAGCTTTGTATGCCTTAGTGTCACTTAATGTAGTTTACTCATGAAGGAAATCTTTACATTTTCATATTTTTCTCATGTAACATCATTTTTAGAATTATAAGCCAAGCAAGCATTATGCTGCATGTGAAAAATATGAAGCACTTTAATTCAGCCAGTATAATATAAGATGTATAAGTCTAATAAAACTCATATGTCTTGTATTATACTAAGATGTCTTACATAAAATGTACTTTTAGAGGTCTTGTAAATTCTTACAAGTAAAGGAAAGAAGACATACATTTGGAAAAAAAGAGCAAGAGTGGAAAAGTTTTGAGTAGAGAGAAAGATATGAGGCAGTAACAGCGTTAAAAGCAGCAAACAAATATATTTGCAAGCATGTCCTATAGGACTTTTATTGGTTTATGGTGCAATTTTTTGAATATGTAACAAGTAGTTTCATGACACATAAATCATGATTTCTTTCTTTTTTTAACTACAAGAACAATGACTGTGAAGCTAATTGAGTACAGTGAACTCCATGTTCAAGAAAACAGCTTTGTGACATGACATGTTATTCTGCTGGATGGACACAATCAGCAGCAATACTAGGGTAGACTGTGGCATTTAAACTATGCTCAGCTGGTACGGGAGCCAAAATATAACAGCAAAATATACCTTCATACCATTAGATCATTGTCAGCCCAAAGCATTGATACAAGGCATGATAGAGCCCTGTTTTCAGATTGTTATTTTTTTTTACATCAAACTTTAACCCTACCATTTGGATGTTGCAGCAGAAATCAAAACTCACCAGTCTCACCAGCAACATTTTTCTAATATTCTGTTGTCCAATTTTGGTGATTCTGTGTAAATTGCAGCCTCGGTTTCCCTCCAGTTTGATATGACATGAGTCTGCTTCCAATATTTTTCAAGATTCTTTTTGTATTCAAAAGAAATGCATTTCTGAATACATTTCTTTGCACAAGTGGTTATTTGATTTACTGTTGCCTTCTTTTCAGCTTGAAGCAATCTGACCATTCTCCTCTGACCATAGCAAGGCATTTTCTCTTTTTCAGAGAATTATCTGTAAACGCTGTGTGGAACTCAGGCCAGCAGATTCTGAAATACTCAGACCAGCTTGTCAGGCACAATAACCATGCCACATTCAAGGTCACTTAAATCACCTTTTGTCACCATTCTGATGCACAGGACTACATGTCTAAATACATAGAGGTGCTGCCAGGTGCCAGGCTGATTAGTGTTAAGTTGAACAGGTGTAGCTAACAAAGTGGCTGGTGGCTATATAAACACAGTACAAATGTCTGAATCAAATAGTCAATTAATTGAAAATAAGCTTCTGCTTCAAGTAAATGATTCTTGGAAGCTTACTTGGAAAAAAAGTGAGGGCCAACAAGTGATTCTACTTTAGCAGCAGTACAGACGTTGTACTGGACCATTGTGGTGAATGTAGAGATAAGCCAGGACTCATAACCCCAGCAGGTGCTTGCAAAGACAGTTCTGTAAAAAACATGCTCCAGAAAATTGAGAATGTTATTTTTTAAGTGGACACTGATGTTGAGGTAAAACAGCTAAGAGCTTGTATTTGAAGTAGGGTTATGCTCTGGGTCAAAGTGCCTAAAATGGAAAAAGATCAATTTCACTTATTATGTATGTGAGTAAACTAAATGGTAATTTGTGTTTTATATTTTGATTTCCATTTACACATGCAGGGACTATATAGGGCTGGAGTTCTGAGTTTAGATCTGTTTCTTTCTGTTCCTATTTCTTTTTCCAAAGTACACCCTATTGGAGACGCACTCTCTGTCTTTACCATCACATCATTGCCAGCTCTGAGATCAGATATTCCTTCATACTGATTACTCAAATGTAAATGTGTTTTATTTATTTAATAAATAACTGTTAGTGTAATGCAGCAATATGGTGAAATGGATTCACTGTATCCAGATCACTTCACCTTACCAAATATTATTGATATTATATCTTTATAATAATAAAATAATATATAAATAATAAAATAATAATAATAATAAATAATATTATCTTTAATTTTGGGATATGAAAAATAAAAAAATTTTCCCAGCAAATTCTGCAACCTGTAATGACAAAGTGAAATGCTAACTTATTAAGAATAATTCACTGAAATCTATTATTTACAAATGTAACTTAACTAAATTCATTACTTTCAGCTGTTACATATTTGTATCTCCTTTGGCAAATATCTACAGCTTTTGGAAATCTACATTTGGACACTTGATTACCACAAATAGACCGTCTGTACATTTCTGTAGATACTGTAGCAGCAAAATTCAACATGTTTGGTTAAAATTCAAATATTATGGATGATCATTATGCCGAACTCTAAGACGTATTTTCCAATTATTATACTGAGAAATCTTCATCAGAATGAAATGAAAAATCAATGAAAAACACAAAGGTTAAAGTTCTCCGGAGTTTGAATATCCAAAGCAAAATGGAGAATGAAAATGCTGAATCAGTCAACATCACATGATGCAAAATAAAACAAAATGAAATGAGAGCGACACTGCCAGGTCTCCTGTGAAAATTAACTGAACAGTTTTTTTTGTGTAAAGCAAAGAGAAATTTCATCAACCTCTTTGATCAGTGCTCTTAAAGATCGGTCTCATTATCTTTGAAGCTTTATTATGTGCTTCAATATTTTTCCTCATTACTCTGCAGAATGGAGAGATGTTTGTGAGTTACTGAAAACGTTTCATACAGTCACATTATTGATCATTTGCATGCTGATGTGGTCACATATGTGGAGCACGCAGCTATATCAATCATCTCAGATTAAATTTTCTTTTGCGGGCCTTTAGTCACTAAGATTTCTATTTTTCGTATTCTGTTTGCTGCTTTAGGGATGATGCTTTTGATCTGCCGACCTTTTGTGTCTCATTAGGAAGAAATACATCATTTCCCCTTTTGTTAAACATTATGCTGCACTTCAGTGTTATTCCTTTAATAATTTAAAATGGGAAAATCTCAGTAGAACTAAGTAATGCATTATTAGGTTAAATGCAGAAAATAGTAATATAGTGCAGTCTAGAGTCAAACTAGCCAAATGATGAGGGTAAGAGTCGTTTTACATTTTTATTGCCTCATAAATATTCTTCACAGTTCATGAATATCTTGCCCCATATTAATAGTCAGTAAAAGATCAATTAACATATCAATCAGAAGACCCAGTGAGAATTTTGACCAGTAGTCGTGCAAAAAATCTTTTCTTCTTTTTCTGTGGTCACCATCTTTTAATGATCTTGCCAAGATCTACGCTTGCTTGCCATCATTGAACTTTGTCAAACTAGGCTTATTTGCTTTTGAATTATTTAATGTATTTCCATATGATTAGAATTTTATCATCTGCCCTCATCAGAAAAACATGTGGCTGTTTATATATATGGTAAAAAGATAAGTGTCACTTAAAACCATAAAAACATGTCTAAAGCAATTCGAATTTCTCAGTTTTGAAGTTCTGAATTAAGTGGCTAAAAGCAAAATTCCAGATACAGTATTTATCAATCCGAGTAAGAAAGAATAAACCTGTATTAGACTGTACACCAATACACTGGCTGTCTTTCAAATGTATTATTGCCGTATTTTTATAACATAGACCATACATACACACACGTACACATACACTACTAAAAACTATGAGAAAGAGGGACTTGGCCCTTTAGATTGATAGATAATTATAATTCTGAAAAGAAAAAAGGTCTCACGGCTCACTATGTTACTGCAATTTCATTCTTACAGGTAAATAGATACAATGAACAATCTTGTAAAGCAAGATAAAGGTTTGATGAGGTGACTTTCTTTTTAGCAAAAACCCCCGCAGTGAGTTTCACTGCAAATGCATCATATTATAGTGGTGAAATACAAAACATTTCAAAGCTCAAAGAATGCTAGGTTGATTTAGTTTCTTTCGTATCCATTTTAAGAGCTGCATAATATGAAGCACCTGCAACTCATACCAGCTCTTAAAAAGAGACTCCCAAACCACTTTGATGTGTGACATGCCAACATATCTGTACAATAAGCATATTTTCAGACGTGTGAAATCTCCTCCTCTAATTTCTGCTTTTGACTGTATTTGTTTAAAAAGTAATGCACCACCCTTCACAGCAAGATGACTGGAATGCATCTCTAATTTAAGTCCCCTTAATTACAGCTATTGTTGAAGTTATTGGTAAACATAGCCTTATATATGTTGCCTGAGCTCTTGAAAATCAATGGTTTTGCATTATTATGCTGTTTTTGCTGATTTTGGAATGGTTACAGAAATGTATATGTTTTAAAATACATGCTTTAGCAGCGGAAAAGACCTTTTGTTTTGTTTGACTTGACATGACTTCACACCCACAGTTTTCTGGAGATCTTCCGAATAAATTCACTTGGTTGGCTTGCAGCATAGACTGAGAAGTGAAAACATAATTAATAGTTATTCTGTTGGTTGTCGTCATTGTCTGCTTAAAAACTAAAATCTGACAGAATCGAAAAAGCAGAAATTTACATGAAATTATGATAGTTTATTTGTTTGAAATGTAAATTGTAGCATTTTCCAACAAAAGCAAGGTGCAAACAATAGCAAATATATAAAGTGAAGGGAAAAGTGTCTAGACCAAAGCAGATATACTTAACAATGCAGATTTAATTCAATTCAATTCTGTTCAATTCAATATAGCACCAAATCACAACAACAGTTGCCTCAACGGGCTTTATATTGTAAGGTTGCAATACCAGTGCAGTTGGTCGCCCCTCCCTGGTTCTGCCGGAGGTTTCTTCCTGTTAAAAGGGAGTTTTTTCTTCCCGTTGTCACCAAAGTGCTTGCTCATAGGGGAACAGACTTAGCTCATAAGCTGATTGTGTTTATTATGTTGTACGTGTTTATATATTGTCATGACCTGGCAGTTCCAGCTATCTCTCCCTCCATGACTGTATGTTGCAGGTATTCCCTCTCCAGGAGATCTGGCCTGGAGGTTTGTCTTCAGCAGCTGTGGCTGGGATTTATCTGCACACCTGTTTTCTATGTACTCATGACCTGTAGGGGATTTTTAGGACCAAGACTTTGCATCTACAAGTGATAATCTGGTTTCTAATTAAATTGTATTTGGCATACCTTAAATTTGTATTTTAACCCTGGTGTTTTGTCTTCCTTCCAAGTTCCCCCCTGGTGTGCCTGTTCAGGGATCTGTCTGGATAAGAAAACACCCTGAAAAGGAAAACTTAGTGGTGGAAACGTTTGGGTTTCTGATAAATGCAAAAACGATCCTTAAGTCTTAAGTCCTTAACATAGTTAGCTTTAAGCTTTAAACCAAAGTTGTTTTATTGTCATGAAAAAACATGAAGTTGTCATATGGTGTTACCTAATGGTGTTATTTCATATTATACTAGGGGAAGAAAAAGTCAGTTTATTCTGTAATTATGAATGAATTTGCCAGTTTAAAATGCAAGTGAGGATGTTCTCACCAGTGCTCACATAGTGCTGTTGTACTGTAACATGCTGTACTTTTTACCTATTGCGTCACAGTCACCCTCACAATAGTCCACAATCTTTGTGTTATTTCCATAGCAGAAGCTCCAATTGTGATACGCCTGAGGGTTGAAAAGCTAGCTTTTGAAACATCTCTTGCTTTTCACCTCACCCACTGTGCCTTTTATAAACAGTCAGTAATTCCCTTTGATGATACCAACACAAAGGACTTATGTCAAAGTACTTTTTTCTGATTTCTTTGTGGTTCAGACTAACTCGTGTTTTGACATTCTTTTCTTGCATAAGGATGATGATGATTGTGGTTGCCTGTGTGTATGCTTAACCACAAAATAACAACCTTGGATAGGAGAAAGCCACCATCATCATCATCCTGACCTTCACAGGCATAAGATGAGATACAATAGCCTTGATTCTGAGCACACGCACACTATCAAAGCTCGTGATCTATTTTGAGTGACATATCATTCT
The DNA here is from genome assembly GCF_036321145.2 of Pelmatolapia mariae. Lineage (NCBI taxonomy): Eukaryota > Metazoa > Chordata > Actinopteri > Cichliformes > Cichlidae > Pelmatolapia > Pelmatolapia mariae. The sequence continues at coordinate 28,437,321 of NC_086227.1, read as the reverse complement.
TATGGGAGTGCCAATGTGCAGATTGTGGGTGATGCAAGCAGCCTGCAAGAATTGCTTCCAATCTCTTGGTGTAGTAGGAAATGTACAAACAAAATGATCCTCCTTTATGCTCCACTGTTAACGTCCACAGTTAGATGTTTCCCAAAAATTTTAAAAGTTTGATAAATGTTTTAATGAACTTGTATCACCTCAGGAACTTGGTACAAAGGTGTAATTTTTTTGTTTTTTTCTATGAATATACATTTATCACTAAAATCATGTCATCACTGCATTAATCTGTATTTATTAGGTAAAGTTGTAACATGATGTGGCCATCGCATTATTACTGACCTCCATGGAAGTCTTTTGAAGAATTTGTACCAGATTTTGCATTGATAATAATACAGATTTTTGTAAAAATGCATATGTGCACATTAATTATGTAGTTTAAAAATGTGTTATGTCTCACTTATACAGGACATACAAACCTGAGCCTGTAATGTAACAAGAATATGTGGCTATTGTATCATGAAGTATGACGCACAAGGTTCCAACAAATGCAATTTTTGGCCATCTGCCTGCATCAACTCCAGCAGATAATAAAACTAGATGCTGTGATCAGTCATTGCATTAAGCCACTTTCAACAACATGTGTTGTTTACTGGCTTATACAAAAAGCCCAGAGGCACTGCCTGTGGCAGGATCCTGAATGATTCAAAGGCCCTCAGTCTGAAAGAGGCTTTAGGTCTTTTTTCAGGACATTAGTTGGCATTTGTTCTACTCCAATTAAGGTACATGTTCTCTTGAACTCAGTCACATTTTCTATTTTTGCAATCACAGCAGTTATCCTTTCATTTCCCACTATTTCAGGATTGCACTTGCTTTACCTGAACACTACTTTGATTAAACAGTTCATGACTTTTCAGACTTAGAGCTAAAGGTCATAAATTAAGAATATGGAGTTATGAAGGAATATTTTAGTGCAAGTTTGCCTAAACAGAAGAAACCTATTTTCTTTTGTAGCAGTACACATTCAAAACATTTTTACTTAACTTGTCTTAACTTAAAATCTCTAAGCAACAATATAGCAACGATCCCTGAAATCTCACATGCAGGGGCCATTTTGTTATTTATTTGTGTTTACATCTCTAGCCACCAGGTGGTGCTTTTTTTGTTTTTGCTTTTCTAATTAAGTGTAACAATTTGGATGGGGAAAGTACAGCAGCTGGGCCCTCTGTTAATTAGTGAATAAGAATGTTTTGTTGGATTTTACTCATGGATCATTACTGGAATTATTAGGCGGTAAGATGAATTAAGGATTAAAATGAATGTAACTTTTGATCATTAACAAACTAAACATTAATTGAAAGTATGCATCATTAAAATGTCTATTGCAAGTTAAAATAGTCACTACATTATTCATAGAAAAATATGAAAACATATGTTCAGATTTTACAGCATAAATCATTCTTATAATTATGTTCATCTCTTATTTCACTAACAATTTTGAAATCCACGTTTTTAATTTTAGAATTATAGTGAATACAAAAATTTAGTAAAGCCTTAAAAAATCTCAAAACATAGCATTCAGTGATTTTTAATTTAAAGCGTGAACATGACCTTTGTTATATGAAAGGTTTTAGATAATGTTATAGTTTAAATTTCACATTAATCACAAAACATCTTGTAAAGCAACATTTAAGCCTATGTCATCTCATTTCTAGATAACTGGAAACAAAAATAGAAATATTAGCTATTTCAAAAAAATCACAATACAAAACAAGAAAAGCTTTTCTGTGTTACATCAACTGTTATAATCATAAAGTTAAGTCAAACACTATGCCTCAGAATGACAGAAAAGGGGCAGTTTTTGTGAAGTTATATATATATTTTTAAATATTAAAATGCACTAAACACACAGATTACGGAATGCAATCAGGTTTACAGAGATATTTGAGCTGGCGGAATTTCTCATCATTTTTTCATTAATAATAATGAGTTTATGTTATATTTACCTTAGTAAGTGTACCATTTAAAAGAGGTCAAAGTAAATAAATAAATAAATTCTTCATTTTTCACAACTGTGAGGTTGAAATGATGACCCTGCAGGAATATACATTAATAGTAAACAGCTCCAAATTGTTGAGCCACATATGGCTTACTGCTTAATGTTAGGGTTTGGCACAGGTACGATAAAGTACAAGTAATGACAGGTTAAATCACAAAAGACAGCAATGGTGCACAAAGGTTTCAGGTGTTAAAGGTATTCCATGCGTTAAAATACTGCTATAGATGAAATGCAATGTGTAAATGAAGAATGAGAACAAAGAGAAACAAGAAAGAATGAATGAAAAAACATGAAAAACTTCCTGCTAGTTCCACTACTAACAAATGCATGCCTTGAGTCATTAGTTACTGGACCAAATTAGACCCTTTGTAATACATTGTTAATAATAAAACAGCAATCAATTCTCCATAGACTTGAAAATGCTAAATTATTGTATATTTATTTATTTATCTATTTTGTTACTCAATTATAATGTGTATTTCCAATGATTTACATGTAATTTCTAGTTTTTCATCATGATGTCAACATCAGGGCACTGCAGCGTGGTGACATGTTTTGTTAAAGCAACATTTATTGTGCTATTGCAGGGTTTTCATGACAGCTCTGCAAAAGAGGTCGCACCTTTTGATGTTTTGATGAACAATTACTTTTTCTGCCATTCACGAATCAGAACTGGAGAATGGAAATGCAAAAACAGTTCACAATATGTGTTCTTAATGGCACAGGAACCGGTCAAAATATATCCACTTACATCAAGCTATATCCAGTCAGTGGAGAAGTTATGGGGAAATTTCCCATTTCCACTGTTTCGGACTCTTACAGCTACATGCACAAATAGTTTTTTAAGATCAATTTTTTTAAACTTGAGAAACAAGAAGATGTCTCAAGTGTGCATGGCCCTGAGAGGCACTGGCTTCAGCTGCAATTGTCAAGGCTGGACAGAAAGAAACAGGCACAAGTTCTAAAAGAAAATGTATGCTGAGTGTAGGCAAACACACAAACTCTGAGGGTGAAAGTGGTAATGTTATGGGTTAATCACAAGAAATGCTCCTCTGACAGAGGTTGCAGTGTGTTTTAATTTGGAATTATTGAGTTCCGGAGCTCTTGTTGGAAATTGGTTGGGACACAAGGTTTAGTACAGAATACCATTAACTGACTTCTTCTGTCTGACCTCCACAGGATGTGAAAGTGTGGAGTAACATTATCACAGCTAATTAAACCCAGCAGGACAGAATTACTTGCTTAGGACTGTAAAACTTCAAACTCCATGGTGTCTCCAATTGTAATCAGAAGTATTATTTGATACAAAATAGAAACACAAATTGGAAAGTAGAAACATGGTACCAAACTGGCAAAGAATAGCTCAAGTGTGTGCTGGGAAGTGATGTGTCAAACGATGCCTCAAAAGAAATATGAGTTTCTAATTAGAGCTGCTGGTATCAGGGTAAGGTATTTTGGGTCCATTTACTCTAATAAAAAATACTTTTAGGAATGTCTTGGACTTTGTTATAAGCAAGTTTTCATCATGTACTATGGAACTGGTCTATATAATAAAGTAATTTCAGCACTTTTTGACTGAAAGGACAATTGACCTGCTTCGTAGCACATGGATTAAAAAACTTTTCTCCCTCTCTTTGGTACAAGAATCTGGATCTACACACATCTCCAGTTTTGTTGTTTTGGAAAAGGCCAACTCAGAGCCACGTAGGCATAGTCACCCGCCTGCCCAGCAGGAAGGTTCATGGCTCAATCCCCAAGCCTCTCTCTAATCTACCAGTAATACAGCTTGAGTCATGATAAAACAGGTCTGATGGAGGCAAATCCTGTTATCTTGGGTGGGGGTGGTGGCAGCCGTTGTTACAGGTACTGAATGAGTACAAGAAATGAACCAGAGTGTGGATTTTAGGATTAAACACACCAGAACTGGGTCTGAGAGGTAACACATGCATCGTGAACCTGAACGTGTCCTTCTCTCTCTCTTTCTCTTGTGTCTTTCTTTGTCTCTCACAGATGCATTCACACGCAAAATCTAAAAGCACAGTAGAGCACACAATTTGAGTTCAAGGAGGTTGGCTCCTAATGGAAATGCATTTCAGCTGCTGCCACACCTCATCTTCTATATTGCTTTTTCATTGAAAAGAGGGGCTCTTTGACTAGAGGAATACAGTTTTTGTAGGCTTTTGTTCCAACACTCTCATCTCATCGAAGGACACATTAGCCCTTTATCTTTCAGAGAAATGCTGGCACATTATTTCTCCTTTATCCCATTTCATACTGGTCTCTCACACTCAGATCTAGTCAAAAGAGATATGAGGGAGGTTTTTATGCGATCGTCTCGTTTTTGTAACTTGTTGCCTAATAGCTGGAAAACTATACTATAGGTCGGAACAAACCATGACGTCTCATTGGTATTTTGAGATTGGTATATGAGGCAGAAAAATATCATGAAAGCATGAGACCTCTCTCCAGTTAGTCATGGTAACGAAAATGAAGTCATAAAATTATGGCAGAATGGAGAGCTTTGCAGAAGATTAACTTGTAATTAAAAAACAAACAAAAAGTATCAATAAAATATGCTACTAGGTTTTAAAATTAAAGGTGTAGCTTGCAATGTCTCTCTTTTTTAGCGCTGTGATTGACTGGCAACTGGCCCAGGCTGTACCTTGCCTCTTTTCCAATTTCAGCTGGGATATGGAACAGTACACCCAAGACCCATAAGAATAAGAATAAGTTAAGGAAATGAAGATATGGCCATAAAACTTTTTAAAAATGTATTTATTTATTTTTGGGGGTAATGTTAATTATGTCAGACATATTCATTTCTGTCCAGAGTGTTTCTTCATGGGCCTTGAAGTGCACCAAAGTGCTTTTAAAACTAAGTGCACCTTAGTGATATTTCAGGAAGCTCACATTTGGAAGGAACCAATTCCTGTCAAAATCATCTCCCCACACAGTGGCAGGCATAGAACTGGGGTTGTACTATACATACAGTTAGGTCCATAAATATTTGCACATATAATTTTTTCAGCTTTTGTCCTGTGTCATCATCAATAAACACTAGTGTCCCAGTACCACTGGCAGCCATGCATGCCCAAGCCATCACACTGCCCTCCGCCATGCTTTACAGATGGTGTAGCATGTTTTGAATCATGAGCTGCTGTACGCCTTCTCCATACTTTTTTCTTTCTTGCCATTCTGGTAGAAGTTCATCTTGGCTTCATCTTTTTTTAGATGTTTTTTTTTTTTTAAAGCAAAGTCCAATCTAGCCTTTCTATTCTTGGGGCCTATGAGAGGCTTGCACCTTCCAGTCAAACCTCTGTTTGACTGGAAGGTGTTGTTCACTTGGATGGCTATTGTGAAGGGGTTTATCTTCACCATGAAATAATTCTGTGATCATCGACCACTGTTGTCTTTCGTGGACGTCTAGGTCTTTTTGAGTTGCTGAGTTTTTTCTGTTTTTGCAGTTTAAGTATGTCTTGTTTCACCTGCGTGGAAAGCTCCTTTGACCGCATGCTGTCTGTTCACAGCAAAATCTTCCAAATGCAAGCATTTAATTGCCCAGACCTGCCCATAAAATAGCCTTTGAGTCAATTGTCCAGTTCTTTTTGATCCTTTTAAAAAGAGGGTTGCACATGCTAAGGAGCTTAAAATCTTAAACCCTTTGTCCAATTTCAATGTGGATACCCTCAAATGAAAGCTGAGTCTACACATTATGTCCATGTCCAGTAACTATAATTAGAACATGTTTCAGTAAACAAGTAAAAAAATAATAAAACTTGTCTCAGTGTCCAAATAAATATGGGCCTAACAGTATGTGCAGTTATACAGGAATTTATTCACATTGAGTTAGTGACACAGAAAATGAATTCATATGTTTTTTTAATGCTTAGTTCTGATTGATGCCAAGTCCATTTTACACTTGTGGAATTTCAACAAATCAAACACAGATTAGAAAACAGATAAATATTTATTGATATTTAGCAAAGAGATTATCAAGTCAGTAAAACGGAATATTCACTGCCACAAACTAAAATGATTTTTGCTTATCCTTCATTAGAAGGGCAATGACATAAGACCTAAATGCACTTCTTTAGTGGCACGTTGAAATGCATCAAGTTTATAGTTAACAGCTCTAATGTGCAGCTGTCGCAGTAGAAATAAATGGTGGTTCTGAGAGTGCACTGGATGTTAAAATAAATGTATTCAGTTATGAATTTACAAGATTAACAGTTTTCTGCAGCATTGCTCTCTCTCACCTTAATTGCAGCACCTGTGTTGTGTTTTGGTGTTATACTTTTTATATCTTCTCCCCATGACCTGTTTCTTTTTGTTAAGTGAGGTGGTACACGAGCAGTTCATACAGAATAGAAGAAATGTCAAATGACAAGTTAAATAGTTCTGTTAATGGGTTTCACAGAGTTCGACGAAGAAGCCCTAGGTTATCAATGAAAGCTGTCATTATCTGTGACTGGAGTTTCAGGTTTTGTCGAACAAACTCACTTCATAACACACACCATCAAGGACAAAACTATGAACTGCTCAAGAATTACCTGTATTTTAAGGCACACTGCTAAAATGTATAACAGACTGAAGAAATAGCTGCACTTCAAGGGAAATTTGGACAATATTTGGACTGACATTCTCTTTCCAGCACTTGATTTTGGGCCTTTTATATGTTTTGGGTTTTTACTTCAAGGTTACACTCACTTTATTCTTGGGCTAATGCATGTTATATTACAGACATGACACATGAATAGGTAAAAAAAAAGCCCTAGAGAATTGGAGAGGAAAAAAAATAGCACAGCATAATGCTGCCATCAGTAAGACTCAGTGTAAATTCTGAAATTAATCAGTAATCTGATTGGCTGAGAGTGTACACTCATAAGTGATGAAATTAACATTTATTAGAGATAATGTAGCAGAAACATATGAAAACCTTAATCCTGGCGATAAGGCTTCAAAAAAACTGCGCAACATATGGGGCTGCAGACCTGTCAGAGTACAAATGTTGAACCTGTCCTGCACCAACAGTACATATAACTCTGATGTAAATGTCAGAACTGGACAATGGAACAATGGACAGAAAGGAGACCTAGACTGATGAGTCATATTTTCTCTTATATCATTTGGCCCGCTAGATGCGCGTGAGTCATTTTCCTAGGAAAGGAACAGAACCTAAAAGCATTATGAGAAACAGGTTGTGAAGAAGAGGGTTTGTTGCCTGGCCATGCTTCTGCCTAGAAACCTTGCATCCTTGAATTCATATTGATGTTACATTGACACACCACACGTTATACTTAAACATTGTTGCAGAACTCAAGGTGCTGACTTAGATCTCAATCTGACCCGACACAAATAAAAATAAAAGGTCCACAAAGCACTCACTTTGTAACTTACAGGACAAGAAGTATCCGTGGGTAATACCCCATTACCTAATCCCACAGCACACAGGCTCCTATACTACTTAGAGGCACCAGAGGACCTAGACAATATAAGGCAGTTGGTTTTAGTTTTAGTCAAACACTGTACGAAAGCAACCACCTTTGATTTTTTTTAACTCTTCTTTGCCTTTGTGCACCTTTTGCAGCTGTATATGTATGAACCAAATGAAAGATATGTTAAAAACACCCACAAGTCCATGCACATTTAAAATGGGATTGATGCTCTTGAATGCAGGTGATGAGGTGTTCCAGTCGCAGTGTAGAAGGGCACAAAATAATTATGTTTTTTTCACTCAGTACAAAAACAACAAAATGCCTACAAAAGTGAATCAGTTCTTCATTTACTTTTTTATATAACATGCTAAAAGAAGTGGAAAGACTACAAATTACTAACCGAATACATGTAGGCTGTAGGTTTAGCTTATTTTCACATAGTATGATCTAAATGGGAAGACTTTTATAACTACCTTAAATCTAGAAGGACCAAAGAAAAATAACAAATAACACATGACAAAAAACAAATGGTACACGAACAGTAATCATGTAATCAGATAATCATAGTCTATTCTCACAAAAAATTAATTGCATATAAGCATTAACTTAAATTTTTGTACAGCATGTCAATTGTAATTATTTATAACCTTTGAAAAATAATCTAACATCTTTCTGTACCATGCATTTTTACATCTTACTCCAACACTGACAGTGACGCTATCACACAGTCGCGTTATTTCCCCCACTTTACCTTCAGCTATCGAGACAGATTTGTTTAAAACTGCACAGAAACAGCTGGTATGCTTTGTGACAGTTGCAGAGCTCAATCAGATGCTGCATTAAATATTACCTGCCACCACTGATCACAAGTAACCGTCAGCAAATTGGATTTAACAATATTTGCTTGTACATACAGATATTTATCATCAAGGTAACTATGTAGCCCTCAACGTGCAGTTCCTCTAATACCACACACCTCTAGCTTTTAATAATGTGTCAGATGCTTTATTAAAAAGACAATACAATGAAAACAGTGTTTTCATTGTTGTCCATTTGTAATGAATTGAAAATTCAAATCTTTGGAAAAACTTTTTAAAAAAATGTTCTCATCGTTTGGCAACTTGAAAAGTAGTAAATTTTCCTTGTAATTGGAGAACAGATGTTCATCTCCACTTTTATAAATTGGAGTGACCGTTGCAGTTTTTTTTTTTTTTTTGGAAAAAAAAACTTATTTTGACCTCAGGACTTCTTTATTTTGCAGCACCAATTAAAAATATCACCGAAATAGCCTGATGGAAACTCAAATGTTTTTTTCAGTGCCATGTTACGAAGTCCTCAGCTCTTCAGCAACGTCTCAAGTCTGGCCAGTCACCTCTCCACAGGCCTCTCATCAGTTCAAATTTAATTCATACACCCACTGGTCAAACCCTGAAATGGTTTTAAACCAGAACCATCTGCAGACCGCAGCTGATTAAAATATAAATCTAGTATCTGTTTTCACCACTTTTTCATACTGAATATTGCAACATATACTCTAATGTTACTGTAAGAATAAATGAAGTAGAAGAAGACTACACCTGCACGAGTTTTACTGCAAACAGAAAACCTGGACTCAGATTAAAATGCAGACTCAATAGTGGCATTAGATTCAATTAAAAAAAAAGTCAATGCTATTCTATGCTTCAAATCAAATCCACATTTAAGCATCTGTGAAAACGTTTTAAGGTGAAATAAAATACTCCACCTGTGTTCAACACTGGTTAGCTTGCTGCTGTGAGCTCAGTGTAATAAGTTTGGGCATCTTGAATGACTTTATCATTATTTACATCAACTCAGATATTCTTTCAGTTGTGGGCTGGACAGAAGATGATAATTTTCAAAAGTAAATGGAGAAATTAAACAGTATAGGGTGCAGGTGTGGAAGGGTGTGGTGTGTCCTGCTTTATTCTACATGTGGTTTAGCAGGTGTATATAGTGTTCAATATACATTTCTGAACACATTTAAATGATACATTTAAATTTAAACAACTAAAAAAGAGGGAAGGAAGACTAAGTAGTCCTAATCCAGTGGCTGTGCCGCCTCACTTGGCTCAGTTTTTGTAAATGTGAGCTCTTTGATAGCCTGTGATTATCCACAAGTCTTGCCATTCACTGACGCAGGCTGAAGTCTAACCAATTAGCCTTTGGCCTGTGGAGAGTGATACCACGGCTGGTTTTGTTGTCGTGTGGTTATCTGTGGTAGTGAAGCAGTGAAACCCACACTTATGGTGTCAAGAGGCTGTTTGGTTCTTTTCATACAGTCTGACACCACTGATGAGCTGAGACTGCTGGAGAGTTATGACTCCAAACGCAGAGCAAACAAGATGATAATATGCTTTGTCATTCAGATAGGCCCTCTGCCAGTCAGATTTATGGTATACAGAGTGTAGACTTGTTAAATTATTCTCTGGACATATTTTAAGCAGCAAATTGACATATTTTCTCACATCTGTTGCAAGGAGTATTTATTAAAAGCTGTTGTTTGAGCTACATTTTGTGACTTTAACGTGCCCAAATGTATCAGTGAGAAATGGTTTAATCCAGTTGAGGCGCACTAAAAACCCCCCCGAAAAGCAGCTTACATCAAACATAATTGTTCGTATCATTTGTGATTTTTCTTTCTTTACAGTAATCCTAGATCAAATATTGCTGCATGCTGTGTCTGTATGCTTCCTTTGTGATGGAGTGAGTTCCAAATGAAAATGTGTCACCTGTTCTATAATCCTTGACAGGAGAGTATATTAAATGTTAATCCCTTACCACTGGAAATTGTGACAATAAGTAAAACGGGGTGGAGGAGTGGGAAGAGATGGAAGTGAATAAGATTTTACAATGCACACACTGAAGTTTGAGATAATAAAGACCTCAGATGATTGAGTTTCTTTTTTTTTTCCCTGAAACTCATCCACACGATCACAAGTATCATGTTATTAGCTTCCTCTTTTGACTCTGTGTCCGCAGAGAACATCTGAGATTAGTCTTGGATCGGTGCTCAATGTTGCTCCCTTCTGTGGCCAATTTGTATTCACTAGACAGCAGCTTTAGAAGTAACAGCACAGAAGAAACAATTAGAGCTATAAAAGCTGATAGCTTGGGGCTCTGTAGACCAACTCTACCATTACTGAGTTATTAGATGGTAAGGGCTGGGACTGGCGGTGGTGTGTGTGTGTGTGTGTGTGTGTGTGTGTGGGGGGGGGGGGGGGGGGGCTTTAAATGAAGGTATGGGTTTGAGGAGAAGCAATAAGTTGGGGGACTGAAAAGCAGTACAAGGAGAGGCAAATGTAGGAAAAAAGAGACATGCAAGGAAAGTTGAATAGATATTAAAATGAAAGAAACATAAGTGAAGTGGGGGGTTTCTAGCTGTGGGATATAGTAGTTAAGCAGTTAGGTGAGTTGGGATCAGGATAACATGACAGATCAAGGGGTGAAACTAAGGAGGCACCACACAAGTGACTGCAGGCAATGAAGAGCAGCTGGTGAGCAACGTGTTTCACAGGAAAACCCCTGTAGATAAGATGGCAAAAGAGAGGAAAGTAGAGTCAAGTCAACTCAGTTTAGTTTCCAGCCATATGTTCTCTCAACCACTTACCCATTTCAGGGTAAGCGTCACTGGGCAAGAGGAGGTGTACACCCTAGACGGGTCACCAGTTTATTTAAGGACATCATTGAGCAAATAACATAAATGTGATAGCTATAAAAAAAAAAAAAAAAAGTTTTTTCTTTTAGTTGCAAGTTGTTAATAGGTATGTCTCCTGAAGTCTACAGTTATTGCTTTTATATTTTTATATACCCCTAATCGATTTTTTGACAGTGTGTTTTGGCTTTAAAATGACTGCCTAAAAGAACTAAATCTAGTGAACTTGTACTTTTATACTTTACTTTTAAATTCCCGTCTTGTTGTGTCTGTGCGGTCTTTTTTGTTTTTCTTACCAATTAATAGTCACAGTCTGTTGTCTGCTAGCTGCAAGGAATTTTATCAAAATAAGTGCAACCAATGATGATTTAAGAAGGCAAAAAATATTTTAAGGAGCATTTACAGCATTTTTAAGGAGCAAACTAAGGTTTCATAGTCTTCTCATTGTTAAAGCAGTTCATGACAGTTATTTGTTGTCATGTGAAGGCTGTGTGCAGGCAGGAGTGATGGAAAGGAGAACCCAACGTGCAGAGACACTGAGGCAAAATCATGAACTCAAAACAGCTTTAATGCCAAATTCAAATGTAACCAAACTGAGAATACAAATAAACTTACACAGGCAACCAGAACACACAGCATAGGATGAGGGTAGACTAAAGACTAAAGAAAACACGGGGCTTAAGTACACACAGGGAGCTATCAGGGAACGAGAGGCTGCAGGGAAACACAGCAGGGACAAATCAGGCCTAACGAGACAGGGGAAGCAAAACCATACACATTAACATAAGACACGGACCTTCAAAGTAAAACAGGAAACATAACACAGAGACACAGGCTTGACAAGGGGAGACAGCAACTAAGGAACACCGACAGAAACCAGAACTCTAAGAAACCAAAAGACTAGAAATGATAAACAATATCAAAATCAAAGTTCAATAATAATTTAAACTCCAAACTCTGGGTCGACGACCCAGGTCTCCTAACATTTGTTGATGAAAGTTTGAATTTGAGGGCTATAGCTCCAACATATAAATGGCTTTACATGCTCTGCTGAACAGACTGAAATCCTTTACATGCATTGCAGTTATCAAAAGTATAGTACCACTGTTCCAAGTACTCATTTCAGATTTTAAACTATACCATGCCTTTTTGTTTGTTCCAGATTTTATGTACACATTTTGTGAGGTTTGAATGGAAAAAAATAATTTATTTAAAACATAACCAAAATAAAACAAAAAAGAAAGAAAAAAAATACATTGAGTAACCTTTTCTTTTTTTCAAATGCACAGTACATGGTCTAATAGGTCCTAAAAAGATCCCTTTTCCTTTCGACACTGTATCATGCATGCTGTCAATTTACTTTTATACAGTATACACTCACAACAGCAACAGAGACTCAGGCTCAGGTTTCTTTATCTGTAAATGGTGCGTTGCCGCAACATCTATTACCCCGTTGTTCATTCTTCCATGAGATACTTCACAGCTTTAATTAGAGTCCACTGCATGTGTGTTGGAGAAATCCAGACCTCCCAATCCAGTTAAGTATAAGGGGAACAAATTGTGATTACTTGATAGCAGACCGTGTTCAGTCTTCCCCATTAGCTATGCTCCATTAGCATAAATAAGAGTTTGCCTGACTATAAATCACAATAGTTTTGCTGAGCTGCTTAGTGTAATGCAACACTTTGTTTTTCTTTTTGGGATCTGTATGTCTACAGCTATCATTTAAGACTGCAAAACAATCAAAACCAGAATATAATCTAGACAACACTTTTCTTTCTTTTTGTAGTCTTTTTGAAGTCCCTCTAAAAAAAACAAAAAAACAGGTTCCTTCACAAAAGACCTCTTATGACAAACATAATGAAAAGAATAGACTGGTTGTAAGCACTCTCACATCATCTTCTACTTAAAGGGTTGCAGCTGAGGTTAATTTAGCAAGTTAAAATTCTTATGGTAGGGTGCAGTAGACATGACTATCCTGATCTTGCCCTCTAACATTTGTGCAAAATGCCCCCAAACTTGTTGTTGTCAACTCTACAGCAATTTGTTTACTGTGTTTTTCGCAAGTGTCTTACAGAGCAATTTATGGGTGCAGTATCATTGTAAATTATGTCTAGCAAAAACAGTGCTGCTCAAAAGAGGAAGGACGGAAGAGAGGAGGATAGGTATACCGCCAAGACTTTGGACTGCTGTGTGTTGACTTACTGACTAACTAATAGTGGTGTGCGGATTGACAGTGAAATATTGATTCCTCCGTTAGGAGATATTTATGTTCTAGAATCGATTCTCATATTAAAATATAGATATTTAAGTAATTTGGGGTAAAGTTATCTTTAACAGGAACACAGTGGATTATTGGGATCGTCTGAATGACTGTTAGGAACAAGTACTTCTTCCACCTGTCATAGTTATTTGTGAAAAATGGCTGTAAAAATGCATCTAAAGAGCTTACGTGTGCTCACTCACTCGCTTGACAATAATAGTTGATCATAAACGGAGCCAAGACGCAGTTTGTGACACATGTGGCAAGACTGCAAACCTTGTCAAACACAAACAAAAGTAAATCATAACACAGAATATGATGATGAGTTTAGGATGAGGCAACTAAAGAGGATGAGAGGGACAGGTGCTGCTAGGGCGAGACAGATGTTGCTCGCTGAGTCCTTTGGTGCTGCATGCAGGCACTATCCAGGTACAGAGGGAGAAAATGTGGAACTGTTAGCGACGTGTACCACTGTTGCTGAATTTTGGAAAGCGACTTACATGTAGGCATAGGTTTTTGTGTTGGCGTTTAAACAACACGAATTCCCAGCATCCTTAAAACTTAAAACCAATGTTTTATGTAAATGTAAATGTAAATGATGAACAAAAAACTTTTTAACATTGGCAAGCCATGTAATATATATTATATAATATAAAACTAGGACTAACTAAACTAGGATTAATTACTCTTTCTTCATGTGTCATGATTTGTCAACTCTTTAATAAAGAGAACTATTTATTACCTGTAAAACAAAATATTTTTTTTAAATCTGCTTTTAACTGGCACTAATAAGAGGTCACATATTACTCCAGTTTTGGTGAAGCTCCCCAGTATATCTCTGACCTGTTGAAACCTCATGCTTCTTCCCAAGCACTTAGGTCTCCAGGTCAGAAGTTACTGTTCATCCCACGTACTAGGTTCAAAACACGTGGGGATCGAACTTTTCTGGCACTGGCACCGAGGCTGTGGAATTCTCTTTTGTTGTCTTTACGTTGTGTAGACTCCATTGACTCTTTTGAAAAGCAGCTGAAGATATTTCTATACAAACAAGCTTTTAATTAATTTTTTCATTGTTTTATATTATTATTTTATTTATATTTCTAGTTTTATTGTGAAGTACTTTGTTATGTTTATCCATGAAAAGTGCTATATAAATAAATTTTACTTACTTACTTAGTATAAACTACACACCTTATGCTGCATTCCCACCCTCACCTCTGTTTCACTCTGTATGCAGACTCTCTGTTCCACCTTGTCCTCTAGGAAAATCCTGTGAAAAAGCAGAGTAGCTTATTCTACCCTTGTTTGACTTCACCTTTTATTTGCTGTGCCCTTGTGTCCTGCATGCTAGTCAAGTCAAAATAACACTCCAGGAAATCTCAATACTCAGGCACATGCAGTATTCTAAGAATACAGTTAGCACTTTGTTTGGTGTTACTGAGTCCACTGTGAAATACTGTAGAGGTTCACACCAAACCCCATATATGAGAGGTCAAGATTTTACAGGTGATGTTTCCCTGGGAAACACCCAGCTCTAGATATGTAAGTCTTTCATAGGGAAACAATTGAGCAACAACAAAGGAGTAGATGGAATTTAAATGTACTCATAGAGGCAGCAACTTCACTTTATTTATACATTCATCAAAAGCTTCATCATGTTTAGGATCCTACTTCTCTCTACTAGTTTGGAGGATGTTATAATATCTGCTAAACTCTCTCACTCTGTCTTCTGTTATCACTCCTTCAGCTCACCTGGGTCTGGCTACATCTGCCTTTTAATTGCCTGTGTTTCAATCCCCGCAGTGAAATTCAACACCTCATTAAAGCCTTCGGCAAAAGCTGAATCATTCAGTGAAGAAGAGGCAATTAAAGGGATGTTGGCAAGGAGTTCCTTTTGGCTGATTTATTGATTGGCTGACTGTGGTTGGTTCTTTTTTTTCATATGAAGTCTCTCCAAACTGTCATTTTCGGAAAGGAAAATGACATCTGGTTAGTTCATGTAGTTGTGAGATATCACAATTTGCTTCAGAGAATACTTGCGCTCATGTTAATAAAGGACTTTAAGCAAAAAAAAAACTTAAACAAGAAGATTAAACATCTCCTGGAATAAAATCCTTGAGAATTAAATCACTCTGTGCAAGTAACACATAAATGATTAATTTAATAAATTATGGAGAGTAATTTACAGAGAAAGTCTTTACAGCCAGAGCTTTCGACATTTGAGAATGAACAATAGAGAATAACCTCTCAGTGTTCAAGGTGAAGCTCAACAGAAACCAGCCCATGACTGCTCACAAAACAAAACATATCTCACAAGTATTCTTGCTTCTTAATTATTTCTCCCCATAATATTGTTTTTTTTTAAAAAAAAACTAGCATTCATTCAGTTTGAGAGTCACATCACATAACTGAAACAAAACCAGTATATGGCTTTGAGAATGAAAGCGCCACATGCAGGAAGAGTATTTTTTTTAATGCGTCTTATTTTCTGTGCCTGTGAGTACAAGGCTAGGTCTTTAATTTGAGCTGCACCCTAGCAAAGATGATTAATGGATTTCCTATGCACCCAGATATCTTCTCACAGGTGATTTAAAGGTATAATAATCCTTTACGATATTGCACTGTGGTTTCCAGACCATTAAAATAACACCAAATGTGTCAGAGGAACACAAACAGTTCATTTAAAACAGATTGCTGGCCTAGCACAGGACTGGGCCCTAGACACTGGGGAGCTATTGCAAAAGTGTCACTTCTCTGGTTGTTTTCGAGGAAGAAAAATGGGAAATTTTTAGTATGGCTCATATCTCAGATTTGCTGGATAATCCAGACACTTACATTCTCTTTCTTGAATAGCTGACAGTTACTCAAAGGCTGCATGTGCTTCTTATTATATAAAAAATGCTTAACTCAAGGAGCTTTTTTTAAACACATTGTTCACTGCAGCAGTTCAGTGTTTTCCATGGTGGATTAATCATCAGAGAATTAAAAAAAAAATAGGATGTAAATCTTTCCCTTTGTTATAACAATTTTAAAACTGACTTGCTATATGTAGGAAATTATGTCTTTTATTCCTCCTGGTTGGTTGAACACATAATATCCTGTGATATTAATTTCTGAGCAACTTCTGTGTAAGATAGGTGTTGAAATATACACGACAAGAGAAAACTATACTGTATGTTGTGAACAGAGGTCCTACACATAGATTTCTATTAGAGGTCCCCTCACATAAATTCCTTTCTATAAGTATATTGTATATTTTACTTTTTACCACATTATTGCCAATGTAGCCAACTTTTGTTTGCTACTGTACCTTTAGACATTTGGCAGTGATGTTTTCACACTACCGCTAAGTGCTCAGAAATCAAGATCCATGCTTACTAAAGAGTATTATGCTTTAGTAACATTTCATAATATTCAATACGTCTTCTTGTCTTATCATTCCGCCTGGGAATGACAAATTGCAGTAGTTCTATTACCTTCTGGTTGGATATACAGTATGTCTTCAAATCTTGTTTTAGACCTCAGAATCTCTGCCAGCTCAAGTTTGAAGAGATCAGGTTTTTCCTCAAGAGAGTGCAGGAGTATGCTGATGAATTTGATTAAGGGCAGATATTATACTTTACAGAAATTTGAAGAAGTTTATTTCAGACAAAATTTATTGCAACTCATTTTCAGATATTATTTGATTTGGTAAGATTAGTGAAGACATGGAAGTCATCTGTAAGGAGTTTGTGGCTACAGTCATAATTGTAGCCACAGGGAATCTAGGTTAGCATAATCAAACTGCCCCTGTGACTGGACAGGTAATTAAAGATGAAATCTTTGATTGTAATATTATATCCAATATCCTCTCTTTTTGGTCAGCCCGTCATATTTTAAAAAGCTGTGTTGAAGCTGGACTGAAATCAGTGGGAAAAACCATGAACATATGCAACTCAGTAATAAATCTCTCATATCTGTTTTAAATGTCAGCGTTCTTGTAAAAGTGAACAAAAAGCTAACTGTGAAAGTACAAAATATCCAAAAACCCAAATGATCTTAATAAAACTGTTCATTCTTCTACTCCATATGATTTTAGTCTGAGATTAAAGATAACTTATTCAAATATCTGACTCCCCAATGTGCTACTGAGTACTGTCCCAAGTGTACTTAAATATGAACACAAACATCACCATTTTGCATCATAAAGTCATAGTGTATATTTGTGAAAAGGCAGAATTTCATAGCTGATCAATCATCAAATAATTGGAACAATAATTGACTGGGAAGGCAGCATTTTTTTATACATCAAGCCAATAACTATTAATGATGTCTTGATGCATTCTCAATCATCCAGGAAAGTAAATCTCCAAAAAGTTGATTCTGTTCATCTGGACGTAGCGTTTTGTGGGAGAAACGTTTCGTCACTCATCCAAGTGACTTCTTCAGTCTCAGCTGACTGCAGGTTTCCCCAATCTTATAAACAGTATATTTGCATAATGACTGAAACCAGCCCACTGAAGGAACAATGGGCTGGGAGGTCATTAGGGGTGTCACTGGGTGTCATTAGGACTGGGTGTCATTAGGACGCTACAACACAGAGCGAACACCATCCCCACTGACACAGTGGCCAGGGAGGCAGAAGAACAGCACATCAAGAAGGCCCTGAGTAAATGTTGTTATCCCAGCTGGACTTTTGTCAAAGCTGGAAAGGCACCTAAAGAAAGCTCCAGCCGATCCAGGAGAGGAGGACAACCGCTGCCCAAGCGAAAACCTGTAGTGATCCCATATGTGTCAGGAGTATCGGAGCAGTTGAGACGCATTTTTTCTAAACACCGGGTCTCTGTGGCTTTTAAACCCCAAAACACGCTGCGCCAAAAACTGGTCCACCCCAAGGATCGGGTCCCCCGACACAAACAGAGTAACATAGTGTACGCTGTTAAGTGCCAGGAGGATTCCCAGAATTTATACATCGGGGAAACCAAACAACCTCTGGCGAAGCGGATGGCACAACACAGAAGAGCTACCTCGTCAGGCCGGGACTCTGCAGTCTATTTACACCTACAGGCCAGTGGACACTCTTTCAATGATGAGGATGTACACATCCTGGACAGGGAGGAACGCTGGTTTGAGCGTGGAGTCAAGGAGGCCATTTACGTGAAAAGGGAAAGACCATCTCTGAATCGAGGAGGGGGCCTAAGGGTACATCTTTCGCCATCTTACAATGCTGTGATTGCAGCCATTCCCCAACTCTCTGTGAATGGTACTCATGGCCATTGATCAGTGTTCTTTGATCAGTGGGTTTTGGGCAGTGGTTGTTGATCAATGGTCATGAGAATTTGCATAATTAAGATTAAGGAACTGACCTCCCAGCCCATTGTTCCTTCAGTGGGCTGGTTTCAGTCATTATGCAAATGTACTGTTTACGAGATTGGGGAAACCTGCAGTCAGCTGAGACTGAAGAAGTCACTTGGATGAGTGACGAAACGTTTCTCCCACAAAACGCTACGTCCAGATGAACAGAATCAACTTTTTGGAAACTATTAATGATCTAAATGTCCTTTCTTAATTATAGGTATAATACATTAATACCTGAAACAAATGACAGTAAAGTATCATTTGCCTTTGTCTGACCCTTACCCACTTACTGTGTGGGAAAACTGCCAAAAGAAAAGTAGTTAAAACCTGTCTGCAAAGCAGTAGCAGAGAGGTGAGAAGCTACAGGTTGTGTACTTATGGCTGTCAGGCACTTAAAACACTAGACACAGCTCTCTGAGAGTAGGGAGAGACAAAGGAGCTCAGCCACAACAAAGACACTAAGCTAAGCCATTCTGAGAGTTGAAATCCTCGGTGTAAACTCTCTCATACTGAAAACACAAGAGCATGCACACACACACACACACACACACACACACACACACACACACACACACACACACACACACACACACACACACACACACACACACACACACACACACAGAGATACATTTATAAATTTAGTCAATTCAGCATTAGTCAATACACATAAAAATAATCATGCCATGACAGAATCCCCACTAACGCTCTTCTCCTGACAGGTCTGCAACCATATTGTTTGGAGTAGCTGGTATTCTGGATGGCCGTTCGGGGGGAAAGAAGTGGGCCATCAGCAAATTCAAAGCCTGTATAACATCCTTCTTCAGCATTCATCACATTCACCTTTTTTTTTCTTCTGGGGCAGAAATAAGTCTTTGGGATGTGTCTATCCTTTACTGCTGTGAAGTCATGACCTGTATTTTTGCAGTTATGTCAAGATTGTGGGTGTGCATTTTCCAATTGGAAGACTAATTCTAAAGCTTGCAATGCAAGCAAGCATGTCAAAACTGAACAGAATATCAATAACCCACCTCTTAAAGAAGTAATGGCCACCCCTGCTCGCTCTGAAGGTGACTTTGTTTAAGTAATGACTGTCACAAGGACCTATGTTGAAACTTGAATTGATTTGCAGTTATATTTTCTACCTCTTGTGCTTAAAATCCATGCATCAGTTATTGCTGTATATGCTGATGCCAAGGTCATTTTGAACGTAAGAATGATAGAGTCTGACATTAGCCCCATTGCCTCTGAATGGGCAGATGCTTTGCTTCGGAAAGTAGGTTGCCAAGTGTCTGCTTTGATAACCCACCGGGGCTGGCTGAGAGGAGTTGGCAGGCTTGTGTAGGGAAACTCCCTGTGCATTTACTCAATGTAGATAGACTCTGCTGCATTACCATTTAGAGCACAATGAACACACAAAATCATATGGCTAAATTTCACTCATAGGCACGCACACTCTTGATATACAGCAAATACACATGCCAGGAGAGCACCAGTGCAATTACACATGATCAGAGGCATTTACTTTATGAAAATTTTAATTCATTATTTATTTACCATTTAGCTACCCCTACTTAACTGGATACTTGAGTTAAGAAAACTAGACACAACTTGTAAATATTTCTCGACCATGATACCTTTTTATAATCAACTTCTCCTTTTCAATGTTCCTTTCAAACAGTTAATACAAATTATTTTTCTCAACATTACAGTATTTTGACTTTTTATTGTCTCTTATTACACTCTAATCCACAGCAATTTCATTCCATCTGTCATGTCCAATAATAGCTGAAAGAAAAGGTTTTACCATCTAAAATTTGCCAATATATTCTCACCTAGGGAGTTTCACATTCATCTTGTAGTCTGTTCATCTCATGATTCATTCAGCTGAGTTGGGTTGTACAAAATTCAGAAGTATTTGCCATTCAAGGCATCTATTGTTTCTATTGACTCCAATGTGTGCATTTGCATTTGTCAGCTTTGTTCATTTGATGCTGATCTACAGTGAAGTTACAGTTCTTTCATTTACTTGTTTTTATCATAGCGCATCATTTACTCTTTTTTCTTTTTAGGTAGCTAAATATTTAGAATTTTTCATTTTTATAATCTCTTGCCATTACCATACCACTGTGATCTTTTACACTCACATGATCATTGTGCACTATTTAACATATTCATTACTCATTTTAAATTTTGTTCCTACCTCCTCCTTCTCCACTTTATTCTCCTGTGGTTGATGACCTCTTTTGTTTCAGTGGTGGCAGGAGGCAACAGTGGTGAGTGCAGGGATAGTGACGCTCAGATAATGAGAGCTGACTGTTAGAGGGCAGGCCTGAGTGTCTTAGATGCATTGCCTGTACTGCTGAAGTCTCTCTAAAAACAGCTTTCCACCTCCACAAGCACATTCACAAATAATTATCAAAAAATAATAATAAACTTGGTCTGAATGTTTGTAGTTTTAACAGTTTAAAATCACAAGCTTTATTAAGTATATTTATGACTCTGTGAAAGTAAATATTGCATTTACTGATGTGAGTTTGCAAATACTCTGTTTAGATGATATAACCCCTTTGATTCATGCAGGCTACTGTAGACAGTGTGGAAAATGTGGTTTGTGCTATATCAGTCACTTGTTTGACCCTTTAAAAAGCAACTATTTTTTTTTCTTTGTGGTCACCATGTTTAAACCCTGTTCATGGTATTAATTATAAAACAACAGTTGTTATTGGCTAGCAGATTAATTAAGACCATATACCCTTGAGTATAACCCAAATTAGTGGAACACTTATTCAAAAGTGGAAAAAAACTAAAAACCAATAGAGCCCAATGCATTGTAAAAGTTTCCATTAAACACACAAAACAAAACAAAAAAGCAGGTTTCAAGTATGTGCAGTGTCACTCACTCACTGACAACCTCTGTTTTATCCAAAACATTAGGGCAGGGTAAATGTAGGCTGTGTGTCCACCCATCATGAATGCACTCACTCTATGCATCTATGACCTTTTCACACTGGTATAGAAACAAACACACATTTTAAATCTTCATAGCATTTATAAATACTCAAAGGATTATCTGACCAAAAGGTTTGTCACTATACACATAAATCTATAAGACATTCTTGTCATTGTCTTAATATGTTCTGGGTGTAGCTTTAATGTTTGGCCTCACTGAGAGCTGTTTAAATGATTATTTTCAGCTGCTTTATGTTACAGTTTATGGACATACCACAGTTTGTGAAGTGTTGATATAATCCCAATGATAGCATAGGTAAGATTAAGGCTATACCGTGAACAGGATTCTTTCTCGCTAACAAACTTGCGTAATGCCACATATCCTTTGTCTATTTAACATTATTTGAAGTTATATCTTGAAACAAAAAGTATTTTTTGGCAAGCATATATCTATTCTGTCATGTCAGCAGGCTGTGACATTGAGATACAATCTTTGACACAATGTTGTGTCAGACTAATTAGCTGGCAGTGTGCAGGCTTCATTCAGTTTGACCCCGACTGTGTGTGTGTGTGTGTGTGTGTGCGGCACTTATTTCACCAGCGTTGACATTCTACTCATCAACAAATCTTTCTCTACAGCCCATTCCAGGCCATCAAACAGTGCAGGCCATTTGTCCGTAACACCTTAAACCTCTTATAGTCATGTGATCACAAATGCTTGCTCATGAAGATTCCCAATTTAGATGAATAGATTTCAAAATTCAAACATTAAAAGCCATGTTGTATATTTTACCTACTTACTTACTTCAGCACATCTTTTCCTTGCGCCTTACTCCCATCTAGCAATGAAGAGAGAAAGAGATGCAAATAAAGCAACACAACTACAACTAGTGTTCTTTTTGTTTTGTAATTGTCACATTGTTTGTGAAGACTTTTTTCATACATTAAAAAAAACTAACAATTTTGCTTTCAACCATTTCTGCATGTTGTTTATGTCACTGCCTGGAGACCTGGGATTGTAACACAAAATGATTATCTACAGTTGGTGAGCAATTTATTAAAAACACAGTCTCCCTTTACTCCCATAACAGCTTCAGTTGTTGGTGTCATTGATCCCTCAAGATATTAAAGCATTCTTTTGAGATTCTGTCCCGTTCTGACATGACTTTGTCACATTATTTCTGTTGAGGTGACAGCTGCAAGTTAATCACATTTATATCTGGTCATTGGTGAAACAACTGGAGTCGAGTCAGCTCACTGTGGTGTTCATGAAACCCATCTTAAACTACTGTTGCTTAGGGGCATGTTGCAGCATCATGCTAGAAACAGCCATTATAAGACCGTTAATTGTCATCATAAAGTAACATCCCCCACAAAATTATACAGCAATAACCAGCTGCAGACACAATATAAGATGTATCTAGAGACTTAAAACGGGGACAAGCGCCACACCAGTTTTGTTTAATATCTGGAGCTTTTTGTGTGTGTTTTTTTAACTGTATTTTAACTATATTTTACTCCACTTGCCTTATAAATATAGATCATATTTTGAAAAGGTTGTTTACAGCAGTACGCTTACACACAGACACACACAAAGCACTATTCACAATGTACATTAAATACTTAAATAAGATGTAGGCTACTGTTAAGCATGCAGTTCAGTGTGTACTACTTAAGTCTTATGTAAACGTCACGCTATTTCTGAACGTGTTAGATCAAATGCAATTAAAACATATGTAAAAGTATTTTAGAAATAGATAGTTCTTATAGATATTTTTATATTTTATGATATTTTTTAGAGATATTTTTTGTGTTTTCCAAGTAATGTGTTTAGAATTACCTTTTTTCATTTTCCAGCTTACATTTTATGAGAATCTGGGCAGGCTTGGGTTGGTTTTCTTTTTTTAAGGGAAACCGCATGATCAGGTGCGCTCAGGACCGAGCCGCAGCAGCTGAGGTTAGTGTCTCTCAGCTGTGTCTCATCTCTATTAGGGTGGCGTATTTAAGAAGTAGCGGGAGCAGCAGTTCTTCGCAGATTGTTACTACAGTCCTCACAGTAAGTTTATGCTGTTATTTCCATGCTTCAAGTAGTAACCTTGTTTTTCCTGTGGCTTCCCAGTCATCTTATTGACTCAGGACCGTATTTAGACTTTCAGAAGACCTGCACACCACAGACCTCAAGCTTTCTAGTGGCTTCCCCCCTCACCTACCTTCTGACTTCCACTGCAGCCATCTCTTCTCCCCTGCATGAGAGCATCTTGGTAACCTGCCCCTTCCCTCTTGTACACCTGTGTGACAAGTAAGTGCTGTTTGTTTTTCTGTATTTTATTTAGTTACGGTTTCTCCTTTTCATTCTAACTCTGGTTTTCTTCCTCTTTCAGATCATGCCGCTAAGTCTGCACCAGTTGTGCCACACTTACTTTGTTTTTCTTTCAGTGTAAATAAAATCTTTTCACTGAATTCTGTTTTTTTGTGAGTCTGCTCCTTTGGTCCACCTTTAGGCTCAGTCTGATGTCTTTTAGTTTTTTATGTTGTATTTTTATTTCTTCCTTACTATTCTTGCATCCTTAGTGTTTCTTTGTGTTGTGTTCAGCACACACTTCTAATCTCAGTGCTTAGTTGTTATTGTTTGGGTTATTTCCTGTTTTACTATGATAGCTGGTTGATGCTTGTGTCTTGCTTAAGGTTTTGAATTCCCTCTTGTAACTGTCCCGATTGTCTACACCTGTGTCTTATTTCTCCAGCTGTTTCCATGATTACCCTTTGTGTATAAATCATACTGTATGTCCTCTTAATCTTTGTGGTGGCATCTGTGTGTCTTTCTTTTTTACATTTCTTTCTTACAAACTAATAACATTTATTTATTTATTGCTTTATTCCTGCATTTGGGTCCTGTGTGTCGTTACAGTTTATATAATATATACATAGGAGTAGAGATGGTGAGTATTTACCATGTTACCACTTTGTAGTCTTGGCATCTTGGCAGGGGTTCACAGGTTATTTATTCCATTGTGAGTTCCTGCCAAGATGGCAATACTACAAAGTGGTAACATGGTAAATACTCACCATCTCTATTCCTGCATTTTTGGTCCTGTGTGTGATTACAGTTTATATAATGTATACATAGAAGTAGAGATGGTGAGTATTTACCACGTTACCACTTTGTAGTCTTGGCATCTTGGTTATTTATTCCACTGTGAGTTCCTGTTTAGCACTTCTGATCTGGGTTTGAATCTAACCTACAGCCCTTTGCTGTATTGTTTTTCTTATGTGCTTTTAATTCAGATTCTAACATCACTGCCTACAACGGGACTTTAAATCCATCAACCAGGCTGTGTTATTCCACTCTTCCACTGTTTTTCACATATCTGTTTTTGGTTGAGGGCTGGACCTTGATATCTTTATCTGCTCCTTTAGCCCATCCACCTCCAGGCTGAATCTATATCTACACGTACAAGGGTATTTTGGTAAACAGCTTTTTCTATGCATTTTTAGTGAAAAGTCTCAAAACTGTTTCTGTTTATACATGTCAAGGAAAACAAACTTTTGTCTAGGACAAAGAATGACTCTCATTAGTAATAAAGTAAACCTTTCTAGACAGTTGCTGTGAATTTAACCATTGTACTATTGCTGTTTATATATGAGGCATGTGTGTATTTCACTTTCATGGTTTATTTACTGTAATTTAATATTTAATTAAGTCACTGGTGTTTAAAAACTCAAAGTTGTAATTGTTTTGTTGTCTAAATGAACTTTTATATTTTTAATCCAAGTGGAGTAGTGCCACTGCGTAATTTTGAAAAAGACCCTTAAGGTCAAAAATAAAAAAGGGGGGCAGAAAACAGGTGAATTAAATTTCTATCAAGGTTGTCTCGTAAATGCCAGGTCACCATGATAGAAAATGAGTTAGCTTAGAGCGTTATTTTTATTCACAGCCCTGTCTGTCTTTTCATACTCTCCCAACCCACCTGACAATCCCCTCTGCTATGTAAAGAATTTCAGGCATGTCTAAAACCTCTTCTATTCCCCTTGTCTCTTCCAGATCTCTCACTTTCCCAGTAACCGATCTGTAGAAACAGAGAACAGAGTATATGAAATAAAAAACAACGAACTACACCTTAAGACCCTTGAATAGATTCACTTTGGATAGATTCAACTGGCCCGTATATATAGAATATATATTATTCTGTATGTCTCTTATATTTTTTAATACCTGCTGTTGTGCAACATAACAAAGTTATATTTAGACTGTGCCAACTGCCCAAAGAGTCAAATACTGAGCCCTAGTCCATCTCCTTAATTCTAACAGGGTGTGTATTCAATTTCTAATTCAGTTTCACTTATATAGCCCCAATTCACGTTACATTGAGTTGAAGGTGATTGTTGAAACTCCAACAGTCAGTCGATCTTCTATGTACAAGTTTCTGGCAACAGTGGGACTGAAGGGCTACATAGTGACAGAAAGGACAGCCTTCTGCTGCGAGATTACGGGTGAGGGGAAAGCTAAACAGATAGAAAAAAAAAAGATGTTAGTACACTGTGTACATGTTAGTAAGAACTCTACATTAGGATTTCTGAACAACACATGTATGAATTTGATTTATTAAATATATTAATTTTCTCTGTGATTAACCACACAAAAAATAAAAAATCAGCATTTACTTCTAGATACATGTGCATTGAGCGCAGGAACAGGACATTTAAGGCGAAACTACACACAGCAAATTATAATCCTAAAAAAACTTACAATGCAGCCAGAACAACTCCAACTTCCAAAAGGCCTTCTATACCCATTTAATCCTTTGTGCAGCTCATTTTGTGGTGACCCTCCAGTGACTGTCTATAGTAGTGGGCAATAATAATCAAGGCTATAGCAGAGGGGAATGAAAACAACAGCACGGATAAGCTGGAGGTTGTCTTTTATTTGCTGGAAAGACCCGAATGCTCTCAATAAGGTTCAGGTAAGACCAACATTATTAGAAAAGCTCAAAAATGGAGGCAGGCCAGTGTCATTTGGATTTACAAGGGCAAAGCCAATCATAACGACTTTCATCATTTTTGTGTGTGAATGCACAAAGTTGGCCAGTGTGAGAGAGAGAAATGGGCAGGTGTGTGTGTGTGTTCCTGTCTAGCTATCTTTGTGAGGACCGAAATCTGCATTCCACTATACTTGTGAGAACCAACAGTCACTTGTGAGGACAGATTCACTGGTCCTCACAAGTTTGAAGGCCTTTTTGAGGCTCAAAATGTGGTTTTAGTGTCAGGGTTACAATTACGTCATGGTTAAGTTTAGGGTAAGGGTTAGGCATTCATTTTTAATGGTTAGGGTTAGGGTAAGGGGCTAGGGAAAGCATTATGTCAATGAAGGTCCTCACTAAGATAGCTGAACGGGGTTGTGTGTGTGTGTGTGTGTGTGTGTGTGTGTGTGTGTGCGCACATTTATGCATTGTGTGCTTGTGCATGCTTGTCTTTATAATTGTATTCATGCTTAGCAATGCACCAATGCCTCCAGGAACAACATTTAAATCTCTGGTCAGACCCATCTGTCTGTCTCTTGCTCTGAGCAGACTAAATGTGCTGCTGGCTCATAATTCATGCTTGATAACAAAATACAAAAACTAGTCACATTATAATAGATTTACACCTGCATATCAAGGTTATGATGTGGTGGCAAAACACTACTAGGGATGCTAGATGAACATCTGAGCACTCAAGTAACTGCTGTTTATGATACAAATGAGCTGTATGATCTATCAATGATTATACACAAAATCCAAGAATTCTCCAAAGAAATTTGACATTTTTGCTTATTTCTTATGTGTACAGGAAACTACAGACTCTGTAAAATGTCTGCAGTACAAGGAAATCACTTCACAGAGATAAATTATTTTAAAAAAAGGCTAATGCAGAACTGACCTTTCTCATATTTCCCTTTCAAGATGTATAGCAGATGAACCAGCAGTAGGGGATATATATTCCCCTGTATGTGATAATAACTAGTGTTTAGTGACACATTACATGCTGACCAGCAGAGTTGGAAAGCAATGAGATGCTGTTCAGTCAGACAAACATATACACTCCAAATGCACACGTACAAGCCTTTGTCGACTGGTGAGATTACATCTCCCTCTGATCTGTGAAGTGTCATCCCCTCCCACGAGCCAGACAGTAAACAAAAATCACAAAATGCTACAATGTCCCACAACAACAAACAGATGCCACATCTAAGAGACCAGAGGATCATCTACAAATTATTCATGCTTTCTGTTTTAGTTAAGTAGTTTTTATTCTCTTATTATCAGTTATTGTTGAAGTGATTATTAAGTTGGGATGGATGGTAAAAGGGGGATGAGGGCATAAAAATAAAAGACCAGAAGATTGAACAGAGATTTGATAGGAGATGGCAAAGAGAGAGAGAGATGATTATAAGAAAAAAGATGACTGGGTTCAGCGAAAGTGTGTGGGTTGATAATGAATGTAATCTGCATTTAGATGATATCAGGCTATGTGGTCATCCCTGATGTGAATTTGGTAGCTCTGATTACATGTGGTGTTTGGAGAGATGCTTCAAAGCAGTTCTTTGAGCAATGCTGGGCACCAAGAGGACATACTGGAACACCGGGTCTGCACATGTAGTGTATGCAGCAATTTTAGTATTGTTGATGTACATTTTAAGTGAAAATAATTTGATGCATTAACCCTTTAACCTTTTTCCCCCCCCAGAAATCTGTTGTAGCTGCAACACCACACTGTATTTAAAAACAACAGCTTCTTTTTATTATTATCACCAGGCCAGAGTGACATTTCTGAAAGATGTTCAGCCTCTTCAGTAAATGTCTCTGCCTGTTCTCATTCTTGGGATGTCAATTAATGCCATTTTGTCAAAGTCACTGGCATGTTGCATTTAGGCATAAAGGTGTCCTTAGGCAGTAAAGTATGGCAATACTGACAAAGAACTGTCACACTCAACGTGCAGCGTTATTTCTGTGAGGGGCATTTTTGCACAATATTTTCTTAAATATAACACAGTAGTTTGCAATATGTAAACCCACCTTGTGAGTGAAAGTAAAAATAATAAGTAAAAGTAAATGAAATAAAAACAAAAAAGCAACTGAAACCCCCCAAAATGACCTAAGGTTGCTTGGCTGATAAGGCTTGTATTGGTGTTTTGACAACCCCCAAAACACCTTGTGTGTTAAGGTGAGACACAGGTCGCCTCTAACAAAAAGGGCCTTATATGACACATCCTAAGGGATAAAAAAAAAAAAGACAAACTAAGATAATTAATTTTTTTCATCTTAATAATGTAATTTTGTCTATTTAAAAAAATCCTCTCATGTCGTAATACTGAACCAATACAAATAATTACACAGGTGTTCCACTTTCATTTACCATTTAATTTTGTTAATTAAAAATAGAACAGCAGTCTTTTCTATCATGGGAGGCATTTGAAAACTGGTTTCTGGAGTAGTAGATATTTAACTGAAAAACAAAGAACTTTAATTCAAAGACTTTTAAAATTAAACGTGCTTTTTTTCTATTAATAAATAGTCTTTGCCTGATTGCTTGTTTGACACTCGTCAAGGACTGAACAGGCTCTTAAAAAGCATATCATAAGGTTATAGATTACTGTAGATTACTGTTTCTGAATGGAAAACTGTTGGGTCTGCGCTTCAGCAGGCCCGCTAGTTCAGACTTATCACCCATGAAGAAAGCAAGACAGAACAGCTCAACCGGTTTTCACATGCTATAGCAAGGGGAGCCGGACGGCAGCACTCCTGCCCTCGGTGTCAAAACCACTCCAAAGAACCAGCCTCCCCTACAGCCTTTTTATTCTGTGACACACAGTTTCACAAACACCTATTGTAAACCCACCCTATGGTGCGTCATAAAACTCAGGCACTGAGTGTATGTGTGTATGCATGTGCGATCATGTGTGTGTGTATGTATGTGCACGTGAGTGTGTGTGAATGTGGGTGCTCACAAAATGGTCATCTCCCCCACCCTGTATATGGCTTAACCCCTTTAACGGTCTCACCATACACAAGCACAGGTGAGGTCATAAATGGCAAGAAGTAAACATCCTCACTAAATAAGGACAGAACTTCACATAGGATGTGCCTGTAGTTAAACACTATAGCTAATTACTCATTCAACAGGCTGGGGAGGATGATAGAAACAGAAGAATGTCTTTGATCATACAGTTTGAACTAAGGCTTACAAATTTAAGTAAAACAATAACAACATTTAACAATTTCAACCTAACAGAAACTGTAGCGCTCATATAGAAAATCTTTTGCATGTGCCTACCTTTATATTTCTGTTCAGGATTTCTTATCATGTCTCTCCCTTTTGATTTCCTTTACATATGCACATAATGTTACTAGTTTCCAAGTTTTTTGCAATGACATTCTCTCATTCCTGATCAAGTGAATGGCAGAGAAACAATCCCACTATATCAAATGTCTAAAACAATTCTACAACTTGCATTAAACATCTATGGCTAATTTACTGTCATAAAGTAACCCAGCAAGTATGTGTGGTCATTTCTATGTGAAGCAAACTCCACATAACAGTTCCCTTGCCAACCAGGAAGTTTGAACCAAAATCCTGCTTGCTATGAGGCAACAGTGACAGCCGCTGCTCTGTTTCTCCAGATGGTTACAGCCACTGTTCTTAGATTGGTCAGTCAGACATTACACAAACCCTGTACTGATGGGCTAAAGAGGATCTAGTGCTGACTGAAAATACCTCATTCTTCAAGTGGAGAAACTGGGAAGTGAAGGAGCAATATGGTATCATTGATTTAAGGCAAATTAAACACTTCCTCCTAGTTGATCTTTGTGTGCCTTTAGGGACCCTGCAGACACGGTCAGCATGGTAACCAGCTATGAGCCTGGGGAAAGCTTGGACCTTTGTTGTTCTGTTTTTTTTTTTTCTTCAATATTAGACAGTAAAAATTTCATGAATTAATGTGTCATGCGCTAGACGGCTTTTATTTTGAAAAGACTATGTAGAAAAGCAGCTGAAAGAAAAGCTTTGGAAAAGCTTCAGAAAACCTGGAGAACTATTGCTTAAAAAGCAAACAAACAAAAACAATAAAAAAAAAAAAAACAAGACACAGGAAGAAAAATATAAAGATATGATTGCCTTTTGTACACATCATTGGAGCACAGTTGCTACATCAACACCTCACTAATTTTAAAATCCTTGTTATAGCTCTGACTGCAAAGCAGGTTTTTTGTTACCCCAGAATGGTCCATGCTGCTCTAGCCTATCCGGGGGAACACCAAAGCGTTCCCAGGCCAGCTGAGAGATATAATCTCTCCAACGTGTCCTGGGTCTGTTATGTGAAGGCTGTGTGCAGGCAGGAATGGTGGACCCAAAGTGCAGACGCTCGGAGGCACAATGTAAACTCAAAACAGCTTTAATGCTGAACTCAAAAAAGGTAACAAAACTGAGATGCCAAAAAATAAACTCAGGCAAGCAGACAGAACACACAGCATCGTAAACGGTAGATCGCGACACCGACAAACTGAAACACAGGGCTTAAATACATAGAGGGAGCAATCAGGGAATGGGCAACAGGAGGGAAACACAGCTGGGGCAAATCAGGCCTAACGAGACAAAGGAAGCACAACCAGACGCATTTACATGAGACACGGACTTTCAAAGTAAAACAGGAAACATAACACAGACTGAACTTACAGACACAGACTCACAAGCAGGCACTACAGAGGGAACAGAGACGTGGGACCAGGGCAGACACAGACACTGACTGGACATGGGGATATAGCTGACAGGGGAGACAGCAACTAAGGATTACACAGAGACATAAACCATAAGACAGATCTCTAACAAAGAAACCAAAGAAATGATAAATAATATAATAAACTCAAAACTCTGGGTCAACAACCCAGGCATCCTAACAGGGTCTGCTCCGGGGCCTCCTCCCGGTGGGACATGCCCGGAACACCTCACCCAGGAGGTGCCCAGGAGGCATCCTTATCAGATGCCCGAACCACCTCAACTTATTTTCCATATATAGCAAATTAAATCTACCTTTTTATCTGTTCCGTTTTATTTGCACCATCTATTTGGCTTTCTAAGGACTGGTTATCCAGGAATAACAAGCTTTTGTGGACATCAACAGACCACTTGCTGATTTTGCACACCCTTTGATGCCTCCCCCAGCGATTCATCCTTTTTATTGTCTCCACCTTGCATCCCCTGTCCAGTACACATTTACAACCTCTCTTTCTTCTTTTCTCACACTATTGTTTCTATCCACTCACACTCTGTAGTTGCCAATCAGTAAAAAGAGTAGACCAGTCACACAGTCATCCGCAGTGGGTCATATAGAGAGGTCACTACTACCAGAGCCTGTTGACAGCTTCACGCTCATTATCCAGAGCTGATACTGAGGACAAATTAGATCTCTGTGCAGTGGAGGGACTTGGTCAAAGGCTCCAGGTGTGGCTACATGGATATTGAGGGTGTCTAGTATTTCACAAACCTTTTGTTTGACAGAATGACAGATTTCTAATACAAAATAAAATAAAATAAAAATAAAAAGTAAAATTATTTTCATCTACACAAACTTCCATGCACAAATTGTGAGGTTATTTAATATGAAAAAAAGAATGTAGGTATAAATAAACAATGATTAGTGTGTAAATATACCTTCTAACGAAGTGATGCAATGTCATAAACTTAGAATTCATCTATTAAAAATACACAGGAGCAGGTGCCAGTTTGTGGAAACCACCATGTTGCCCCATCATCTTTAGTGGTTGAGCTGGATATTCCTGTTCTGCCTAATCACATTTTATGTATATGCCTAGAGACCAGTCACATACATAGAACACCTTATATTATTTTTAAATTTAAAGATCACAAATAGCTCTTTCAAATGAACATTTAACATTTGTACATTTATATTTTCATCATGTGCTTATTATTTTTTCTTTCTTCTTGCACACTTCCACCTCTTCATCTTCCTACTCAAGCCTCATCTCCAGAACTGAAGTCCTCCATGTGCTTACACATGAAAACATGGATAAGCATGTCTGTTTATTCCGAGTATTGTTGCAATTACTTGTCAGCAGATTAGAGTCATGCCACCCTGCTGTCTCAGAAAAAATCACAATGAGATGGTTAAAAAAACCAACAGCAGCTGGTTATTAGCTATGCCAGGTAATGTTAGGCTTTAGTTTCCTAAAAATCACATTTTCTATCTGATAAATAGTTTGATTATGTTCACACATAATCATATTTGCCAAGTGTCTGAGTCCAACAAAGTTAGAGCCACTTCAAACACAGTTTCACTAATGTTGTCTAACAGGATTTGTTTACAGACAGAAAAGTGCAGGATATCCTCAACATTTCATCTCAGTCACTGTTATCGGACAAAAGTGAACTTCACTGACTAATCAGCTCGTATCAGACTCCTTTCACAAAGGTTTACACCCTTTTCCACAGTAAATAGTTATAGACAACTGGCATACTGACAGCTGAGATAAACAATGGACGGACAGCCTACATTCAATACAGATGAACAGCAGCCAGAGTTGTTTGTCCTACTGCCACCACTGTAGATAAGGTCATACACTTGAACTGGGAGGTAAGAACACAGAATTCAGTTGACTGCAATCAGCAACCTACTGACATCTTTTACATTCACATTTTACACACTGTACCAAACGCATCCTCCAACCACACACACCCATATTTTGTTTTCAAACTCCATTGCGGTTTATGTCACACCTCAAACATTTAGTAAACAATTAAGCAAATACAAGTAATCTGCAATAAATTACAGGTAGTAATAAAATAAACTACTAACTCTTTTACGCTACGTCCACGCCTACACGGGTATTTTTGGAAACACAGCTGTTTCTATGCATTTGGACCTTTCGTCCACATGTAAACGGCGTTTCGAATCACTGAAAACTGAGATTTTTTTAAAACTCCTATTTTGCGTTTACGTGTGGACGAGGTATACAGAGTTCGTCACGCAACGTCAAAGGTATGTGCCTTTTTTCACATCATGCTGTGCGCCACGTTATTGTTTACATGAGATGAATTGCAGAATGGGAGATAGAGACAAAATACTGTTACTGTTAATCTGACTATCTGCAGGTTTTACACGCTTACATATACACACACAGTTACTGTCCCTCCATTTAGAAAGGCAGAGGCGTCACAGTGTGATTATTTTACGTGTAGTTGTTTTTTTTTTCCTGTGTAATAATATTCAACATTGCTAACAATACATTTTTCAAAAAATGCCTCTCTGTGCAAAATGGGTTCAAAAACATAAACAACTGTGGGATACTGTTAGTCCGTGATTTGAACCGAGGGAACAAATCGTGGCAGGATCAGCCTGATGTTATTTGTATCCCGCTGTAACTTTACTGTATAAAGAAGTAACATCTCCAAAATGTCAGGAGTAGTTAGTTATTACAGCAAGTGTTTGTGAAATAAAAATCAAGAATGTGGGATATTGTTTGCCCGTGATTTGGAGAGCCCAGCGCCTGCTACCGACGCAGGGAAAACTAACTCATGGCCATTGATCAGTGGGCTTTGATCAGTGGTTGTTGATCAATGGTCATGACAATTTGCATATTAATGATCAAGGAACTGACCTTACAGCCTACTGTTCATTCAGTGGGCTAGTTTCAGTGATTGTGCAAATGTACTGTTTATAAGGCTGCGGAAACCACCAGTCAGCTGAGACTGAAGAAGTCACCTGGCTGAGTGACAAAATGTTTCTCCCACTGAAATGAACAGAATCAATCTTTTAGAATTTCCTTTCATCAATTTTGACATTGATGAAAACTCTTCCAGAGTAATATAGATATAAATTTCTATTTATTTAAAAAAATGTTTGAAACAAAACCCAATGATAAAAAAGTTGAATGTATAGCCTTGAGGTAATGATAGTCTTTATATGGCTTTGTACAATAGTTTAGTTTGAGTGTCAAAAGACAAAGTATTCTATTGCCATTTCTCCATGTTTCATTTTAATAATAATAAAATAGACAATTTTATTGCTTACAAAATGCTATCCAGGTTTTAAAATCTCTTTAATTGTTTCTTTTTACCAGAGTTTTTTTCCTTATTTAACCAAAGTATTGATGATAGTAGCCATTAGAGATGTGTAGGTGTCATCCTCTAAATCGTTGCCTTTACCTTTGATTTACTTTATCTTCCTTCTCACAACCAGCCTTGTTTTGACAGCAGCAACACGCCTTTAGCTGCTCTCAAGTACCTGAGGAAAACATTTCTCTTCCCAGAAGGAGGACATAGCTCTATCTCATACTGAATAGATAGAGAAAACGGGACGTAGAGCAATGGGTGCACCATTAAGAAATAGCCTCTAAACTACATCTGACAATAGCCAAGATTGCACTTGAACCCAATTCATCGAGGTAAAGTGGTCATTTGAAGAGATGTGGTAGGGAATTGGTGTTCCTGGATTGAGACAGAGCAATACAGAGAGTGTAAGTTGTTTTCTATATCTATATGTCACTTCTGTTCACTGCTACATACTTTCATTGTAGGCAAGTCATAGGGTGAAGCTCTCTAACACTTTGGCAGAAGTATGCAAATTTGTCTGTGTATACAAGAGGCAGGAGAAACATAAAGAGAGACTGTCTAATTAGCACTGCTTTGTTCAACATTGTTACAAGCATAGATTGATAACCATTTTAAGTTGCAACCACTTTAAGTATCTGTCTCCAATGGAAAATGCATGACTTCTTTCAATGAGGCCACTGCGAGTACCAACTTTTCTTCAAATAAACTTGACTTTTTCCACTTATATAGAATGAAAGGGTCTGTGAAGTTAATCTGATATTATTTATCTGATATTTAAGGGGCCTTTTTTACCATTAAAACTATTTTTCACTAGCCTTTTGCATTGCCTCTGCCCCCTCCCCCCCCCCCAAAAAAAAAACCCCACTGTGGTAAACATGTGAATAAAAGAAAATACAGATGTTTGCAAATTATTTAAATCATATACATGTATTTATCTGAACACTAGTACAAAGACAAAATTTGGAAGTGAGGATTAATATACACTGACTGACCACTTTGGTACATGTTTTCAACTGCTTGTTAATGCAAATATCTAATCAGGCAAATACATGGCAACAACTCAGTGCATTTAGGCTACCAGACAACTGCTTTCTCCTCACCTCAACTCTTAATCTCCTGAACTGAAGTCAGGGCTCTAACACACAAAAACATACTTAATGATTTTTATGTATTCCAGACGTTGTCACAAATACTGATTTTCAACCGATCACATATGTGACCCTCCCATCTCCAGGCAGCGGCCAAGAGCCCACGAAACAACAGCTGCTTTTACGCTAATATTATGCTAGCTAATGTTAGACTTCACTGTCATTTACAAAATACAACAACAAAAAAATGTCATGTTTTCCCCCTGAGCTCTCTAAGCAATGTAATTAGATTCGCACATCAAATGAGAGTTTATTCAGACATTGGCCAAATGTGACCTTCACTGACTTATCAACCTTCGACACCTCAAGAGCATAAAAATTTTAAAATGTTTAAATATATTACAAAATATTATCAAATATCTGTTTTTTTTATTCCTGATTTATTCCTAAGTGTTTATTTTATTGAAATACAGTGATCCCTCGTTTATCGCAGGAGTTACGTTCTAAACATAACCTGCGATAGATGAAATCCAGGAAGTAGCCAGCTTTATTTTTTACAATTATTATAGATGTTTTAAGGCTGTAAAACCTCTCACTACACACTTGATACGCTTTTCTCAGACAGGCATGAACATTTTCACACTTTTCTCTCTTGTTTAAACACTCTCAAAGTTCAAACCTTCGTAGCAAAATAAGTTCAGTGTTATAGAATGAAACCAAAAATCAAAACCTGTTTTCAGGTCGAGAACATGGGAATAGAGCAGCTGCCAGAGAAATCAACATTAATGAATCAATGGTATGGAAGTGGAGGAATCAAGAAGAATGAGTTGAGTAAAGTTTGACTTATCTGACTGTTTTGTTTCCCTTAATGCACCTTATAATCTGAAAAATACGGTAACTTCTACCTTCATGTCCAGAAGTCCAACTTTTTGTGCGATGGTTAGAATTGTCCTCTGCCTTTTGGGTGCTACCGCAGGTGCCTTTGATGCTGCAAAACGTTTCATTTTTTGTACACAAATAGCTGTAGATAAATGATGGCTTAATGGGCATTGTTTTTGCACCATAAAATCAGCTTCTATTGGTCGAGTTGCATGACTGATCCCCCCTTTTAATCATTTGAGCCAATAGAATCACAGTAACGTCACTGCGTTTATGTCAATCCCACCAATCACAAATTGAAAGACAAAAAAACATGTGGAGCAGATACATGACACTCTCTTTTTCGCTACTTCTGAGCAGTACTGACAAAATAAAAGTTGCGCCTCAGCATCATAAATCAGCAATTGAAAGTCCTTTTCCCATGCACTGTTGTACTTATAAACTTCTCTTCCTTGTCAGACATACCTTCAAATTGGTGCAGGTTGTGTGTTTCTTTCGTCCTGATGGGCTTGCTCTCTTTTAAAGGTTTAAAATTTCGCTTACTTTTTTTTCAGCTTGAAAATACCTCTTCCAAATTTGATAATATTCAACCTCTCTTTCTTCTTATATAATATAACAGAAGACCACACCGGGTTCCACTGGCAGAACAGCAAACCTTTGCTATAGTTTGCATGGACTCACCAAACTTGGACAATAGAATATTGTAAAAAAAAAAAAAAAAACATGAATTCTGCAGGTGGTAGTATAATGGTGTAGGAAAGGTGGAGGTCCTGGGAGATTTCAATGCTGGGAGGCAGCTTTGAAATCTGATTAAGAGTTTGATTAAGAAAAACGGCCTGTCCTATCTTAACCTCAGTGCCATTTTGTTTTTGACCTTCTGCGATAACTACAGTTAAACACCACTTGACACTAAGAGGCCCTAGCTCACAAGTTGATCATTGATTTTGAAATCATATCATCAGTCATCAGTAATATCATCAAACCCATGTATTCACTGCTTTTTAGTATTAATTTTTAGCAAAGAACCTTGTGTAAAAAATCTTTTAATAATATTATGTATTGTTCAAAGATTATTAAATCCCCATATTTAGTCAAATGTGAAAAGCTTTTGCTTT
The DNA here is from genome assembly GCF_036321145.2 of Pelmatolapia mariae. NCBI lineage: Eukaryota > Metazoa > Chordata > Actinopteri > Cichliformes > Cichlidae > Pelmatolapia > Pelmatolapia mariae. Next base: position 28,399,431 of record NC_086227.1, on the reverse strand, counting down.
TCATGTTAGCTTAAAATACTGGATATCTATACTGATATGGACTGGATAATTGGTTTGAAGTGAAAGGATGCCACATTGTTTGATGGAAATGAAAATTATTAACCTAAAGCGGGCTGAATTCAAAGACATCCCAAACACTACAAGGAAAAATATGATGATGGAGGCTAGTCCATTTTGCAAACATTTAACTCAAAATGGTACTCAGCAATTTGTGTGGCCACCACATGGTTGTAGCATATCTGACACATTGGGGGATGATCCTAACAAGAAAATGCATGGTGTTCTGGGGGATCTTGTCCCAGATCTAGACCAGGGCATCACAAAGCTCCCGAGCAGTCTGAGGTGCAACCTGATGGATGAACTGGAGGATGTCGGGCCCTCAGGCTACTCTCAAGAAGTCTGTTTCTGATTTGTTGGTCAGCTGAAGGTCATCTTGTAGGGCTCTGGCAGTGCTCATCCTGTTCCTCCTCAATATCTGAGAAGTTTAATTAACTAGATATTGTATTCTGATTAAAAAATGTTACTTTAATTTTTTGGGCAGCGTACTGATCTGATGATTATGGACAACTGCTGTCAGTGTATGTGCTTATGCGTGCTACTGAATATGCAAGCGCACAAATTGCTGCCAGGACAAACTCTCTGCCTTTTTTCCCCACTGTATGTGAGTGCATTTCCTTTCATTTCACATATTCTGAGGAATAACAAAGACCACTGGAGCTAGTAAATTGGCAATCACACAAATATGCCTTCACCTCAATATTTAACGAGTTGAGCAAATTAGCCATACAAAGCAATCCACTGAGCCTTTGCTTTCCACTTTGCTGATATACATGCAGAGCAAAGCACCTAACAGAGAGCTCATTACAGCTGAGCCAACACTTCTAACACTGGATCGGTTAAAAGTACATTGTACTGTGCACACAAAAATTGAGAGAGTCACACACAGACACACATACAGATGCAGAAATAGGCTTCACTGCAACAATATAACATTATATCATATACACAAAATTCTACCATCAAATGTGAGTTTGTATTAACAAACTACCAAAGAAACTGAAATACTGAATACCTAGTCTTATGTGTATGTGTTTGCAATAGCGACAGTTTAGATGATGATCATTTCTTAAATCAGTCAAATAACAGCAGCCCTTGATTGGTGATCCAAAAATAATGTAAAATAATGGAGGGAAACGAGGGATCACTGTATGTTTCTTGACTGTTAATGAAAATGTAGACTGAACCTTGACAATGCTCTGAATCATACTATAACTTAATTAGCTTGTTAAAACTGGGATTAAGGAAACACTTAATCTCACATGAAGGGTAGTTTGTTACACAACTGATGGTCATGAAATATACCTAGTAAACTACCAGTGGTGCATAGGGTGTTGCTCAAGAGTGTTAGCCAGATTATTATCACCTACACACACACACACACACACACACACACACACACACACACACACACACCTATACACACAGAGCACATCAATTGATTAAAAAAAAGGTATTTTGAAAAGCTGTCGACCCATTTCCTTTTAGAATTGCTTAATTTAGCTTAGATGGCAGATCAAACGAAATGAGGCAGAAATAAATTTTTCACTCTATTCCATGCAACCGTGATAAAAAAATGCACTTGATTAATTGATTACTGGCAACTATAACCATGTATAAAAAACATATAAACAGTTTATAAAAGTAGAGGTTTTGGTAGTTTACTAGTCAGAAACATTCAGGTGCATTTTAACACTGCCACAATCTATCTAGGGTGGACATCCCAGCAAATTCACCTGAAGGTCACACTACATAATCCCCAGAGAAATTGCAAAAAAACCAAGAGCTACAACTCAAACCCTACAGGATTCAGTTAGAGTGTTAAATGTTAAAGTTCATGACAGCACAGTCAGAAAAAGACAGAACACATATGGCTTGTTTGGCAGGGTTGCCAGAAGAAAGACTTTTAAAAACTCCAAAGACTCTAATAAAACATGGCACCATGGCTTAATTTGAAAAGATGCATCTGAACAAACCATAAAACTTCCGGAACAATGTCCATTGGATAGACAAGACCAAAGTTAAAATGTCTGGTCATATTTTACAGCGGCACATTTGGTAAAAAACAAAGCACAGCAGTACAAACACCTCGTACAACAACTCATATCATCAACCTTCCATGGTAGTGCAAGGGTAGTGATTTGACAACAACCATACCAATACTGCTACTGTAGATGCATCTGCTTATCAATTAAAACAAATATATATACTATGGACTACACTCTACTACATGGTACCTAGCTCTTGGGGCCTGTGCACCTTGTTGTCACTGAATCATCCATAAACTGCTCTGAATACCGAAGTATTCCAGAGTCAAATCTAAAGCTGTGTGTCCAACAGCTAAATTTGGCAAAAATGATCCTAATCACACTAGTAAAAAGCAATCAAGGTGTTGCAATGTCCCAGTCAAAGTCTAGATCTTAACCCGACTGAAATGCAATGGCTGGACCTCAAGAGAGCTATGAATAAACAATAAACTGAAACAACAATGTAAAGTAGAATGGGCAAAGTTCCTCTAAAAGGATGTGAGAGACTAATAAAGCCATACAGAAAGTAATTACCTATGTTTTTCTCTGCTAAAGTGGTTCTACAAGCGACTGAATCATGGGTTGTACTTAGCTTTACACAAAATTACATAGAGTTCTATGAAAATCTTTTTTTTCAAATGAATGTAAATAATATATAGTAAAAAGCTCTGTTTAAAAAAAAGTACTCAATTGGAACTGTTAATGGTCTTAAGGGTTCTTTGAAACATTCTGTTCAAAACCATGTCACAGGGAAATTTTCAGCATAAGAGTTCATATTAGTTATAGAGTCCCATTAGTTTTCTATTGAGTTACCTCCATACTGTTCGTTTATGAGCACCTGTATTTATGCAAAAATGTGAACAACTGTGTGTTTAAGTAGGAAAAAAAGGTCTGGCAGAGAAATCCTTCTGTTTAAATACGATATCCCTGTCTAAACAACTACTCCATTTCAGTCTGAAGTGTAATCCTCTGCACTCACTCAACTAAAACCAATTCACAATGCTCGGGGGAGCTTTCTCCCACCCTCCATCTCCCATTTTCTCTCTTTTACTCAACCTCGTATAGATTCATTGCTTTCTCATACAAAAAGATCTATTTTTTTTATTTCAACAAAGATATAAAGGATAGATTGACAGATAAAGATTGATTCCACAATTTCTATTTTTTTTTTTTAAACTTTCCTTGCAGGCCTTGTCTATAATGACATCCCCTGCCCTTTCTTTAGACAAGTAAGAGGAGTAGGGCAGGTGGCAGAGGGACCTTTTAAGGTCACCTTATGTCCAGCTATGTGCTTGTAAACACCTGTTTTATTGTTGCATATGCTTCATATGCTTCTTTTAGTTGTTGTTGAACTTGCTCACACATTTAGATCACATCAATTTGTTTGCGTATTCCCAAAAGTATTGATTTTGGAAGAATTATATGAAAGAGTTAGTCTAGTATAGTATAGTATATACAAAATATACTATGTATGTTTTGCAGTTTCCTTACACAAAACTGTTAAAAATGTACATTTTATGATGTGACACAGCTACGTTTTGTATTACAATTTTTAAAAAATGTAAAACTTAATTTAAGACAGGCGTATAGTTTTGGTTGATTTGGGGCAGCAGTCCCCAACCCCCGGGCCACGGACCGCTACCAGTCCATGAGTCGCTTGGTACCGGGCTGCGAGAGTTGAGGCTCGGGTGTGATTTTCAGGGTTTTTATCGTTAACTCGGTTTCCCTGGGTCTTTTCCTGTGTTGTAGTTGTGTGTCTTATTTTGAAAGAAATATTTACATGTTACCATAGTGAACAGAGAGCATTAAGGGGCAGAGAGGAGGATGTTACTCTCAATGTTGTTGGTGAAAGAGGACGCTGCTAATAAAGTTACACAATTACACAGCGAATTCACGTTTATTATTATATTTGCAAAATACCACACTTTTTGTCTTGGTCGTATCATTTTATTTTGTTGTATTTATCCGTGACACCTCAAAGGCCGGTCCATGAAAATATTGTCTTACATTAAACTGGTCCGTGGCGCAACAAAGGTTGGGGACCGCTGATTTGGGGGCTCTTAGTGTGGGTATCATAATGGTGTTAGCAAAGATTTGGTAAGGATTCATAAGTAATGGTAGTTTACTGGTTGTAGGAAGTGTAGAAGTAAATACCAGTCTCCATTGTTTGAGTAAGCATTGTGCTTCATGACCATGACATTGTTGCTTAGTAGAGTTCAGTCAGAACAAGCAAGGAAAGCAGTGCTTGTCCAGAGAAGTAAAATGAAAACCTAGGAAAGCTAAAGTAATATTACTTAAACCTGTGCTTGGTTATGGGAGACTGATGGGAAACTGATAGGAGACCAGTGTGCTATGCTGAATCTCTTTTCATTGCTCTGAGATCAGTTATAATCCATGCATTATTATAGACACACCAATTCCCATGAAAAAAGAGGTGGCACTAGCAAATAAGCCAAGTGATTTATAATCTTGACAGATAGGTTTGTGTATAGGAATAGGAATGTGTAAAACAGTAAAACCAAACAGGTTATTGCCTACTTTTTAAAATTACAGTTGGCTAAAACAAATGAAAAAAAAAAAAAAACAGTTTAAAAATGACTTACTGTAAAAGTACAACATTGAAAGTTTATCATACCATCCACACTGATCCGCCTCAATATGTAGCCCACTCTAGTGTTCATGCTCAGGTCTGAAACTTTTGATTTGCTTTTCTTGTACTTAATAACATTTGACTTTGGAGAATATGATTCATTACTGTAGACTAAACAGAATATAAAGCATTTAGAATAAGCTTGTTTTAATAGCAACAAATGTTGGGTGTAACAGATTCCAAAGTAATGTGTTATTATGATCACATTGCATTTTTCAATAATGCAGTATGTAATGTTACTGTACAAAATTCACTAATTACAGTTACGATTATATTGTTAGTTCCATTACAAAGGCTCTTTAGTTTTCTGCGCACCATGCATAGAAAGAAAAAAAAAAACATCAATTATGCTTTTTTTCCTGACTGCTTATGCAATCAGATGAATGTAGTTTCTGAAAAAGAAGGAAAGAATGACAGAAGGAAAATGGTGCTGCCATCTACAACTTGTAGATGACTCCACAAGGTGCATGGACAGAACTACACTATACTCCAACAGTGGTAACTGGCTCACAGTTTTTTTTTTTTTTTTTGGGGGGGGGGGGGGGGGGGGGAGGTTGACTAATGATTTTAGTGTTACTTCAGGGCACACAGCAAATCTTGCTCTGCCTCTCAGTGGCCACCTGGATCACTGAAAAAGTAGTATCTTCCACCACAGTATTATTTGTGTACACTTACATTTTTGGAAATAAAAGAACTATACTTTTCTAAGATGTAGAAAATTCTATTCCAAGCTACAAAACATCCTTTCCCTTCATCATTCCTTATCTTCATTTGGCATTTTTTCTTTCCCTGGCACTCTCTTTGCCACTGTGTCACCCCAGTTCTTGGCGGTAGCCCTGCTTGCTGTCTCACCCATCTGTTTCCATTCATTAGGACAGGATCCGCTTCTCTGCTCTTCTGACACCTTTGCACATCAGGCTGCACAATATAATTAAACAGGGTTGTTGGGGAATGATTTCTGAGCTGAAGCTACCTTTTTCCTTTTCCATCTACTTTTGTTCTTCAGTTTATTGAGACTGCATTGTGATACTCGAACTGAGAAACTACAATGTGCCTTTATATAATCTAGTGTTCAACATTCTCCTTTTTAGGCCATTTGGATTTTCATTTAAAGAAAACAACTTCTAGTACATTTTGTTCAAAGGTTTAGATTGGAAAGAGCACTAATCATGCCAATCTATTAAAAAATATAATAATGTCAAGAAACAAACCCAGATTTTTTCCATGACATAATTATAACTTTTTAAATCATATCATGATAGACTAATGCAGTATTTGCCAATGCATGCATAATTAGACTTTAGCTCTGTTAAAGCTAATGTCATCTTACTGCTGTATAAAGTACAAGTCATACAAAAGTAGGAAGAAAATCAGATGGGTTGCATTGATACACTGCATAGTTTGCCTCCCATCCTTTAATTCTAATTTTGTTTTGAATATAAATTATTTTGCCACTTGCAGAGAAAATAATTATTATTAGGATAACTGGATCAACAATTAAGTGCTTTGACATTATAGAGGCTCATTAAAGCATGTATCTGTGATGCACCCACACAGACGCACTTATTATGCCTGTGGGGGTGTATAGATTATGAAGAACAGACTTTTCTCATTTCATTTTGATACAAATGTATGGTTTTTATTAACTTATTATTTTTATGCTCATTTTAAATTTAATGCAATATGTTCATTTAAGATTTCTCAAGATGAAATTAAAAATAAAATGGAGAATGCGTTATCACTTGTAACGTTGCATCATTAAATGACTCGGGTAATCCAGAGAAATCCGTGTACACAAAGCAAAAAGCCAAAGCTATATTTAATGGTTACAATCTTTTGGCCCACAGGCAGCTTTTAGAAATGCTCAGATCACACACAACACTACACCACAGGAAAAAGAGAGATAGAAGGAACAGTTGAGAAGGAGAAAAGAGAACATTCTGACATTACACTGAATTACTGTCTGTCTCATTTGGAGACATACAGACACAGAGAGAAGCACATTTCTAATCACTTTCTGGGCATTGAGTAGTGACCACCAGCCAATATGACAGACTGGTGTGAAAGATTCCTGGGGTAGAAGGGCAGCTTGTGACCATGGGGAAGATTCACTGCCTTGATTTCTTCATCAGCAGGTGCCAGGGTCTCCTGACACATGGACACATGCAGCCAGTTTGCACACAGAATAACACATATGTGTGCATACACACTTGCACACATGCACATTTGATCCCATCCAAGTGAGGGTCTAAGACCTTGTGTTTAGGTTACATGCTGAGGCAACCCCTGAACTGTCCATATGATGATTTGGATATACACCTGACCTCTAATTTTTTTTTGCCATTCTTTCTTGTAGGGTAGGGTAACATATTTGAATGTTTACAAATATTGATAAAGTAATATGTCCTGCACCTTGTAATGACCTAATTCTGATATGTTTTTGGTGCTCTAATTTATTAAATTATTTATTTTTTCTTAAGCAACAATTTGGTAACATTTGTCTTTAGTTTAGCGGTTAAAACAATACTTCAGTAGCTCCTAAGGAGGGAAATGATATATATGGGGTAATTAAGTTCATGCTTACAAGGAAAACAGCTTATTTCGGAGCTTGAAGCCTAATTCATTAATTTATCTACCCATAAAGTGTCTCTTTTGTCTTTGTGCATGAGGATATCTGTGTATGACAGTTGGTTATCACCTCTCTCCTATGGATTCTCTGTAACATACAGCATAGAGAGTGATGAGTGGCACAGGAAGTCCCTAAAGTAAATGATACCAACCATGCATTATGAATCATCACATAGGTAAACAAGACTCAGTGACCTTTTGGACCAGTGGTGGGGACAGCTGAAAAAAAGCCCCCTCAACAGAACCCCCCCCCCCCCCCTCCCCCCAGCTTTTATTTATTTATTACACCAGGATATAGGTGCACCAGAAGGGATGTTTAAGAATACAAATGTGTACTTGAAACTTTTTCAAAAAAATAAATAAATACAAATGGAATATTAATTTTATATTTTCTGCCTTATTTAGTCAGTTTATACATTGCTTTAGTTCCCATTCAATATACATTTATCATCTGCCGTCTGCATTTTTTTCCAAATGCATGACCACATCAACCTCCTGAGGAGACTTTAGAAAAATGAAACTGCCATGGATATTGTCTAAGGCCAATGAGAAACTCTGAATGAAAGAATTAAACTGATAAATTATTAGTCAACCCATGCAAACTGTTATCTTAAATGTAAACTAAGTAGTTTTTAATATTGGTATGTTTAGGGCGAAAACACACCTTCCTAATACTATGAGTTAATTAATTTATATTTATTTTGTATACTTGCTGTGAAACTTTGTTGTCATATGATGCATTTTGAAAGATAAAATTAATATTTTTGATGTCCTGGCAACTCTGAGGGGTAAAGCACTGGGGAAGCCAAAAAATAATAAGGATTTTATTTAATAAGACTATGAGTATAGGAATGAAATTTGGATTGGATTAGTGGAAGACTATTTGATCAGATTTAGACTGCGTAACTTTGTGAGTGATTTAAAATGTTTATCTCGGTCAGGTATAAACTAAATGTTCTTTTCTGATATAAAAATATAACTACACAACAAGAGCTGGGTTTCAGATTTCATTTGTTTGCCCATCACGTCCTTTTCACAAGTGCTAGGATTCCTGGCTGACCTATAGACCCTCCTGGGTTTCCTTATGACACAAAATGAGGCTTATATTCAACTTTTAACCTATATAGCATTTATAAACCATATATATTTTAATGGACAATCAGCTTCCAATATTAGGTAACTGCTGATGCCACTTCATGTTCTCATTGTTTGTGTTTGCAGGGCTATTTCTCTGAACATCTGAGTCAGGCTAAAACTGAAACAGCATAAAGTCAGCAGTGACTACTTTTTGAGCAGTCAGTATTAAAGATTGATTCTTGAATGCTTGCTGAGCCAAATAGTGTGTCAGAAGTAAATATAAAGTTAAGTTCAATCATGATTATTCCCTTCTTTTTAGAAATAGAATAGGTTTGGAACATAGATAAGCTGCTGATCCAATGGAGAGCCAAGCAGCTTCTCACAAAGGTCATTTCATGGAGTGCTAATAGAAACCACCCATATATAGGCACATATATAATGTGCTTTGTGTGTGCAAGTGTGTGTGTATCCCACCATTCCTCTTGTCCAAACTAAAGTTAGAAACATGTTTTCAAAAGCTTTCAGAGTTTTTGCTCACATAACTAACAGCAAATAAGTACAATTTATTTATATAGCATGTTTCATGACAAATATCACTAAGGTACAACACAAAAAAGACAAAACATTAAAACAAAGTTACCAAAAAGCAAGTTTAAAAGGATGAATTTTAACTGCTTTCTGAAAGAGACCACTGAGTTCACAGATCTCAAGCTCAGAGGGAGAGAGTTCCCGTTTCTGTTGCAAAGGCTCTCTCTACTTTAGTTTTCAGTGACCTGCTGGGGACATGTGGATATGAAAGTTCTGTCATATATGCTGATGCTTGTCCATGCAGAGCTATAAAAGTTAAAACATGAATCTCAAAGTAGACTCTGAAGTTCATAGGCAACAAGTGTAACTGACTAGTATGTGAGTACTTAAAAGATTTAGGCAAACACCTCACAGCGGTATTCTGAACAACCTGCAGAGGTTCTGGGGAGGTTTTGTTAAGACAATTCAAGAATAAATTACAATGTGACAGATGTCACAAAATTAAGACATAAACAACAATCTCCAGGTCAGACCATGACACAATGGAACTCAACTTGGGAAGTTTACTTAAGAGCAAACCAGAGATTTAAACATGAATGTCCAAAGTGAAAATTGCAACTAAAGTCACATTAAAGTTTCAGACAAAAACATATTTTAGCAAATATGGCAAAGAGACCTGGAGTTCCCATTACCACACAGGCATAACAAGGACTTCTTATTTCTCTTCATTAAGTTGAAGAACACTGCCAGCAATACAACTTAAATACAGTCTAAGCAACTATGTAAGATAGATGTTTAGAAATATGCTTAGAAATATATTGGGTCTCAAAAATGATATACAGTGGAATGTCATCTGCATAGCAGTCATAAGAAATGTCTTTCAAAAGTGCTCAAATAATAGAAACAAAGACCCAAAACAAAACTATAGCAAACCATACGCAAGAGAAGTTGAAGAAGACCTCTATGTAGAAGCCACAGAATAAGAATGTTGAGACAGATAAAATATCCTAACCCCAGCCTCCAGTGTCAGCTGTTAGCCCTGCGCAGCCACAGCCAATGGAGTCTGAGATGCCAGAGCCTACTGAGCAGCCCCAGGCAGTTCAGCCTGATTCTCCTGCTTCTCCAGAGCTACCTTCGCTGCATGAACCCAAGTCTGTGGGTCCAACTCTGTCTGCGAGTCAAGAACCCGAGCTAGTGGATCCTGCTCCGTCTGTGAGTTTGGACCCTGAGTCAGTGGGAAGAATACTTTAAGGAGCTCACAAATGAAAAAAATACGAGACACTGTGGAGGACAGATGGAAGACAGTCAGGAAGTGCAGAGGATTAGTAAGGAGGAAGTGAAGCTGCTATGAAGAGGGTGAAGAGTCGAAAGGCAGTTGATCTTGATGACATACCTATGGAGGTAAGATGTCTAGGAGACAGGGCAGTGGACTTGTTGACCACACTACTTGACTCAAGATCAAGGGTGATGGTGCAGAGCTTAAGTAACTACAGAGGCATAAACTTGACGAGAAATACCAAGGTATGGGAAAGAGTTGTTGAAGCAAGTTTAAGAAGAGAAATGATGATCAGCAAGCAACATGATCACCAAGAAAGTGAGCTACAGATGTGATGTCTACTTGATGGCTGATGAAGAATTATAGAAGTGTAGGTCAGAAGGAATTGAAGGAATAAGTACATGAGAGGGACAGCTCAGGTTGAGCAATTTGGAGACAAAGTTAGAGAGGCAAGTTGAGATGGTTTGGACATGTGACCTCAATGTGCACTACTTGTCCAGTTTTGTATAAGTACTAAACTTTTCAGCAATACACCAGTGGGACAATAGGAGACAATGTAGAAAACTATGTTTAATACAAATTAATTTAATACTGTTAACTTGGGAAATATGAGATGATGGGCTTCTGACCTTTTCTAAAATAGGCTTATTCATCAAATACAGAATTTTGGAGTGTGTGGAATCAAAAGAAAAAAAATATGACTGCTTACACCTAGAACCACAGAGGACGTAATTTTGACCCCCATACAAATGAATGTAAAGAGCTCTAAACTGCCCACAGAATAGTTCACCAGAGCTGCTGAGGTTAAAGGTACTGCACTTCCAATTAATCAGTTCATCCATGGTGTCCACTCTAAGGGCATATTATTATTTGTTCTTCTGTGTCGTATAACAACATTTTGTCATAAGTGCCACTCAACTATCTATCTTGCAGCCTACATAATGACAGTTGTGAGAGGATAAGGCTGAGCAGGTACTGCCACATCTAATTAATTACTCATACTCCAAATATTTATTTAATAAAGGATGTCAACTATAAGATTACAGTACCATTTAGTAATTGAATTATCTGGAGTTAGAGTCCAGACAATAGCTACTGTAGTTATAAAAATCATATCTTCTTCAAAATTAGGTATTCATATTGGATTAAATGGTAAAGCGCTTTACACTACATTCAGTCATTCACACACACATTCAGACACTGGTGATGGCATGCTACACTGTAGCCACAGCTGCTCTGGGGCGCACTGACAGAGGCGAGGCTGTCAGACACTGGCACCACCGGGCCCTCCGACCACCACCAGTAGGCGACGGGTGAAGTTTCTTGCCCAAGGACACAACGACCGAGACTGTCGGAGCCGGGGCTCGAACCGGCAACCTTCCGATTACAAGATGAACTGCCAACTCTTGAGTCACGATCGCCCTAGATTAGGAGTTATAAAAACATAAACCAAAAAACAAATTCTGCTCAATTCATATACTGTAGTTCACAGCAGGAGATAATTTGCACAAGCAGCACTATCAATGCGGCACTGCTTGTGTGCTTGCTCCTTTTAATTTAGTAGTGCATGCTGCAGGCAGGTGGCAGGACATGGCATGGTCACTCACTATCTGGAATTCACTAGTTTATTACCTGTGCTATCCTCACACAAGTGCAAATCACTTGATTTTCTACAAGGAAACTGGCAGGCTGGAGAACATGGAATCTCACTGTGTCTGATGTTTGTGTCACATGTGTGAAAACAGATTTTCTTAGGTCACGGTTTGTGTATGTCTTTCCTGCATTAACTATTAAAATAATTCTTGAATTCTTGGCGATCTGCACAAGATACATTTAAGTGGAGGGGTGAAAGGAAGCTGAGTGTGAAAGCAGAATAAAGGGCTGGGGTACATTAAGGCAGAAGGAGTATCAGGGGTTGGGAAAGGTATCAAGGAGAGCGTTGCGACATTTAAGGGGTATTTTGGTTTACGTAGTTCAAAATTGAAAGTATAGAACTGCTTTGTTCCCAAAGGAATAATGCAATTGTAGGAATTTATTTTATCAGTTGCTTATGACTGAAATGTCCAGCACTGTGCATGTCGCGCTGACCTAGTAGGTGTGGCTGTTACTCTTCTCTTCCTCCTCCTGCCCACTACCTGCTCTGTGCTGCTGCTGATTAGACCTTGTGTGCAATCTACAACTAAGCGCGGCCTGGTGTGCACCGCTCCGCCAGGTGAGCTGAATTAGAGCAATCAAGGGCTGGCGTGCCTAGTAGACCTTAAAATGCATGCAGCAGTCATTTGACCCGGGTGCAACATACTGAGAGGACAGCAAACAAAGCACAATCCACTTTCCACTGTGAGGAAGACTTTGAGCTAGACGGGCTATCGGTAAGCTCTTGGACTCATATTTGCTGCTTATATGTTTGGGAACTATGGAAGCTCAATTGTGGAAATGTATTTATGCTTTGGGAAATAGTTACTGCATTTGAGTTTAAAAAATTATATTGATATTAAAATGAATGTTTAAGTTTGAATGAATTGTTTATGTAGATAGTGTTTCCCACATATTTATGTTAATTAATACTAAAAATAGCTACCCCCAAATCCTTAGTTAAATCTTAAAAACTAGTGTAAATATGTTTGGTTTAATTTAAGGAAAATCTTTGTAAAAGAGAATCCTTGGTTAAAGTCTCTATTGAAATATTTGCAAACTCTAAAATGTATACTTTAAAAATGTAATTGTTTATAAAAAGTATAAAATGCAAGCTAGACATTTTGTGTATTTAAGAACCAGTTTATTTCATCTTCGTTGTTTGAAATTAGTTTTACATTCATTGGTTTTTAATCACAGAGCTAACTTAAACTGGGTTAAATGATAGTTTAGCTAAAGCTAAATACGTGTGTGTGTGTGTGTGTGTGTGTGTGTGTGTGTTATTTGTATTCTGTATAATGCATTTTATTTATCTGAATGATTAATGAAATGTTCTTTATTTTTTGTGTTTAAAGGTTTTTCACATATCTGAATGAACCTGAAACTGGTCAAAAATTGAGTGAAATTCAAAGTCTGGTCTTTTTCAAGTGTGGGCACCTCACAGACAGAACACTTGACAGTGAAAAACCGGCCTGGCCAGTAAAGAAACCAGCCTTGACCAGTGAAGACTCCACAAGAGCTCACCACAAAGATGGAGAAGACTCCACCTGGGGGCCTGGAGAATATCGCAACTTGCCGTTTGCCTGTCACCTCACAGACAGAACACTTGACAGTGCATGTGACTCAAAATGTAAGAAATTGTGCTGTCAAATATAAGTGCCATTATTACGTAGCATTAAGCTGAACATGCAATAAATCCGCATGGACTACTAACCCAGTTCCTAAAGAAATGTAAGTTTCTGAGGCAGGTTTAGAACAATGGGTCCCTGATTAGACTCATGAACGGCAAAAATAAAATAAAAAAAAAAAAATAGAAAAGAAAGTTGTTGAAGGTATTTGTCTTTGTCATCTGAGTGGAAGCCCCAGATTCTGGGCATTCATTGTTGTTCGAACTTAGTCCAGTGGATGTATTTCCTGCAGGGTTATCTGAAAAAACAAAACAAAAAAAAAAAACAACTCATAACAGTCTGACTTTACAAGAACAGTTCTCCTCACATTAAGTACTGATCTAGCGTGTAGCACACAGTAAATCCACTTTTCAAATGCTGCAGTTGCATTTGTTAAAATATCCTAGGATAGTTCCTGGGTTTATGTTGAATTACATACAACTATTGAGTGTGATCAATGTAACACTCAGTCATGCAAGTTGGACATAAGTACAGTAGCTGATGTAACATTCATTTGCCACATTAAAATAGAGTTGCAAAGTAGAGAGCAACCCTGTTCCCTGAAGTGTTTGGCTCTGCTGAGTTTTTCTATTTGATTGCTTTAAAAAAAAGTATATATTTTACAATGAAACATGTCTGTCTCTTAGCTGCTATAACATTCCTAAAGCTACATTATATTGTATCTACTCATTCAAATCACTGAATAAAGGCCTTCCAATTGCTTTCATGGCCACAGGTGTATAATATCAAGCATCTAGGCATGCAGACTGCTTCTGCAAACATTTTGTGGAAGAATGGGTCACACTCAGGAGCTCAGTGAATTCTACCCTGGCACTGGGAGAGGATACCACCTGTGTAACAAGTCCAGTTTTGAAATTTCAACTTTTAGCAATATTATAACAAGTGGAAGTGATTAGGAATGATAGAAACTTAGCTATAAAGTGTTAGGACATGTAGAATCACAGACTGTAGTCATTGGATGCTGAGGTGCCTAGTGTGCAAAGGTCACCACCTTTCTGCAGAGTCAGTCACTACAGACCTCCAAACTTCGTGTCCTTCAGAGTGTCTCGAGAACAGTGCATAGAGATTCATGGAATGGGTTTCCATGGCCAAGTTGCCATACATCATCAAGTGGTATGCAAGTGCCTCTAGAGCAGTGGAGACTTGTTCTCTAGAGTGAAGAATTATGTTTCTCTGTCTGGCAGTCTGATGGACAAGTCTGAGTTTCGTGGTTATGATGAGAACAGTACTTGTCTGACTATATTGTGCCAAGTGTAGTGCAGATTTTAGTGTGGGGTCTAGTATATGAGGCACTTTGTGACTTCAGCATCCATGGAGATACTACAAAATCTTGTCAGGTGTTGTCCTCGGTAGGGATGGGTATTGATAAGATTTTCACGATTCCGATTCCATTTTCGATTCTGTTTAATGATTCGATTCTTTTTAAAAAAAGGAGAACACTAAGGTCGATTAGCTTGTGCATTTTATTCTATTCTGTACAGTTGTATACTGTATTTATTCTTATTATTTATTTATTTTATTCTAATTTTTGCTTCATAACTTTTGCACTGTCCACTTCCTGCTGTGACAAAACAAATTTCCCACGTGTGGGACTAATAAAGGTTATCTTATTTTAGAACTTTGTTTTATATCTTCTCTTTCAACAAGATAGAAATTTAGGAGTAGCATGGCCTTACAAACCCAACAGTGAGATCTTAAGAGATCCACAGCCTACGGCTCTTCAATGGGGTGTCACAGGGTCCCCAGGAAAAAAAATTGTAAATGTAAAATAATAAAATAAATATTCTTCTGTAGCAATAACAAAGTATAACATAAATTATTCTGTAGCAATTACACAAGAATATCCAGTAATGTCCCTGCCTACAATTAAATACATTCACTTACAGAAAATCGGGGGCATCTGCTGTGGCAAATGGGTGCAAGCCTTTGACCACAAACTTAGTCACTGCTTGGTGACATTCGTCTATCCTGGCCTGAAAGGAGACGCTACCGGTAGACTGCAGCGAGAACTACCAGCGAGCGCCAGCCAGACTCTGTCTCTCTCATCATGGTCACCTAAATGCACAGTAATGGCAGGTTTTGTAATAAGGCAGACCGCGCTAACATAATATGCACTGTTAGTTGATTATTTACCTGCCGCATTAACGGGAGAGGACGTGCAAACGTTACCGCTGCTGCTGGGTTGAGATTCACGAGTCCCGAGCGGAATTAAAAACCGACATTCATTTAAGGTCATCGCGTGTTTTGTGAGCAAATGCTTTTGCATATTCGCAGTGTTTCCTCCCTTAAATGAAATATCTACTTTGCAAGTATTGCAAGTTGCCCTGTTGTCATCTGTTCTCGTAAAGTATGACCAAAATTTTGAGCATTTGAGCCGCTTAGGCGCCGTGTTTCCTGCCAGGTAAATGACGCTCCGCAACATGGTGACGTCATTCGGGGCGACTGGAATCGATAAGGGAATCGTTTGCAAAAATGGCAAACAATTCCAAGGAATTGAAACAGTGGGAACCGGTTCTCAACAAGAACCAGTTTTCGATACCCATCCCTAGTCCTCGGTCACTTTGTTCCAGTGAACTCTTAAGGCTTCAGGACACCAAGACATTTTGGACAATTTCATGCTCCCAACTTTGTGGGGACAGTCATGTTCCAACATGGCTGTGCACCAATGCACAAAGCAAGGTCCAAAAAGATATGGATGAGCAAGTATGGTGTGAAAGAACTGCACATTGACCAATTTACTTGCGTTTTGTTTGTTTGTTTCTAAATAGACAAGTTAACTCATAGTGGACTCCATGTGGTTTATTTGAAGAGTTTTAGTCAGGTTTCAGCGCTCATTATACAGAAATGACATTATACATGCTTCCTTTAGACCAGCGTTGGGTAAGTTACTTTAAATTAGTAACTTAGTTACATTACTAGTTACTTCTCTAAAAAAGTAACTCAGTTACTTCAAGTTACTCGTTACTTTCAAAGTAACTAGTTACTAGGGAAAGTAACTTTGGTTTTACTCAGAATTCTCTTGTTAAGGTGTTGCTTCCGTAACTGGATACCCAGCAAGATTGCCAGTCTTCTAGCTTGCTTACTTGCCACAAGTGCACTGTGCCACCTACCAATAGAAAGGAAAAAATAATGTGCACATTTCCACGAGAGAAATCCCACGCCTGGACCGCCGTTGACCGCCGCCATGATTCTAGCCTGCTTTTTACATCCAACACAAAAACTGCAGTCGTGGTGCTTTCAATTGTACTCAGAACTTGGAAATTCTGCCTTCTGAATAGGAAGATGTAGGTAACACCAGACTGCAGATGAGCTGCATACAGAGCTGGACTGGGACAAAAAAATCGTCCCGGGCATTTTGACTAGAGACCGGCCCACCATTATAGGAAAAATCATAAAGCCTTTGAATGAAAACAAACACTGTTGTGACAGTGATGTACACTGTTCTGATGGTATATATGTATCAATCTATCAATTGTTTGTTGTAAGACTCAGATAATTATTTTTTTAAAAGCGAGACATTTTAAATGAGAATAAGAAAGAAAAGTATTTCCTTGTCCCCCCCGTTCCCTGTTAATGCCCTACCTGGCCCCCTGGCAACACTTTGCTAGACCCGCCCCTGCACAGTTACCAGCTGTCAGCTACTTAGAAAAGGATGCTGGTGTTATTTGTCTCTCAGAAACAGCTCATAACTTCCCTTCAACTCATTCATGTCACCTAAAAGGTAAACCTGTTTCTCCATCACCTGTTCAGCTCTGATGATTCAGTAAGGACATCTCCTGGTTTCATCTTCATGTTTCCCTCTCACCAGATAACCAAACCCATATCATGACCAGCAGCTTTACAGCTGTGGCTCCAGCAAACATGAGCTGATACTAGAAATTAATATTAAATAAATTCTAACAACAGCTGATCAAGCTTAAACGTGCTGCTGTTGTTTAACGCGACATCCGCTGGTTTCCTCTTTCTGGCGCAAAGTGGGCGATAAATAAACAAGAGAGAAAAGCCGATCAGCTGATCATTGATCAGTTTCGTGATTGAAGTAGAAACGGGAGAGAATGAGAGAAGAAGAGGCAGCTGTGCAGCTCCAGCTTTGTGTCTTTTTCATTGTAGCTTAAGTCCGGGACAAACTGTGTTCCTTTTCACCTCAGTACGAAACGCGTAATATTTTCTCTGAATACCAGACGATTCTGTTTTTTAGGGGACGGTTGGCAACTCTAATAATTAACCGTATGAACAAAATAAAGTTCAACATCAGTAACGTAGCACCCACCCAGCTGTATAGAAACTCCGTCATGATAGGTAGCACGCAGTACGAAAATGTCAGCATACCGAAAAGAAACTCCACCTAAACTTGGTTTATATCTGACTCCGATAGACTGCAGGTCATAACTTCTTATCTGAAGTTCAGTTCACCTGACACGCGGACAGGCGGCCGCTTCGGGTCTCTCCTCTTGCCTCCCTTTTCCTTCATCCACCTGCTGGCTTCCACCACTTGCTAAAGTTACTGAATTTGTGGAAGCTCCGCGATAGCCACCACACTAAGTAACGAATAACGAGCCTATCTAAATCCCAGTAACGAGTAACGCGTTCCTGGTTTTGGCATAATAACTAGTTACCGTGCTCGTTACCACAATAATAACGTAGTTACTGTAACGCGTTACTTAATAACGCGTTAGTCCCAACACTGCTTTAGACAATATCGTTAGAAATAGCATACACTTGCACTGCTATGCAGATAGCATCCAATGAAGTCTGATAACACACACCAATTAGTTTAATTGCAGGAATGTCTTAAATACATAAAGACCTGGATTGCCTTAAATTTTCTGCTTCTAAATTCACATAAAAGTGAGGTTATTGTACTCGGGCCTAAAAAATCTTAGAAATGCTGTATCTAGCCAGATACTTACTTTGGATGGCATTTCCTTGGCCTCCAGTAACACAGTAAGGAGAGCTCTTTGCTCCCAGACTGTGGGCTTGTGTGTGGTTCCTAGACTATTTTAAAGTAGAATAGAAGGCAGGGCCTTCTCCTTTAAGCCCCTCTTCTGTAGAACCAACTTCCAGTTTGGATTCAGGAGACAAACACACTGTCTACTTTTAAGGTTAGGCTTAAAAAATTCTTTTTTGATAAAGTATAGTTAGGTTTGGATCAGGTGACCCTGAATCCTCCCTTAGCTATGCTGCATCAATCATCTTTTTCACTCACTATATTTTAAAAACCTCTCTTCATTTAATTATTTGTTATTATTAATCTCCATCTCTGTTCCACAGCTTGTTTTTCTCCTGTCTTCAGCCACTGACCCCGAACCTGTTGATGAGGAAGTCACAAAGTGCCTCATACACTAGACCCCACACTAAAATCTGCACTACACTTGGCACAATATAGTCAGACAAGTACTGTTCTCATTGCAACTACCAAACTCTTGTCCATCAGAACCTGTTGCAGCAGATGGCTGCACCCTCCCTGAGCCTGGTCCTGCTGGAGGTTTCTTCCTGTTCGAAGGGAGTTTCTCCTTCCCACTGTCACCAAAACACTTGCTCATATGGGACCATATAATTGTTGGGGTTTGCTCTGTTTTCTTTGTATTATTGTAGGGTCTTTACCTTACAATATGAAGTCCTTGAGGCAACTGTGGTTGTGATTTAGGACTATATAAATAAAACTGAATTTAATTTAATGCAGTGACTCCAGAGAGCAGAGGCTGAATTGTAGTTATCATGTACAACCTTATATATGTCTTTGTCTCTTCTGCTGGATGTGAGGATATGTCATAATACAAAAAAATAATGCTCAAACAAATTTCTGTCCAATTAGATTCCACTGGTCTCTAAATCTGTTTAAACTGGTGTCAAAGAAAGGGCTGATAATGATGATAAAACTCTGTTTACTCGTCTTTTTTCCACCTCATCTGTGGCAAAAAAGGGCTTTGTCCTAAGTGGGCCTAAGTTTCTGCACCAGGCCCAGAAATCTGGCAGGAAACTCTGGCACAGACCCAGGACCCACTGAAAAGATAATATCTAAGCAGAGATGGCCAGAGGGATGTCTGTGAATCTTTGCTTAGGCCTTTTGCCCCATCAGTCTACACCCAGATGAAACTGCATGGATGCATGTCAATCTACAGTCTTTGTACAGTATAGTCTTTTTAAAAAATCTGATAGAGTATTATATATTCAGTACCTATACTATGAAGCTAAATATAATTAAGAGTAAATACCATTCTAAAATAGATATTTAAAATATAATTGATTAAAGAACATTTTAATTAATGGGAATAAAAGACAAAAGTTTGCTCATTGTCAGAATTAGTGTCTTTTTTATTAAATAAGACCATAGGTCATTAATTTAAAAAAAAAAAAAGACACTAATTCTGACAATGAATTCAACAAACACTTTGGACATGCAAAGGAATTCAACTGACTTCATCCCTCTTTCCTTCAGCTTTGCTGAACCCAGAATGACCTTTATGAATAATGAGGTATTCCAGTGGTAACCTTGACAACTGGTCTATGTTGTTGGCAGATAGGCACAGAGTTAAAGTAATTCAGCTGCCGACATAGAATGCAGAGTGTTTATTTTGCCCTCTGAATAGAGGGATGGAAGTTTCCTGATTAACACTGACAATCTGAAGAGCACAATGTGCAAGTACATTAATAATAAACACTTAAAATGCCTGAGCATGCTTTTAAAAAGGGTTATACAGTCATGAAAAGATGTAGGTAAGGTGTATGAATGAACGATGAGGGAGGGATGACAGCAAGGTTAAAAGATATCTTGGCTTGGTTTCATAAACTTTATTTGGACCGCTTGTCTTATTTTATAGCACCTAAGAAGAAATTCTACAAATTTTGGGGGGGTGTACTAATTAGTGAGGGGTTTTTTTAGGATAGGAGGGTATTTTAGTATGTACAAAGTGCATAATTAATAAGCCAAGAAACTTCCTTGGTGTTCAGCATTAATTACCTCTTCAAATTAACATATCCGCCCCATCATTTTCTCCCACTGTGACTTTAACACTTTAAGATTACAGAATACCCACGGGCACTTTCTCACAGGGATACTGAAAAGGTCATGAACCTAGAACATACATGGTATGTCTCTGTGGTATATAAAGGATAACTTTATGGTTATGACAGTATTATGTAGGGTCAGTTTTCTGTCCCATCCCCTGTTCTGAATTCCCTGGGGATGGTTTGAGTTCTCTAAGTATATTGATCTGTTTGTCTATATGAAGAATGGATAACCAAAAGAACAAATAAAATCTATTGTAGCATTGACTTCTGTTCATTTAACACATGAATAGTGATAAGGGGAAAAAATGAATGGATATTATTGGTACTAATGCCTGTAATTGCTCACTACATATCTGAGATCATGCAAAGGACATTTAACCATTAAACACTGATAAGTTTTTTTTTTTTACTGCTATACTTATTGTAGATATTAACTTTCACATTTCTGTACTTTTTATGTGTTTCTGTGAGTAATTGTTACTTAACTTGCTAAAAGAAATATTTTTTGCATGATTAATATTGGCAAAGCCCTTACTGGCATAACTTGTTATGAGGGTAATAAAAAATGTGTTCAACACTAGAGCATTTCCTAAGGCTGCAAAATATTTACTGAATATTACTGAAATGAATTTCATTGACTTGTGCTCTGCATAGATGCACTGATGTGTGCCAAATGTGCCAAGCCAGTGTGCCAGCTCTGTGGGTGCAACTCCCCCAGTGTCAGATGACCAGGTTGTGAATCATTGATCTGAGCAAATCAATAGTCAGCACGTCCATCTCCCGTCCACTCTCAGTGGGTCACCATCTGTGTGTGTGTCCATATCCTGTCCGAAGCCATCGCAGGAGCCCATCAGCACACACCAGGTGGCTGCCATCTGGGTCCCGCCGCTTAACACACAGCATGGTTCTCTGTGTAGGAGAGTGTTGTATGTATGCATGTGCTTGCAAGATAGAGACTGACTACTAAATGTCACATTTGTGGGCGTGGATCCACAGTTACTATGTTGTAAGTGTTGAATTGAGTCCACACATGTGAAACCACAAAGGTGCACAGCGGGTCCATGCAGAAAGGTGAAGATTTCTGTAAAATGTGTGTAGACAGAGATGCCCAGTTCCAGTGAAGCTGGTGGCCAGCACCGAATAATGTTGAGTGATAATAAAGTGTTAACAAGGTGCTTGTTGTTTTGGCATGCCACTATCTTGATGACTAGGTGTGAAATATTTTAGAAGATAGTGTTTTGAAATACGTGTACAAACATGGAAGTGTTGCTGCGTTGGTGTGAGTTTCTAACACTTTTTGACAAGCTCCCTTTCACACTCTTAAGTATCACAAGGCTTGCTGAATTTGTGGACTTGAGTCATGACACTTCACTACACATTACCTCATGCTTAGCTATCAAAATTGGGACAGAAATCACCATATTTCTCCTCCCTTTATCTATTTGCGATATTCATTGTCATGCCATTTGACCTTGAAAAGGTACATATTTTGAAATTTACACAGATTTTTAAACGCCTACACATTTTTGACAAGTCTTTCTAATTCAACTTTATTTTGAACTACTAACTTCTTCACATGTGCTGCACTACATTAATGTATACTAATGTATACACAAGTAACTGTGCTGCATATTTTCTGGCCTTTACCGTACATGGGCCATCTTCTTCTCCTCTGCCAAAGACAGGCAGTCATACATACGTCCAATCTCTTCACAGCATTTCAGAACAACATATTAGGGATGCTTGGACACTCACAAATCAGAATTTGTCTTGTCACAAGTTATTCACACATAAAATAATTACATTCTGATCAAATTTATTTAAACTAATACACAGTAATTTTGTTAGAGTACCTAATGTAATTATGAAGCTTCTAATCTGCCAAGCTCAAATGTAAAAAACAAACAAACAAAAAAACATGAAATATCCAAATTATTACTGTGCAACTTTGACCATAAATGAAATTTACTTATTTTTAATTAAAATTACATTGTAATTAAACCTGATTTAAATATGACTGCACTCACCTTCATAGTTCCTCATAGTTGTCCACTTGCATATACGCATCCAAAACCCTGGACATCAAACTTGTCAAAGAGCAAAGATTAATTTCCGTGTCAAATTGTCACAACAGCTGGCTTCGAGCCATGACCCAGAGACTGAACAGCACTTATTGGCAAAAAAGTCTTCTAAAGGGTAAGATGAGTTCAGGAGTACAACCAGGAGCATGTTCAGTGTCTTGGCATTCATAGAGTTTGCATTGGGAATGCGTTCCCTAAGGTCAGACTGTCAATGCAGATTTATACTGTAATGCTCTAAGATGTCAGAGGGAAGCCAAGCAATGTGTTCTATTCTGTGCTGGCACAGAGCACATAGAAAACACAATAGTTTTTGCCAAACCCAGCTTTTACTAAGCACCCACCGCACTCTGAAATTTGGCTCCCTGCAGTCTCCAAATGTACTACGATTAAAAATCCTAAACATATAATGAATGCCCATCGCACATCACAGATGCACAAGAAAAGTGGTTCTAATGTAGCTGTGCTTTGTGTGTAGCACTTGCCAGGAAGACAACTTTCAGAGAGAGTTTGTCTAAAATTAGGTATGAGTTTTGATTAGGCAGCAATTTAATCCTCTTTATTTCTTTACCATAGAATGCATATAAAAAATATAGAGATCTTTGATATCACCCATTTCTTTGTGGACTCCCATTTTGAGTTTAGCATTTTGACTGTTGTCATTCCAGTTCTGTTTAGGAGAAAAAATTGCCATTTTTGCATGAGAAGGTGAAATGCAATGATAGCAGCTAATGTTAGCAAGCTTGTAATCCAGACTACATGGATGCACATACACCTTCTAATTAGAGCTAAGCAACATAATAAAGTACTAGACTTCCAGGGATTTATAAGTACTGTTAGTAGAAGGCTCTGTAAAACATGTGTTTTGTCAGATAACTTCAGTAAAAATGTTCCAAAGGCACCAACACCACAAACATGGTCCCGTGACTCAGATTAGCATAAGTGACACTTAGCAGACAGCTAGATTGGCTAGCTTTTGGAACCAGCCTTGAGTGGCTATTGGAGGTACTTCAGCATTAACATTACCCTTTCATCAACAGAGGTTACTTATACTTGATGTAAGAATTATATTAATATATTCAGAACTTTTCTTTTCTATTTTTATTGAACCTTTATTTAATGTAATTAAGAAATTCTTATTCTTAAATTCTTATGCATATACTTCTCAAATAACATTATTTAAATTAAATATTAATTTAAATAATCTTATTTGAGCTTCAATGATTCAATAATTCTTTTGGTTTTCAGTTACATCTGCAGTTGTACATATTTACGTACATAAGTGCACAGGTTGTATGAAGTTTTTATTTTATTATATTGTGTTGTGAGTAAAAATCCAACTTCTGTCTATAAGTTGATTAACCTACACATTCTGGGCAACCAACCATTGTACATAACCTTTCTGCATGATTTCCTCCTCTGCTTTATCCATCACTAGGGATGGGAATTGTTAATCTGCTTGTTGGTTCCACTTAAACATGCATAACAATCTGCTGATTTTAATTTTTTTAATAACAATGCAATCTATAGCATGGATGGACATAATCTTTTTTATAATATACAAAAGCATGAGAGTGCGATTGTAAAGTGGGAACTGCATCCCGGACAGAAACAGCTGCATTATGCTGCCAAACCATATTTGACTTTTTGCAAGAACCTGCATAGACAGCATTCTAATGCTAAGCTAGCCAAGAACCCAGAATGACATGAAAGCTGAGTGAAGACTGTCCCCAACCTGACAGCCAGAACCTGTACTTCAATAGGTAACAAACCCATGAACATCATGCTGCAGCCTGACTAAGTAACTAGAAAGAACTAACTCTAACTAATTAGAATCACTGTGGCAATTGCTTTAAAGTGTCTTTAGGCTGGTTTTCAGTTTTGCTTGTGTTGTCAGCTTTGTGTTCATATAGAAATACTAATCGAAAGATCATATGTGTGTCCTCATTAGGATAGGAACTTGTGTTGGTGTGTGGGGCTGTAGCCTCTGGTTTACATTGTTAACTGGTAATCAGGAGTGTGTTTTAGCTATTTTACAGAATAACAAGAAAGTAATGTAACAAGGAGTATAATAACTTACAAGTGTTCTGTGTAATATGCCTAATATTTACTTTTTGAGTAATGACCCCAACACTGAGCACAAGAAAGATGGCAAATACCTCCAACATGCACAAACATTTGACCCAGAGCATGCAATGCATTTTCAAAAATGTAATGTCTTTGATATGCTGCTCAGCAATGGTGGTCACTCTCAAAGTAAAGCCAAAGAGAACCCAATGAAAATCAATAAGGGAACTGATAAGTGATATTGACAATGGAATCACAGTCACTAAATTCTTATCACTTCCCATCCCTAGCTATCACTGACACAAAGCATAATGTACCACACAATTCTCTGCATCTTGTATGGGTGTGCACCCCATTTCGTCTTCAGTGCAGATGTTTTAGGTGTGTATAGATTAACATGCACATACATACAGTCTGTTTTGTATGTTATCCCAAATCCCCAAACACCGCTACCTGCTATCATAGTAGCAGTTACACAGGCTGCGCTTTGGAGCAGAAAAGTAAACATACTGTGAAAGACTCTTACTCCCTTGATAAAACTTGCAGTAACCATACATCACAAGAAAGTGACCTGAAAAAAAAGAGACATATTCAGGTTCATAGGCAAGGGTAGTTTCAGAGCCTGGCTTGGCTTTAGTCTGTGATTACAGTGTAAAAGTAAATAATTTCTTTGGTGTGCAGAGAAAATAAGAGGCACACTGGCGTTGTTCACTGCAGGTCTAATTATAAACCATAAATTCCTCATTCACCCTGCTGAGGCCTTTGTTTTGTCCTTCAAGCTCAGGTCTTCAACCAGAGTCCTTGAAGCTTGAGGGTCCTGCTTAGTATCTTAGGTGTCCCTAGGACTACGCTCTTCTGGATAAAGATCTCAAATGTCATTCCTAAAATCTGCTCCCTAGTCTGGGGGGTCACTGCCCTAAGTGTTTCGATTAACATGGGGACCACTGTAACCTTCATCTTCCACATCTTCTCTTGTTCTTCTCTCATCCCTTGGTATTTCACGAGCTTCTCAAGTTCCTTCTTCCTGATGTTGCTATTGCTTAGTATTGATACATCTATCACTGTGGCTTTATTCCTCTGCTTGTTCATCAATACTATTAGCTATTAGCCATA
This sequence comes from Pelmatolapia mariae, assembly GCF_036321145.2. Lineage (NCBI taxonomy): Eukaryota > Metazoa > Chordata > Actinopteri > Cichliformes > Cichlidae > Pelmatolapia > Pelmatolapia mariae. Next base: position 28,373,599 of record NC_086227.1, on the reverse strand, counting down.
AAGTTAACATGCAGAACAATTAGGATTTAAAGAATGCATTCAGAGAGACTCCTTTCTACCTTCATTTTTGTAAAATAACCTGTATCAGAACATTGCATGCAAAAAGGAGTAAATATGGCAATGAAAGATTAAAATTTAACACTGCCTTTAGGTAGTGAACAATAATGGGCTATTTCTTCTGTGTTGATCGCTCTGTGTACTGTATTGATAGTGGTTGCTAGGTTACAATAAAAACAGAAGAGTTTTGGGGTGTAGTACAACATTTGGGTCTTTGCCACAGACAATATAAAAGATTAAACTGCATACTCATTGCCTAACAACACATCCTTATACCTTCCACCAAGGTGATGACAGTGAAAACACTTATCTCGAGGCTTCAAAACGTCACCCATTGGTTTATGTTAGCTGTGTTAATGTGTCATATTTCAAGCATAGTATAACCAAGATTTACAAAATAGATTTTTTTTTTCCAAATTCAGTATTAATTGAGTGGCTGAGCAAGTGAACTAGCAGGAACTTAACAGAAAGCCATATTCCATGGATTTCTATAGGACTATACCAGTGGTGTCCAAACCCAGGCCTCGAGGGCCGGTGTCCTGCAGGCTTTAGATGTGTCCTTGATCCATCACAGCTGATTTAAATGGCTAAATTACCTCCTCAACGTGTCCTGAAGTTCTCCAGAGGCCTGGTAATGAACTAATCATTGGATTCAGGTGTGTAGACCCAGGGTGACATCTAAAACCTGCAGGACACCGGCCCTCGAGGCCTGGAGTTGGCCAAGCCTGGACTATACAATGTATGTCTTTTTGCAACCACAGCTATCACCATCTGTTGGTCTTTAGATAGAGTGCAAATTATTTTGACCTTAATTTTCCTGATGTGGCAACTCTATCCATGTTTTATACGCTCTATAGTCTTTGCAACAGCCTCTGCTTTAGGGCCCATTTTGCATAGAGTAAAACAACAGCTATTTGATAGACACACATAATATTTACATGAACTAACATAAGCATGAAATGTCAAAGATTTGGTGAAATTTCATCACAAACTAGTTTTATAGTCACACAAATGTTCCAGTTTTTTCGGTTGGACAGGGGGGGGGGGACATGGGTTTACACCCTCCCAAGATGCGTTCCTGTGCAGTCCTGACTTCCAAATCTTGATTGGCTGACATGTGGGATAGAACAGAAGAAGGAACAACAGCGGAGGTCACCGGTAACTGGAGAACCACGAAAAACACCTCAAACATAAAAAAAATGTATTATGAAAAGCACAGAATGTGGCTTGAGTGGACACTTTTCATTGTTTTTAACACTCGTTTTTGCTTGAGCTTTTTGTCTGTTAAAACGTTTGAGCAACCAACAACAGCAGAAGCAAGAGTGGCCCACGGGCCATTTGTACATTACCTCTATCTGACAGCAGAGCTCACTGCAGACAGATGGATAGTGTGTGGGGTGGAGCAGATAACAAACATGCTACTTCTGCTCAACCATAAAACCAGCTGTAGCTTTTTTTAGATTTGTGTTTTTGCGCCATTTACCAAATGTTAGGATACTAACAATATTACCTTTACAACCTAATTAATTCAATAACATTTGATTTGTATTTGTTGGCGAAGTTTCCTAATCTGACACATGCTGTGTTGTGCTGTGTGTTATGAGCAGGTTGGTTTCTTCATAACGCTCATCTGAGTTATATTGTACACTGCTTTTTTGTTTTACATGCAGAAAAAAAGGGTCTTAAAATAGCAGGTGGTGAATCACATGCAGAAATATGTAAAAAATGAGTGACTGTCTGTGTGTGTACACATGAGCCTGTCAGTGGATATTTGCTTCGTTTTCGCACAGTTTCACAAGCTTAAGTGACAGGGTCGTATGCCATCTTCTTCTCTCCCTTCTTTAGGTGTCAAACTTGGACAGGAAGTCAGGGAATTTAAGCCCCGTGCTTCCTGCCAGTGTATGACTCAGTTATCGTTCAAGCACAGCTGTTTCTGCTGAGAAATGTTGTCATCTCCCTTGTTGCTAGGATTATTTCGATTTAGGTATCTGTCACGCACACTGATGCTGAGGCAGAGTTCATAGAAATCTGGGGGAAGTGCTCTTATTTAAAATTCAGACCCGCAAAGTGCATATAAATTTAACAGTTAACCAAGCTACATTTTAACATACAAAGAGGTTTATAATTCAACAATTCATGATTTTGGACTCTGGCACCAAAGGAATCTTATGTGATATGATCAAAAATTGCCGTTACACATAAACAGAATTTAGCATGGCCTTGTCAATGCAACAGGTGCCAACAGTAACTTTCTTGCTTGACTTCAAACTCTGAACATAAACACTCATGTTACATACGTTTTTGAGGGCACTTGCAAGCACACTTTTACTATGGGGCAATACTATCAGACTGTGTCACATCTGCTAAGAATTAAAGGCCTGGGATCAGCCAACCTTCATTTTGAAACATTAGGTGAGAAGAAAATGTATTATATTTCAAAGTATCTCTCATCTTTAGAGCCCCCGGCTATTAATTTTGGCTTTACATTTATGCAGCTGTTAATGAGGATTTTTCAGTGAAGGATGAATAGTAGATATTATTTTAAGAATTTATAACCAGTTAATCAAACTTTTGAAAAATCCACAGGAGACACAATTATTCTAAATGATTATTAATTGTCTTGAACACAGAGACAGTCTTCGATTATATAAATTTTTGAAATTAGATGTTCATTGGCATTAAAATGTAAAATGTGTATGAATATTATTGCATTTAGTAGATTTAGACAAATAAAACATACTTCCTGCTAAATGATAGAAATATACAAATCTATATTAATTGTACACCAGGCTATAGTCCTACTATTTACACTAACAGACTATGAACTTTTAATATTTAAAGATTGAACAGCATTGCATTTAAAGACTGAGTTTGTAGATTTATCACAATCTTTAAATTTCATGCTTTACTCTTTGTACCACTAACCTAGTGGAAATTGATCTTTTTATTAATAAATGTTTAAATCATAGCAGTTAAAGAATTACATCTCTAAGATAGACATGCTCTCGATCAGTAACCTGTTCTGAAGGATGCTGATAACATGATAACAAAGTAATTATAACAGGTTTTCATAGAATGTTTTTATTTTGCACTTGAAAACTGATTTGTTTGGTATTTGCAGCCAATCTTAAACTAAAACATTATTAAGACTTGTTGCTGTTGCTAAATAAATGCAAAGCCATATCTCAGACATTTGTATAAGGCTTGTGTGGTTAACATGCAAGTGTTTTTCTCACCTCCGCCTCCAGCTCAAATTAAACAGTTTTTTCAGGTGCTGCCAACAGCCCTCTTAAGGCAACGTTTGTTTCTTTCCTTTAAGTGAATGGGTTATCATTATCGGTATGTTCATCTCAGGCAGGTCATTTAAAACTAGCACAAGGTTAATTAATTAATCAAGCTTAATGGAGGACCTTTAAGAATCTCATGAAGAAATATGTGTTTTATAAAGACCTTAAGAAATGTGGCCTTACTCTTCGCCAGGAGTTTATTGATTGGGCAACCTCATTCTTTTTAGAGGTCTAAGTAAGTTTTGTGGGTGTAAGTGAGACGTACTCGTTCTCTGTTTATTACCTAAGCAGATGATACGCAATTGAAAATGTAGTTTTTAAAGGGTAAAATATTTCAGTGGATATTATGCAAACAAATACATTGCTTGTCCATAGTTTAAATAGTAACTAAAAAAAACATATATTAATCTATCAGGATCTAGATTTGAACAGTGTGTCAGATACGTAGTTGCCCATAAGGACTTCAATATTTATATAAAAAAGAAGCAATCTTTGGGAAAAGCTAGGGCAGTTCCCTTATTTATTATTAGTAGCGGTTACAGAACTTCACAGAGTACTTTGTGTTGAATGATTCATTTAGCAGTCCAAATTAATTTAACAGCTTCAATTATCCTCAGAGCTGTAGATGCTTTATTTAAACAAAAACCATTACTATTCTTGGTTTATTGGAAAACAATCAGTATGTTATTTTTTTCTGTTCTTGTTTTGTCATTTGCGATAGTGCTCAATCATATATAATATATGTTATAGATTAAAGTTCAGAAGACAAAGAAGCTTTACCTATATTTTCTATACTTCTGAACATGCTAAGTGTCTAAGAAGTGTACAGTCAAAAAGCAATTCCCCAGTAAAGGTAAAATATTGAGATTTTCTTTCCATCAGAATCAAAATAACTCCAGCAAAGCAAGGGTTAAATGATATTTTAGTGCCATTATTTTGCTTATGATCAAGTGAGAAGCACAGATGATGATTACACACTTGGTTCAAAGCATCACAGAGACTCCTGTGGTAATTCATGTGTTTGTTGATTTTAGCTCAGCTTTTAACACTGCACAGCTGCATATCTTAATGCAGTGGATGCTTTGTTCTTCTTGCCACACTATGAAAGAAGTGTTTAATTATTTTTCTTAGTTTGGAGTATGGCTAATAACTGTCAGAACCAAGATCAGTCAGCATCAGCGCTCTCCAGGGTTGTTTCTGCTTAAGCTGTCAACCGTGTCACGTTCCTTTATGACACTTGTTCTTGGCTTGAAGCACAATAACAGTGGTTTGTCATATTGCCTCTTTTAAGTATGCATTTGCAAAGTGCAGTGATAAGCATGCGCTGCTTTGTGAGTGAATGCATTCCAGGTTTAAAACATTAAAACTAACTGCCTAATATTGTGTAGGTCACCTTGCTTCAACCTAAAAAACACTGATCTCTTGAGTGATGGACACTGGACCTGTGAGCATACTGCAGGATTTCTATGGATAAATGCCAGCTCATCACCATCAGACTGGGATCTGCAATGTTGGAAACTCAGTCATGTTTTTTTTTGTCATGTTCTTTAAACTGTTCCTGGACACTCTTATAGGGCTTGTTTATATGTAGGGTTATTGGTCTGCCTCAATGTTTAGGCGGGTTGGAAAACTCAAAGTAACATTGACTTAAATGCTGAGACCTAAGGTTTTCCAGAACAACATAGGAAGATGTGTGTGATTTTAATGTTGAGACTGTTCAAATATGCAACTATTTATCTCTTGGGTCACTTTTAATGAATTTGAAGTGTCTATGATTTTTTTTTCCTTTCAACAAATATATTTTCATACTGACTTTGGGTTTTTTGGTGTCAAACACAAGCTTGTGCAAGATGTGGGATAGCAAAATAGCATGGTTTATATTCAAACTCGGCACAATAAGCTATTATGTCCTGGGGGGCTTCAGTGCAGCATATTGTTTGAGGCTAAAATACATTTGATGATGAAATAGAAATTACTTTTTTTCTTTGGTAAATGTGTTTTTTATTGTAAATGTGTGGGACATGTCGTCTACCTGATGGCAGGAAGCTCTGTTTTGTTTCATGATTTGTAATTATGGTGGATCAACTCAGCTGTGAATCCAACTTTCCCCACAGGGACAATTAAATGTATTATCTCTAATCATAATATGTAGCTGAACTTTGCAGTCACAGTTGTGCTGTCTCACTGCGCCTGTGTCTGGGTGCAGACTGCATGTTGTCTGATTTTGTGCAGTTTCTGGAGCAGGCAATTAAATACTATGTGGCATAACTTAAAGAAAAATCACATATTCATACAACCTCTTGCCACAAATATTTGTGTAGTTGTGACACAATTTTATGTCAAGCATTTTTAAAATTAAGGAGTATATATTCCATATTTATTTCCACCACATTAGTCCATGTTTACAATATGCTAAAGGTTAATTGAAGAATTTTGGCAAAAATACTTGTTGAAGTGATGCAACATGAACTGCGGTCTCTGGGGCACATCATATTTTACACTGACACTATATGTAAATTGAGCTGCACATTTGTCAAATGCATGTATGGGTTGAATAATTGTGAGCTGTCCTCTTCAGTTCAAGTGTCATCGTAGAGCTCAGCATACCTTCCAAAACATGCAAATTAGACAATATGACTGGAAAGCTTCCCCCCAAAAGGGACTGAAATAACTAAGTTTACTGTTATAACATTGTTATATAATACCACCCTTGTCAGAATTAGAAATAGTGGGCCTTCACATCTTGGGGAAGGCATCATCAGTTCCAAGTATTTTGCTGATTTTCAAACTAGCTAATTAAGCTCAGATGGTAAGAAGACACACATCATCCTTGTGTAATGCACTGGCAGACACTCTTACTTGTTTCATAAACACAAGAGAGCATCCCACCGTGAAATGAAAAGGTGTCCCTACTGGTAAATGTTTGGTTTGTTTTCCATATTAGCATGCAAAGTGTAATTAAAAATTGAAGAAAACTACCTGCACGTGGCCTGTGAAATGGAGTGTGCTGATGAAGCTGCATTAAAGCATTGATTTTTAATTAGCAATTCCCAGGTGTGACATGAGCTGAAACGTGAGTCTGATTAAATATGGTCTCGTTTCAACTCGCTATTTATGATAAAGACATTTTTCAGTATTTAATAAATTATTATTAATGTTAATAATCATCTCAGTTTTGTTAGTATAACAAAATATTGTAAAACATTTAAGTGTTCATTTCCTTTTCATTTGAATACCATACCCTCCATAAGCATATTGCTTTCTTGTCAGTGGCTTATTAAATATACAATGGTGACAACATAATGGAGCACATTATTCTTCCTGCTTTCTTTATATCCATTACCATAATATAACTGTTGAACTGTTGTGATAAAAAGGGGATCCTGGTAATGAGAAAATCATACTTCGCAGCAAATAATCATTGAATATATAGTATACGTCACTCTAATCTACTTTCTGTGTTATTCATCCTCAGGCTTTCATAACATTGTTGTGCTGCTGAAACATTTGCCAGAGTGTATTTAACCTACACTCATTTCCAGAGAATTGGCTTGGTAGTTTGCTAGGCCAACAGTCGTTTCTCTTCCACATCACATCCTCTGAATGTATGCTGTTTGTTTTTCCCTTTCATTCTTAGCTCTGTCTGGTTTTGTCAAATGTTCAGCCAGAATTTCAATCAGAAGAAGAGGTAAACTTACACTGAAGCAAATGATTTAAATATCCTATGTCTCTGATATAGCATATTCACACATGGACACATTTGTTGCACAATGCAGATTTGGAAGGCCAGGCTGGCAAACTAGAATGCTAATGGAACAGTAAGTATTTAAAGTATAACAGTCCAAATAAGTCATGCTAATCTTTATCGAACTGGGAATGAAGAACTTGTAAAAAGCTCATCTTTATAGCACACACGCAAACACACACACACGATCTTATTAATACAGTAATACCATGCATAAATATGTTTGTGTACATAAGTACATGCACAAGTGCAGTCAATTGGAAAATTGTTTGCTGGTGATTTACTGTGTGTGGCTCGACAGACTGGTTAAGAGACAGTAAGAAAAGCAGCGGGTGTCTGTTTAAATGTTGACAAATCCCTGACACTTGGACAGTTTGTTATCTTTCCATCCGTCTCCCATAGTGTCCCATCACACACAATATCATTTTTTTATATTTTACATGGATGGATTATGAAAGTGTTCGCTGAATTCACAGATGTTAAACAGCACAACTTCAATCTTTCAGCTCAAGGGAAAGGTCTAGTTGGGCTTGTCAGGATTTTCTAGCATATAAAATATTTTTAGAAGTGGCTAGCGTGCTTGTCTTTTATTTTAATCACCAAATTTAAGCCAACCCTTCCAAGGAACGAATCCTATTTGATCCTGTGTTTTTGTTATTAAGAAGGCCACTTCCCCTTCTCCTCATGCATAATGCAGACCAACAAAGCTGCTGGCACAAATTTGAGTTCAAGACCATCAAGGACAAGAAGCTGCCTCTACAAATACACAAATTCCATTCATCATGCATCATGTCCTTAGTTTTATCCTGAGTGTTTTTGACAAGATCAGAAATAACAAAGAACAAATCATTTATTACAGTACTTTTCTGATATTTGGCTGAGTATTTATTATTATAGTACTATTATATTAGTATTCATTTTTGAGAAGAGTTATTATTTCTGGTTCACTTAGTGCCTTTTCGACATAAAACTGATTTGAACCTAAATAGCCGGAATAATTCATAAAAGACAATCTTATTTTTGTGTCCATCACCATTACTTCGACTAGGCCAATCTGAAACCTTCATTTCTTATTTTTTTTGTTTGTTTTTCTAGCCATTCAGAGGTGGATTTGCTGTTGTGTTTCGAATCATTGTCCTGCTGCATGGCCCAAGTACGCTTTATGGGCAAGAACTGCTGATCGGATATTTTCCATCAGTTTTGTCACGTAGAGAGCAGAATTCATGGTTCCATCAATTACAACAAGTTGTCCCAGTCCTAAAGAAGCAAAGCAGTCCCTTTTTTAAAAATCTTAGAGATCATCAAGATGTTTTTCGGCAAACATGAGACAAGCCTTTGTGTGTGGGTTTTTTTTTGTTCGTTTATTTTTTGATCAGCAGTAGTTTTGCCCTTGGAACTCCTATCTCCCATTTTTTGTCCAGACCCTTTCTTCTTGTTGAATCATGAATACCGACCTTAGCTGAGGCAAGTGAGACTTGCAGTTCTTCCGATGTTATTCTGGATTCTTGTGCGATGAGTCATTTATGTGCTTATTTATTGTGGTAGACGTACCACGCCTGGGAAGGTTTAACACTGTTCCAAATTTTGTCCATTAGTGGATGGTGGCTTTCATCGTAGTTTTCTAGAGTCCCAAAGCCTTAGAAATGGTTTTGTGACCCTTTTCAGACTGGTAGAGAGACTTTGTTTCTCACCTGTTTCTTGAGATTGTGGTATGATGTGATGGTATGTATTTTTGAAATCTTTTAAATTATGTCACATTGTCAGACAGGTTCTATTTAAGTGATTTCTTGATTCAAGTCTAGCATGAATCAAGTCTGGTGTGGCTAATGGTGGGGTGGGGCTTATTTTTTCACACAGGGCCAGGCAGGTTTGGATAGTTTTTCTCCTTAAAATATGAAATCATTATTCAAGAACTACATTTTGTATTTGTTCTTGGTCTAAAAGTTTTAAGTTGTTAGATTATCTGAAAATAAAGCAAGGACTAGCAGCAGTGACACAGTTACACACTATATAGAAAAACTTTATAGAATTATATTTGTTCACAGATGTTGGCAACTATCAGCAAATAGTTATCAGCTATTTTCAAACAAAAAAAGACACTTTTTATCCATAACAGCAAATGAACTGTACAACAGAAAATGCAAATGCTATTTATGGTCTGCTCACAACAATGATAAGAAAAATAAACTGGGTCAATATGGCTGTTTGTTAATACAGAGATACACATGTTAATGTGATCTCTGGTCTCCCACTCAGAGACACAGGTCTCCGAGTGTCCAGAATTCAGACGGCTACCTGAGGACACTCTTCGTGTGAGAGAAAATCTGCTCACACAGATATGTAGAGCCAAATACTGTCAATAAGGCCTCTGCAATGTTCTGAAGACAGTTAAACTTGTCAGGTAGTGATGTCCAACAGGTGAAAATGCAACCTCCATGAACACGCACAGCTATGGATTCCAGCTGCGTTCGTAGTTCTGCAAACTTTGACCCCTACAGAGTCGAGCTCTTCAGTTCAGTCAGCTGCATTTCGATGTCCTCTGTGTCCAGCCAGTTAATGCGAGACAAATTCAGCTGCTCATTAAACCTTTCTGGTTTCATCAGAAAAGAAAACATTGGTCCATACACCTGAAAGTCCCGAAAACGCATTGTGAATCCTGTCTCGAGTCTACGGATGTATCCGTGTATTTCCATGGTGCTGATGCTGCGCTGAGCAGACAGCTCCTGAAGCATTTGAAGTGTCGGAATATGGAAATTTCAACATCGCTTGAAAAAACTGCCAGCTAGCAACGTCCCGCTCACCGGTAGGCTAAGCTATTTTTAGCCAATTACAAGTTGAATCTGGTAGTTGGGGTTGTTAGCTAAGATACCATCATTAAGAAGCGGCACAACTAATCTGTCTATGCGAGCTAATTTGCGATGTGCACCGCTGGCCTGGCCATTTATTTTTTAATGCACCTTCTCAGATTAATTCACTGCGTGTCGTGCCCAGGGCTGGACTGGGACACAAAATCGACCTGGGCATTTTGTCTAGAGACCGGCCCACCAGGTATTATAGGAAAAGCCATAAAGCCTTTGAATGAAAACGAACGCTGTTGTGACAGTGATGTACACTGTCTTGTTGGTATATGTATGATTTCTATACATTTTACATCAGATAAAAACTTTGGTTGTAAGATTCAGATAATTATTTATTAAAAGCTCAACATTTTAAATGAGAATGAGAAAGAAAAGTATTTCTTTGTGCCCCCCTTTCCCTGTTAATGCCCTACCTGGCCCCTGGCAAAACTTTGCTAGACCCGCCCCTGCACAGTTACCAGCTGTCAGCTGTGTAGAAAAGGATCCTGGTGTTACTTGTCTCTCAGAAACAGTTCATAACTTCCCTTCAACTCATTCATGTCACCTAAAAGGTAAACCTGTTTCTCCATCACCTGTTCAGCTCTGATGATTCAGTAAGGACATCTCCTGGTTTCATCTTCATGTTTCCCTCTCACCTCATATCCAAACCGATATCATGACCAGCAGCTTTTACAGCTGTGGCTCCAGCAAACATCAGCTGATACTGGAAATTAATATTAAATAAATTCTAACAACAGCTGATCAAGCTTAAACGTGCTGTTGTTGTTTAGCGCAACATCCGCTGGTTTCCTCTTTCTGAGGCGCAAAGTGGGAGATAAACAAACAAGAGAGAAAAGCAGATCAGCTGATCATCGATCAGTTTCATGATTGAAGTAGCAACAGGAGAGGGAGGGGGAGAGAATGAGAGAAGAAGAGGCAGCTGACAGCGTAAAGACCCAGAATAACTCCAGCTTTGTGTCTTTTTCCATCCTAGCTGAAGTACGGGACACACTGTGTTCCTTTTCAGCTCATTACGAAACGCGTAATATTTTCTCTGAATACGAGACGATTCAGTTTTTTGCGAGACGGTTGGCAACTCTAATAACTAACCTTATGAATAAAGTTCACTATCAGTAACATCATAGCACCCACCCAGCTGTATAGGAACTGTCATGCTAGCTAGTACGCAGTACGAGTTATTGTAACTGACTGTAAAAAGTCAGCACAAAAGAAAATAAACTACACCTAAACTTGGTTTATATTTGACCCAGATAGACTGCAGGTCATAACTTCTTACCTGAAGTTCAGTTCACCTGACACTCAGACCTGCGGCCGCCTCGAGTCTCTCCTCCTCTTGCCTCCCCTTTCCCTCATCCACCTGCTGGCCTCTGTGGAAGCTCCGCCACAGACACCACCAAACAACTGAGTTATTTTTACACATCGACCAGCATCTGGCCAGTCCACCACCTTTCATTGTTTATACCGTTACAACCCCCCCCCCCAAAAAAAAAAAAAAAACATCGGCCCATAAAAACGAAAAATCACCATCGGCCCTGGTATGCCCGATGGCCAGTCCAGCTATGGTCGTGCCATCAGTTAACCCTTCTGGCACGCGTGCCCAGGGTTGCCGACCCTGGACTAGAGTAATGATGTCAGCATTGAGTTGGACAGCTTGTGAGTGTGAAAGTGATGTAAAGAACAGACTAGTAGCTGAACACCCAGGAAAGCAGAAAGATGAGTAATTGCAGATCTTCCGTATTGAGATTACAAATAAGCTTCATCAGCACAGCTCAGCTGATCACAGCCTATACACAAAATTCACTTGACCCACAATAAAAATGTGACTTATTTCTAAATTATTTTTTTCTCCATGCTTCTACACTGCAACTATCTACTTGTCACTCTCTCTCTCTATCTCTCTCCTCAGTCGAGGGTATGTGTGTATGTTCTAGTTCTGGTGCAGACGCAGAACCTTTTGGGGTTTCCCGTCTTCTGCCTTTATTACACTGATGTCCTCATTGTAGACTCTTCTTAAGAGAGTGGCAGATCTTTAGTCTTCGCTGGCTCCAAGCCTTGAGTTAATGTTTCCACTCACTTGTGAGAGAGATACCTGCATTTTCCCTGTGCTCAGGTTTGCCAGAAGAATCCCCTGTCGCAAAGTGTCTTTGTTTGGATTGGAGAGAGAGTCTGGAGAACTGTTAGGTCCAGATCCTCACAACTGTTCTGATCATTTTCAAACTGTTATTATTCACTGTAAATAAATATACTATACTTTGACTTGGAGCCCTGCGTCAGAGTTCTACCTGTGTCCAGATCTTGGCAGCTACTTTTTATTTTAAGCCTTTATTTTTTCACTTTTAATTGGGTAAAGAAATTGAGTCCGCCATGCTTGCATCCAGGCAACTAACCCACGATGGATGCACAATGTGTTGGATTCAAATGCAGTGCTCGCAGTTCATAGTTCCTTCTTGTTACAGCCCCTAAATCCATGGCTCAAAGGAACCTAACATATCAGATACCACAATGCTGCTGGAGTAACAATTTTGAATAATGAAAACAAATATCAAACACTAATAAGAGAAATTGGAACCCCGGTGAAATCAAAAAGGGGAAGAAGACCATGAACCAACCTCACGACAGGAGGTTGGGTTCAGGCTTATCTCTTAAACTAATATTGGTAATCTAAGTTAGTAGAAACAAAACTAAAAACAGAATTGCCACGAAATCTGCCTCAGTTAATAATTACTAAGCAAAACTAAACTGCAAAGCATAACTAAAGAGTAATGTCAAAAGTGAAGAGGGTAAGGGAAAGTGAAAGAGACAGAGCGGACCTGCCTGCATTTTTGGGCTTTATGTGCATGCAGGTGAGTCTTCTGCAGCCAATCAGCCCCATGAATTAAAGAGGAGAAACCACATTAATAAAGATGACAGATGGCAGCAGTTTCATCTGAAATCAAAAATGGGATTTTATATTGTTGCTTTCATATTGTTGCTTTGTAAGCACAAAAAAAACTGTAACCATACAAATACTTGACATCATTCCTAAGGATACATTGATAAGAAAGTTAATGCAACCTCAGTCAGTCATATATACCGTCTGACCCACAATGGCATGTGTTTGAATTTATTCTTTTGGCCAGTGCCATAGATATATGACATGTCCAATCCCCATTCAATACATTTAAGAGAGGTTTACTTTGGTTTGAGGGTCAGTTTCTATTTACTATAAAATCCAGTATACTATGTATATGATGATGTTTCACATTGACAGGAGTCGGCATAATAAATTAATAAACAACCTGAAAAAAATAAATAAGTACACCTTTATACTTTAAATATTGTTACTGTGACTTTGATGGAATGTCTCAATGGATTTTGAAAGTCGCCATGTATAGTGATTAATAAACCATGGTCACATATCCAACATCTACAATTTAACATGATGAATCTCACATATTATTTTTGGCCTTTCTGATATCTGCTAAAATGACTAATCACAGGATGAATTGCTCAGCTCAGTTTCTGGATACAGTATAAATCACACTGTCAGAGCAAGCCTAGCATCATCCCCCCTGTTGGAGTTTGCATTTCTGAAGGCATGAAGCAGAATGGTGATTTTGTGATTTTTAATTATGGCCGTTGGTTATGTCTTTGGCTTCATTATAACATTGTCGCACAGTTCTGTTTGCAGTGAAAGAAAGAAGCAGCTCCCTCACATTGCTTCTCATTAGAGACACTCCCGGGGCCTCATCAAAGATCCCCCCTCCCTTCTGCCACTTTCCTCCCTCACTTTTTCCATAATGTGCCGTTTTCCCAGTACACTGCTCCCTACAGCTCCAGGACATGCTTAACAAACACACCAGCAAAACATTCCTCCTGATGCTAACTTTTCACCATTTTGCTTTACCAGGAAAGAAAAATCACAGCAAGTCTCTTCCACTACAAAGTTCACTGTAGCTTCTTTGCCAGCAAATTGTGTTTTCAGAGATTGATGTTTGATCTGCACAGCATGCAACAGGATCTAGAGTCCTAATGTTGTTTGAGAATTATTGGCCCATGGATGCGCGTTATACATGTGAAAGATGAAAGAGCCTAAAACATGGCACTTTTCAGCATTGCATTTCTATAATCAGTGTTGACCAGTCAAATTTTGAACAGCAAATTAAACTTACATAAAACCAATGATAAAAATATTGAGCCTAGTTAATAGCATTTGGAGTGATAAAATAGATTTAACCAAAAACTCAGTGTTAAATTCTTTAGCGTGTTATCAGTGCATGCAATATGCAAAAGAAAAAAAATATTCTTCCCAAGTCTCTCTTTTATTACTCACAAACCAGGTGATACTTATTGACCCAATGATATTTTTATTCTCAAGAATTTGTTCACTACTTCCTAGTCTATGGTTTTCCTGAGACACGAAAGGTCTGGGAGGCATCATGCCACACCTGGCCTGTCTATTATTCATCATCAAAGTACTACTGAGGCAGTACAATAATACAGGGTACCCACCCGGCCCATTCCAACTGAATGGAAAAACACTCAAAAACTCAGTTTGTAACAATTCAGTCCAGCTTTCAGTACAACAATAATGGAAATGTTAGTGATCTACAGTTTTTGAGACATACAGTTAAATGTGTCTATCACACACACCCACACTCATAAACTCTTTTATATACAAGTCATAAGAGTAGGAGAACTAGTGGTGAAGTTGGTTAAGAGGCAGAATAAAGGAGATAAGGGAGTAGCAGGAAGTGGGGATATAGAGTTTTTGTTTCTAGTTTTGTTTTGATTTGATTTTTATTTTTTGGTCTGATATACTGATTTCCTCAAGTTTTTGGTACAACAGACATGTTTGCTCTACAGTGCAAGAATAAGGAATTATTTCAAATTGAGTTTAATTACTGGGGAAACAAATATAAGGAAGATAAAAAAAAATATGTACTTTGCAATGCTACTAACAGTAACAGTATTACTAAATTAAAATAATTTATGTAATTAAAAATTATGTTTAAAAAAAAAAGACCAAATCAAAGACACTGAAAGCAAGTAAAAGGGAAAATAAATCCACAACCACAGTGTCAAAAAAAAAAAATCAACCATGTTTGATTATGTGCAACATTTTAGATCACCAGGACACCTCAGTTAAACAATCAATATTTCCCACCTTGAAGTCAATTTATTGCATTAATGACGGGCTAAATTTCTTTCTGTATTTTGATACAAACATAGCTAGTGTTGTTGGATTGCAAAGCTGTAAACGTTAACACTGTATGCATGTGTCATCTGATTTCCAGTTCTGTGAGTTATAATGACAAATATGGGATGAACGATGGTTACATTAACCCCTACAAATCCATACCAGTTGTCAGCCACAGATCCCAACAGTTTCTTCTATTTATTATTGATTTCCATCCATTCACCAACAAAAAATACAGCTCATGTCTTTAATTTTGGTTTACAGTACACATGGACAAATTGGTACACTGCCATGATGGGATAGGTGACCCATAGTTATTATATTTTACACTTTATTATTCATAACTTCAGAGAAGAACATTATTTTATGTGAAACATGGTTCATAGAGTAACACCAAAGGGTTTCATTCCTCACTTTGTAGGTTATGCATTTTCTCTTCTGACTTCTGACATCAAAAAAGCAGAAAATAGGAAAAATCACTACAAAGATCAATGTTATACACAGACTAGTACACCCATCATCATATATGAAACCCATCATTCAAATCGAATGAGACGGTTCATAAATCTTGACAGCAAAAATCTGAAAAAAAAAAAAAAGAAAATACAGCAGGGGAATGCATTTGTTATGTTTGTTATATGTTTTGAACAGATTTGTTCATTGTTGTATCTTTAGAAAACAGCAATATGTTTACATTTTAGGAATTTTCTTTTATGGGAATTTGCCAGTGAGGTCAAATTAAGTTGGAACTAGGTTCTTCAGTGCAGCGCTACACCATGGACCTTCATGTGATATTTATTTGTAATAGTTTTCAAGACCTTGGTTAACCCTGGGGGTTTCTTCTCAGTAAGGTACAGACATCTGTCTACTTTAGCTATACAAGTGTGGCACCAACTAGCCTACAGTCTTTCTCTTCTAAACAAAGAAAAAAAAGCACAAACAATCCTTCAAATTTTGTCTACCTATGAAGAACTTCCCACTAGTCTGAACACTTTCAAAGGACATGCAGACTCTTTTCAAAGCATGGCTTTAACATAAAGGCCAAAGCCATGCTTTGAAAAACTCTTCTAGCCAAGTACAGGGATTAAAAGAAGAAACCAGACACAATATGGATTGCGGTACCATTAAAGAGTTGAAAGAATGACAGGCCCATCCATGCACATTGTGTTGCACACATCTCTTAGAAACCATCAAAGCACTGCTGAGCAAGGTTGTGCAGAAGGGGTCGTTGCAAAATCATCAACTACAGGCAATCAACAATGCCACATATTGTTTGAGGTACCAATCATGAAAAGAAGGCCTTTGGATACAAAGTATGCCTTAGGTCTAACAACTGCATGAACAGCACAAACTTCAATCACTATATCAAATAAGATACATAGAGCCATCAAAGCAGTTCTGTTGAATAGTACTCTATGTTCAGTAGGCTCTCTAGGAGAAGCTTTAGTGGATGATGCTTCAGTATGTGCAGCTACTGTCAGTGCTCTCCTTTCAGCTCATAGTGTTATTACTAAAACTATGTTCACAACATAACAGCATAACAAAGTTATGCACAAGATGGAATATTTTGTGGCAATTCACACCTATGAATTACTGATCTTTGCGAGTTGTCACTCATATTCTTCATAAATGCATTGTGCATTGCGTTGAACTGTGGCATTACCTTGTTTGCCAAAGAATATAAGACAGGAAGTATTGAACCTGACCTTAGGATTCATAGAAGTACACTAATTCATATCACAGATGACAATTAACATTATTATCACTAAATAATAATACAAATAGTAAAATTCTCACAAATCATAATTTAATGTGGTTTTATAATGTTCCAAGCACCTCTGTCATGACAAATTCATTTAGATAAAAATGCACCCAGGGGTTGGAAGGTGTCAGATTTGATAGTTTCAGATTGTAATGGTGACCTTCAGCTTGCACTTGAGTTGTTTTTCAGCAGAGTGTAAAGGACCTGGAATGAGAATCACCTTCATGTCTGAGGCCATGGTTCACAGCTTGAAGAGAGTGGCTTTCCCATTCCAAGTGCAAGAATTCAACTGTTTCTGTGTCTTGTTCATGAGTGAGATAGTTGAACATGAAAACGAAGCTGTCGAGCTACCTCTCAGTCTGCATTTCCACCCTTACGCATGGCCATGAGCTAGCTGTGGGTAAGAATGAGATCGCATATGCAAGTGGAAGACATTTGTTTCTTCTAAAAGTTGTCTGGACTCTCAGTTAGATATAGAGTGAGGAGTACAGACTAGACTAGACTACTCCACTTCCAAAGATGCCAGTTTAGGGGATTTAGCCATCTGACTAAAATGCCTTCTTGTTAAATTAGGTGTTTCAGGCATGTCCAACTGGGAGGAGACTCGGGGTTGGGCCAGAGCATGATGAAGAGATTATATCTGTTGGCTGTCTTGTGTCCTACAAGAAAAGCTAAAGGAGGTGGCTGGGGAGAAAAAGGCCCTGGCAATTCTGCTTAGAGTGTTTTTCCTGTGACTTTGTCATAGGGCAGATAAATGGGAGAAAATGGGTGGGTGGATGGATGGATGGATAAAAAACAATATATAATTGTTGAGGCAAAAAGCTTTATTAAGGATGAGCATTAAGTGATTCCCACCTCTTCAGTGATGTTCCTAAAGTACCTTAACCAAAAATGTTCCAAATACTTGTTTAAATAGGATTTGTCATTTTCTTTTCTTGTATACATAAAAAATAAATGAAAAGCTCATTTAAACGTGAGAAGAAAAAAACCCTAACAAAACTCCACAAAAAACTGCAAGTATAAGGACAACACACAGAACGGCATTCATGAAATGCACAGATCATGTACTCCAACGCACTGTAATTTCCAGTCTGGCTAGAATTTGATATTTATCAAGTGTTCCACAACAACTTTCAACAAGTACCATGCAAGGCAATATACATTGGAAGGAAGGAATAAATGAAGAAATAAAAAAAGAAAGAAAGGACCTGTTCAAGCCTGCATAATAAAGTTTACAATACTGAGAACTGTCTTGGATTAATTAACTTATATTTGGCATTTTGTGGCAGCAAAAGAACATTTATAAAAGGCCGATGGAAGTTGTGGACAAACAAATGACAAAAAAACATGGTAAACCTTTTTTTATGTATAATTTCACTTTGTATCCAAATCCTCCTCTTGCTCCCTCTTTATATTCCTCTCTCTATTCACAGCAAATTGGTCTGAGACTTATAAAGTGCCTCTAGCAGAGTCCTCACCTGGGAACTGGCCCAGGTCTACGATCTATGCCTCATGCACTTCTAACTTTAAGTGTGTTGCCATCAGCTCAGCCAATTAAGCCTCTTGTTTCCCTGAAGTCCTGCCTTCCTCCTCTAACACCAGTCATTGGAAATGAAAATAAGGTAGATGGTTTTCCCAAGGCATTTGAAAGGAAAAGTCTCTTCAGGTCTCTGCCTGCTCTTGGACATACATATCAAGCTACTGATGTGTGCCTAATCTGGAGTTTAAAGAGTAAAAATAATACAACCCCACAGAAATCTGCCAGTTTTTCATCATATGAGGTTAATAAATACCCTTTCATCAAGGTTTGTCACTGCATAGTCTGCTGCTGTCAGTTGCCTAATTATGCATAATCCCAGACCTTGCATTGAGACAGGAACATTGGATAACACTCATGTTAACCCCCTGTACACTAAAACATTTACAAGTAAATCGCAGTTAAGTGCTGTGGGAAGAATGAAAAACACCAAGTGTATTAGGCTCCAGGTTTTTAATAGTCTCCTCTGAGAACCAACTGAAATTCCATTTGTCCAGAATAGACCATGGCTACTTCAGCTCATTGTAAATAAATATCAAGAAACAAATTAAATAAATGTGCGTACGTAAATATATGACCAAAAGAAGTTTATGCCAAAAGAACAAGCATTTTTTTGACTGGTTATGTTTTATTCTCACCATATCCTACTTGTGATTTTGGTTTGGATTTAATTTCTTTGCGTGATTGTTCTTTTTTGCAAGGGTATTTAAAGAAAAGATTCAGAAATGAGACATCGGTTAAATAAAAATAAAAGAAAAATATTTTTGAAACATAAAAATACACAATATACAGGTGTAACCAATGCAACGTCCTCAGACCCGCTACAAAATAGAGGACCAGTGCTTAGGTTTGAGCGTTAGGCGCTAAAAGATGTAGGAGTGACAATAAAAGTGATTTGATTTGATTTGATTTGATTTGAGTACAAGGAAATAGCTTTAGGCTTTGACAGTGTTTATAACACTTTATTTTGCAATACAGAAGCACAATGAATAACTTAAAAGACTGCATTTACTACACGCTGAAATAAAATCTTAACATCAGTGGTATATTAGAAATAAATACAAATAAAACCAAAAACAAAACAATGCCACTACAAAGTGGGTATCAGTAGGATTTTTTGCAAAAAAAATAAAATAAATAATAATAATAACACAAGCTGTTTAATTCCTTTCACTCAAGTTCAAGCACCTCTCCAACAGCCAAACCCATCTGTTTTCTGATTGGATTGTTAAATTTGTGACTGACATGACATTGACCAATCAGCTGAAAGGAAGAAACATCGGGACAAGATTTGCACTTGTAACTTTAAACTTGCACGCAAGCGAAGGAACTTGAGCGCAGAGTTTTACACATGGTTTTTTGCTTTGTGTGTGCAACCAGACCTTAACGAAATTTTTTTTAACTTGTGTTAACACACACACACACACACACACACACACACACACACAAATTCTCATCTACAGACAGCACAAACATAAAATTTACAGATATTTTGGTTTACAAGGTTACAAAACTCAGTTCACAAATACGCATTTGATTTACAAGTACAAATTATTTATGACCACAATTTGAGCCCATACAAAACAAACACAGACATTAGCACGACGCTGTGCTGGCTGTCATGCCAACACTATAGTTAGCTACATTAGCTTAGCTAAATTCTAACTTGATAATTCACTCACCAAGATGGAGTTTTTTTTATCTTGCTTAGGTGGTATATAAGTCACCTTATATAGTGTAAACTAGCATTAGAAAAAAGCTTTTTTTTAAAAAAAAAAAAAAAAAAAGTATTGAAACTATGAAATGAAATACTAGCACAAAACAAAGTGCTATAAAACAGATCAAATTAAAAATCTCTAAAAATACTTGCTCAGCTATTTATGGTACGTCAAACTTTTTTGTTGACCCATCTATCCACCTTAACCTTCTGATAGATTAGAAGATTAAAAACATTGTCAACTAACTTCCTTCTTTACCCCATCACAGCAGTGACAGGAGTAATTTTTCATTTTAATATGAACACATCTTTGAGGTACTTGCTTAAAAAATTCCTTGACATCCAATAAAGTGAACTGGTCCCAGTAAGCTTAAGATGTGGAAAACAAATAGCAGCTGGCCTTATGAGCGGTCTTCTGCATCCACTCCCTCCTTTTGCCTCCTTCACTAATTGCTGTGATGTTCATTTGCACCTTATAATTAACTCACAATATCGCTGTCATAATGTGGAAATAAACTGCTATTTAGCTCAAATGGTAATTTAAGCATGTGTTTGTGGTAAAACAAACGCTATCAAGAGGTTAATAGGAAGTGAATTAAAAGTGAGATTAGACACTGATTAGCTTGTGTAGTGCGCTAAAAGTAAATGAAGGGAGGAGGGAACCAGAGGAAAGGAGAGCCAGGAAGAAGCACAGAAAAGAAGGAGTGGTAGACATTAACTGCAGAAGGGATGTAAGGAGTTGAAATAAATATGAAGTAAATTGTCCTCGCATAAAAGAAAATTTCATAGGTCATTTCTAAAAAGCAGCTTGTTAGTACTCCTGCTTACATTTTATTTTTAAGAACCTTGAGTAATGCTTTAGAGGCATTATGTTTAAGTAATCAATTACTATCCAAAGTGTGACACAGATCAATTAGCTGCCATCTCATCTTGACATGAGATACTGTTGAAGTATTTGTCAGATGTATTTTGGCAATTAATTTTTGACCCTAAATCCTATCTGATATAACATCCAATGGGACTAAAGGAGCGGGTAGGCTTACCAGTAATTATGATAATGGCTAAGAAAAAGCTAAGGAGAAAGTGTTTTTTTACTTTTCTTTTTCCCTTTTTTTTTTTTTTATACTTTACTATGTACACGCTTTTTGAATCTATACGAAACAGTATTTCATTGCCGACTATCTGAAATTGCAGGAACAATGACATTAAAGGATTCATTTTCATTTGATTCAAGTCAGGTGGCATTGCTGTAGAGCATTCTGGATACCATTAAAGATGACAGCTTATTTTTCCCAGTAAATGCCTACAACTTATTCATACTTCTTCTTTTTTTTTTTTTTTTTCTTGGCCTGTAAGGGATTTGAAATGGCAGCCGTCTGGCTGACTTCATGTTGGTTCACTACCTACATTAATGGAACATAATACATTAATCAAGCTAAGGGGCGCACATTTGTTTCAATCATTTAGTTGTCAAGCTTGGGTAATGTCTAGTGTCTGATGTTCAGATCACAAATACACAATGCACAATGTGTCTGTAGGCATACTGCTGCTGCAACTGTAGCAATCTACAGTTATGTTGATATGCTGTAGTATTTTCAGGACATTCTCAAATTTGTATATGTTCGCAGCTAGGCTCAGGTGGTGCAGTGGATTGCCAACTAATCACAGACGTTGCATCTATTTCAAATGCCAAGTTGTAGTCGAGCAAGATAATGGATACAGAATTTCTCTCAATAGCAGTACAGTACCTTTATGGCAGTCCTGCCACAACTGGTTGATATCTGGTCGGTAAATAATAAACAACATGAAGGTTGGGGCCACACTAAATTTATTTTAAACAAGTAAATATTTTAATAGCTTTGTAAAGAGTACATACCTCTGCAGATACTCCCAAGCACACAGAATTTATTTTTCTACTACTTTTTTTTTTTTAAACTGTACCACTATACCTCTGTGTATACTTACTGAGAGAGCATGGTGTGAGTCTGAGTTCTCTTCATTTTCTGCTTCATACTAATAGAAACCACTTTCTCTTCCTCATGTCCACCAGCGAGATGTAGAGTGAGATCAAATGAATCCCACCGTGCACAGGTCTTGGAGAGGTTCTCTCAGGCTGACTTCAGTTTAGATTTGTCAGCATGAGCTCAAATGAAGTCTCCATTAGCTGTGCCTGAGTACCTAAGCCTATTAGTTTGGAGTTGAAAGGAACCACAAAATAAACTAAGTAGAAGAAATAACCATATCTACTTCCATGCTTGCAAAAAAGTTCTAAAGGAGCAAATGCTTGAAAACAAGTAATTGTGTTCCTGTACCTACTAAATTACTGATTTTCTGTTTCAAACTTATGGTAAAACTCATCAGCAGAGGTACTGCAATTGATATTTTGATGATTATTTTCAGCTCTTATACCTGTAAAGATTATCTTATAGTGAAAGATGAAGGTGGTTTTACGGCTTTTTAGAAACTTGTCTACTAATTCTAAAAATGACAGAATGTAAAAATTAATGAATAACTCACCAACATCAAACACCTACTACTGATGTTTATATGCTAACAACAAATATAGTCCAAAACATTGGCATCCTCGAAAGAGTGATCTTTGTCCTTTTGATGCAGATGAATAGCTGAGTCTTGTCCCATCGAGGAGGCTCTTCTATGTTGTACCATGCTTTTTTTGAAGTGGCTGTTTGGTCCCTCCAATATTGAGGTCTTAGCATTCCTTGTTGCACTGTACAGCACAGTTAGGTTTGTGTTTGGGAGATTTGTCTGAGTGTGTGGCTGGGTCTGAAGTACACTGGGATGTTGTGATTGGAGAAGACTCTCCTGAGTTTCTCTGATAAACCTGCTGCATAAGGGATGGCAATATTGTTCTGTTTGTCCTTCTGATTCTCCCTAGTTGGTGTCTGACCTTCTTTTCTTTGTACCTTGCTGATTTGATGAAAGCCCAATTAGAATAACCACATGTTTTAAGAGCTTTCTTTACAAGTGTGTGTTCCCTCTTTTCCCTTCTGGTTTAGAGGGAACATTTTCTGCCTGGTGATGTAGGGTCCTGATTACTCAAGGTTTGTGTTCCAGAGGGTGGTGGAAGTCAAAAAGTTAGTACTGATCCGTGTGTATGGGCTTCCATTAAACTTCAATGTTGAGGTTTCCATTCTCCTAAATGTGCACGGCACAGTCCAGAAATGGCAAACTGTTATCCTTTGTGTCTTCCCTGGTGAACTGTTTTTATCCACTGAGTTGATGTGAGCAGTGAAGGATTCTTCTTCTTGGATTTTAATTTTGACCCAGGTGTCATCAAAATATCTGTACCAGTGGCTAGGTACTGTCCCTTTAAAAGAGCCAAGAGCCTTTCTTTCCACTTCCTCCATGGAAAGGTTGGCTACAATAGGTAACACCAGGGAGCCCATGGCACATCCATGTTTTTAGTTATGGTTTCATCTGGATCAAGTGTAAGTTTCTGGACTGTATTGGTGAAGTCGGTGGAGTTTTTGATGTGATGGGGGTGTTCCCCACAAGGGGCGCTAGGATGGTGGCAAGGAGTTTGGAAACGTTATAACAATGGGTCTGAGTGGGACTCCTCCTTTGTGGATCCTTGGCAGTCCGTTAATACATGGTATAGCATCCCCTGGGTATAGACAATGATATGTAGAGTGTCAATGACTTTGCTCTTTTCAAGGTCTTGAAGGCAGCTGATAACTTTCTTTTTGTAGCTGCTTGTGGGGTCTCGTTTTAAGGCTTCATAGGTATTGTTGTCACTGAGGAGTGTAGTAATTTGTGTGATAATCTGTTGTGTTTAGAACAACAGTGCACCCTTGTTGGCAGGTAATGCGGTGATTATGGTCTTTGCTCAGCGATGTGACGGCCTTATTTTCTTATATTGTAAGGTTAGACAGAGGAACTTTTGCACTGGAGAGGGTGGCTGAAACCTTCATCCTGATTTGCTCTGCTTCTGTTGTGTTAACTTATTAATGCTTATGGCGATTTCTGTGGCTGTGATGAGGTCCACTATGGGCAACTGTTGAGGAGAAACGGCAAAACATGGACACACACATCTTCCGTATAGGATCCAGAGTCTGGGGATGAAGGGGACAACTCATGCATCTCCAGGGGGGAGGTCACTGAGGCAGTCAAACAACTCTTTGGCAGCAGGGCTGCCAGGGTGGATGAGGTTCCCCCTGAGTTCCTGAAGGATATGGATGTTGTAGGTCTGTCTTGGTTGACATTCCTCTACAATGTTGCGTGGAGATCTGGGGCGGTAAATCTGAATTGGGTTGTCTCAGAATTTCGCCTCTGCTTTTAGCAGGTGATGTGGTTCTGTTGGCTTCATCAGGTTGTGGTCCCACTGCAGTGGTTCACAGCCAAGGGTGAAGTGGCAATGGTCCTCAGTCAGAAAAAGGTGGAGTGCTCACTCCAGGTCAGAAACGAGTTATTGCCCCAAGTGGAGGTATCTCCGGTATCTTAGGGTCTTGTTCACAAGTGAGGGGAGAGGGGAGCAGGAGACTGACAGACAGATTGGTGCTGCAGCTGCAGTGATGTAGACACTGTACCGGTTCATCATGATGAAAAGCGAGCTCAGTGTAAAGCTCTTGATTTACCAGATGATCGATGTCACTATCCTCACCTACCGTCATGAGCTCTGGGTAGTGAACAAAAGAACGAGGTCATGGATACAAATGGCAGAAATTACCTTTCTCCGAGGGTGAGGGTGGACGGTCTCTCCCTTGGTGCTCAGCCATTCGGGTAGTACAGTACCTGGGTATCCCATATTCTAACTGGAACCTTGATAAAGATGCAAGGTCAGCTACAGCCAAATAGCTCCAGAAGATAACAGGGATGCTGAGAGGCCTGCTCAATGGTAAGAATAAGATCAAAGGTTTTATTATATATGCACCACTGGCCATCAGATAACCAACTGAAACAATAAGTGGAATTATTATATTTACTTATTTGCTTAATAAGGAGCAGAACACAGGATAGCATTTCCCACTGACAGCAACAAGGAGCACTGGAAAAACAAGAATTAACAGGGGCTGACAGAAATGGATGGTTGGAGCAGATGTGGAAGGTGAAGTCCAAAGTTGTCCCAGTGGTAAGAGGGAGATCAGGTCAGTTCAATTCAATTCAGTTAAAATTGGAATACTAGCTCTAGCATAACATTAGAGGTCACTGTTCATCTGAGTGCAGACCGTAGCGCAACATGTCTGAGAGAGGACCCAACTTTGAGGAGGAACACGCGGGGGATTGGGGTATTATAAATATTCAACTAGCAAAGAAAGGATGCTTCAACTTAGCAATTGTTGTTGAGTATATGAAATATAATGTATTTTTTCGTCATCGTGAAATGATGAAGGAAGCTTTAACACAAGTGTTACAACAAGTAACAGAAAAAACAAGACAAATAACAACAACAGAAACTTAAATCAGACCTCTTCATTTACTCATTTTCATCACGGAGAGTTACTTTGTATCAATCACATCTGCACACAATCAGCCCCAAAGCAGATTTGTTCTTCTTGTTTTATGCATGCACCCCACTTGTTTGTTTGCTCTTATTATTGATGGCTTTTTTCTTTTGTATTACCAGAACAAATTTAATTAGAGCTGAAGGAATACAAATCAGAGTTCACCCACCAATTGCTATTTGGTCCCCTAATAAAGAGCGTGGAGAGGGGAAGGAAAGAATTACAAATGCATTTCAAGAGCTGGAAAGAGAATTGCTTGAGGTATGTGAGTCTTTTAATAAATGGATTTTACAAATTGGCTTTATAAACTTGAAAGAATATCCATCCATCCATCCATGCATCCATAGCTGGATAGACAAATAGATAGACAATCACAGACAGGGTGTCTCAGTGACATAAAACATCAGAGGTTTCTAAACCTCCAGTAGTTATAATGCAACTTGAAATGACACACACATGAATAAAGTTTTCAAAGCTCATGCATGGTGTTATAAAAGTTGCATTATCTGTCTATCAAGTTTTTATTCTAAACCTGAAAAGAACCTAAGGTCTATGAATATTGGAGAAACAGTTAGATGTAATATTTGATTTAACACTTGTTAACAGCTCTCTTTTATTTTGATACGAAGTCACACAAAGGCAGACTTTGAGCTTATCCTCCTCCCACTCACGTTGTACATATTCATCTGAAAGCACGGGGAGTATCATTCCACCAGGGCTCTGATAGTGGATTATTGTATTTAATCCTGAATGGAGCAACACAGTCCAGGATATTAGTGCATGTTGAGTCAAAAGGGGTGATTAGTTCCTCAGCACTTAGAACATCCAGGGTTAATAGCACACAGGGTGCATGAAGTAGAACAGAATTCTACCCCCAAAAGAGCAGCTTTAGCAGAAAATTAAACATAGAAAATATATTGAGACATAGTACATGTGTCAAACATTTCATACATGTATATGTTAAGGTTGGGCAATATGTAAAATTTTCCAACGACATTCATCAGGCCAATAAATGACGATAGGCGATATATTTGCGCAGGTGACTTTTTCGCTACGTTCACACTGCAGGTCTTAATGCTCAATTCCGATTTTTTGATCAAATCCGATTATTTTTGTCTGCTTGTTCACACTATAAATTAAATGTGACAGCAAACGCGCTCTAGTGTGAACCCTCAAAGCGGCCCACATGCGCAAAAGAAGACGTCACACACAACGCGCTCTGTTTAGACCCAGAGCAAACAGTATTGTTTGACTGATGGCCCTTAATAAAAAGACTTGTTTCGGACTTTATGTTTCCCAATTTTGCTTTAAGTTATAAAGTTATTTTGTTATTTACATATAGCCTAATAATTATCCGTATTGCTGTTTTAGAGAGGTGCGGTGCTTCAAAGGATAGTTGCAGATTTCTGTCAGAATCTGCAGATTATACAGTACAAATAAAATGTTCACATTTCTCCAACGTTGTCTTCCCAACAGTTTCACTAACATCTACACTGGATGGCCAGAAAGCATTCGTGATGTCTTCTCCGGTGCTTAAATTGGCGTCTGTCTTGTGTCAGTGACGTAAAAGACGGATTTAATGCTACATGACCATTCAAACAGCAGTCGCTTTCTAAAACATCAGATATGTATCGGATTCAGTACCACATACGAAAGTGACCCAGATCGGATTTGAAAATATCGGATTTGAGCTGTTTACACTGTCATACCATGATCGGATATGGGTCGCATAGGGTCAGAAAAGTCGGATTTGATGCGCTTTCGCCTGCAGTGTGAACGTAGCCTTTGATGGGCAGAGCAATGTAATCATGCACGGACTGATTTGCGTGTTTATAACACAGAAGAAGTCCAAACATGGAGGAACAAGTTGCCAAAAAAATTTAAAAAAAACAACAACACAAAGTCACCAATTCTGGATTTCTTTGGCTTTAAACAGGATGAAAGAAGTAAACCTGAGGATGTAACCAAAGGGGTGTGCTGCTTGTGCAGACGTATAGTGCCAACAAAGGACTCAAAAACGACTAATTTACTTGAGCATTTATGTGTCCACCATCTGGTTGAGTATGCTAGGCTATCACCAGCTTCTGCAGCTCCATCAACAAGCTCTGGAAAGCTTTTCACCAGCAGGATATCCAAAGTGCTTTTACCAAAACAATATTATTAGCAAACTAACTCATGGGTGGGCAAATAAATAAATAAATAAACCGCTCTTGTAAAAATGACCGGTAAAAGGATCAGCCTATAGTCGATGGTTGATAAATTCATCCAATCCCCCAACCTTAGTATATGTATATAAGTACAATCAGCAAGAACTTACATAAAAAAAGTTGAAGCTTTTACTCACAAAATCTTTAGAATCTCCGATTTACAAGCACTGAAGAAACAATTATGCAAGGAAGTCTTGTTTAAAGGCTATTAAAAGATTAACTAGAGCCATTACAAAGTATGAGCTTTTTGTTGACCAATATGAAAATATGAGCCAACAGCTGAAGACCTCCATTGACCATACTAACTATACAGCTACAGACCAGTCACACTAGAAAATGCTAGATAAATCTTCAATTCCAACAGTTGTGACAGCCAGTGGACTGGCCTTGTGTTTTGCTTTTCTTGTTGCCTGTCTCTTTCAGGTATGTGGTAGGTGGAGCTGACCCAATTATAGATGCAGCACACCTGAGAAGGCCAGTCCCAGCATATAAAGACACCTTGACTGAACCGTCGGGCTCTCTCGCTGTCTCTCTCCGTCTGGCACCCATCATGTTCATTTGAGGCTTCAGTTATGGCTGTCATATCATTTCAATTGTGTTTAAGTTTCTTCACCTTATTTTCATTAAAAATATCTTACAGCCTTTAAACGCCTGTGTGTGGTCTCCCACTTGCTTGTCACGTCCTTGAGCCGGGTTGTGACAAATGGGGGCTCGTCTGCGCAATTATCTTGGTTTGGTAAGCTTTCTAAAGTTTGAGAGCTGGTCTGTTTGCAGCTGATTGCAACTAGTACTGTTTGATTTCATCTGTTTAGATGACTTTGTCTAGTTAAGTCTTGGCTAGGACTTGCCTTGTAGGCAATTGTTGAGTTAATTGCTGATAAGTTTGGTTATTTGTGGTGATTTGATATTCTGAGTTTGCTGTGTATTGTTTTTGGGAGGCCACATTGTTAGGAAGATTAAGTGGAGGCAGTCATGTTAACACTTTCTTTTTCTATAGAATTAAGTTTTGTGGAGCTACTGTTGATGTGCTGTCTTGTGTAAACTTTGGAGCGCATGAGCTGTACTGATTATTGAATATGCATAAGTTGAGATCAGTGCTTTCCCTGTTAGGTTGAAGGAGTGTTTCTCTCTTGAGAATCATTCATGAAATTTCTGTTGCAGTGAACACGGTTAGAGCAGTTGTCTCGGGAGCACGTCCCCAGAATTGAGGGGGTCGCTGTTTGTGCAGTTGCCTTTCTCTTTCTGGCGGTTTTAGTGCATAAGTACCCACTGTAAGTAACTGCATGAAGACTAGGCTTCAGTTAAGTAGATTTTGGGTTAGGCAGTTAGTGGGAAAGTGCTGATTTCAATTGTATATCGAGGATCGATACTTTGCTGTTATGGCTACAGTTGATGCTTTTGTTCAGTCTCCATCGGAGGAACTCTTGAATAGCTGTACCAAAGATCAACTATTGAAACTTGTTGAGCATTATGATGTTGATGTTGGAGATAAACGGTTGAAAGATGATATTAAAGAAGTGTTAAAAGCTGCATTAGTAAAGAAAGGTGTTGCCAGGTAAAATGCAGACTTTAGTGGCTGAGGTTGATCAGTCTGTGGTCTCAACTACAGTTGCTTTGTCTTTTGAGCAGCAAAAGGAGTTGTTGCTGTTACAAATGGAAAGAGACAAGCTGAGCATTGAGGGGGAAAAAATGTGAGGCCTTCTTTAGAAAGGGAAAAAAAATGGAGCTAGAGCAGTATCAGCTAGACCTGATCAAGGCAGGCAAGTTATCAGGTGGTGTTGACACTTTCCTGCTTACCCAGTCCTTTTAAACAGTCCTTTTGGGAAATGTAGCAAGGTAGGTAATGCAGATATACTAGTGTACAAGTAATTAACTAATTTAACTTTGTTTCTTCCCAGATTTTTTTTACACTGTTAAGTAACTAAATTTTTCTTTACTATGCCATCCAACTGCACCTTTTTTGTTCCTTTCTCCCTCTAGCTTGTTCTGTTCCCTCACTTCACATTTCAGCCAACTTTGTTATATTGAACCTTCTCCAAACCTATCTTTTCTTCCTTGTATTTCTTCTCCCTTCCTACCCATATGGAAAAGAAATAGAAAAAACTTATAAAAGACTTGCATAAGATGTGGCCTACTTCATATAGTAAATCATATAAGGCTTATATGATTTACTCATGAGTGGCCACTTTCTCATTACTTTCATATATTGTTTTAGTAAGTATCCAAAACATACAAGTTTCATTTATATAATTTTTCAAGGGATCTTGTATCTGTTTTCACTCTTGTATGCTTTTTATACAAGTTTCACACAAGACAGATACAAACTTTATAAGATTTATATATATCTTTTCCATATGGGTAAGTTTACCACACGTCCTTTCATGGCCAGGGATTGGACCACCAAGAAACGAACGTGCAGAAACGTGTAAGGCAAAGCTCAGGCATAGTAAACTGAATACATGCTTAACCATGGATTTTCTTGAGGTACTCCAGTTCACACACATGCAGGTTAGTTTCATTGTTGCATCTACATTTGTCATGGTCTTGGCGGTCTGTTTTTGTCCCCCTTATTTGTCTTTCTTTCTCTTCATATCATCTACACTCTCAGATGGAGTTGTGGGCTAGCTGTTCTCGCTGGACCTGCCCACTGGCAGAGCTTCTGATTTTCATGAACTTCAGTCATCACACCTGATTTCCATCTCCTCATCAAACCGGCTTGTGCTTCCACTCTCCACCAGATAATTGTCACCTCCTTGATCATAACTGGGTCTTTCATGCTTTTGTGCTTGCCTCCTGCTTTGTTTAATCCTGCCTTCTTGTCTAACTCCAGTGACCTCCCTGGTGGAAAAAAGGTCCCTAACTCCTCTGCTCTGTGGAGAGTTCTGAGCTAACCTGCAATACTTAGCTGTTTCCAGAAACAAGGCCACATGCCTTTCAAAGGAATACTCACCTGTGGCTCACCTGCCTGCCTACTCTCTATTGCTGTGCTCCTTTTCACCCCCTGGATTCCTTCAACCCACCAGGAACCCCTCTTCTACCTAACAAAAGGAATAACTAAGATTTTTAACCCAAATCCATTCATTATTAAGATTAATGATAAAACACTCATCTCTGGCTGTCTTTCAGAATTGATTTCAAATAACAAGTTATTAATCTGGGCAGTTGTAGAGCATGTAAATCCTTACAGATAATTAGCAGATGCAGTGCAATTCACTCTTCAAGGAGAAATCCTTGACTGCCATGCCAGCATTTGTACATTAAGTAAAAATTAATCAAATCACAGGAAATGCATCTCATGTAGACCCTAAGGAATTTGCATGTAAAAAAATTTTTTTTTTCATTACACATCAAGTTGTTGAATTGAACTGGGAAGCTTTAATAGTGATATTCTTTGGACAGTGTAACTGACACATATGATTAGCATAACCCTAGCAATGTTAATTAAATGTAAAGAATTTGACAAGCGCAATGAATTTACCTTTCTTTTCTACAGGGCTTTTTTTTTTTTTTTTTTCCATAGTTGTTAAATGGTCACCACTGGAGTTTGCTTATTAGCTCATCAGCTCAGGCTGCAGTGAGACAGTGTCTGCTAATCACAATCCAAACTACACAGTCTGAAACAAAGCTCATTTACTACATTCTGACGCTTCGAATCTTTATAAAATCTAATGTTTTAGATCTTGTAGCAAGCTGAACACTGAAACACAATTGATAAGATACCAACTACCGTCAAATAACTTGTGAGGTTTTCGGAAAAGTCAGACACACATTGCATCATTGTTTTGAGGAATTGTACACTTAACTAAAAAAAGGTTTCATGAACTATGTGCAGCTTTTCTTTCAATGAAATCTCTGCAGTCTTCACTACCAACAAATTTATTCTGCAGGTCTGCCCTATAGACTTCTCTGACTCTCCAGCTTAGTAGGAAAGCCCTTTATACCAGACAAACACATTCATTGATTGACTGGTTTATTGATTACTGTTACCTTGACATTTTGAATGAAATGAAGCAATAAGTACAATGTAAACATAGAGCCATACGAAATATCTGATGGTGGATTATGAGCCAAAATGTACACTGCCGTCTGCATTACTGCAAGACACAGGATGACTTCAAGGCAAATTAAAAAAAAAATGTTGATATAAAAATACACATTTTACAAAAGGTGTCTGTATTACATTAAATATACATTACATTAAAATAGTGTAAAGAGCACTTATATACAAAAAAAAGAAATCTTGTGCGCTTAAGCATACTTGGACACATAGCTAAATATAGGATGTACAGATACTTTGCTTACAATGTTTTTTCAGTGCATTTTCTACATCTCATTTATCATTCAGAATGCAGGACCAGTCATGGCTTTACTTTCGAAGCAGTGCTCACCTCGAGCCCTGCTGTATTTATGGCCATGTTCCTCTGTGGATGATACAATTTCCAATTCATTAAGCTGGGTTTTGTTTGAGAGGGCTTGCAAATTAAAGTGCCGGATGCATTTTTTTCACCCTCTTTACACCCTTCATTTGTGTGGATCGTTCTCTACTCTTACACAGCGGAGTGTTGCAGTGAGCATGACTTTGTCTCTAAACCTCTAATATAGAGCCTGGCTCCTCAATGCCCTCCACTGTGTGTGTGTGTGTGTGTGTGTGTGTGTGTGTGTGTGTGTGTGTGTGTGTGTGTGTGTGTCTGTCTGTCCTTTTTAATCTAACAAAGAAACTCCGCCCAACTGTGTTCTTTCATTAGCTTTCCACCAATGCACCCTACCAAAACAAGCAGAAGTACTTGTTTACTTTGTAACAATACACAACAGGCATAAACAATCTGATTCAGCAAATAACCATCTCTGTTATCCTGTTTAACCTCTTTGCTCATCCCTTATGAACTGATTGTTTAACCATTGGAGCCAGTAAGCCAGTAAGGCTTTTTTCTTCCAACAATAGCTATTTTTTCAGGATAGCTTCTATTCAGACCAAACAGCCACTTCGCAAGCGCATGGCACAACATAGAAGAGCCACCTCCACAGGACAAGACTCAGCAGTTCATCTCCATCTAAAGGACAAAGGTCACTCTTTCGAGGATGCCAATGTTCACATTTTGGACAGAGAGGACAGATGGTTTGAAAGAGGAGTGAAAGAAGCCATTTATGTCCACTGTGAGCGACCATCTTTTAACAGAGGCAGTGGTTTACGACACCAACTGTCTGCCATCTATAATCCAGTTTTGAGATCTCTTCCCAGACGCCTTAACGCCCACTCACACCCTGGGCCATCTGACCTCAGGAAATCACATGATAGGGTGGGGCTAGGTTTCACAATGAGCTCACCCGAAACCCTGACTGATTGTGACCCACACTCGTTTTCACACCTTGGCTCATGTGATTAGGTAGAGGATCAGGGGGTCCTTTTGTCCCTCTTTGGGGGGATACTCCCACAGGGTTTAAATCTGGGACTCTCCACCATTTGACTCTTAGAACTGAAGAAGCTTCTCGGATGAGAGGTGAAACGTCTTCAAGCAACTTAAAGAAGTCCAGACGCTTTTCTTTCCAAGCTCCTTAGACTTCTATTTAGATCATTTTCAAAGAAACCTACTTACCTTAAAATATTATATGGTATATTTGTTATTTTGATTCAGAGACCACACTATCAGCTTTATAAGCTATATATACTATACAGGTACTGAAGTGCTTTGACTTAATGCTAATATCATCATGTTAATTGTAATTTGCTGATGTTTATCATCATGCTAAACAATGCAGATATAAACTCAGACACTGCAAAAGGTGATTGGAATTGTTAGGGGTTTTTCTTATTTCTTTTATGGGAACTGGAAACTATGCAATGTTTATTTGGACATTTAAAAATGATAACTTCAAAGTAGCTGAAGCAGAAAAGTCAAGAGATTCTTAAAGGCTTTGGTAAAGTCCTTTTGATAAGATTTTGATAATCAAGTAGCTGGTGATTAAAAATGTTGATATTTTGATAATCCATCCAGTTATCATATTTCAGCTTTCACCAAAATGAGAAGCTGATTTAAATTCTCAGACCTATATTGTTGGTGCGACTAAATACACAAAATGCCATATTTTGGATGTGCTGTTGTGGTACCAATAGAGGCACACCTAAATTTAATAATATAAATAAATAAATATGTTTTGACTAATGTCACAGGGAAATCAAAAAAGCAGAGAGTGTATTAGATTTGCTGTATTCTTTCACATTCTGTACACCATGCCCCCTTTGTTTCAGATAGGAACAATATTTTAATATTACATCCAGCTCCCTTTCCACCTACCCACAATTTCTGTCAGTTAATTTGTACAAACCGCCCAATTCAGAACCCCAAATAATCTGGTTCAAAGTTTCACAAAGGGGGGATGGACAATATAGAGAGAACATTAACTCAAAAATATATTTTGGTTCCTTCTTGATGACTACGTTTGTTTTGTTTTCTCCCCACACCAATAAATCCACAAAAGGGTTTGAACAGGATGCATTAAAGATTTCATTTTTAGCTTTATTTTTTTTTTATTTCGCATCAGTTTGTACCTTTAGTATCTTCACAATATGTCTCCCTAAAGCGCATTTTAAGAACTTGGCTATCTGAGTTTATCAGCAGATACAGATGCATAGAGGTGTTTCAGTAAAGTGGACAAAAAGAAGAAGGAAGCTAGTGGTATCACTGAAACCTTATTATCTTTTACAATAGAGGAGCAAACTTGGAAAGCTATATAATTGGTGGGGAGGCTGCCTGTGCGTGCACAGTGTGAAAGGACCCTGTGCTACAGATGAGCCACGGTCAGAGCAATGTGGATTGGAATACATTAGAATGTAATAGATTTGTGGATATTCCTCACTTACCATCTGTAACTCAATGTTGTGCTGCTCTGCTCTGCCTTATCTGTCTGTGAGTTGTCAGTGTCTACTTTATGCCAAAAAAAATTGTCAGGTCTGTGTAAGAATGGATGTGCATATATAATCTTACAATAAGTGTATAAGAGCTGGGAGCCCTGTTAGTAACACTACACTTGTTGTAATATTCACATTACAAGCAGTGCAACTAAGAGTAGCAGTAGAAATAATTGAGGCAAAAATGTATTTCAAAAAGATAAAAAGTGTGGTATCAGAACCATAGATTCTCCCCTAAATAATGTGAATGCATTTGCTTGCGCCTTTACTCCAAAGTGTACATAGAGATACCACAGCAATACATGCAACTCAATCAAGCTCCTGCTCCCAACTTATGGAGTATATGTCACTTAATACAGCTCTGAGACTGGAGGACTCAAAAGGCAAAACAGTAAAGAAAAAAGAAACAGGTTAAGGCCAAGGGACAGCCAGAACTGAGACCAACAGTCAAGGGAACAGGGAAATGAGAAAGTACTTACAGAGACTAGGCAACAGAAAGTTAGACAGCACATACACATGGTTTAATTCATTAAGGATTTTAATATCCTTAATGAATTAATGAAATCTCCTGTGTATGTGAACATTTAATGGTAATTGAGATTTTAAAAGAACATAGTTCTATGCATTTGTTTTCCCTTTGGTTGACTTTTTGATAATCACAAATGGTAAAGTTTTGCTGAAATACTTTTCCAGTAACTTTTCAACAACAGAGCTGAAAGATAAGCCAGTCACTTTGGTGATTGTATTAACTGTTATCTAGCTGTTAGCACCAATGGAGAGCAAACATACTTAGCACGATGTTCTCTATCTGGTCCATGCTGAAGCAGAATACACACTTTATGCTGATTGTGCCTGTTAGTGTGTGTGTGTGTGTTTGTGTCAGCACATTTATGCAGAGAGTGTGCAAACACAGAAACAGATAAGCAGGCGATTCAGTGAGAGTGGGTATTAGACTAATTGGCCAGTAATAAAACCACTGGCTTAATTACTCACACGGATATTTAACTTGTTCGAAAAAGAAATCACAGGACTGGAAAAATCTGCACAAGGTCAGGGATGTATTGTAGTAAATCAGCAGTTAGGTCACAGGATAAAATGCCTTTTTGCCTGTCTATTTATCTGTCCAAAAATGATTTAAGTCTATCGATTCTCACAAGTTCTTTTCAGATAAGGTCACTTGTGAATGTGAACACTGCTGTTCATCCAGACCCTATATCCAGATGAACAGAATCAACTTTTTGGGATCAATGCCAAAAGGCTGGTGGAAACTAAGAGTAGACCACAGCAACCTCACGAAGCAAGAGTCAGTAAATGGTTCTCATCAGGACCGACTAACATAGGACAAGACAATCCTGATCATGGAGAATCTGCACAAGGGTATGACACCATTAAACTATCGACCGATTACTTCTCTCCACGACGTGGAAGCTATTCTTGGGGGTCATAATAATCCAGCTGAGTAGGCACATGAGTCAATACATGAGCACAGATCAGAAAGGGACTGAAAATAACACCACAAGGCCAAAGGACCAGCTCCTGGTTGTTTAGAGCAGTAGGCCAGGAGACCAGGCCAGGCAGAGTGACCTGATAACTGCCTGGATTGACTACAAGAAATCCTGTGACTCAATTCCCCACACACTGTACAAGGATTCAAGAATGACGCAAACATCATTTCGGTACATGACTGACATCAACGCCAATGTCCTCAAATCTACAGTAGGACATTGAGATGTCATTCGGACTCTTTGCAGAATGAATGCTGCAAAGAGAGAGAAGGTAATCCAGACTGAAGTGGTCACAGGCAACCAAATCCATGATAAAGATGCAAGAAGGTCAGCCACAGCCAAATACCTCCAAAACGTAATAGCCCTTTTCCACTACTACTGACTCGGCTCAGCTCGACTCAATTTTGTTTTCAGGGTTTTTCATTCAGTAACCCTTAAAACCTATTACCCGCTTGGCATTAGGGCGATATGAGGAAAATCTACTATCAAATACTCTATATATACTGGAGGGTGAGCTGCAGTTTATGTGAAGTCAAGTTTTTTATGTAAACATCAGCATGCGAGGTATCCACAGAAAGCTCCGAATCTCAGCTAAACGCTCATATAAACAATTTCTTCAACCAACAAACAGCGAAAACAACAAAAAATGAAAAGAGCAGTTACATAATTTTCCAAAATGTGCCTAAAGACAAACAACAAAGCCACAAACTTACTCGACTTTATGTAACCAAGCAAGCGGCACATTGTCTAAAAGCAGAGATCTCACAGATTCCAAAACTGCTAGTTTCGTCATGCTCCGACGAAAATTCACTGAACCAGCCGCAAAAGAAGACCACAAATATGTTTCTTGTTCTTTGAACAATAAAATGGAATTAGACTTACCGTGCTGTTTCTCTTACCGTTGTAGCTCCTAGCACAGCTGGTTTATTTTAAGTTTTTTTTTGGTGTGGGGAGATGTTCACATGCAGATTTTAAAACAGTCGTAATTTGGCAGTGGATGACTTTTCAGCTGACGGAATAATTTTGTGATACTGCTACCTTTTGTTGCAATAGTTTTATGGCATGTTTTGTAAATTTCCGCATTTTATTTGACATCCTTGTGAAATCCAAACGACGACCAACGAGGCCATATTTTTCCCGAAACACGCATGCTCCGGGTAGAAAATTTTCCGGTTGGGAGGGGGGATTAATGGTGCATTTGAAGGGTGTGGGAAAAAAATTCTCACACTGAATTATGTGGAGACAGCTTAATATTTCCATGGCAACCCATTCTCTATGGTTACATAAAGCCATTTTAACCATGGTACGTGGAAAGATGATATATTGAGTATATTCAATAGATCGCTCATCCCTACTTGGCAGCGGTTCCAAATGAACTGAGTCAATTGAAAATGTGACATCAAGAGACTGCCACCAATTGGCCAATTAGTAGTTAGTGGCATCACTTGACAAGTTATGAGAGTGACTCTCTCACAAAAACTAAACTGCCATTTTTGAAATCCGACAACAAGGAAATGGCTGCACAAGACCAACACCATGGTCCCTGAGTGAGTCTCACAAAAACCATAGACTGAGCAACAGTTATACATGGTAAACCCCCATTGTTGTGTTTATAACACATCCAAATGATGTCACAGTACTTTTGGTCCCATTGCTATGTTGACCTAACACCTAAGTTGGTACTCAATTGTAATGATAAATGACCGAAATCCAGTAGAGCTGCATCGAGTCAAGCTGAGTCAAGCCAAGTAGGTACTAGTGAAAGAGGCTTAAGACAGGTGCTGAGAAGTTAGTTGAAAGGTAGGAATAGGATTCAAGCCATCAATACATAAACCATACTCCACCCGAAATCCAACACCCTGAGGCTCTATAAGCTACAGAAGGCAGGAGGGCAAGGATTATTCAGTGTCATAGCCACAATCCAGGATCAAAACTGAGAATCTGCGATTACATCACAAAGATGACCTCCCCCACTCGTGAAAAGAGCCGCTCCAAGAATACCTCAGGACACTTTTACTTGCCACTTAAACCTTGTCGCATTTGACGATGTGGCATCAAAATTGATAACACATTTGCTGGTGCAAACCTCTGTTTTGGTGTCAATTTAGTTGGTTGTGCACTTCTTGATTTTTGTAAACTGGAGCATGGTGGTGCTGCCACTGAACCTGGGTTGAAGACTTGAGTGTAAGATTGTTTTGGTTTTACCCCATTTTAATAATATATCTGTTTCAAAGCTCACATATTACACAGTTGGGTATTTTGCAACAGTTTGAAAATATGAGATGTTGTGAAAAATAAAACTATGGAAAAAAACACTCTGCAATGCCTTCTTCCAGTTCTGATTTCTTTTTCTGCTATATGAGTGCTGAGGTGGTGGCATGTTTTGAATGGCAACACATATCGGTCAGGAGAATACTACAGTTGCTACTTGCTACTTGCTCTTTAATGGCGAGCATAAATGAAAGTGACTGTGTGATGACATTGCAGCAGCACACGAAGTAGACAATGCAAAAGCCATATTGGCACCTTTAGGCAGCTGAAAACAGAAAGCCATAAGGAACAGGAACCAACCCCCCTGCATGGGATGTACCATAAACACATAGTGGGAGCGGATGACATTAATAAATCCTACCAGTGGCTAGAAAAGGCCAGTTTAAAGGACAGCACAGAAGCTCTGACAATGGCAGCCTAAGAACAGCCTAAGCACCAGATCGGAAAAGGCAGGTGTCTACCACAGCTAACGGGCCCCAAGTTGCAGACTGTGGGAAATTAGCCAACACATAGTAGCAAGATGCAAGCTGGGACCACATACACGGAGAGGCACAAGCAAGTGGCTGGGATAGTATACAGGAACATATGTGCATCATATCAACTGCAAGTTCCCAAGTCCTTTTGGGAGGTATTCCCAAAGTAGGTTGAGATCAATGGTGCTAAGATCGTGTGGTTAAAAAGAAAAAAGATTTTGTGTATCAACTAATTTATCGACTAAGCATTACTATATGAATAAAACACTTTAGTCCACACTTTTTGAGAATCTTTAACAGCTTTTAAAAGGGTAAACCCACAAATTCCGATCTGACAATTTAAATGTTGTTGCAGAAATCAGGACACATCAGACCAGGCAACATTTTTTCAATGTTGTTCAATTTTTGTGTGAATTCTAACCTCTGCTAAGCTTCATGTTTGTAGCCTTAGCAGATCACTGAGAAGGGCGATCTGCTTTAGGGCTGGATCCCTTAAATTGATGTGTTGTGCATTGTCCACTGTTGCCTCACAGCACAAATTCCTGAGTTCAACCAGATTACCATCTGGCCAGGGCCTTTCTATGGGCCGTTCTGTGAGGATGTTCTCCCGTGTCTGTGTGGGTACTATGGCTTCCTCCCACAGTCCAAACACATGCAATTAGTGGGGTTGGGTTAATTGGTGATTCTAAATTGCCCATAGGTGTGAATATATCTGGGAATGATTGTCTGTCTTTCTGTGTTAGCCCTGTGACAGACTGACGACCTGTCCGGGTGTACCCTGCCACTTGCCCTTTGGCCCCGTGACCCTGAATTGGATGAAGATGGATGGATAGAGGAATAGACACTCTTAAACCTTGTGGAAAGCTGTCCTAGAAGAGTTTAAACTGTTATAAATGAAGCAGGTGGGTCACCATCATATGAAACACTATGCATTAAGAACAAGATGTCACTGACGTTTATATGTGTGTGAAAGCAGATGAGTGAATACTTTTGGCAATATAGTGTATAAAGGCTCCTCTTAGTGCTTCATGAGCACACATACCAACTTCTTGCTTTCTCTCTTTTACTTTGTTTCTCTTACATTAGATACAAACACACACACACACACACACACACACACACACACACACACACACACACACACACACACACATACACACACAAACATGCTCTTACTATAACTCAGTATATCTTGATCACTTTAACAAAGAGCCCATTTACAGATAATAGGATAGTAGAAATATCAAAGAAATACTTTTAAGGGTCCCTGTGATGGACTAGGTGGCAATATATAGAGTTAAAATGTCTAGAAGCCAGCTCGATTTTGAATTGTTAAATATTAAACAATGATAGCAACATTATTATTACTCTATTATGATTGCAATGATAACATACAATATATATATATACTCTCCTATTTTGACTCCACAATTAATTAGTCACTTCTTTTTTATCTTTATCTTTTTTTTATTTCTCTGTAAGTAAATGCTTCTCTGAGTCTGAAAGATAGCTTGTATGTGAATTAAGGAATTTTCATTTTTTTGATCCTTTAAACTCATGTCTTTTATATATAAAAAAATACTAAGCGTCACATTCCTTAGTGGCAACATTAGCTTGTTGTTCACCTTGACTGTACGGTTTTTACTAAGCTAACTACCTTTAATTTAGCAAACTCCCACCGTAAGGGTGTGTTTTGACTGATGAAACTGTGTCGTACTCAGGCTCGGACATCTGATTGCTGCCCTTTATAAGCTTTATTCTACAAGCATAAGCTCACAACAGTACAGTAACTGTGCCTTTACAGAAGCCAGGTAATCAACTGAAAGACACAAATAAATAACCACACAACATTAACACAACAACCTTCTTAATGACAGTACAATTTGGTAACAGTCATATTCATAGCCTTAACATGTCATTTAGTTAACACAGAAACTTACCAGCTCGGCTTCACCAGTCATAACAACAACATCAATGAAAAGAAGATCCGGCAGGTAGGATCTATGAGCGGATGTTAACACATACTATCACAGACTAACGTAAATCACTCCGTCTTAAATAAATTTGTCATTTAAAACAAATTTGGGTCTGATTAATAATAAATCACAACAAAGCAAATTGGCATGTTAAAACTATAGGAAAAAACCACACACCTCCCACTTGGACTACGTGCCAGACTAAGTAGGCCACAATAACCAGTAGCATATGTAGAAAACAAAACTCTTATAACCGTCTTTAAACAAGTAGGTCTCCACACCAAAAAGTCCCCAATCCGTAAGTATTTCTCAGGTACTCAGGGGGATGAACCACGTCCCTCTTGCTCCTCTACTGGCAGCAACACCACCAACCTCCTTACGTCCCTGTGGAGAATGGTGGAATGACATGGTTCCCTGTCCTTCCTTGCCTGGGACCAGTTGATAGGACGACTACAACAAATCCTTACTTTGACGTCCCGAACAACACCCCG
The DNA here is from genome assembly GCF_036321145.2 of Pelmatolapia mariae. Lineage (NCBI taxonomy): Eukaryota > Metazoa > Chordata > Actinopteri > Cichliformes > Cichlidae > Pelmatolapia > Pelmatolapia mariae. The sequence goes on along the minus strand of NC_086227.1, from coordinate 28,332,165 downwards.
GTCATCTGCATCTGCCTCCTCCACACGGCCCAGCTTGAAGCGGCCTCTAAGGGCATTCTGATCTGCCACCCAAACAAGGTCCCCAACAGAGACATTTCTCACCGGGGCATGCCATTTTTGCCGAACAAACAGGTGCGGCCCGGCCAACTGGCTCCAGCGCCTCCAAAACTTGTCCACTTCCACCTGGACCGCTCGTAGACGGCTGAATGGGTAGGCAGGGAACTCGAACCCCATGTTGTCACCCCTGGGCCCTGCCCGACCCAACAACAAAGAGTTTGGTGTCACAACATCTACAGTTTCTTCCTGAACTTGAGCTCTGGCCCCGATAGGCCTCTCATTGGTGAGGTTGGCCGCCAAATAGAGGAGGGTTTGGAATTCCAGAACAGTCAGGTTCCCCTCCTCACCAATGTTGCTCAATGCCCTTTTCAACACGCGAACAGCTGCTTCCGCCGCTCCATTCCGATGAGGGGAGTCTGCTGGACTAAACTCCCACATCCAGTCAGACCCAACCACAGCTGCCCTTCTCAGGATCTCTTCTTTGTCGATACTACCAAGGAAATCATAGAGCTCCTTCAGTGCAGGTTTAGCTCCCACAAAATTGGTCCCCTGGTCAGACCAGAGTTTCTTGGGGTGACCCCTCAAGGCAGTAAACCGCTGGTAAGCCTTCAGAAAGCCCTCAGTCGACAAATCTTCAACCACGTCTGCATGAACTGCTCTTGAGGCCATACAACTAAAAACCACGCCCCAAACTTTCTTCTTCACTCGTCGCCTTACTGAGTCTCTGACAAAATACGGACCAAACAAGTCCAAAGTAGTGTACTCGAAAGGGGCTGCTGGCGTAGTGCGCACGGGAGGAAGATCACTCATTACCTGAGTGCATAGCTTGGCTCTGCACTTTCTGCAACTTATGCACGAATCAATCACCTTCCGTACGATCCTGGGACCTTGAACTACCCAGCCCCTCTTTCTCATCCGAAGAAGGGTGGCAGAAACACCTTCATGGTTGACACGATGGGCGTCCTCAGCGAGGAGAGAGCTTAACCGACACTTGTAGGGGATCAAAGGGACCCCGGACCTCTCCTCCTCAACGGATTGAACCCGGCCATGGCACATCATGAGCCCTGTTGCTTTATCCTTGCGCACAACCAGGCGGTTGAGCGTCGTCGTAGGGAAAGTCACACCTGCTTGAGCGGCGAGGCACAAGTCTTGAAACGCCTCTACGCGCTCCTGGGCCGTGGGCACTGCCTCCCACTTTAATCCTGCAGCAGTTTGACTCCTGCCAGTTAACCAAAAGCGCAAGGCTCTGCGGACATAAGCTATGACCCCACAGAGCTTGGCTAGAGAATTGAACCGTGAAAGATCTACTTGATTTATCAAGGCTGAACCCCAGTACTCCTTGATCCTGCAGACACTAGGAGCAACAGGAGAAGACCCCACAGTCTCAAAAGAAGTAACCTTGTTGCAGAATGGTAAAAGCTCTGGATTTACTTGGGCGCCGACCACAGTTTTGACGCTATCAAAACCATCTGGTGTAGTCTGCATCCTTTCCTGCGACCTTGTTAAGATGGCAGAAAAAGCCTTTCTTTGGAGTCGGCTAACAACTTCTCTAGTCCCAGAGGCCACCTCTGCAGCTGACTTTATGGGCCATTCCTCTATTGGCTTGGTTAGGAACGCGGGACCGGTCTGCCATGAAGAGTCCTCACTAAGCTGCTCAGGGGAACATCCTCTTGTGACCAGGTCAGCCACGTTGAACCGGCCAGGAAGCCACCACCAGTCAGTGACAGGCCCGGCCTTCTGTATCTCGCCCACTCGATTGGCAAAGAAGGTCTGGAACCCGTAACTCTCCCGTTGGATGGCGCCTAACACAGTCTGACTGTCCAGGAAATGGTACCACCGATCTATTTCCAACCGACTGTACTTCAGAAAGTAACCTTTCAGGCGGGTGGCAAACACAGCTCCACAAATCTCTGCCTTGACAGCATCTCCCTTTTGTTCAACTGGAGTCAATTTGGCCTTGGACTCCACGAGCCGGGTCCTGACCCCTTCAGAAGTTTCCCAGCGCAGGTAAAGGACCGCTCCGTATGAATCACAACTCCCATCAGAGAATGTAATTCCCCAGGGTTTACCCACCCAGCCGGATGGCGTAATACTTCTGGGGAAGGTGATGGTACTCAGCCGCGCGTACTCCTCAAAGAGCTTAATCGCTCTCCCACGTAGTTCACTAGACAGCGGCTTATCCCATGTGTCCTTAGTCAGTATCCCTGCCTCCTGAAAGGCTCTTCTGACAAGAATGACACCTTTCTGTTTCAGGGGCGTCGCCAGACCAAGGGGGTCGTAGAGCCCTGCTACCTGACTCAGCAGCATACGACGGGTGAGGGGATTCGGCGTTTTCTCCCCTATGTTCCCCTCAGTGAGGTCTACTTGAGTACGCATTTTTTTCTTTCTTGTGGAGAAGTTGATAGCCACCATGAGAAAGAGCTTGTCTTCTTCCACGAGATAACCTACACCCAAGGCCTTGTTGTCCCCGGTCCGCAGCTGGTTGGGCAACATAATGGTTTCAGGTTCGGTGGGAACAGCACCTTGCCTCCCACTAAAGCCAGACCGCACCCAAGGCTTGAGGTAAAACCCCCCATACTTGAGAATGGCTTCAACCCCCTCCAGGACCTCGCTCAGTCTCTCAGGGTCGTTGTGGGACTCAAGGATGTCGTCCACGTAAGTATCCTCTTCAATGACACGTCTTTCTACCACCCTGTTAACAAACTGTGGCAGGAGGGCAGTCTCTCGCATGGCAACCTGAGCGATACAACCTGCAGGCTTGTCACCCATGTTCACACGCACTACAGCATAATCCTTGATGTCCTCCTCCGGGGAATTCCTCCACAAGAAGCGGTGAACATGCACCTCTTGGTCCTCCAGCCACACAGAGTTATACATTTTTGAGACATCCCCTATCGCCGCATGCTCTCCCTCTCGGAAATGGAGCAGCACTGCCCTAACGGGATTCAGAACATCTGGGCCCTTCATCAAGATGCTGTTCAAACTAACACCTCTGTACACCTGGCTGCTGTCCCAAACGAGCCTCACCGGCGTGGTGTTGGAGTGTGGGTTGGGCGCCATCAGATGGTTTATCCACCACACGGCTCCTTTCCACTCGTTCAACACTGTTTGGGAAAGCTGGATAGCGGCCCCCCTTGCCAGCATGTCACGCACCTGCTTAGCATAAGCTGCCTTCCATAGCGGATCTTTCTCGAGGCGCTTTTCTGACTTCAGGAAAGTTGCCTCCACAGCTTTGCGGTTGTTAGGCAGGGTCGCAGGGTCTTCTTTCCAGGGATATTTAGCATCCCAATGAGGCTTATCACTATGATTGTCACTCAGCTTGAAGGTCAGACCTCCTCTGATGATCTCCAACTCTCTTTCATCAGCAAGTGACATTTCCTTCCCTCCAGGGGCGCACTTCCCGCAGCGGCAACCGCCACACACGGGGTCACAGGCGGCACCAATACTGTCCCACTGTAACCATTTGATGACCTCAGCGTTGGATGTATTCGTGGTACCAACTTCTACGCTATCCTTTGGTCTCGGGTAACAGCTACGAAGAGCCGCAACTCTCTGAGACTCTGTCTTCATGGAGCATGCGAAATGGGTTGATGAGAAACGTGCAGTCACCTCCACATCTTCAAACAGATCTGGGTGTGCCCCACCGATGGTTTTCCCTAACGGACCATCCCACAGAACCAAGTCACCGCACCTCATCATTCTCTGGGGGGCTAGACGACCCTCTCGGGTGCTGATGAGTAGCTCAATCTTTTCAGGCCGGATCAGTTCCCCCGGTTCGACGGAGCCTGGGAAGAACTTCTCCAGGCGCTCCGAGTCCACTACGTGACCCACATTGGCAATCTCCTCTAACCCATAGCAAACCATCTCATGGAGTCGCCATGTCCCCTTCTTTGTGGCTACTTTTATGCTTACCAGGTATCTCTTTGTCTCTACTTTTGCCTCCATGCCACCAACACCATGAACAACCAAGGTGATTGGTTCACCAGTCAGGCCAAGTCTGTCCGCTGCCTGGTGGGTGATGTAGTTCGTGTCAGAGGCTAAATCGATGAGTGCTCCAATCCAATCTCCCCTCTTGGTAGTGACATCCAACAACATCATGAGGACCGGGAGCTCCTTCAGACAACTCTCATCTTCCGAGCCTCTGCTAGCACACAACTTTGAAGTCACTTTGTTTGTGCAAGCCTTTCGAACAGCCTCCAGCTGCTCCGGGGACAGACCTAGACCAGCAAACACAGCCTCTTGCTCTTCCGTTGGGCCACGGGGTTCTCTCCTTTTCCCCCCTTTGGTCCCTTGCCTAGCTGTATCTTTCCTAGTTGGGGTTTTAAGACACAGGAAGAAATGGTGATCCGATGAGGCATCACCCCTTCTGCATCCCTCATTATGACATAGAAAGTTTTTACTACACAGGTCATCACTCCCATGGGAGTCCAGACACCTGGGACATACTCTGGTCCTTTTCACATAAGCTCTCCGCACTGACGGGTTGGCCCTTTTAAACGTCTTACAGCGGTATAAACGCCCTGTATGACCCTCTTCGCCACACAAACAGCAAGGATTCTGTGACAGCTCACCTCTCGTCTCGCTTGCAGTAGCCTTGGTGAACGAACGTCTCTCCACCCTCCGATCTGGTCTCTCCTTTGGTTTCTCACGGGGGCTCGGTTCAGCTGCCCTGGCAGTAATAGACTGTCTGACGGATTGCAACTGCTCCAGTTGCACCAGGACTGTCTTCTGATCTTTCAGGAACCGCCACAGCTTATCAAACCGGTTCTGTGCACTGACATCGTTGACAGGATCACATCGGTACAAAAGCCACCTTTCCTTCATACTGTCCGGCAACTTACTCTCAAGTGAGCGGATCACTAATTGATTTTTTATGGCATCTTCGCAACCTAGGTCTATTAGGTCCAACAGCGCCCTCTCTACAGCTTGGATCAACTGTAAAACCTCTCTGGGTTTGTTGTTGCGCACGCCTGGTAACTCCTGTAGTTCAAGCACGATGTCGTCTGCTATCTGTGATACATCACCATAACAGTCCTCTAAAACCCGGAAAACCTCGCTCGCAGTACGGCAGTGAGACAGCCTAAGTTCACATTTTACTGGGTCAGCAATACTGTCCATCAGGTGGAAGAGTCTGCACTCTGGGGAACCTGTGGGTTCCGCTAACGCTTGGAGGGTCCCCCAGTTACTCTTCCAGCGCCAGTAGCTCCTCCTGTCCCCAAAGAACTTAGGTAGGCTCAGCGGTGCGAGCGCGATCCTCGTTCCGAGCGATCCTTGAGAGACGGTCGACGTACTCTGTCCTGCCCCAGCGCCATTGGGTCTCACACCATGTATTCCTCGAAGCTGCTGTGGCGTGCTTGAAAGACCGGGGTTGAACACAGGACTCACGAGTCTCTGGGATAGTGGTCCCTGTGGTGGCGCTTGAAGGGTTACAGTGGAAGGACTTGCAGCTCGTGCTCCATCGGAACCACCTGCATCAACGATTTGGCTATTACTGTCCACTGCGGCACTTTGGTATGCAGCAGGGTTCATGTCAGCATCTAGCGCACCATCGCCACGCGCTGGGCCATCTTCTCCACCGGTCGCGGCGGGCCCACCGGGCTTGCTAGTGCTGGTCGTCACTCCACCGTCAGCGCCACCTTCATCACTGCCTTCACCTTCACTACTAGTCCGGCTCCTAAGGTCGCCACACCCAGATCTCTTTCTCCCATCCAGGGCGGTAGCCAGCACCACCATAGCTACTCTCCTCCTTTCCTTGAGCTCTTTGAGACAAGCTCGCATAACATTCACCTCTTTCTCTGGAACATAACGATCCCACTTAAACACAAACTCACTTAGAGCTTCCTCTCTGCCTTCCACAGCAGTGAGCATTGAATCAAACTGATCCTGTTTTGTTTGACCCGTTTTGAGCGCCTCCACCTGGCTAATCGCATCTTTTAGGTCAACTCTTAGACTGTCAAACTGACCTGATGCACAGCGGGACCATGATGCCTCCTTTAGTTTCATTTCTGTGGTCTGGTATTTTGAGCGGCAGTCCTGCAGCTTCTTCTCCACTTCAGCTATTTCTGCTGCAAACCCACTTGCATCTTCTTCTTCCATAGCAGCAATGTAATCAAAGCTGCTATCACAAACCTCATTATAACTGTCTTTGAGTGTCCTACATTCAGACATCAGGTCATGTTCAGTCAGAAGGTCAATGTTAAAAACAATGGAATTGGCCTTCCTAGTAAAAACTGCCTGCGCAGAGGACCGCCTTTTCTTTAATTCTTCTCGGCATGCCATGCTGACCTTTTTCCCTCGTTTTTTACCGGCGTTATTTCTTCGCCCTCAACAAAGATGGCGGCGACCCACTTCCGGTCGCTTAGCGGCTAGTAACTGAAATAAAAGTTCGTTTTCGGCGGCTGGCTTATCCTATGCCAGCGCCCTAATAGTCCCAGCAAAGAAATCCACACACAGTCTCTCACGTACGAGGGCTTGACGGTGTTTTGAGAACGAAGTCGCGTCGATCGGCCGTGACGATCGGCCGGGCTCCGTCTAATCGCTGGATTCTCCGTAGTCGACACAGACCATCCTCCGCTTCTCCATCGCGGGGACTGGCTAAGTGTTGATTACTGTACGGTTTTTACTAAGCTAACTACCTTTAATTTAGCAAACTCCCACCGTAAGGGTGTGTTTTGACTGATGAAACTGTGTCGTACTCAGGCTCGGACATCTGATTGCTGCCCTTTATAAGCTTTATTCTACAAGCATAAGCTCACAACAGTACAGTAACTGTGCCTTTACAGAAGCCAGGTAATCAACTGAAAGACACAAATAAATAACCACACAACATTAACACAACAACCTTCTTAATGACAGTACAATTTGGTAACAGTCATATTCATAGCCTTAACATGTCATTTAGTTAACACAGAAACTTACCAGCTCGGCTTCACCAGTCATAACAACAACATCAATGAAAAGAAGATCCGGCAGGTAGGATCTATGAGCGGATGTTAACACATACTATCACAGACTAACGTAAATCACTCCGTCTTAAATAAATTTGTCATTTAAAACAAATTTGGGTCTGATTAATAATAAATCACAACAAAGCAAATTGGCATGTTAAAACTATAGGAAAAAACCACACATTGACTATTAACTTATAATTGCTTCTGGTCTGTATGAATGGATAACTTAGCTGCACCAGTTTAAAACGTAAAAACAAAAATTAGTATCAGGGAAGTATCTCTTGTGAAATGTTGTGAATTTAAAACAGTCTGAAGCTGCATTTTCTGATTCCACCTGCTTCTTGTACACGAGCCATTCCTGCCTCTGTTGTTCTGTATGACCTTGCTTAGCCAAAATCAATAGTTGTGATTTTTAAGTCACTTTGATTCCATCTAGATGCCAATGAACATTAGTATTCATGAGGACAGCTCACGGTCTTCAGTATTTACCAATTTCAAATAAAGTTGCATTGATTATCTTATTCTGTCTTTTTGGCCCACCTAATATTTTGAATTTGGAATGATAAAAAGAATATATTTTATTAAACTATGACTGACATAAGTTAAACATGGAGGCTAAACATGTAACCGTGGGAAAGGCAATAGGATTATCACAGAAGAGTCTGTAAGTATGCTACCAGGTCTTTGGGGCTATATAGCTGCCCTTCTGTTAAATCTCAGGAAAACTCTTGGAATAACTGAGGCATTTAATTTAAAACCACATATTTGAAAACCATTGGGGCACAAGAAAGGTCACATTTTCATGCCGATTCATCCAATATTTATTGGAATGCTTTCATCAAAATGTGGTGCTATTGTTAAAGTTACAGGATTACTAAACTATTGTAGGCTGTTACTGTCTGAAGGTTGATTATAATTGATTATATTCCACATACCCGACATAGTATCATGTAATTATAAGTAAACAGAGTGGCAGTTAAGGCACAATTTTTATGCCAAGTCATTGTCAGTGGTTTGAGCTAGTTAGAGTGAAGATGTCATTCTTTGAGACTACGACATGAAATTAAACCTTAAAATATGATTACTAATAATTTAATAAATAAAAAGTGTTATTATTGCTATTATTACACAATTTCATTATACCAGCCTGTACATACATTTTGTATGTGCAGTGTGTGCGTGCAGACTTCACTTGTTTTGTTCAGCTAAAATCAGAAAACTGAGGGTGCAGTTCATCCAGGTGGTTGGAAGTAATGTTGGAAATGTTGCTTACTCTAAGGAGTCTCAATTTCTGCTGCAACATTTGGATGTAAGGGCCAGAATTTGTAGTAATAAACATGGATACATCCTGCATCATATGAACAGTTTAAGCTGCTGCTGGTGTAATGATGAGGAAATTGATTATGGAAATTATGCAACTATGAGGAAATTAAACAATTTCCTCTGGGATCAATAAAGTATTCTGATTCTGATTGATTCTGATGATGTGGTGGATAGTTTTTCTTAGTACACATTGGGCACCTTAGTGCCTGTTGACCATCATTTAAACACCACTGACTATATGCATCCCTTTATGATCACAGTGCAAACAGTGGAAGTGGCTGATTCTAGCAGGATAAGGTGCCATGTCAGAAAGCTTAAATAATCTCAAACTGGCTTCTTAATCATCACAACATGAACTCAATCGTAATCAAATGGCCTCCACAGTCACCAGATCTCATTCTAAAAGAGTACCTTTGGGATGTAGTGGAACATGAGATTCTCATTCATGTGCAGCCACACATCTGCAGCAACTGTGGAATGTTATCATATCAATATGCACCAAAATCCAAAAAGAATTTTTCCAGCAGCTTGTTGAATCTGTGCCAGGAAGTCAAATGGTAGTTCAACCTGGTATTAGCAAAGTGTAACTAAAAAGGTGGCCAGAGAGTCTCTAGTATGTTTACTATCGCACAGACCAGCATGTGCAGAAAGTCATAAAACTGTGTGTGAAAAGAAGATGTGACCTTTTTTATGTATAGTAAATCATTCTCATGAGACCCTGAAACATTTATCAGAGCAATTCAGCATTGTACCCTCAGATTCTGCCACTGAAGTAGCATTTAAAAGCGCCACAGTAGAGCAGTGTTTGATGAATAATGTAAAGAGGACAATCATAAGGATGTAGAAGTTTTGCCCCCTGGAGTGTCTAGAATAAACCACATAAGACCTCCAGTGGTTGAATATCAAACAAGTGAAATTCACTCCTCAAGCATAACAGAATGTTTCCTGTGTAAGTTTGCCACTCCTTTGAGAGCAATGCACATGTTAAAGTGTGTATGTGTGAAGCTCTCAGCCATGAGATGCACTGGTATTCTCAAGAGGAAAGAAGGAATGGAGGTAAGACAGGTAGAAAAAGTAAAGTCCTGAATTGTACTTCTTTAAATGTGATTCTCTTAATCTCTGTTTTAAAGCTTACTGATGGCTCAGTTTTTGAAAAACTTGAGTTATATAACTGAATACAATGTATCTGACACAGCAAGCCTTTCTTTCTTTGTTGTTGTTTTTTTTTTTTTTTGGGGGGGGGGGGGGGGTATAAAAATATACATATATAACATTTAAATAGTTCAATTTAAGTGTCATACATGTAGTAAAAGTTGTGATTTTACTTTAGATATTAAAAAAATGTTCAAATTCAGCAAGCAATTTTGGTCTACTGTGATTCACAATCCTATTTTCAGAGATTAAACACTGTTAAGTTACTAAAAGACACTTAGGAATAGGTTTGTGCGATACACCCCCCAAAAATAGTCAATCTTTCAAGAACAGTGCAAATAATCGGGTCAAAAATGAGCAGATCCGATGATGGAATTTTATCCATGTGTTTATCTCTGTGAGCAGCAAGGCAGGTTTGATCGGGAGAATCAATATGTTGATGTTGGTGCAAGTGGAACTCTTAACCCAGGGGCGGCTGTAGCTCAGGAGGTAGAGCAGGTCATCTACTAATCAGACGGTTGGTGGTTTGATCCCTGTCTGCTCCAGCCTGCTTACCAAATAACCGATATCTGCTCTCTGATGCATCCATTGGCGTATTAATGTGTGTGAGTGTTAGAAAAAACATAGAAAAAGCTTCGAAAAAAGTGCTTGCTTTGAGTGCTCAGGTAGAGTAGAAAAACGCAATATAAGATCCATTTATCTAACTCAAAGACTGAACCAGTGTTGTGTCTATGCATGACAGACCACAAATATAAAGAACCAGTTTTAAATTGTATTTTTAGGCACATATTAGACATTGTGTACAATGTGCGGACAAGTGGAGGACAAAGTGTCAGCACTAAAAAACTATCCACAGCAAATGAACAGTATTTTGAAGTCATGTCCTTAGGAAGTTAAAAAAAAAGTCCAGCAAAGACATGCCACAAAGACATGCCAGGATCTGAGAGATGAGTCTGTCGCTTCCGTTGATCTACTGAAGCCTCTTAAGGAATGGTCTCAATGGAAGGGTGGCTTCTAAGAAGCCATGCTTAAGGAAAAAAAACATGGAAAAAAGTTGAGATATTTGAAATTACACAAGAACTAAACTGATAATCAATGGCAACAGGCCTTATGGAGTGATGAATCAAAATGTAAACATGATTAAAGCAGTGTGGGATCATCTTGACAGAGAACAGAACAAAATGCAGCCAACATCCAGAGAAGATCTTTGTAATGTTTTTCAAGAAGCCTGATGAACTATTGCTTAAAACATTCTTAAAAATAAATAAATAAAGAGAGTTCAGACTATGCTGAAGAATGAAGGTGGTTATATCACTGACTTTCAAGTTTTTTAGTATTGGACAAGCTCTGACTTTGCCTTGTGCACTGCATGTATGTTTAGACATGTTTCATTTTCCATAATCAAAATAAAAAATAAAGAATTGGGGGGTGGCTTAAGAGTTTTGCACAGTACGGTATATTGATAAAAAGTTGCTTCCTATATTGGCAACTCCCTCTCCCTCCGACACTGTTCTGTACTCTCACATCAAAATTCCAGTACTGAGTACCAGAAATAAACGTGACCTTGCTAAACATTTGGGGTGGCAAAGCTTTTAGCACCAAGCTCACAGCAATTCACCCACAACAATCCTGCATATATTCTAACAAAATTTCCCCATGCCATTGCAAATGAATAAGCGGATACTATTACTGCCATACCAGGTGCAAAATAAGAGATTGTTTTATTTTTAAGCATTAATTTCATTATTGTTTTTTAATAGGAACATTATGGCAGTATGTAGTTGACTTATTCATAGTGAGAAACCCAGAAAAAATATATTAATGCAAACCTTGATAACTGTATATTGATTGTAGGTGACTTTCTCAATGTAACAGGGATTTCTCAGCAGCAAATCTTGGAACTATCAGCAAGGGACCCTGGTAAATCTTTGAATTAAGCAGGCACAGTGACAAGCTCATCTTCCTTCCTCATACAAGTCCAAGACGACTGCAGTCAAAGTCAGTAAGAAATCCTACCTCCCCAGTGTCGGCGACAACAAATGAAGGAGAACAGTGCAGCCCTGAACCATTCAGCTCAAACCACTCCACCTAGCTCTCCACTAAGAGGCAGCTTAGAGTAGAAGGCACACATTAATTAAACTTCTATCAGTACATCTCTGCCTAGTTGAGTTGAGGGAGTAAAGGAGTGGAGGAGAGAGTAAAAAGAAAAAGAGATGGGAAGAGAAAAAAAGCTTTATGTCAGCTTTGATACTGTGCATGTAAGATGACAGGATTGTTTATAATTATTCCTTTTTTAAACATATAAGAGCAAGTTATAATATATAAAATTCAATATGAATGTCAGTGAGGAAAAAAACGAAAAACATATACTCGCATGCATGGACCTGATTGTGACAGAGAGAGAACAGCCTTGTCTCAAACAGACCTTGCAGTTTATTGTGAGAATAGAAAGCCCTCCTGCTAAAGCCAAAGGCTGAAACTTAGAGCAAATAATTTGAGTAAAAATAGCCGAAAACCTCAACTATATGACACCCATCACTTTTCTCAGCTCTTTACACTGAAGTGAGCAAGCTAAACAGGAACAGCCTGTTATAAGAAGGTCAAGAGCAGACAGAGCTGTTATACTTACTGTACATTTTTACATCCGATATCTATTTTAGTTGCCATAGAACAGCAATCAGAGTCAGTGTGGGGAGATACCAAAATAACAGGCAGAATGACAAAAAAGACAGACCAAAAGTAATGGTTAGGAAAAAAAAACGTTTGCCAACAAAAGAGGCGTTTATAGACAGTGATAATGTTAGTGCAAGTGAGAAGATAATCGCACACTTTAATGGAGTGTAAATTACTTCTGATTACTGTATTCATTGTGATGGTATTACTTTGTGGTGACATCCGAAACTGTGGTGCTGAAAGACAGAAGCCATTTGTGTAGCTTCATTACACTTGTGCAAACATTTTAAAGATTAGGCATGCATACTCTGGGAATCTTGTCGGTTATTAGTGTAATTTATTGGTGTGAAAGCATTTTTTTGTATATATATATAGATTTAAATAACTTCTCAGAATTCTTGCTTAATATGTTTCATCTGCCATTAATTGTTTAGCAGAAAGGGTTCATCCAAACATTATTTCTTCAACCTATAGTCAAGCTATTTACTTCTGTTCAGCTATCCTCAGAACAATTTAGTGACTTTGCTCCATTATTATGACAGGTTGACAGTCATCCAAGCATGTTTTTCTATTAATCAACGTAGTATTAAAAAAAAATTAAAAAAAAAATCTCGCTGTATACAAGCGCCTTCTGATTTGGTGTATTTTGTAAAAGAAAAATAAGTGGCAACAACCTGTCTGAATATTAAATTTGACAAGAAATACTTTGCAGTGCAACAAGTAACTCATGAGCTACAATTATTTACTGTGCAGGAATGTAATTGAATATAAATAAATGCTTTGTTTCTAGTAAAAAGTATGGTCTGGGTTAACAACACTAGAATCAACCGCTTGAACTCCATTTCAAAGTCTCAATACTAAAGCCTTTTTTAAACTCAAGCTGATTTGTTATCTTTAAAGACATGCAGATAGAGTCCCAGATTTAAAAGGGGCTTTATTCATAAGCTTGAAAAGCCTGCTTCATTTTATTGTTTTCTTGCCAAAAGTTAGATGACAGCAGTTGGTCAGCTTAGCTAAACGCAAACTGTAAACTGAAAAACAACTAGTTCAGCTTTAAGTAAAGACAGTAAAATCTGCCAACCAGACAATGACTATTTAATGTTTAGGCTAACCAACTGCTGGCTGTTGCTTCAAATCCGGCATAGAACCGCAACTCAAAATATAATATAAATAATATATACTTAAAATATAGTCAGAGTCCAAAGTTACAATGATATAGTGAGCATATATAATATATATAAAAAGAAAAAAGTCTCTCATTTGAGCAACTGGTTAAATTAATTAATAGACACCGTGTATTTAGAGTATGTGTAGGGTATTGCTCTCATCCAACACTGTCGTCACCCCTATTTGAGAGTTCTTTCCCATGTCAAAAGAGGCACAGAAGCATTAATAATAATAATAACAATAATAATAATAATAATAATAATAATAAACACATCTATTTGTTTAATAGTTTTTTTATTTATACCTCTTGGGTAAAATTTCAAATATATTCTCCTCTAAAATGCTCAATTACATGACAGAGATGTACAACACGCAGCATCGTTTGCTACCGCTCTTTCTTTTCTACCCGTTAAAGGCGCATTTCACATATTCTGTTCCAAAATGGATCAATATATTGACTGCTGCATGCTGTAAAATCTGACAGTCTGCACTGTGACCGGTGTGCGGGTTCCCAAAATTGACTTGATATGAAGACGATGTTCTTACAGTGTGTTACAACAGTCAGGTGAGTCATAAAAAGTAATTTATAAGATTTTAAGGCTTATCACATTGAAGGTGTTTGCTGTCATACGACACAGCACATAGATACTCTTGTGGGTGTGTTGAATATCAAAAAGTCCACTTGGACACTAGCTTTCATTTACTTGTGGACTTGCAAGATATATGCATCGGCCACATGTTAATCAATTTCGAAGTCCTTCTGTTTTTGCAGAGAGTGTACTCCATCAAACATTGAGCTGAAATGATCTTTGTCTACAACCACATAACACGGTCTTGAACCTTCTGTTTAGAAATCAGGCAAAGGTCAAAGTATTTAGTGAAAAAGGTTATTCCGGTGTATAAACAAAGGCTGTAAGACCTAAATGATACTTTAAGGAACATTACAGGAAAGACTTATTCAGGCATGTTCAGCACTTACATCGTGATTGTTTCACATTATATTATTTTGATGTAAAAAAATAAATAAATAAAGTATGTCTCACTTTTTCTGTTGCTGAGAAGAATACCGCCACAGAACTGCTCAGTGCAGGCGCTTTGTTCTCTGCTTTCACATTGTTTCATGTAGGTCCACAATTGCAAGACAGTAGACATTTTATAGTAGGTGGAAGATTAACAGTCAGTGTGCCCACTCCGTTTGTTATTATTCATGTGCATGATAGCAGAAATGTGTGTTTGTGTGTCAGTGTTTGCCTAAGCCAGCAGATGAATGATATTGCTGCAAATGGAAAGTGGAAATGAGCATTTAATGGACACAAACAAGATCCAAGAATTCTGTAATTTTAGGAAGACAACATTGAGCACTGGTGCTTCACTGAGCAACTGATCTAAACACTGGAGCAGATTTTATAGTTACCAAATCACCAGATAACTTTATACTGCTTACATAATTTTAATCCCCAGTGTGCGTGTATTAACCATTTAAATTGTTTTCCTTTCTTTGGTTTCACTTTTCAATTGTTTTAAGTATATCATTATATTAAGAGCATCACTAAAACCACTATTAACCATCTTTAAAAAATAATGAGTTTATGACAGATGTTACTTTAAAACAAATGAAGTAGACAGATTTATTGTATGGCACTCAAATAATGAATATCACCTGAATTCAAAAGCATGTAACCAGCATGTCATTTTATTATGGAAGATGTACGCAAAGCTTACTTTTTATCTAGCCTAAATACATGTCCAAACTGTTGCTACATGTGTGATTACACTCAAAATATTAAAAGGAATCAATGGATAGTAACTAAAGGACCATTACAATTGTTTATATAAAAACAAATACAAACATAAAGCCATTTAATTAAAAGTTTGTTAATTTTTTTTTTCCAATTTAGATTTGAACAGGGATCGAGTACTGCCAGTAACAGTAAGGTGCAAAATTTGTTGGATAAAAATACAAATTTTGTAAATCTTTAAATATTGTCTTTGCCTAAAGTGACCCAAGACAGTGTTCAGAATTAATCTAATTGCATTGCTCAAAATTTATTATTTTGTGTCATACATACTTAAATCAAAAAGTAATACATTGAATTTTAATCAGGGAATACTAAATAATAATATGTGTATCTTTATGTGTTAACATTTTATTCCTATGTGGGACCACTAATATGATGGCTTTGCCTTTAATTATAAGTTGTCATGGAAACAAAAAATGAAAAATGAAAAGCATTTGCATCTCTTTGTGAAAAAGATAATGCATCATACGACTTCCATCTTTAACTTGCAGTTCTAACAGTGTTTACCTTGTTATTTCTAAGGACAAAGAACTATGAGGAATGATATGATGTTAGCATGATAAAATGCCACATATAGCAATGCTTAGTAATATTTCTAAAGTGCATTATCTACTGCACTGTTATTGTGCTCATTAATGCTTCTGATGATGCTATACAACTTAAGCTGATATGAATGCCTCATGTAACACATTTGCCTAATCAGACAAGGTGGGGAGACAATGAAATCAATGCAGAAAAAAACAAACCAAAACAAAACAAAAAGAGCCACTATGCTGTGTTGTGTTCTATAAATTGATGGCTATTTTGAAGACATTACCAGGAACTGAAAATATTTTAGGCCACTTGCAGAATGAACAATCTACATTTACAAGAAAGCATCTCCCTAGAATTCCCCATCAAGTAATTTGAATTAACTCATCCATCAGATGCACTTATCAGATCAAAGTAAATGGATGACGACAAAGCTAAAGCTAAGATACAGGACTATTTTTGCAATATGATGATTTGCTTAGAGTAGGCTTCAAAGGGCTTCAATGTTCATATAATACAGTACTGTCTGTGGTGTTTCACAGAGATATCCTACATGTGTTGCACAACTTTGCAGCAATTACACAATATGATGTTATACACATAAGCTGTGCAAGCAGGATTGCTGCACACAGCAGTCTAAATAGGCACATAATCTCTTCTTTTTTTTATGAATGAAAAAAAAATTATGAATAATGTATATTGTTTACCAACTACAACAAAGAAAACAGATATAAACAAAAAAGTGAAATAAATTCAATGATGAACTCGCTGTGACATAATGCAGAGAAAAGAGATGAATACCATTACACATGGTGATGAAGATGATCAGCATAGTGGCTGATCAATGTGGAGTTTTTTGAAACAGCTGAAGCACAGTACAGAAAAACTGAAGCACACTAAAATTTAAATGGCTACAATTACCAGAATTACACTGGTAACTGCAATAATTGATGAAAGATGACAGATAAAGCCTTTCTGCTGTGCTTTGGACACAATGATTTTTTTCAGAATACTTTTAAATGCAATGAGAACAATTATGTAGATATATAGATATGAGTATTGCTTAATTTTAACAATCATATCTATGGGACTATGAGAAGTGCTTATAATACAGACATTCAGTAATTAAACAAAGAATGTATTATTCAATCCACACTGCACATCTGGCAGAGACTGATAATCTTCTCCACCTTTGACGCATTGGGTAGGGGAAATCCATACATGACATTCAATAACCCGCGAAAGTGCTGAAACTTACTCCAGGCGCTTATCCATTTCCCATAAAACACCACAATTTGCTTTATGTTTGAGGCACGTCTGCCTGCTGTGTTCTGATTAATTCAGATATTTGACTCCTATATCTAGTAAAAAGAAGTTTATGAAATAGACAGTACAAAAGTAAAAGTTGCATCTACCAGCCAAGGTTTTCCTTCTGTGTTCCTCATCGGATGACATGTGTTTGACTGTGATTTCAGCAATGAAAACTGAGTGTTCATTTGTTTATGTCTGGGTGTATATGTGTACTCGGTACTGTATCTGTGAAGAAAATTTGAGGTTACCAGATGGTTTGGGTCATCTTTGCATTTCCATTCACGTGCTCAGTCAGGTTCTGGATCACAAATCATCCTCTCTACCTCTCATAAATATTAATGTAATACTTTAATTACCTTGACCCTCATGATGCCATAACAGAACAAAAAAGCAAATATCAAAAACACTGAATAGGTCTGACAAATTGCAATATCACATAAGAAATTGAATAAAATCCAAAGGAACAGCAGAGGTTGTATAAACGTTGTGCTTCTTTAATTTCACTTTGTAAAGTCCTCCACTGCCCTAGCTGTGTTTTTGTTTAACCTTCATTTTATTTAATATATATTTATTTATATATATGTATATATATATATATATATAAGATAAATGTACACGTATAATCCGCACTGAGGTTCGTCTCTTGTGGCAAGCAGAGAGGCTACCAAGAGGCTACCAAGGACACCCTTCTTTTATCCTCAGTCCTGGTTTGTCATTTCCTCATTGATTTATTTATTTATTTATTCATTCAGTCATCAGTTTTTAGTGTCTCCTTATCAATCAGTAGCTCCCATGGTGCCAAAGGCTGGTCCGGAAGGGAGACGGTCTTTGTGGAAAAGGTTGTTTTGACCACTTTCCCTCTTCTCTCGCTCTTTCTTTAACTTTCTTCCTAGAATCCCCGTTCCCCCATTTCATTCCCTCAGGTCCTTTGTCATCTTTGGTTGAGTGTCCGACACTTTGGTGTGTCTGGGGAATAGGGTGGAAGGACTTCCGAGGATAGTGGTTCAAGGGAGTGAAGATACATGAAGGGTGCACATATGGACCAAGAAGGATGACAAAGGAGAGAAAAAAGACAAAGTTGACAAAGTGACACACTGACATGGATAAAGAGAATCTAATCAAGGGATAAAGGAGGGAATTTCAAGTCTCTATGTCAAAGACCATTAAGTATGTTAACCTTAAATACAGTATGAGCATTGGTTGGTTATATGAAGCAAATAGGTGAAATATTTAAAAAAAAAAAAGAGCAGAGGACAAGAAGATAGACAAATACATAGTGTTTCTTGTTGGATGCATGAAGGACAGCAAGACAATAACTGAAGAGGACAGACAAGTAAATGGACAGGTATGCAGAGGAAAAGACAGGTAGAGGGGAAGAGAGAGAAGTAAAAGAGCGCAAGTCAGGGCAGTGTCTGTCAGCACAGACAGTTGGTGGTGCTATGGGGAGTGCTCATCATCTGAAGAGTAGTGAAACAAAGCAGGAGAGGCCAAAGGTCAGCCATTTAGCCAGTGGGAGTGGGTGTGATCCTCCGATCAGAACTACAAAAAAACAAACAAAAAAAGAGTCATGTTAGCACAGAAATAACATATTAGCAATTTTTAACAGCTTCTGCTATCAAGATTAAATAATTCCAGTATTCTTCCAAAACTGGCCTGTGCTATAGAAATGTAGGCCTTAGTAAGGTTCATTTCTGCTACGCTAACTTACTTTATGTTCAGGATAAAAGAAGAGATACAAAACCATAACCTAAAAATCCCTCGTATCTAGGGGCACAGATTGCAGTAGTATACATTTTAAAAAAAATATTGTCTATCACACACAAAAAAAAAATCTACTATGTTTTTTTTGCAGCTGGCCTTATTGCATATTTATGTGGGTTTTCCCTTTTAGAGCACAACATTTTGGGAGGAGACTATTTAAAGAATCACACGCATGTGAAAAAAGCATGTAACAGGAACAGTAACAGCATGTTTCCTTCGTGCCTGTGATATTTGCCACAAAGAATGTTCATTGCTTTGGAATAAGAGGGGGTAATGTTTTCAGAATAATTCTCACAAATGGATGTCTCAAATTTATGAGTACAGAGCCAAAAGTCTGGCTATGTCTTGTAACTTTTCCCTAAGTCCTACATTCCATCTGAGTCTTAACTCATATGACCCATTAATAACTCATTTTCCCATTAATTTGTAATACAAATCTGATTCAAAAAAGTTGGAACGCTTTGTAATGTGTAAACAAAAAAAGAACGATAAGATGACAATGAGATTTTTAATTACTTGCAGTCTCATAAACCAATTTTTTTTAAATGTACCATTTTAGGAAAAATATTAGCTCATTTAGAGTTTGATAGCGATACTAATTCTCAAAATAGTTGGGACACGACCCAGTTACCATTATGTAGTATCCCATCTTTTAGCAACAGCTTGTAAACAGTTTGTAAACTTGAGAATTTGGGAACTATGGAGACCAGTTGCTGGACTTTTGGAAGAGGAGTTTTGTGCCATTCTTGTCTGATATAGGATTCTAGCTGCTCAAAAGTCCTGAATCTTCTGTGCTCCAAAACCAGGGTATACCTTTTCAAATGTGCAAGTGGCCAATTCCATAGACACTAATGCATACCATCAAAAATGCAAAGATTTGAACTGAACAAGCCAGATATATCATATCCTTTCAGCCCTTCAGTTCTGGATCATGTTCACATATGGCTTCTTCTTTGCATGATAGAGCTTTAACCTGCATTTGTGGATGGCACGATGAACTGTGTTCACAGACAGTTATTTTTCGGAAGTGTTCCTGAGCCTATACAGTCATTTCCGTGACAGAAACATGATTGTTTTTGATGCAGTGCTGCTTGAGAGCTCGTGGACATCCAATATTTGTTTTTCAGCCTTGTCCCTTGCACACAAGGATTTCTTCATATTCTGGGAATCATTTGACATTACAGCTAGCAAGATCATTGGTTTCAACATCCACCTCACCCACAAAGCCATCAGCTTTGAGGGTGACCCCTTCAACCCTTCACAGGTCCTCTCCAGCCCCCTGCCTTCGGGGAAAAGGTACCAGAGCATCTGGGTTTGGTCCAGCAGACTGCTGATAAGCTTTACTCGACAGGCTGCCAGAAGACTTAACTCTGTTCATATATTGCCTGCAATTTTGCAGAATTTCCTAATAAAAGGTGGTTTTGTGTTAAAAACAACATGTCTCAATTTTTTTCCCCCTATAATTAAATTTCAACAGTAACAAATTTAAAAATGGCCCTTTCCTGTTGTAAGCAATATATTTCTAAAACAGTTTGCCTAAGCCTTTTACAGTACTTGTTTTTTTTAACAACCTTTTGTGTGAACACACTCATAGCTACATTAGTAAACTGGTTTGAGTTATCCAAATCAAATAAACACCTTTTTGTGAACATTTAGTCTAAATGCTGAGGTTAGGTAGACAAAGCCAGAAAAGCAAAATTCATCTAAGGTTTCTTGAACTTGCTTTTTAGTACAGGTCTCAACTGATGTGCTTTTTGTAATTTCCCCAATTAAAGTAGTAGTGAACAATCACATAGGCTTTGTGGCCATAAACAAATATATATTTTTAAAATTACAAGAAAGATGATTTTTATATCTCACCGGAATTAACTTGTTGCAAAGGCTGTATAAACAGGACGGTTCAGAAGGTTTTCTGAGATAAAAACGACTTTTAGTAAGAGATGTATGTGACAGTTTACTGAAATCTAAAAACTATCAAGGACACTTATAGGCATTTACATAATAATCATCCATTATCAAGGATACAAGGAACGTCACACTAAAGCAGACAGCAAGCTTTTATGTGACAAAACTGTCATAGAAGACAAACCGAAGATTAAAGACAAACTAAGTAAATAACTGTGCATGTGATGATTATGTTTATCTATGTGGCTTAAGACTTTCTTAAAGCCTGCGGGTGTGTTGTCTGAATCTTGTATGACTGTATTTGTTTTATTGTGTTCCTTTTTATATTTTATGTCTCTTTTATTGCATTTTTAAATGCATAACATGAATGTAAATTAGAGCTAGCCTTCAATGATTTATTGACTCTAAACAAATTTAATTTAATTTGAGCAGTAAAGAATGCCCTGAAGTGGTAGTTTTAGTAAGAAGTATCATGTGAAAAATATCAAACCGTGTTGTGAATGTTATGAAGAAAGAAGGAGGGTTTGTAGAAAAAGGTTCACAGAAACTGTCAGGGAAGAAAGAACAGGTTGTATGGAGAAGAAAAGATGAGAAGACAGTCATGGCTGAGAAGGTGGTTGAGTAAACAAGAGAAACAGAAAGCGTCACCACTGAGATCCCATACATTGCCATGACAGCTCTGAGATTTTAATGAGAGTAAAGAAGTTACGATTGATGTCATCATCAATATTTGTTGAACCGTTTTCCTTAGCTTTTTTCTGAAGGTCATGATTGTTAAAGCACAGTTGGAAGACACAATGTAGACATTTTTTATATGGTGTAATCTAATTGTTCAGATTTGTTGAATTTGAAAATTAAAATACCAGCTCAGACACAGCACACAGGATCATCTAAAGCTTTCATTTATATTCATTTATATATACAGTCCTATAAAGCAAACTACAAAACACAAAAACACACATACAATACACACCCTCCTTTAATACATAAATTACAAATGCAAGCTGTTCAGACACAGTTTCTTAAAAAAAAGCATGGGTATTGTATTTAAAAGATCAATATGATTTCATATCAGGGGTCCATCCTTCAGGCAGAAAATCAATATTTGTAATAAATTTTGTAGCTGTATGCAGAAGATACACATTTAAACAGGCACACACAGACACACACACATTCCTACAGTAGAGTCGAAAGTATGCAGGCAACCAATTGAGTGGAACATGGTGTTTAGGATACAGAGTAATAGAGCACTCAACTCCAAATCTTTGGACGATAAACAGGGTGCAGTCTTTTGAAATGTAGCAGAAAAGGGAGAAAACACGCTGATAAAAATACTAAAGGGCAAAAAGACATACAAGTTTCAGCAAGCCGCCATTAGTATAATATAAGAAAACAATAATCACAATATGTAAAAACCAGGTGGTATTCAAATACCAATCAAAAACCAGCACACTGTAAAGAGAACTGCCCCAGAGGTTAGCAGATAAGAGCAACTTGTGTCAGCATTCACAGCCAAATTACAATCATTCTAAATATACTTCTACA
The DNA here is from genome assembly GCF_036321145.2 of Pelmatolapia mariae. NCBI lineage: Eukaryota > Metazoa > Chordata > Actinopteri > Cichliformes > Cichlidae > Pelmatolapia > Pelmatolapia mariae. The sequence continues at coordinate 28,309,991 of NC_086227.1, read as the reverse complement.
CTGAAAGTATCAACACAGTATCAATATACACAATAATTTTAAAAACTAGAAGTAAAAATATAGCAAAATTAACTAAAAAGTATGAATAGAAAAAAATAATGTTTCCACTAAAGTTGACAGACGTTAAAAGAATGCATGAAATACTCTATGACTAAGTGACCCCATCCACCATATAAATTGGTTTAACAATTACAAATTCTTCATTTATGCTTTATTCAAGATTTTAGGGCTTTCCATGTGTAATGCAGTTAAATATGCTTCCCTCTGTAGTAATAATCTCTGTAATATTCTCCCTTCAGAAAAAGTAGAAAATGTGGCTGCAAATGCCAATTTTTTAAAGAGTTAAAAAGAATTCTGGGTAAACACTGGCATATCTGATGAACCTTCCATAAGTCACTTGTGCTAAGAAACTGAAAAAAAGATATTATTCAGGCCTTATTGCCATAAATCACATAACGTTTCTTTTTTGACGGTAAATGATGACACGATTTTCTCATCTGCTATCCTATGTGGTGGTTCTATTTGCAGATGGTTTTCATTATTTAACTACAGCTCTGATTTTTGATTGGTATTGGAACATTGTATTTCAAATACTTTTGTCTTGCTTCCTCCCTTTCATTTAGCAAATGTTCTCTTTACGCACTCATTCATTCGTCCTATTTCCAAGACCAGGGGTGCTGGGGGTGTTGCAGCACTGCCTCTGGCCAAAGGCAGCCATCACAGCACCCCCTGGCAAATGAAAAAAAAAAATAGATGAAGGTGCTGAAACACTTTTGCCGTTGTTATTTTACTCGGAAATTTGTAATTCAGAAAGTTGTGTTAAATAAATTAAAATACTCTGTCCCTCTAACCCCTCTATTGCACGTCTTTTATTCTCCAAAATGCAATTAAAAGCATGACTAAGGATAACCATGGTGCAAAATATACTCACACACCTGTCTGTGATGAATGTCCTCAAAGATGTTTGGAAAACTTTGGACATCAGTGCCCGTCGTGTGGAAATTTATCAAACTAACTTCAGAGTACCGAGTCACATTTGGATTAAAATATCTGCATTCAAATGACCGTAACACTTTGGCTTATTTTGAGCTGCCTGGCACAGTTTAACAAAATAATTAAGCAGTAATTCCACAGTTCTGTCTTTGTTGCAAAGGTTTTTGACTAGCTGTGTAAATTTGGCTATTGGGTTGAGTTAAATAATATCCACATTTGGACAGGTTCTCGTCAGGTGTGCGAAAATGGGTTTATTTATATCTTGACTCCTGTATCTCATGAAAATTCACAGTTAGAAGGCTGGTATAGTTTTCATAATAAATTTGATCACCTGTGTGTGTGTGTCTGACATGTGTGCCCTGTGGGGTTTAATTAGTATCTGTGTTAAAACCTTGTGTGTAAGCTGAGGTTTTAACTTCGTTATTATCTGTGCGACCAAGTTCAGTTCAATTTTGGCTGCTTATTCTTGCCTGCTGTGTGCAGCAATAGAATCAAATATATTGTAGTTTCCAGTATTATTTTCTTTAAGAAAGAAATGAGCATTCTGTTGGAACTTTTACCCACAAATTAAATTAAACCTTGAAAAATAGGATAAAGCTCCATTTGTATTACTGCATTGGCAGACATTTAATATCACTACCAGAACTCTGCATGTCGTTGCCCAATAGGTCTTTTTGGACTAATTTCAGCCTTTTGTATGTACTGTTCATACACTTTTTTTAAAAAAAAATTTGTTTAATTATTTGAGAATGGGCCAGCGTGACAGAAGAGCAACAGAAAAACAACAAAGATTTCAGTTTAAAGTAAACTGCCTCTTCTCCTGCAACAAAACACATCTGAGCCAGGTGGGGTTCTGTGATTTGTGCAGGTGGAGTTGCACCAAACATGTCAGAGGCAATCATCCTTCATTTAGGATAACAGTCTCCTGTGTGTGCACAAAGCTGACCTGAAGTAAATGTGTGCAGATGTGCATGTGAGTATGCTTATACGGCAGCTGCAGTGGTCGCATACACAGTAAGCACCTGCTCAAAACACTTCCACACATGTATGCGTGGGAGTGTGTGTGGGTGTATGCACTTTATGTAAACGTATGAAAAAGACACAACGTGATCACAGCAGGGCAATGCTGCTGGTTACATCTACATGTACTCCTGTCACATATTGTGCAGACAAGTGCCATAGTACAGATTTTTCATCTCACCCCCCTAATATCTATCTCTTTATTGATAACCTAAAAAAGGTTTAGATCTATATTTTACACAAGGTTCCAATTATGACACAGACTTGTAACTTTCTGTTAATCAGTTATAATTGTGTGCTCCATCGTTCACTGCCAGAAGTGGTAAATGTCTGTACCTAGCCTTCCTGCCTAGAGCCTGGTCACGAATTAACTTTATGTATTCTAAATTAATTAGCATTTTTCTCAAAGTCATAAATTAAAATGTACAATTACTGACAAACAGAGTTGCACTCAAAAAAGTAAATTGGGTGGTTGTTACATTTACAAAAATCTAACTTGTCATTTGAACAAAATAATTTCATGTTTCTATGGTGAACGCAGTTAAATCATGTTGGATGTGCATGAAATTCAAAAACTTAATTTGTTCTTGTTCAGATGACATGATACAATCTAGGAAGAGTGGTTAGTTGCCTGGACTCACGAAATTCACAAGATCACAAGAGATGTCAAACCACAGGAAAATCACTGGGGTTATAAGAGGCAGACAACCATACACACACCACGTTTATGTATTACTATTTACTATGGTTTAATTTGTCAAGGACAAAAACATAAAGAAAATTCTGCATGAAGCATAGCTTTCCTACTTTTGTTGAGTCTGTATTGACAGCTCAACGCCATGGTGGTTCGTGCTGTTGCCTCAGAGCAAGAAGGTCCTGGGTTCAAATCCACAATCTGGCCAAGTTTGCAATGGGTTCTCTCTGCGTACTCTGGTTCCCTCCACAGTTAGAATTAATGCAGTTATTAGGGTAAGGGTAATTGGTGATTCTAAATTACCCAAAGGTGTTAAAGTGCAAATGGTTGTTTGTCTCTATGTGATAGTCTGGCGACCTGTCCGGGATGTACCCTGCCCCTCTTACCTTATCACTTCTGCAGCCCAGATAAAGATAAGAGGATGGGTGGATTGGAAGTTGCTCTTAATCCGTTGAATTTTTTGTTGAACATTATGTAATATGAACACAACATGTACTACAGACATAAGTTACATTTGTTCATTCAACAAGATTATCACTGGTGTGACAAACAAATATTTTACTAATTCATGTAACAAGACTGACTTTTGACGTGCCAAAGTGTTTAAACAATATAACATGACTTTAACTAAATTTAATTAGACTAACTTGGTACAAACAAGTTGTTTGAATAAAAGTCAAATTAATGCAGTGTTAATGTTAATATTATGCTAAACTTACAAACATATATCGTGTTGAAACAACACAATCAAGATGGATTAATATAACATGATTTGTTTAGATGGAATATAAATGGCAAGATAAAATTACGTTCATCCAATGAATTATTTTTTTGAGTGTGGGTTTATTCTTCTCTAATCCCTATTTTACCTCACCAACTTCATGGAGGTAGAGCTTGTACCCAAGACAGACGCATTTTGTTTCTTGCAGTGGCAAAGACTTTTTAGGTACTTGCCTGATAATTGCCCATCTGTCTGCACTGTGAGTCTCTGCCTGCATAAAACCTGCAGGACACAAATGCACACGCGCCCGCTCTGAGAGCTCAAGAGCTTTCCTCTTCCTGTTTACACCTTCATCCATTATTCACTCCATCCGCCAGTGTTGTTACATGCACATATGTGTGAGATTGCACTGCACATCCAAGCAGACATTCATCAGCACACTCAGACACACCAACTCACACTCAAGGTTTGAGAAGGTAAAAGGAGGATGTTAATAATTCATTAGATTGTGTGTTTTCAATTTTTTTCTTTTTGTTTATTTCTAATATTTTTTCATAATAATTTCTGGCAAAAGTTAACATGAACATTCTCAGTACATGTTGCTGTATATTGTAATGCGACACACAGCATTTGCTCCTGTATTTCATCTATGTCTGTACCTGGGGTCCTTCCTATTTTGCTCCGAGTTCTTATTCTTTCCCTAGTAAAGAGTGTATTTCAATCTTTTTTTCTAAGAATGAAAGTTTTTTGGTTTTTTTTGTTTTTTTTACTAATGAGATAGTGAAACCACAGAGGTAAATTTGTCATGTTGGGCTGTGTAAAATTTGTCACTTAAAACTGGTCAATCAAATTGTAGGATCAATATATTATGATAGAAAGATTTTTTTTTCCTATTAGAAAAAAGTAAGTGAGCACAAAATTACTAACAAAACTCCTTTAACAGTCTGAAATTTCATCAGATGTTTCCTGTATGTGATCTGGAATGCCAGTAAGGCCACTGTGAAAGACAATGATATATGTATTGATGTCTGTACATGACTGCGTGTGTGTGTGTGTTTGTGTGTGTGTGTGTATATTTGCCTGCATGACTTGGTTTGCAGAGCACAGCTGATGGTAGCCATATTTTGTCTTTTGGATTACTTTCCATTTGTTTTTGTTTTGCGGTTTCTTACATTAACAGACACATATACATGCAAATGAACAAATACATATATAAATAATTTTGAACACTGTGTTTTTGACCTCTTCTCTTGCTATATCTTCTCTAACCTGCAGGCTATTGGAATCCCTCCACACACTTACATGGACTGAAACTGCTTCACTGAAACTTTTTCTTGTTGGATTCCCACCTCTTGCTAAAGTTGCTCCTGTCAAACAGTATTTGTAAGTAACAAAATAATATTATGAGCATAGCTTAGCTTGACCTAGGATACATTATTGTATATTAAATGGTAAATGGCCTGTATTTATATAGTGCTTTACTTAGTCCCTAAGGACCCCAAAGCACTTTACACTACATTCAGTCATTCACCCATTGTTGATGGCAAGCTACATTGTAGCCACAGCTGTCCTGGGGCACACTGACGGAGGCGAGGCTGCAGGACACTGGCGCCACCAGGCCCTCTGACCACCACCAGTAGGAAACGAGTGAAGAGTCTTGCCCAAGGACACAACGACCGAGACTGTCCGAGCCGGGCTCGAACCGGCAACCTTCCAATTACAAGACGAACTACCAACTCTTAAGCCACGATCGCCCCTATCAGGAGCAGATTGCTTGATTTAACTTACCATGCAAACTTGATTGGTCAGTTTATTGTGTATAAACATTTTTTCCTTTTCTTGTGCATGTGTTTCTGCATTTATCTTCTTTTCTTATCTAAATCCTTAATTATCACACAGTGTCTCTGTCATTTCTCTACATTTCTAAAATAAATAACACAAGCTTTTAAAGATAACGAGCAGTGAGCAGAGCTATGCTGATGAATAAAGGATAGATGAAGAATGTAGGGTAAAAGGAAACAAGAATAGATATAATGACAATAAGTGTGGAAGACGCAGCAGGATGTGGTATGGACAGTTAGAGGATGACAAGATAGCAAGATAAATACAGTTATTAAAGAAGAAGATGAAGAAGGACCACAAATTATGATGAGCCTTCCAGCTTGCCTCCATGCTGGTGCCCTGTGGTGTCCACTTGTCTTTATACATCCCGCACAAAGACAATATTTTCTCTGTGCACTATATTCCAACACCTCCCAAACACTACAGAAGACTTTTAGTTCTCATATCGTGACAGCTCTAAAAATGTGGTTTCTATAGCAATTAAATTCTCTATTACCTCAGTTTATTTTCATTTTAACTTAATCCAGCTCAACACAGGTGAATTTAGTTTGATAATTCATTTTCTTAGTAAGTCGTTGATTTTTATTTATTTCTGCTGAAAATAATATCAAAGCTATACATTTTTTTAAAGAATGGTATGGCCTGTCTTATTTGGAGTTTCTCTGAATGTATGAAGATGACCAAACCACAAATTCCAAAAGTTGCTTTTGTGTGCTTCTTTGTTTATTAAGTATATTTCTACACAAAAATCACAAAATCTCTTACCTGTCTTACCTGCGTTGGCTACAGTGTTTTGTTGCTTGCACTCTCCTCTGGTGATAGACACGTCGTCAATGGCAATATCCCCCTCAAAACCCGAGCCTCGAATTCCTTCAAACACAATCTGTTTAGAAAAGAAACATCAACAGATGAATGCTAGCTGAGTATGTCCCGAGAAATTAATACAAGGACCTTCAAAAACACAGCAAAAGTTCACCGAATGGCCACTGAGGAATTTTGCCAGAATTAAATTCTTACATTAACGAATAATAGACTAACTAATAATAATTGCTTTTTTCCTCGCATTTGATATCTACGGTCATGCGAGAAAGTAAGTTTTTATACGAGTTTATGCAGTCCTCTCTGCTTTTGTGTACACTTTGTACACAAAAGTTCGTACACTCCAAAATAAGTAGTCGTTTTCTGTATGTTTTTATCAGTGTCTCGTATTGTTGTGGTGGAAGGGGAGGAATGGCCCGCTTGTCTTTACGGTGTAGCTTCAGTTCATTTAGGTTTTCAAGCATTGTTGATACACAGCTCTCTCAGCTCTCTTTAGGATAATTGTTCTTTGCATGACTCATTACGGGCCAGCCTTTAGCTGTTGGGATGAAGGGCCTCATATTTGATTCCAGAATGATTTGGCATACAGGGGTTATTTGTGTGGCTGTACAACACGCCCAAATCACCATCCCCATAGGTGTTAAGTGTTTGTGCTCATGTGCTGTGTTTGGTATTTGCCAAATGTGGTGTTATGCTAAAATATATCAACTTTGACCTCATTTCTCCAAAGGACACTGAACTAGAAGCCTTTTTAAAACCTAAGCTATGTCCTTTTTAGAGAGTGAAGGCAACCTTCTTGGCAACCCTTCCAAAGCCATAATTGCTCTTCTTTTCCTAATTGTGTCATTAAACTTAACTTTTCACACACTGAGATATCATTCTTTGGTTTTTGATAATTCTCTGAGCATTTCATGGTTTGAAGTGAATTTCTTGGGATGTCCACACCTGGGAAGATCGTGAGATTGTGTTAATACACACCTGAATGGCAAACCAGCCAAATCTGCCAAAATTTATTAAGGTGATGCTTACTTATTATCAGCACCTGCTACTTCTTAATACCTATAGAAGCAGTAAAAGTATACTTAGTTTTTCACAGGACTGGATACTCCGTCAAAATGTCTTAAATTTTGTAAAAATTAATTTAAAATTAAAATGCAAAACTAATTTAATTAATTTAAAGAACCTACTTTCTGTATGTAAAGTTGAGCAATGATAACAATAATAACAACAACAAAAATATAATTAATAATTACAGAAAATATGAATACTTTAATTAAATAAAGACATGGAAACATCTATTACAGATAGCAACATGCTAGTTTACTCTCCCATTTCAGGAATTTACAAGCTGCAGTCATATCCTAACATCATTTTTGGACCCACAACAAGAAAACTAAGCAGGAGACTCTTCTGAACACTTCCCCATTTTAGCCACCAGCCATCTGGTTTTGACTGACAGCCTAATTACTGTGGTGTACCAAGGCACCAAAAGCCCAGCGCACCCAGCTAATCAAAAACCAAGTGTATTCTGTCTAGCTTCTGAGGAGGGAAAAGCAAATAAACAAGAAAACTTTGTTTCTCCAAAATAACAACAAAAGTAACTCTCATGACTGCAGTTGTTATTGACTTTTACTGCAGACCCCAGTGCTTGATAAGTTTAATTCTGAAAACAATAGTCAGAGTTCTTGCTTTGTAATCATATTTGAGCGTTTCTGCAATTCCAATGCCTCATTCTGTTTTACTTTTTTTTTTTTCAACAGAAAACAGCTCTATGTGAAAATTACTACATGGGCTGAAGTATACAGCAATAACTTTTTTTTTAAACTCCAGCATCTAGCAGACCTTTAGCAAGGTATTTAACCCTCAGTTTATTCAAAAAAGTGAGAACGGAGCAGGTGTTACTGTAGAAAGGATGCAGTACTAATGAAAATAAAAAAAACTAAATGCACTCTACTTGCATAGTATGTCTGTATACCTACAGGTTAACAAGCGAGCAGGTGCAAGCATGGAGGGGAGGCAGACCGTGCATGACTGGGTTCACTTTAAAAACTCCATCTGTTAACGGCAACATGCTGCGGTTAAAGTATCAACTGAGCAGGCTTGCTATCAATTTGTGTGTAAATATATCGAGCCAGAGCAAGGGTGGGTCCAATTAACCAGATTCTGACCCAGCAAAAAGAAAAGAGTGACCTAACCCCACATGTACTCAAAACAAAACATATACAATGGCAGTGCAAACACACTGTTAACATGATCTTACTTTTGAGGCATTCCACTATTGTGTTTTAATCTATGAGTCCTGTTAGTATCTAACAGATTGGTCAGTTTATTGTGTATAAACATTTTTTCCTTAACTTTAGTGGGCAGATAATAACACTTGTAACCTCGTAATAACAACTTAATCTAACTTTAGAGTAGTTTTCTTCTTTACTTAGCATAAGTTAGATCCACTCTTGCACAATTTGGCCTCATATATACTTATATATTTCTTATATACTCCAATATATTCTGCTCCAGCTGCTAACTAACCCTTGAGTACACCACATAATCCACCAGTTATTTCAAAACAACAGAGCGAGGAGCAGGTGTCTCTATGCATACAAATGTAATTTTGATAGAAAAACTGCACATACTCTCATTGTATACCATGAGTACATAGGTACCCTAATCATTTTCTTATATTTTCTCTCTACTTCTCTCCACACAGAGCCAATTCAATTTCATTCACAAAGGGGAGGAAAGTACAAGAGCATTATCATTTATTCCCCATTTGCTTTCTAATTTATTCCCCGAATGAGAGATCCTCTTTGAATTAACAAATAAAATAATTAGGAGAACCTTGACGCTGATTGCGTGGTGGCGAGGGAGCAAGTCCAGCGGCACAAGCTGTATGGCTTTAACAGGTCTGCTCACATATACAAAAAGGCTATTTTCTTCCGTATAGGCTGTAAAGAAAATTCTGTGGTCCTCAAGTGAAGAGGCCTATTCACCACAAGGCCATGATCCTTTAATTTATAAATGCTACAATGAAATTTCCTTGCTGCTTGACTGTCGTAAACATTTTGCTTTATTTATGGTTTTTCTTCCTTTAATTCCAGTTTTCTTTGTATATTTGCCAGCCATAGTGTGATTTCTTTTACATATGCACACATGTATAGTACCTTTACAAACACTTAACTAACAAGTGTGTCTTTATAAACAAGCCTGTTGTTTAAATATAGTCCAGACTATAGACTAGAGTATGATAATTGAAAAATGGAAGCCAAATGACTAACATTGGCCTTAACAAAGAAAGGTGCAAAAATACTAATTAACTGTCTCATTTAAGGTACATATTACAATCTTACCAGCAAAGATTTTTTTTTCTCTAAGATATCAAACACAATAGCATGAATAAAACAATACAATACAATATCCTGTCACTGCAAAATAATGATTTTATATGTTTAGTTTTTGGATATGGCTCAGGGACATAACTGACGAGCAAGCTTAAATGTGAGAACCAACATTGTCTCACATTTAAATATTACTGCTGGGCACTTTGCTGGGGTCCTCAACAGTAATGTGGTACTCGGAGTTTCTAAACCTTGGTAGTTGTGTTTGGTGACCTGCATTTTTGCATCACCCGAGTTATACAGAAATGATAAGTTGGAGAGCTGTTGTAAATTATGCAGTTATCAAATTCTGGGACAAAAAAATGTGATCATAAAAGATACATGTTATATATAATAAAGCTGATATTTACCTCTTACATTTTCTGAATATTTAAATAAATAAATCTGCACCCTTCATGAAAAAAACATGACATAATTTTCTTTTTGAAAAACTGTGTAAAATTTTCTGTATTCCAGTTCTTGTTATTATACTGCATAACGTGTGGGTGTGAAGGATCTTGAGTGAGATAGAAAACTTGCGCATGTGTGTGCGTGCATGAGTGTGTGAATGCAGGATCAAAGGGTGTGCAGTAAAGTGTCAGGTTGAAGTTGTGAGTGTGTCGTTTTGTCAAGCCTTGTAACCTTTAATGTTCCCATTGATGTGCTATCCACATACCAGAGGGGACACAGCTGTGAGAGTGAGGGAGTAAAAAAGAGAGAGACTGCATGCACATGTGTGTCTATGTGTGTGTGTGTGTGTGTGAGAGAGAGAGAGAGAACGAGAGAGAGAGCTTTAAAATACCAGTGCAATGTGAGGCACACAAATGTGGGTTGGCCTGGTTTCCAACAAGCCCCCCAGGTACCAAACACTGCTAGGAACACAGATGGCCTCTGGGTAATCCACAGAGGAGCAAGTAGGGACACAAATAATCTACTACAACACGTTACCGCCTTCTTTGCAACTCCATTGATTTTATGTGTTCATGTAATTTCTGCTATACAAGTTGGTCTCAATAAACAACCTCATTAAGATGAATTTATTTACTAGGAACCTCAAGAAGTCTGAGTGGAAGCTTGGGAAAGTAAAAGAGTTGCAGATTTAGTGCAAGAGAGATGGCCACAGTTATACTGATATCATAACAAAACATACACCCCTCCATTAGGTACACCTGCTGTATGCCAGTTCATGGAGGTTTGAAGCCTATCGCTGCTATTACTGGGCAGGAGGCCGGGTAGATAGGTCAGCAGTCCATTACAGGGATAAGTTGAAGACACTTTGAAAGCTAAAATTCCTACCTGTGGCCAATTTACAATTGCCACTTAACGTACTGTGCTTATCTTTGAGCTGTGGCAAGAAGCCATAGGTTCCAGATAAAACAACAACACACATTTGTTCCTAAGGATATTATGATCCCTGATAAAGAGCATTAAAGGTCTTAAAGTACCGCTTCAAATTTCGTGACTTTACAACTTTAATATACATGGAAAGTAGTAATCATAGCCAGTAGACCGTATACAATGTAAAATCTTACGCTTCCTTATCAGTTAGCTCGCCACTGTTTACAATGAGAATCTTGTATTAATGCTAGCCAGAGGCTGGGCTCAAGCCTGGGCTGTTGTAGAGAGGCAGGAAGGAAAGCTGTTTTTCAATACATCATTACTTTTGTTGGATGGAGCACAAAGAGAGAGGAAATGCAGAGCCGAGTGGCAGCACCTCAAAGACTTTCTGGGTATGCAGTCAGTGAGGTGTGCACATGACTAGAAAGTTTGTGTTCTCCATGGACAGCTCTCAACACTAAGCAGAAATGAAACATGCGTCAATACGCAGTCACTTCTGCACTCCGTGGAACTCAATAACATCCACATCAAAAACCACCTCTGGGAATTCAAGCGAATTAGAAAATCATATTGTTCAAAGGGTACATTTGAGATAACAGATAATGGACACAAAAGGCTACCACTGTTTGTTTTTCTATTGAATTTGGATAAATGGTTTCTTCCTTGGCAGAGAAAAAAGAATTAACATTTACATTCAAAGCAATAGTCACAGACAGAGCCACTGCTGCACTCAACAACTCAGCTATTGGCTATTTAATAGTGGCTAAAAGAGCAAGTTACTGTTTAGACATGCTAGAAGAAGGGAAAGTCAAACCATATCATCAGATTGCTTTGTAGAAACCCATGTCGACAATGAAAGTAAGCAATTTAAACTTGCATGGATATTAATAAGAATTTATCATCTTAGACGATTCTATTATATTACCAGACACAAGTAATTTTATTAGAGATATATTCAGGGTCCATACGAACTCTAGTGTGTTGCAAGTCTAAAAAGCAGAGATGGTGGCTAATTACATTTTAATTTTTTTACTTTTGTAGTTGTGGTGGAGGTGTGGTCCCTGGCTCAGCTGCAGCGGAGGGGTGGTGCAGTGAGCCGGAGACCACACCTCCGCCACAGTACTCAAAAAACAAACAAAACATATAACTCCCATGTATTTTAACCCTGGGGAAAGAATTCAAAGTCTAGGCTTGGAAAATGTGGACTATTTAATTAAAACCTGCTCAGCTTTAGATGGAGCATTAGCCTTCGTCCCCAACAAAGCTACTTGAATTTGAAACCTAGGTCACTTTGAAACACAAATTTTGTCTCTGCATACATCCAAAGTGTTGATATAAGCTGGAAGCGAAATTCTTGAGATTCTTGCATATTATTTCATATTAGACTTAATATTACTTAATTAATGCAAATATATAAACAGCAAATCACATGGTGCAATGCATTTAGGTGTGCAAGTATGGTCACAGCATGTTTAAGTTTAAGCCAAGCACCACAACAGGGAAGAAAGGTGACTTAAGTGACTTTAAAAGTGGCATGATTGCTGGTGCCTGACAGGCTGGTCTGAGTATTTTAGAAAGTGCTGATCTGCTGGGATTTTCAGCACAGATATCCCTAGGGTTTATAGACAATGGTCTGAAAAAGAGAAAATATCCAGTCAACAGCAATGTTCTGAGTGAAAATACTGTCTTGGATAGAGGTGGATAGCAGAGGAGAATGGCCAGACTGTTTCACACTGATAAGAAGGCAACAGTAACTCAAGTAACTACTTGTTGCCACCATGGAGAAGTACATCTCTGAGCACACAACATATCAAACCTTTAAACAGATGGGTTTAGAGCAGCAGAAGACCACACTCCTGTCATCTAAGAATAGGAAACTGAGACTACAATTTGCATAGACTCACTAAAATTGGACAACAGAAATTGGGGAAAAATCTGTCTGGTATGATGAGTTTCGACTTCTGCTGCAACATTTGGTCGGGATCAGAATTTAGCATAAACAATGGGCATGGCTCTATCATGCCTCGTATCAATGGTTCAGGATAGTGGTAGTGGTGTCATGGTATTTAGATATCTTCTTGGCGCATTTTGATACTCTTACCACTAATTAAGCATTATTTAAATGCCACAGATAACCTATATACCTTTATGACCACAGTGGTACGCATCTTTACATTTTACAGTTTTATAGTTCTCTCTGAGCTTTGTGCAATGAATCCCTAATTACATAACGTTTCTATGATTTATATATTTGTTTTTTCTCTCTTCCTTTTTTGGGGGTGGAGGAGTCCAAATTTTTTAAATAAATAAATAAATAGATAAAGTTTTTCTTTTCATTTTAACAAAATGGCCCATACAATGGGGATTCATTTTATCATGCACCACTAAAATGTATGCAATTCTCCAACTGTAATTTTTAATCTTTAAATCCCCAACATTTGCACTGCAGACAGTCTTATACCCACTAAAAACTGTGGGAAGGTTTTATTAATAAATAAATAAATAAAAATGCATTGAATATCACACAGAAATCAACTGGAAGTTTACTATCTTTTCTACATTTGCTTAGCCTTAAGTCATTTAGGCGTGGAGCTTATAACGCACCTAGACAGTACCAGAAAGCATATTTGTTTTGAACCGCAAATAAGCGTTAAAAATCCATCCTTTCTAGATATTATTTAGTTGCTAAAGGCTGCTGGTCCTTGCATCATATCCTTGTGAAGACACAGTCATATCTAACTACATCCTTGTAGCGAAAACACATTACCCCTTTAACACTCATCTCCTCCTATCAAGAGTTTTTGAAGCAGTGAACTGAAAGCAAAAGGCAAAATGGGCTTAATAGACCCACTGAGTGTATAAAAAAGAAGCTAAGCAGTACAACACAACAACACCAATTGTGTCATAATTCCCACTGTCATGAGCAGACAGCTCAAGTCATTACTATTGATTGATCAACCATTTTTTATAGCTTTTCTGTAGTAATCTCAACATTTTGAGGGGTTTTAATGCCAGATTGGGGGAAAAAAAGCAAATTTAATGTGATAACTGGCTAATAATGGGGATTTTCATTTGATAATCACCATTGTTTGTAGATTTACAATTATTTTGCAGTTGAATGATGACACTTCTTGTGTGTTAATTACTTATATACAAAAAAAGAAAGAAAGAAAGGCAGGGAAAGAAATAAAGTTTGATCAAACACAACTTTAATCTATCAAAATTATCTAAAAAATTGTCCTTCTTAGATGCTCCAAACATATTAATTAAATAATGTATTAATTAAACCATGTAGGAAACAAATAATTCAGAGTGATCCTGTGGCCTTACACTGGCCCACTGGTAATTCTCAGTTAGTGATAGAGCAGTGATAGGAGTTGAATGGAGGAGGAGGAGAATGGGCTGCTCAAAAGAGTAACTCAAGGAAGACAGACAGGTATAGAGCAGAGGGAGAAATGGGGTTCACCCTTCTTATTTCATTTCATCAGGCCCTTGGGGAGCTTGGAACATAACAGAATGTCGTAAGAAATGAGGCAAAGTGAGAGACGGAGAGAAAGAGTATGTTTATCAGCTCACCTCCTCTGGCTGGCTGCTAGGATCAAGGCTGCTTGCTTTGTACATTATTAAACAACTCCATTTGTTACACAGCAGTGGTTTGTGTGTATGTGTGCATGTATGAGTTGAACAGATAGATCACACCGAAGTACTGGAATATCTGTTGTTGTAAAGGTAAAGAAAAATATGTTTTTAGCTAAAGGAGCGAAGCTAAAATAGCCCATAGGATTTACTCAATATCTATCATACCCGAAAAGTTTTGTACAAGTGAGTTTTCTGATATTAGACTGTGGCAGTTAAGGCATTAAACTGTATAAGTTAGAAAAAAGAAAATGTTCTGAAAAATTACAGACTGACTGATGTCGTGTACTTTGTATTATTGTCAGGATTGTGCTGCTGAGCAGTCTTAAATATTCTTGCTGAGTGTTGAGAATTAAAAATTAGAATTAGTGCAATCATCCTAAAATACAGCTCAGTGAGGAGTAATTGGGAACCCTGGCATTTCTTAATAAAGTTGAAATATTTTAGGGTCATACATGAAAAAGGACACAAATACAAATATAATATGAAAAAATATATATGCAACAACAAATCTGAAAGACATTAATGGCATAATGCACAAAGTCTCTAAGACATGTGCTGAACCAGAGAAGCAGTACATGCATATGAAAAAAAAGTGTACACCTTGAAGAGAGAGACACCAGCCATGTACAAGGCAACCCTCAGTTGCCAAGGAGACGACCACTATCGTTTATGCATCCTTCCTTATTCATCCATCCTGCCTCAGCTACCTTTGCAAAGTCACGTATAAATGGGGTGGATGAATAATTAAGTGGCATTAGGAGCTTTATTGATGAAATAAAGACATCCCCACCTGACTCACTCCATCTTGTTCATACCCTGTTTGTAAAGTGCCTTTTACTTGGTTCGCAAACACTTACACACAGTTTCATTTTTGTCTTTTTCTTGGCTGTATAATTGCTGTTGATAACCAGCAGATGTTAGCACCTTATGCCTAAGTCACACAGACCCAAGGACCTGTCAGTGATCCCCTGGAAACCACTGGTCGCAAGGAAAAAGGTGTATTCCCTGACTAGTTGCAAGTGTTTGCAAAATGTCCCATCCATGGTGTGAAACATATACTATTGCCTTCAGAGTGAGATCTCAACTTAAATGAACCTCAGTGAGCTGCACAGTTTCAGTGGTAGAGCTTTCATATTGTTTTAATACGTGACCGTTTATATTACTTCTGAAAAAAGTATTTGTTCTGTTGTATGTGCATTATGTGCTAAGAGTGGATGCTTGTTTTCATGGGTAAAGAGATTACCTTACTGCAATTTAACAACTGTGTTGCACTTCAAAACATTGACGTCAACTACCATGCCAATACAGTATCACAGAAGAACCTTAAAACATACACTTTGCCCATGGGTTTAGTGTTCGCTTCCCCTTTAATAGTTAAAGATACATTGGGTAGCAAAGGCATGGTTAATGAAGAGCAAATGCAGCCCCTAGCTAAGGCCTTCAGCCCACATTCATCATGAATTCAATATCCCCAATGCACGTACAAAGAGTATCTGGAATCATTACAACACAACTAGCAGGCATCCCCTGCTCATAAATAAGCCTGTTAATTGACCTGTCATAGCTAATTGCTGCAGGGGATATGAGACTGGTGAGTGTGTGTTTAAGAAAAAGAGTTTATCTGTACGTCTGCATACTGTACTGTGCAACAACCACCCTTTGTATTTTGCTAGGCAAAGGGGAACTCGATAAGGTGATTTATTGACATGTAAAAACATACATGAAGATGCAGTATGCAAGGCAAAAACAATCCTAATTAGGCTGAAAGTCAGTATTTGGTATGACCACCTTTATTCTTTAATGGTGAGATGGAGGAGGCAAATCCATATTGTTCATTCGTGTTGTGCTTTTCTTTTAATCCAGGTTTGCTTTTACTGTATTTGGGACCATTGCTATACAGAGAAGCAAAGCCTTTTCAAGTCAGGTGCTTTCTACACTGAATCAAAATCTAATGGTAATTTTTCTGTGTTCATAATTAAATAATTTTTAACAAGATCCTCAAAACCACTGGCTTAAACACAGCCCAAACCATGACTGAACCTCCACCATGTTTTACATTGGCTGCAGACACTCACTGACTTGTTTTGTGTATATAATCAAGTGATACCTGTCAGGTAATCGAGTGCAGATCTTTTAACTGTTCCCATAATTAGATCTACTGTAACGGGCTGAGAATACTTTCACTTTATGTGATCATGTGATTCTGTTCTTTGGAAAAGGTTATCTGCTGGCCTGAGGTCAATTATCACTTTAAAAAACAGACTCAACAGTTTTATTCTCACAGACTTACATTTAACTGTGTGTATGTGATTATGTGTGTGTTTTAACTTATATTTTATTTCTTTACAAAGCTTTTTAAAGCTTTTATCTTCTGTGTCAAGCACATTGCCTTTATGTGTAAGGAAATATGCCATATAAATACAAGTGTACCCCTCTTGACCTCTTCACATATATTTAGTGATGATTTGAAACATTTCAAATTTCAAATTTGAATTCATGACTCCACAAGATCTGCTGCCACTGATTTTCTGTCCAGTTCTTGAGTAATATGGCATACCTCAACTTTTCTTCTATGTTTCTCTTTCTTATCAATGGCTTCTTGATAGTAGGCCATCCACTGAGACCATTTCTGATGAGGTTTCAGTGAACAGTAGATGTCTCAGTTGAAAGGCAAGATGCACTCTCAGGTCCTGTGTTAGTTGTTTCATGGGGTTTCCTATTTCTTAAAGACATAACTTCCAGATACTGGTTGTCTGCTATAGATAGTATTTTAGACCTGCAACGTTTTCTTTCATCCTCAGTTTATTCGGTTTCCTTTTTTTTCCTTAACAGACTACTGGTAACAAAATGTCTAAAGATTACAATCTAAGATTAATTCTTAGATTAGATTAGTTCTCTGTCATATGTAGACACAACACTGGGGGATCCCTCAAGCTATAGGTGCCTTTTTATGTTTGAATAATTCATAGGTCATTGTTAAGTGGAAAGAGGAACTGCTCAAGACCACTTTAACAAATTAAAGAAAGTCTAGTTCCTTAAAAACAAAATATAAAGAAAGGAGGGTTGGCTCAAGACTTTTGCATAGTACAGGTGCCTGAATCTACACTGTATGCTTGTAATTTTATTTGTGCATAGATAGAATGTAGACAGATATATGGAAAAAGAATGTGTGATGGGGTATTGGCAGCCTGATAGCTGAAGACTGTCCTTTTTAAATTTAAAGCCATTAGTCATCAGCCTTGAGAGAAGACATCTTGAAAGCAGACCAGGACAAGAATCAAGCCAGTTACTCCCCTTGCCCCAACACTCCACGAGAGAGAAAGATAAGTGGAGAGAATGGGGACTAAACAGACGGAGACAGCAAAACACACATAGCAAAACTAAATTGTCATCATTTTTGCCCTCCCTTTTTCTCACCCTCCGCTGAATTTTAAACATTCTAAAATAGACACATATACACAAACTCACAAACAAACCCATGGAGTAAGAAAAACTGGAAAAATGAGTGAGAAAGGAAACATCATGTCCAGTTAGAAAGAAGGACTGAGTCATCTAGTTTGTTCTGCCACATGCCAACAGGGAAGAACTAACTGCAAGCGCAGCTGCCAAAGAGCCGAAGGGACTTCAAGGATGTGTCAACAGACAGTGCTCAAACACGGGCGCTTCTTCTGTTATGTCTTCCAGGCTATTTTCTTCCACTATTGACTGAATGTGCACAGTTACTGTAACCCAAACTTTAAACTTCCGGTGAACTTAAACAAGGAAAGATGACTGTACAGCTGAAAGCATGAAAAATTGCACCCCTTGAACTGAACTGAGAAATAGTTCAGATAACTTTCTAATCCAGTCGAACAGACTTTTAAATGGAGTTTCATTTGAGGGTAACAGTTCTTGTATAAGCAACAATCAGAGATCGGAAATCACCAGCTGGTGTAAAAGGCCTGAGGTAGTTCTCTTGCAATTGTCTTTGTACAGTAAATTGAATTGTCACTGTCCGATCAAGTGCGTGTTCCTTTACTGAAGTACTAGGTTTCCTACTGTACAATCACAAGTTAGTATGCCATTTCTTGTCAAACTAGTATTTTCATGAAGAGTTTTTTGCAAATGCAAGAAAAGTGAGTTGGTGCTCTCTCTTTGTATCAGCTGCATTACTTTCTCTTCATGGGAGAAGTTGAAAATAAACTACCTACACTGTAACTAAGAAGCACTGTTTTGTCTGTGACACACAATTCACAATCCACCAGGCTTTTAACAGGAGGATCTTGCAACTTTAATCAAGTGCAAGTGCAAGTCCAGATGTGTGACTAATGAAAAGGAATAAAAAGTGCCCTTGACCCCCACAGATACAAAATCTGGTGTCTTAGTTATGCCTTTTGGATTCACTCGTACCTTTAGAGGTAGAAGCCACTGTTAATCAATCAAAAGTTATTTTGAGTCATCACTTTTATCATGTGATCAGAATCGTCTCTTCCAGGCAGACAATTGCCCTATTCATAGTGCAAAAATTGTGTGAATCACATGCTGGGGCCTTCGCAGTCAGATCTGAATTACAGTATGGGAGATTTTGTACAAACGAAAATGAATATCTTTTTGAAAAATGACATTTTATTCCTCATGTGGACCTCATTATTGGATTAATTCCAAGTTATACTGAAGCTGTTATCCTTAAAAAAGAAAAAAAAAAAACCAACAGATTTGGTCTTGTATTTCTGTCCATTTGCGTACCTCTAAAAGGAAGCAATATAGGAATTAAACCAACCCAGAGGCTAAAGAGATGCACTTGCAAGCAGTCCTCAACATAAATATGCCATCCATGCAGATTGAATGCTCATTGTATAAAAAGCACAACAGAGTTAACTACAAAAGAAACTATCACATTTTTGGTTCTGGTTCATTTACTGGCTTGTATATTTGGGTCCAAAACATTTGCTAGCACCAAAACAGAGCCAGTCCAATCTATACTAAAGAACTGTTTGAAATGCCAGGATATTTTTCTTTTGTTTTGTTTCTGGAAACAAATAAATTAAGCGTCAGTATTTATAGAAATTATTGTATTTGATCACCACTAGCTACAGACGTTTATGTCTGTTTACTTTCATTTAGAGGTCAAAGCTGTATGCATAGCTGCACATTTATGTCATTTGGACCTTTCAAATCTGTATGAAATCTTGTTGCCAGCCGTGAGATTAGCACATTCTTGATGAAGTGAATGATTTTCTGGTTACTACGTGAACAGGCTTGCTGCTGACATTCAGCAGAAAATGAGCCCAATGTGTACTCAAAGGTCCCCATTTATCAATAGTGCCCTCAGTGCTAAAATGTCAAAATCCTGTATCCACATTTATTTAAGAAATGAAAAATGCACACAAGTCATACAAAAAGCTTGGGGTTAATTTATATGTATCATATTTTTCATTGCCTTCATTAGTACTACTTTTGGCACAAATTTGTATAACTTGATAAATAATAATGTCACATTATATTGATTCCATTGGGTGTACTCTCACATTGCAGAGTATGTCCACCTGCAGTGGAAGTGCAAGCCACTGAGGGGAGGACTGACTGGATATATGACCGTTAAAAGGGGTATGAACTCTTTCCCAACACACTGCACCAACCCACTCCTAAAAGCTTAAATACTGTATTTGTTTTTATGCTATTTGAAAGTTTTCTTCCATCGCAGAAGAGAAATGAGATTATTGGATATTAGTTAACTCAAACATCAATAAATATAAAGCGATAGTGATTTTGGGAAGTAGATCTCTGGGCGGTTTAAATGTCAGTCTTTAAAATATGTTGTGAAAAATTCAAGCAGTGTTTCAAGGGAATTTCCTCATTTCCATTAATTCATGGTATAAAATCCCAGTGCTGGCTTTGCACAGTGGAGAACTTTCCTCTTGGGACAGACACAGTAGAGAGAAAATGGCTGAGGCAGAGGGACATCCCACAGATGAAAGAGATGACAAAAAATAGATTTTTTTGTGTGTTTTGTCAAAATACAGTTAGGTCTATGATTTGTTGGACAAAGACACATCTTTTGTAGTTTTGCCTTAGTACGCCACCACAGTGGATTTTAAATCAGCCAATCAATACGTGATTGAAGTGCAGACTTTCAACTTTAGTTTTAAGGGTTTTACAAAAGATTTCGCATTAACTGTTTAGGAATTACAGCCATCTTTATACACAGTGCCCCGTGTTCAAAGGGTTAGAATTAATTGGAAAATTGACTGACACACAGTTTTGTGCACTAGGTGAGACCTGTTTTCTTGTTATTTCATGGCAAATGAAGCAAACATAATATCTGAACTGGATTCAAAGAGTTGAATTTCTACGTCGGAGCTTTTTAACAGAATTTTAAGTATGAGAGATGTCTGTGCAAGTGAGAGAGGCCATCATTTGTCTGAAAAACAAAACAAAAAAGCAAAACAGCAACAAAAAAACTATCAGAGAGATAATAAATAACTTTAGGAGTGGCCAAATCAAAAATCTGGTACACTATATTAATAAAACAACGAAATACTAAGGTCTACAATCATTGCAAATGGAAATATAGACTGGAAAAGCCACTCACGATATTAAGCATACCACATTATTGACATGTATGGCTCCTACTGGTCACTAGGTCACCAGTGTTTATTATTGATGTGACTGCTGATTCTGTAATCACCAATCCTACGAAGCAAAGAAATCAGAAAGGCCTTACCTGAAAGGGTCCACTGGGGGTAACGTCAAAGAATGCTTTCTTCCAGTCTGGGCCTTGATGACCAGATTTTGTCCACATTGCTCGGTCCACAGAGGCAATGCTTCTCACTCGCAGATAAACATTGAGAGTACCTGTGAAAAAAAATCCCATGAGCAGCCACACATCCAGACAAACACAGCCACAAACATGTGCAGGAATTTAGAAACACTCAGTGTCATTGTCACTCTTGCTGGTTTTATAGTTATGGTCATTACCAAACACAGATATATTCCACTACAAAAAATTTAATGGACTGAGAAACTGCTGCAAAACAAAGTGAATTACTTTATGTTTAACAGCCCATCAAGAAGCAAGCTGTGTTGTGACTGCTAAGTTATAAGTAACAAAGATATTGTCTGATAAGATTAATATCCAAACGCAAGGACAATATTCCAGCATGAAAATTATCCATAACCAGTGAAAACTAAGGCCTGGCCAAGTAAGTTGCTTTGAATCCAAAATAATACATTGGGGTTGGTTAAAGATAACACTAGAGCAAAGATCAGTTTGTCTTGGAAGAATGGCCAAATATTACTCCTGAAATTTGTGAAACATGGTATCATCCTGTGGAGATTTGAGTCTGTCTGTCCCCAAAAATAAAAATGACTATAGTAAATATTTAAACAAGATTCCGATTTCAATAGCTAAAGGTGCCGTGACTTTTGTTGCATTTTATTCCCATTGTGAGGACTGTATATTTAATATAGCAAGTCTAAAACTCTACCCTATTGTTTTACTTGCCATGGAGAAATAATCCAAATAGTGTCCATCTCTTTTTTCCCCTCTCTCTGTCTCTTTCAGGTCTCTAAAAGTAGGTGTGAGAGAATCATTCATCTTCTTAATGATCCCCAGCCAGCTCCTAATTGGAACATTAACCAACCACGAGTCTCTTAAACAAATTTGCAAGCAGGGGGCACGCTATGCTATACTATATTTGTGTGTGTGTGTGTGTGTGTATACTTATAGACTTATGCTTACACAATGGAATCAATCATTGTTTTGTGGAAATATAAGCCTATATTCTTTAAATCCCGGAAAAATCACCAGGCTGGCAGCACTAAGCATCACACTTTGTCACAGGAGATTTGTGATACTAGGGGAAGGATCCAACTGAGCAGTTAAGCAACATGTTTCAACTGTCTGTGGGCACTGAGGGAAGCAGTGTTATCGGACTGTCAATCCAGTCTTCACCTTAACCCTACATACTTTAGCACTGTGAAAATGTCAAATAAAAGGAATGATGCTGTTTAATTAAACATTTCTGGCACATTTACACAGATTTAAAGATTTGTTTGGCAAAAGGCAGATGGCTGGTTTGATTCCAGTTGATAACAGGAAGGGCATCTCATGTTAAAAAAAAATCAAGACATGCGGAGGTGCTATAGTGATCCTTGTGACAAGGGAGGAGGTGAAAGTAGCTTTAGTGGAAGCCAAATTGATAACAGCCACAGCCAGTAGCTAGTCGATATATATTGAGAACCACCAATACCTCCAGCAAACCACTGTATCTGACCAAACATGACTCCTATCAAAGAACATCTTGTTTTTGTTGAGTTTTTAGATTCTGTGTGAATTACATAAAACAATATGCCATATTTAGTTGCTTTTGAAAGCCGTGATTCTTTTGCTGCCTTTGAATCAGTAAAGCTGTTTTTCCATGGTTGTGGTCATTATAAGGAAAGTCTAGTCTCCACTAGAGATGAGCAGTAATGCGTTACCAATTACTATTTTCAAGTAATGAGTAAAGTAAGGGATTACTATTGCAAAAAAGTAATTAAATTACTGTTACTTTCCCCGTACTTTGCCTTACTGCGTTACTAAACCGTGATTTTGTTTGTGAGAGTGTCTCATGACAATGACGTACGAGCGTGCGACGTCCGTGGCAGCAACAGACGTGCGTAGTAGATCAACAATGGATAATATGGAGTGTGAGAGAGAGTACGACCATGCAGCATTTAAAGCTTGGAAGTCCTGACATTACTTACAATTTTCATTAGTCCGTAAAAAGTGACAAAAACATTAGCGCCCACTGTACACTCTGCGCAGGAAGAAAACTTCTTTCTGCAGTGAAAAATTCAAATTCAAATCTGAGCAAGCACCTAACAAGCTGCCACAGGAATGTGAACTTCACAGAGAAACCCCTGGATCCCCCCGCTGACATGACCGCTGCAGCACCGGGCAAATCTCCACCCCACTCCTGCTAAGCAGGTGAAAATAGACTTAAGAGTGACAGGGCTTTGTGCTGCTGAATCTTTGATTTTATTTATGTTTTGATGTGTTTTACTTGCATCTATTTGAAAGAGTGAGTGTAAACACAAAAAAATTATTTTATTTTATATGCTGATATATGCAGAAAATAGGTTTAAATGTTAAACTAATTTCTTCGAGTCAAAGACTGTTGCATAATTAAATTTTTGCTTGATGCAATGTGCATAAAGTTAAAAGATTAAAACTAATAAAACAACTTTTAAAAAGAGACTTTTTCATTTGATTCAATTGTATATGATGGATTATGCAGAAAAAATTGGGATTGGGCTGAAAGGTCTATGGCTTTATTACGTATTCAGGTTGTGTATCATGTTTTTAAAAAGTGACTCAGTAATAAGTAAGTAATTACTTTTGAAAATAACCAATCAGTAATGTAACGGCATTACTTTCTTGGAGAAATAATCAGTAATTAGTAACTAAATACTATTTTCAAGTAACTTGACTAACACTGGTCTCCACAGTGAAAAGGCAAATGTAAAAACAGAATTTACCTTTTTTATGTAACTGTGGGAAAAAGAATAAGATCACATATACCAAAATGTCTAAAATCGTTTTTTTAACACTGAGTATATTTTGCATGGTTTTGTAAAGTCTGGATCTCAGTAAAAATAATGATGTGATAGCGTTCGAACAGCTACATTACTACATTAAAAATGTTAATTACATTACAGGTTACTTGCTCTTCTATGAGGTGAAATCTAGCAGATAGGTCTTTCAGTGTCCTACAAGGTTTTCCAACTGGAACTTAAATTTCATTTTCAAGAAGTGAACAAACATTAAACGTTAGAAATTATTTACCTCCCAAAGTCCAAAAAAGCAGCATTTCTGCAAGCAAGACCTAATCTTGATGTATAGTATTACCTTTTAACCCAATCTCTTAATGTAACACTACATATCTGAGCCTCATAGTTCCTTTCTTCTCTCTTTCTCCTGTTACCACCGTCACCACCTACACACACACACAGAGCCAAAAGAGTGTTTGCGGACTCTGATAAGCAGTCTATTGATTGGACTGAGGTAAGGCAGTATATGCTGGTGAGAGTGTCTGGCAAGCAGAGGAGAAGGCACAGCTCTATCAAGGCTACTTGTCTGTGGAATCATGATTGGGGAAGACAGAGCAGAGATACACAGACCCACACACAGACGGGCATGCACTGCGATTCTTGAAATCAAATGAGTTGTTTTTGTTTTGATATCTGAAAGGCCTACATTGGGTTCTCATCTCCCCCCATCCCTCATCTCATCCTAAATAAGGCTCATGGCCTGTCTGGTATGCTTCTGCTGCTGGTTTGCTTTGAAAGCAATGCTGAAGAGTCCAGAGTAAACTGAAGCTTGTAGCCTCTGTCACCAAAGGGCAATACTATTCAGTGTTTTCAGTAAATGCCTGATTCAGGGGTATACCACTGTGGGGAAAAAATCTAGGCTTAGACATATCCTTTTTTAAATCTTTGCCATGCAGAGGCTGGTTATGATGCTTTCCTGAAGATAGGGACCTAAACCTATCAAGTGAGAGACAGACATAAAAAGCATCTAGAAAACCTGTGTATAATTAAAAAGAAAGTTGTGTGTGCAAAATACTATGCTAACATTTATATTGCCAAAGTTATTTAAAGTGTAATAAAACTGTTTTTCAAACAGCATACAGGAACTAATTGTCTTCAATCACTCTGGAGTGAAAATAATCCAGTAATTCCAAGTAAGCTTGCCAATGGCATTGCAAACCTGAGCCATAAAAAATACTACCCAATGCCAAACAGAACTAATTAAATGTTGTTTATTGTTGCTGCCAGCAAGCCCACAGATAAACATATTAAGGTGAAAAGAAAAACACATCACCTGGGGAGGTCTTTATTTGTGCTGCCCTATTGCAAACCTGCAATCCAAAGTGAGGAAAGGGCATTATTCTTTCTGCCCTCATTTTTTTTTTGCAAAATCTTTGAAAGGTGCCTTTACCTCTTTTAAACTCTCAAACTCTTAGGATTGCAAACAAGCAAACTATATGTGGGCTAGAAAAGAGCAGCATTTCAACATCTTGTCGGAAAATTGTGTGGCGTCAAAGTGCCCAAATGCTTTCAATATATACAACCTTTTAACACTTTTAGCACACTATATATCAAGTACATTAAAACTGGCTAGCACTACAGCATGCTCTCACTATTTCTGGACATCAACAGGCTCTCTAAGGCTCTCTATTTTCTGTGCTTAATTTTTCTCAGTATTTTTCTTACCATTCACTTTGGTCTCAGTCTCATCATTAACCATCTCCCTTTTTCAAAAGGTTGGCCAGCCCTCATCCTCCCCTCACTTGTCTTGTCTCATCTCTCACTGACCCCCTGTCTTATCCTCATCTTGTCTCTTTCCATCATTAAGAGTCACACTGTGTCTCCCTAGCAAAACTGTTAGCTCTGCCAAGGTAAGGCAATTAAAGCAGCAACAAATTGGACAGACTGGGACGAACAGCACTGGAAATTGAGAGAGGGCTTGCAGCGGTGGTAACAGAATGTGCTAATCATATGCAAGCATAGTGCAACTGATACTTCACTGTCTCATTACAAAACATCTAAAATACCTTTGACCAAACTACCCAATAAGAAATGAAGTGCTCCAGTATCTCTTATAAATCTGCCACCTATAAACAGCCATTACATATTGTAGTAACAGTCAGGCCACCTCTATTTTAAGCAGAGACATTTTGAGTAGTAGCCAATTTTTGGCTCATTCTTTCTGATCTATTAAGGTTTCTCTCTTTACTGCAAAACCCTGAATAACCTGACGGAAACATTTCTACTCTATTGTTAGCATGCCATTGAAATATTTGTGTGTGCAAAGCTATTTCTCTGTGGGAGATGTGCCCAAATCTTTGTCTTAATAAACTGCCTCTCATTTCTCAACTTGAATATGCTTAACTATTACATTATCACACTTGGTTACACACAGACACAAAGGCAAACTCCCACACACATAATACACTGTGCCCTTTTAAACTAAACACATCCTAAGGAGACAGGGAGGTCAGCAGGTAACAAATGCTAGATTAAAGCATATATGCTTGGGCTATGGACACATAAATCAATATTGTGTGTGTGTGTTTGTGGATAAATGTAGGTGTGCCTCTATGTATTTGCTAGGTTTGCCATTTTCCCCCTTTTTTTAAAGAACACATTCGCACGTGCGTGCGTGCATGTGTGTGTCTTTGTGTGTGCACAAAAGTGTAAGAGTGTGCATGCAGGTGTGTAGGGCTCCTAGATGTATGCATTCTAGCTGTGTGACAGAGCATATTATGATGAACAACTCGCCCAAGTGACTGATTGTGTCTTGCCACTGCCATAAATCACACACCCACTGCCCCCTTCAACCACCTCCAAACACACAAAACACACACACACACAAACTGAGACCCAAGAAGCCACATACAAACAGAACTTTTGTAGCATCCTACATCCCAACACCCTCACCCCAGTCTCTCCATTCCACCTCGCACCCACATATACACACGCACACACGTACACACTCTCTCACACAGACCTACAATTTTCTGTCTGACACGCTCTGCAAGCAAGGTTCAAGCATAGGGTTCAGCTTTTGACAGAGGCAAGAGCGATATGAGAACCCCGATAGCAGAGAGCACCAGTACACTGTTCCCTGTATACCCATGTGTGCCATTGTGCTCTCATATGAGAGAAGATAATAATGTTTGTGTATGTGTATATGTTTGTGTGAGCATTATTCTTCTTTCTGCGACTTACCAATGTGTTTGCCCTTCATGTGATAGTAGAAGGAGACGCAGTATGGGACTCTTCCTTTGGGGCCCTTGCTTGAGGTAATATTAAAAAGTGGTGATAGAAGAAGAGCCTTGTCACCCTGAGTACGTGGGCGTGATGCTTCAATGTACATGTAGTAGCCTAGAGTCAACAAGAAAGATAAAGAGTAGAAATATTAATAATAATAATAAAAGGCTAATAAAGCCCTCTAATGTAAATTATAGACTGTAGGTATTGGGATAACAACACATTTTTGGGAGGTTTGTGGTAACATAATGGGTCATAAGCTAGTGCCAAGTTTCCGCTTTATTCTCTATGTGATAAAAATATCTTAACACATTTAATCACATGTTCCACAAGTAAATTAGACAAACTGAGGAAAAACAATCAAATTTTTTTCTTGGTCTTCCAAGTTGTTTGACATTTTATGCACCTCCTCAATCTAATGTTAACTTCAAACTCTAAATCAGCTTTGAGAGTTGAACATTTTAATGCATGAAATGATGTCAGAATAAAATATCTTCCACAGCAGTCCTTTATATGGTAATGTAGAACTACTCACTCTAAAGTTGAGACCTGACACTAATGTATTATCCCATATTTTATTTATAATTCCCGTGAAACACAACAGTGTGTGTACAACAACAACAACAGCAAAAAAGCACATTGTCTGAAGATGAATGGTCTTGACTGTACATACACATTTGTTTTGTTTCTGTGCCTTTGAATTTACACTTCCACATTACACAATACATTTGTATTTCACTTTAGATGAGTCATAGTTTCCTCACCCTCCTTTGTTCCACTGCGGTCAGTGTCTGGCCCGGTGTTCGCAGACCGCTTGGGATTCTGCGTCAGGTGATTTTGTCTCGTCCAGTCAAAGATATCACTCCGGTCTTGAGAGAAGCCACATATGCGCTCATCTTCAAAACCACACACATGGTCTGAGGTGTGTGTGTTGTTCCAAAAAAAAAAAGAAAAAAGAAAGATAGATAGAAAAACACATTAAATCACTGACATGTCAAGTGGGTGACATTACAAACTGTAGATGACATAAAAGGCTGTTTCTTTTTTTTTCACCCACCTTTCCCAGGAAACAAATGGCAACATCTATATAGGTCTATAATGACCTCTGCAATGTGCACTTCAAATCAGACAGCTAGGCAATTACTGACAAAGTGATAGGCACCACGTAGGAGGCACTGGTATACATATTATGTATAATTGAAAGTATGACTCTTATATTCTCAGACTCAAACTGTGTAAAACGACAAAAAAAAGGACATTAAAAATACCTGGAATAATGAATTGCACTTAAGTGGGCATTAGATTTAAGTCTTCTCCTTTGTATTCACTGTGCAATTCAGTGAAAAAATGCTCACCTGATATTGTATAACACTACTACTCATCATAAAAATAAAAGCAGTATTAAACATTTAGTCATCCAGACATATGGCAATTACAAATGTTATAAAATTTGTGGCTGTTCATCTAATTCTGTAGTTTTAAATAGCAGTGAGAGTCAAATACAATGTGCCAGTTTGGAAACTTAAAGGCTAAAGACACATTCTAGCAAAGTTCGTTGAATATGCAAAGTTCATATTGTTATTGTACCGACTGCTTTGACTTATGTTTAAAATCAAACCAATAAAACAAGAAAACACTGGCATGTAGGGAATATACCACAATACGGACTCATTTTCAAAATAAAACTGCAGACGGGTGGTACAAGTGTATATGCCTCTGCTCTTATACACTCTGTTCTATTAGTTGGGAGTGCTATGGTTCACCACACATTCATGGTACAGTTTGACATGCCTCAAATTGACCTTGTAAAGTGCAAGACAGATTGAGACCAAGATTTCATTAAATCTATCTTGAACTGTGTGATATGAAAAAAATAAATGTTGTTGGACCAAAACACATTGTTGGAGCTTCACCTCAGCACACCTACACAGTTAGTGTTAAATCAATCAACCAATATGTGATTGAAGTACAGACATTCAGCTTTAATTCAAGTGGTTTTACAAAAAAAAAAAAAACTAACAGAATTTTAAATATAAGGATTGTTTTTAATACTTGGATGAAAATCCTTTCCTTTTCTCCCACGAGATGCTCTGCTCGGCCTTTACTGTAGCCACCTTCAGTTGCTTCTTGATTGTCGGTCATTCTGAATTTAATTTTGTATTTAATAATGGAGAAGCATGCTCTATTGGGTCCAGATCACGTGACTGCCTGATTTCTTTGCCTTGAGAAAGTAGTTTTTACATTATGCTTTGGGTCATTATCCATTTGCACTGAAGCATTATCAGGTCAGTTCTGCAGCATTTCGCTGAATCTGAGCAGAGAATATAGCCCTGTACACTTAGTAATTCATTCTGCTCCTTTTGTCAGCAGTCACATCATCAATAAACACTAGTGTCCTGGTTCCACTGGCAGCCATACATGCCCATGCCCTAACCTATGTCCGCTGCCTCTGACATGTTTGATGGATAATGTGGTATGCTTCTGATCATCAGTCGTTTTTCTCCTTTTCCATACTTTTCTCTTCACCATCCTTCTGGTACAAATTTGTAATCTGTCCAAAGAATCTTTTTCTTCGGCAGGCTCTTTTATGTGTTTTCTGGCAAAGTCTGATCTGTCCTTCTTGTTCTTGACTACCACAATGATTTTTTCCTTGTTGTAAACCATCTTATTTCCATTCCTGAAAATTTCTTTTATTTATAACCTTGACAATAATATGTGAAACTCTTGAAAGTGTTCTTGAGTTGGTTAAATGTTTTTTAAGTTATTTTTTTAACCATATAAATTCTGTCATCACACTTTGGAACTATCTTCTGTGGTCTTTCAGGCTTTTTGCTTTTGCTAAGCTGGTACCACAATCTGCTACAATCTTAAAAAGAATGTACCAGATTGTGATATTGGCTACTCCGTAAATTTTTACTATGCCTCTAACAGATTTATTTTGCTTTATGTTTTGGGGTTTTTTTTAGCCAAATGATTCCATCCCTCACATGTGCTCTCTTTGGGTCTTATAATTAAAATGACTGTAAAAAGCTCTACAATACAAATTAAATATTTGATCAAAGTCAAATATGATGTGTCATTTATTAAAAATGACCATAACACTACGTGTCAGTCAACTGTTGAATTAAAGCTGCTACAGAGTTATGCAATTTGTTTTGACTGTTTTGTTTTTATTTCAGTTTTGATTCAGTAGATTCATTTAGTTTTAGTCATTTTAATTATTACTGAATGGAGCCTGCATATGTCAGAAGCAAAGGTTTTGAAAAATCAGTACAGGTATTGTAATAAAAAGCAGCACTTTTTGAAAGCAGTTGATTCGCAGTCTTTTTGACATCCAAAATCTCAGTAAACGCATCCATCACAGCCTCATGTGGCAAGTTGTAATATCATTTTTACCAAACTAGCAGATACTAAAACTGAGGCTATTTCCTCTGTATTTTCATTTTATTTTTGGTAGTTTTTTCACAAAATCATTTCCGCCAGCTTTAATTTTCTTAATAAGTTTTTATTTTTATTTTATTTAACTAAAATGTTTTTTGCACATTTAGTTTTAGTTGTTAGTTTAGTTTTAGTTAACTGTAACAACCTTGGTCTGCACTTTATTCGTATATTGATTATTTGATTAAAAATCCACTGTGCAAATGTGCAAGGGCAAAACTGCAATTTCTTTGTTCAACATATTTTGGACCTGACAGTACGAGTCTACCTTTCTTGTTTCTGAGTGCTCCTACTGGCTGTTGACACCTTCTGAATATAATCTATAAACACAATTGGGTAAAAGCTTTAATGAGATGAGTTTCCCTGAACATTTAATCTTCTCTGAGCTATGTGATTCTTTTAATGTTTTCCCATTAATATGTTTTGAGGGACACTTTGATACTGTCACATAGATCATTAAGGACAAAAAAGATATTTTGAAGAACACCCCGAGTTTTGTCGTCGTTGATGTTAATGTCTCTTGTTAAGCAAGATAAAGAGCCTTCTTTCCGTGGTGTAGTCACCTTCATTAGCCCATCTGGAGAGCAATTATCAGAGACTCACTAAACAAATGAAAATTGAGCCAAGAGAGTATAACAACAGCCATCTAAAACCGTCCAAGCTGACAGCATCAGTGAAAGCTTCCCGGACACACACACACACACACACACACACAGTCCGCTGCAGATGCATATGGCTTGTGCTCCCCAAGAGGACGGCGTGTGTGTGCCTCTTTGTTTCAGGGAGCTAATCTATTACTATTCACACCCTACTCTAGTACATGCGCTCCTTTCAATTTACACTGTTGTTCTCGCAGTCTGTTCCAATCTGCTGTTGTTTTAATTGCCTCACCCTGGCGGAGCCAACTGACACTCCTGCCAGAAAAATGCTGCGTGTCTCTTAATGAAGAAAATAGACAAGATGCAATTGACTGAGAAAAAGAGAGAGGGATGGTAAGAGAGAGGCAGGACCAGGATAGACGCTGGTGGAAAACTGTGACAGACAGAGGGGGCTAACAGAGAGAGAAAGGAACTAAAAATCTATGATGAGATGGAACATAGTTTTAATATAGCCTGATCAAGTTTAAAACGTACAGAATGGCCCACATTTTGTATTTTAAATTTTTCAAGCCTAGCCAATCATACCATCATAACCGACCTGATATCCTTCTCCCATTGTCACTATTTCAAGACATTTAAAATTCTATAGAGCTTGTTTCACCCATCATTTTTTGTTACCCCATTATTTTCATCGCAACAATATGATTAACGGTCATGAGTCACGGGGTCATGTGTTGGGAACCTTTGCCTTGGCAGACTTGTGCTGACACTGCTTGGAGCAAACATGCTTATTTAAACCTTCATCAGAATTCAACATGCCTTCATCTCTTTACCACTCTGTCATAAATCAGGTTGAAAAAGCAAGTTAAAGATGATAAAATGTACAAGAGCAAAGGATGGCAGTTGAGTCTCACCTGAAGGTCTTGGGTAAGTGTAGGCTGTAAAAAGAATTATGATAATATTGATTAGCACTCAAACATGAACAACCCATCAATTGATCTATGCTCTGTGTAAGTATATGATTGGATTAAAAAAAATATCTAATGACTGCAGACAAAGATCGAGGATTTTAAGAGAGACTCACGTTCTGAATACTGGATGATTCGACTGACATAGTCCCCAGTGCTGTAGGTGGTAATAGGGGCCAGCCGGACTTCGTAGGACAGAGGGATTTTCAGGTCTGATACTGCGTAGGACATCAGAACACCCTTTTCTGGTGCCTTACCCTTGAGGTCTATTTGTTTTGACAGCAGGTTTTGCTTGTTCTGCATTCATACATAGGTACACAAACACATACACACAAATAGAAAAGATGAAGGCTTGTTAATGTGCAAATGTACTTGGTCAAAAGTGTAAAAAACTGTACATACAATGATTTGACTGAGTAGGAGAAAGGGTAAAGGAGTCACATAAGGACGTGTCAGTAGTGTCAGGCATATTTCCCATTCGCCTTTCTTTCTTTTCATTTTGGGTTCGTTCATCTCCAGTCATACCCCATCAGCTCTATCACTTTACTTGGATATCCTAAAATTTCGTCAATCAGAAGTCACTGGGAAAAAGCCACAACTCATTTAACAACTCCAGCTCATCTCGCATCTGGAGGATTTTCATGCAATCCTAATCCTTACTAGTATAATAGTCATAATACCCCAGCACTTTTATTTAAATACACAAACAACATCAGACACAGGGTTGAAGTTTTTTTGGAGCAAAAAAAAAAAAATTAAAACATGGCAGCTCATTTTTTAGCAACTCATTATCAAATCACATTAGTGTATGGTTTTATAAGTGTGCATGTTTTAAAACATTTTGTTTATGGAATGTGAAATTACATATAGGGATAAACTTACCTTTCTGGGATATATTCCCAACTAACATAGCTTAGGTATGTTTTCAGTCTACTTTTTTTTTCAAAATAAAGTACACAAGCTGCCTTCCTAAAATTGATTCTCTCTAAGAGCTTTAAAGGCCAGAAGAGGCTACATTAGTCTCGGTATATCAGTGGTCTCCCACATCAATTTTGATGTTTAAAAATACCTGTTGGTTAGTTTTAGTGCTCTGAGCAAGTTATATGATTTCCACTTCTGTTTCCACAATAGGGACTCAATAAGTTTGTTTAATAGCAGCACTTTTCAATCATGTAAGCTTTTAAATATAAATACAATCTTTTTTTTTAAAAAAACAACTTCCAATAACTTATTTGGCTGTGTATCATTAAAATTCATATGAAATATTAAAATGGTTAAGATATTGAGCTCAACCAATTGGTGTCTTCTCATTCTTTTAAAGTTAAGTCTTTTTTTCCATTAAATAGAGCTATTGCTGTGTTATTCCACCCACGGAGAGAAGGATCCATTAGCTGTGTATCTGCCTCTGATCCCAGCTACTTAAAGACCTGACAGTGAGCTCAATCTAATGCATTAGGTCAGCCACTCCACCATAACAGCTTAGTACACCCACAGCATGCCATTATCAGGTAACACATGCAGCACAGGGGTGTGTGTATACTGCGGGTGTTGTGTGTTTAAGTGTGCACATGGTTTTGTGTTTATGATAAATGTCTCCTGTACAGTTTCCTCAGATAGTCAGCAGCTGAAGTTTTGTGAACATCATATAATTACAGACACGTTTTTTTGCTATTCAGCATGAATTTGGATTTAGGATCTCCTAGATATGACATTTCATACTTCTTGAGTGACACTGCGATAAAAATATATATAGGTTTATATAGGTATATCTATTAAAAATGCCCTTATGGGCACAATTGTTGTTCTAATTTAACATTAAATCACTGGTGGTTTTAGTTACTTTTGCTATAATTGCTATAGTACTCTATGCTCTGACATCTTCCCTCAAGTTGAGGTGTGCAGTTTTCATTGGATGTCTGCTCACTGACACAAATTCCAACTCTGCTAGACTGAGCTGACTCCTGCCTGGCCTGCCAAAAACTTTGTACAACTCCAATTACTGTACGAGACCCCGATGGCAGCCACAGCCCAAGTGTGTGCTCAGCAACATGCTTGGTATCAAGTCCATGCGTCCTCACCAGACATTGTGCCATGATGGCAAACTTCTTTTCTCAGTGCCACTCTTGGTGTTTCCATTTCAGTTCTTCCAAAATGAAGTTTTGCCAGCCATTGGAGATCCCTTTTGCTGCTCCACCAATAGAGACCATGAAAGCTAAATAATTGCTTACAGAAAAAACTAAAACAAAAAAACACTTCTCCCACTTAAATATTTTTAAGTATAAAATAGTATAAATTGTATCTAAAAAAAATTGAACTGCTCAAAAAAAAACATCCATAGTTTTCCCAGCTTTTCCCAAACATTCCTGTTGCAATGCAACTAACCAAAATACTTGAGACCATCAGTCCATGGCTGATATACAATGGACCTAATGATCCATTCACTAAAAACTTGAAGATGGTAATTTTAAGTAAAAGCAATAATACAGCCTAATAAAGTTTTAGGTCAAAAATGGTCTACGGTTTCAATTTCTCCAAAAGCAACGAGTCTTGTCAAGTGCTATAGGTAGGGCATGATATGAATATCATTTGTCCATTCTTTTGGTGCTGTTGTTGCTTATTATTTATTGTAATCAACAGCAACTACAACTGCAGACAAGTGATTTCCCCAGATATTTGCTCCGTTGCTGGAGCATTTACACTATTATATGATGCAGAAGACTATGAATTGCACCCTTTTAGCACCAACTTATGCTCATATTGAGCCATAAAAAACATTTACACTCTGCTCACACATCGGATATGCATATTTATATGGAATACAGCGGGAAAGAAAAGTTATGCTCATTTAAAATGTATAGATTGTGTATTAGCAAGAAGAGATGAGTGAATATCTGTCTGAGTTTTGGAAATATATTATCCTTTATTAATGAGTGGGCAGTGTGTATGTGTGTGTACACACACATGCAGTGCGATGGAGATAAATGATACTGAAAAACTATGAGGGGACTTTAACACACATGCACATACACTCTTTGGAACTAGGACCACTGGATCAATGAGGTGCTGAAGTGTGACTTAGAGAAACCAGCTGCTCCTACCACAGGTTGAAGTCTGTTTCACCCTGCCTCTGTCTTTCTCTGCTTTCCTCAGCAGGACATATTGTCAGTGTCTCTATGCGTATTTGTGTGAGTCTATGTGACAGGCAAGGGGAAAGGGGTAAGAGTAAAAAAAAAAAATAGTACAAAGGGAACAACAGAATGAGACAGGAGAGTGACTGACATATTGCCTGCTGTACAGACACTTTCAGCCAAACAGCATTTTCATCTGTATTGCCATCGGACTTTTAATAAAGACACAACAAGACAAATAATGTGTAAAAGAGGGCAAGAGCAGGAGAACTTGTACTATGAAATAGGACCATGGAGGCAGAGTGATCTGTAAATGACAGAAATGTGGACTGACGGCGAGGCAGCCTTGTGCTAAGGTTAATTTTTCTATTATCGTCAGTTAATGGTTCTCTTTTATGACTGATCCAGCAATTTACTGATACTTGATACATTTCTTTGCACTCTGTCTATTGAAAAGTTATGCTTACAAAGGCCTATGTGGTCTATCTGTGTGCAAACATACGTGTGTATCTGCCTTGTTGGGCTAGTTATGTACATAAATTATTCCTATATTTGATTTAATGTACAACTCTAATTCATCATGAATATTTTTCATCTCTCATATATATGGTAATGTGGACTGTGTGTTTGCACAGAGACACTTTGTGTGACTGTGTGTGGCTAAATCTTAGAGTGCAAGAACCTGCATAGTTATTATGTGAAGGCAGGTCAGCTACTAGCTGAACAACTTCAGTGATATAACACACACAACTTGGGTTTAGACTGGTCAATATAGAAAAGAGGTGAAGAATATTCAGACAGGAAATTTTTTTGAATAAAAATGGATAAAAAAAACCCCCCAAAGAAATGGAAAGAATACAAATATAAATTATATATTATTTTTGGCAATAGAGAAATGTGAGTAAGTCACTTTGTCACCAGAATCACACACTGAATTCGTGATTTTTACACTTTCTTTGGTTTCTTTTAGGCTTTGGCTTCATTTTTGTGTGTTGTTTGGTTTGATCTTGATGTTTTCTTAGGCTTAAGCAACATACACACTGAAAGCAATTCACAGCGACACGGAGACTGGTGATCATAGAAAGTGAATGACACTCTGCAAATTTAAGCAACTATGGGTGAAATAACCATGGTGGCCACTTTTCTGAACTTCCAGGCAAACAACTGAAGTGAATACCAATGACAGTGAGTGATAACACTGACTGACATTTGACCTGGAAATACATGCATTTGGGAGTCTTTTAAGTAACTAGAACCTGAAATGTACACCAGTGACCAGCGGTCAGCTTCAAAGTGACGCGTGATGAGCAAATCGCTTCCAGTGTATATGCAGGTTTAGGCACCAAAACCAGTCAATGTGGTTTAGGCAATAAAACGAGTTGGCTAGTGTGAGAGAGAGACTATTCACTGTTTACGTCTGATGTCATTAGCTGTTTCCAGGTCCTCTTCAGGTTCCAAAGTCAAACAAACACTGCGACAACACTGAGAGTTAAAAACTGTCTAAATTCTTTCATATTTAATAAAATGATGAGTGTGGCTGCTCTACCAGGTGTAACAATTAAGTTTAACATCCAGGCATCCATATGAAACAGGGTTTATGAAGTTTAATGGACTTAGAAGTTAGAAGGGAGTTAGCTGACTAATTTTCATCTAAAGATGGCTAAAGAGGTTTCTTGGTTACCAGGTTGATATTTTAATTACATTAGTTTTAAAGTCATGCTGACTGTAAAAAAAAAACAATGGGAGAATATGTGTAACGTTTCTGGTTTTGTATCTTCTTGAAAACATGCATAACACGTTTTCTTAAAATGCAAACATGCTATACACTAACCAGCCTATTTCATTAAGAACATCTTTTCACCTTTACGTTATCACAAATATCTAATCAGCTAATGACATGTCAGCAACTCAGGTCACTGAGGAATGTATATATGTTCAAGATAACCTTAGAATCAGGAAGAAAGGCAGTTGAAGTGATAGGAATAGGGACAGTAAGAAAGGCAACAGTAATTACAATAATGAATTCTTACAACCAAGATATGCAGAAGAGCATCTGTGATTATACAACACATCCAATCTTAAAGCCGACACAGCAGTCGCAATCTACAGCAGCAGAAGACCACCTTAGTGCAGCCTTGGCTTAGTGTCAGCCAAGACGGAGATTACAATTTGCAAAAGCCTAACAAAATTGGATAATAGAAGATTGGAAAAATCTTGCTTGGCCTGATGTGTCTCGATTTCTGCTGAAACATTTGGATGGTTACAGTTGCTCCAAGGTAATAAGGACAGCAACAGACTGAACTAAGGTAAATAACAGAATATATTACAAAGTTAGAAAATATAAGAAATGGTTCTAATATGTACAAATAGCTTAGATATAAACATCCAGAATATTACAGATGATTAAATATATCCGATTGACATTTTACTCTAAATTATAGACTGTAAAACTTTGTAATTTATTATTTTCACTGTAGAGGATGTGCAAAAAGGTGTAAGTATTGCATTGTGTACTGTGCATTAGATGGAGTTGTACAGGGAGATATCCACAGGCAGTGTCATTCAGTGGTGCATTTGGGTAATCTAAGTCTTTCACTGAACGTGCTTCTGTGACTGGCTACCTCATCAGGGAGTGGGGGGGGAGGTATTGTCCAGCATTGTCCTTATCTTGGACAAGATCCGCCTCTCCAACACCACCTTAAAGGAGTCCAGCTCCATCCCCACAACATTACTGGCCTTGCAGATCAGTTTATTGAGTCTGTTGCCATATGTGACCCTCAACACGTGCATAGAATGGGACCAAAACCACAGAGGAATGTTTCCAGCACCCTATTGAATCTTTGCCCTAAATAATTAAGGGAGTTCTAAAGCAAGGTGTACCTAATAAACTGTCCAGTGAGTGTATGTAAGGACAGCAGTAAAAAAGTAGTTTCTGATTGGCAAGAGTTAATAAGGATATTCAAAAACATTCACCAAGGCCATGTTATTGCATACGAGGTTAATGGAAAGATGTGGTTAGAGTCAGTCAGAAAAAAGACCAGAGTTTTATAAATTTGATTTACAAGCCTACAGAAAAAAATCATAAAATGAAGAGAGAGCAAAGTGAAATAACAGAGTTCAATCAGCTAGCTTCAGTGTAAGCACACACAGTGACATATTTCAGCACACAAGCAGTGAGAGAATCCAGTGTCAGCTAGTCATCGTTTGTACAGTTGGTAGAGGACTGTTTTGAGTGGATCAAAGGAGACTTCACCAACTTCTCGACTTCTCAATCAATTGGAAACACCCGCGTTTCCATAGCTGTGGCAGCTGCAGACAACCACTGCCTTCATCCCTCTAAGTGTAGACCTCTCTATGTAATGCTCTCTCTGTGCTCTTCTTTCCTTTCTTTGCTTTCCCCTTACTCCAACAGGTCACTACAGATGGTGCACGTCCTGAACCTAGTGCTGCCTTTCTTCATGTAATCATTTATTTTTTGTTCTTCACAGTAGTCAAGTGTTTGTTCAAAGGTAAATTTTTAATCAATGGGGTTTCTATCTGTAATATACAATAGCAGGAACTTTGTTTTGCAATACATAATAAAGTGTCTTGAGCTGCCAATTGTCGCTAAATTGTTGATGGTTGAAATGAATTAAACTGAATTGAAAACTTCAACATAGCTGCATGCAAATATATGCAACTGAAGCAAAGCAAAAGACTAATTCACTTTCTCTCAGAGTTAAAGACATGTTTACTAAGCAGCTTTCTGAATGTCCATTTCAAGTTTGATGACCACCACGTTAAACCTTTCTTGTTCTTCCCAGTTGATTATGTGTATTTCTAGATTTTGATAATGTGTAACTACTTTTCAGCAAAGAAATTCTACAAATTTGATCCTCTTAGGTTTGAATTATATTTATTTACATAACACATAATGCACATGCAATACATAAGAATTCTGATGACATAAACCCTGAGCTTTCTATGTGTGTGAGACAAAATAATATCAAAGCCATGAGAAACAAAAGTAAATCAGCCGCTCTTGCTGTAAAAAGGTAAATTATCACATATTAATTTATTATCTCTCGAGGAACAGTGGAGTGAGGACAGGTTTTAAAAAAAAGGCCCTGTCAACACTGTTAATTCAAACACAGGGAAACCCCCTGCAGGGAGAATGAAACTAAATTAAGACGTGTAAGCAAGGATTTCATAGCCTGCCAATGAGTCATGGTGTAAACCACATAAACTGCCATGCGAACACACACACACACACATACACACACGGACATACCCTGTTCAAACGAGTAAATATATTAATGCCACTTATACAATATGAAATACATTCATATTCTTCAGGCATAAAACAGAATAAATCTGCATTAACGCTCATTTAAAAAAATACCCATTTGCACATAATAAAAAATCAAGCTGAAGCAAAAAGTATAAAAGTTATAGTCATGTAGTCAGATCTGCGATGAAGAGCACTGTTCTACACGAACCGAGTCCTCTTGTATTCCCCTCTATACCTGCTTGTTTCTCATGAGACCCCCATATCATTTTGTAGGTGCTAAAAAGATAGAGTGCCAAGGCGTTAAAAGGATGAGCTGGAGAAAATGTTTCAGAAATAGATGGGTTGTGAAATTGAGATGGTATTACATTTGAATTTTCTCGTACTCTATTTAATAGTTGAGAGGGCCAGTGAGATTTGATGTTTTTCTTTAATTTGCATCATATTTCTCTCCATTCGCACCCTTCCGTTCACTTTCTTGCTCACAACCTCCATGCCTTCCTTATTTTTCTGTCTCTTTTCACTCTCTAATGAACACATAAAAAAAACATTCAGGTAAAAACCTTGAAATTAAATTAAAGCTTAACAACATTTAAGAAGTCCTAAACTGCCACTTAATGCAACTCATTATTTTAACACTGTCGACATAAGAACTTGCAGCCACTATTTATCAGCGCTATTCCGCTTTCCATGGTTCACCCGACATCAAATGCCATTAGGTTTGCAGTTTACGGAGATGGAGAGAGAGAGAGAGAGAGAGAGAAAGAGAGAGAAAGAGGGAGAGAGAGAGACCAAGAGGGCTGGAGGGATTGAATGCAAAAGTGTGACCAAGGCACAAAGGGCAAAAGAAATGGGATGGACAGTAGGTAAGAGACTAAAGTGAAATAAGGATACATAGCAGAAAATGTGAGGACAGCCAGGAGAGGTTGATGGAACAAAGGAGGAAGAGTGAGTTTTCAGAGAGCTTAGGCATGCAATCTAATGTGCATCTTAGGAAGACTAGTGCTCATTTTCTGTCTCCCAGAAGAGCCTTACTTAATAAGGTAAGCAGCCAAGTCTTGAAGCAGGAGGGGAATTAACTATTCATCCACACAAAAGCAAGCTGGCAGTCCTCGCATTCCCTCTGTTTAAGTGTCTCTCTCTCACACACATGCATGCACACCATACCCAACCCTAGCCAGTTGTGTATAATTCACCACTACCTTCATGTCTTCTGACAAAGGCCAGTAATATGCGAGTAGATGCTTGAAACATAACAAGAACATGGCCTCAGGGTGCTCTACTATTGTGGACAGAGGTTCCTAATTTTAGATCATTGTCCTATTAGGGGCTCCGAAAGTACCGGAGTTCGTCGAGGGTCAGTCATAAAGCCTACGAGTTTATGTAAACGTACATAAATGTGGTGTATCAGATCATGGTGAAAACATCACCTTATTTTGGCTCAAAATTGAGTTGAAACAAGTTAAGGTTTTAATAGCTTCTTCAGTACACGCTTAATCTAATTTGTGACTGCAAGACTACTTTAACAACCTTCACGGGGTTCCAGAAATGTAGTGGCATCAATAGAAAGTCAATCCTTTGGGGGCAAGCTAAAACATGAAAATGGATTTAAAAAATGCTAACTGTCTCTCGACTCATGTGGTTAAAAGATGGCATTCCTTCCATTGTGGAACTGGTAATAAACACATTAGTACTAGTCTGGCACTCAGATCCAGACAGCAAATTAAATATATGTGGCAAATCTAAAATAAAAAGTCCAGAAGGCTGATAAATCCTGCTTAGGAACTGCCTCAGAGTGATCTATCACTGCAAGGAAACACAAATGTGTTTAATAAAAAACTTTTTATTAAAAAAAAAACATAAATACAATACAATCCTATTATCCTTAAAAAGTAAAGTTGATTGCATGAGTGAAAGGAAATGAGTGGCTTTGACTGTCTACACATGTCTGACACTCTGACACTTCCCAAGCTCATAAAGCCCTGTGTTTACTTTGAATGTAAACTTTACTGCTTACAGTCCTGTGTGTATGCTTTTTATCTATACAAGCTGTCAGCTTTCGAGGTGATTTTTACAAAGGCAGGTGACCAAAGTTTGCCTTGGATAATGTTAGACCGACCAAATCAGTCTCATGAGTGCTTGATAAACAAAGTCAGTGAGTTAGTGTTTGTCAATCCACTGCACTTGCCTCTTGTCATGATCTCAGGAATGATATTATAAGATACTACACACAGGATGTGTGTGTAACCAGGCATGCAAATAGGCATACAGTACATATATACATATGTATTTTTCCCTAGAAAACCCATGGGGTTGGCTCTGACCCCATGGGTTCTCCAGGGTTAAATATATGGATTAAATATGGGAGAACTTTACCTTTCGAACATTAATCCAGTATCCAATGATGCGATCTGTGGCATCGGGATCTTTTTGTGTCCACTGCAAATTGTAGGAATAGTTGTTTCCTTTCAGAATCCGGACAGGGTTGGGTGTATCAAAGTAAAACTCAGCATTGTATGGTTGTGCTGTATGACAGAGAGCAATATAGAACAAGAGAGCAACAATGTATTATAAAAATGTACTGAATGACACAGAAGGAAAAATAAATCTTTATATGGAGGTAAGGGTGCATGAGTACAGGAATATAAAACTGATAATAAGAGGATTACGGCTTTTTTCCCATTAATGGCACACTCACCAGAGACATTAAATGTGCATGCAGATGTTCCCACAGTATTGCTCACTCGGCACTCATAAGAGCCATTGTTGGTGGGTTCCAGTTTGAACTTCAGCTCCGGTGTCTCCTTCAGGTCTGGCATTGGCATACGGATGAAGTCACCATTACGGAACCAGCGGATGTCTGTCAGGCGAGGAGGGTTTGATCGTAGGACTGTACATCTCAGGGTTACCATTTGATAATTCCTGGAACGGACATCTTGAAAGACTGGGTCCAGAATGGGAGGGTCTGCAGAAAAATAAACACTTGTGTTTTAATAATAGAGTGAATATTATACTCTGTTTTTATGCAAGTGCAGCAGTAGCATTTTTTAAACAGCCTTGCCACTGTTATTGCAAGTCTAATACTCATTATTAGGTTTTTGCACGAGTACTTCTTTATTGTAGAGCTGAATCCTTATTTTACACTCTCTTACTTATATTCAGTAACTGTGCAGTAACTTAATTTGTGATTATGAATGCAGATAAACATTTGAAAATTAGTTTGGTCTAGCTGGTTTCCAATGTTAAAAACTGTTTTCATCATAAGGGAATGAAGATGAACTGAAACAGACATTTCCAAAAAACACATTTTAATCTCAGAAACTCGTCTTAGACATGTAGTACTAAACGGACTGCAAAGACACTGTCATCCATGTCTCACTTCTTTATGTTCTTTGCAAAGTGGATTTCCTCAAACCATTATAAAAAATGTGTTGTTACAAATCATCCAACACAAAACAACTGTTATTGCCACAAGGGATCGGGCGTTTCAAGCCACACTCTCATCCCTGCTTCTAACCTATCCTAACCAGTTGTAATTAACCTGTCAACAGTGATGTGTGCCTTTGTGGTTAATGATTGACTAGCCACTGCTGCCCTGGGGTCAGCCAAGACACAACACAGCCAAATTACTCTGCCACAAATCACCAGCCAGCTAGTTCACCCCTGGCTAATCATGTAGATAATAGACAAGATGCTAATGGTGGTACTGCAGTACTAACGTTGATGAGAGCTGGTGTTAAGGCCCCAGAGGTGATACAGCATGACTAGCGCCCCGTATGAATCAAGTTTATCAGACACAGATGTGTAATTATAGTCTAATCTATGTTATGCCTGTAATTTAGACAGACAGAATGAGCTGCAGTATGGAGGGAAGAAAAAGACGGTAAGATAATGTAAAGCAAGGAGCAGGGAGGGAAAGAGAAACAGAGATCCTGTTATTGTGTTTTATACAATATCAAAATCTCTGGTTGGCTAATAATGGAGGTGTTGATATGATTAAACAGAAACCTAAACCTGCCTCTACAGTATAGCTATATAGAGAGATTAAAAATAATGGTTAAAAACTCTCTTCTTTTTCTGTCTTATAAAGTCAATGTTAATAATGTTAATAATTAAATTAATAATATATTTCTATTACTAATTGATTACGCTGAGTTGCACTTAATTGAAAGAAAGATGCTAGACAAGTAATGTTTTATTGACACACAGATGTTACACCTTTTTAAATTTTGAAAGACTAATGTAATTTAAGTTTAAGGATTCAGCAGCTTCTGCATTTTACACATCAGAAACCAGAATAGATAAGCTGAGAGCTATAACCTGCCTGAACACATTATCCATTTAATACATATTCTTGAAAGCTAAAGAACTGAAGAAAATACATTTAAATTCACTATGACTAAAACTTTCAATAATATGTTTTTTTTTCTTGTTGCTGTTGTTTATTTTGCTACGGACGGGTATACACAGCCAAACCAAATTCTTGTTTGAAATCAGTTTACCATTCTATGCCAGCACTCCAGTCAAAGAAATGTGAGTAAGCACCTGAATGCTAAAAAGATTGCAAACCACCAAAGCATTTAACGTCTCAGCCACTAGGTTGTCTTTTGGCTTATAGTCAAGATTCCCAGCATGTATCCAAAGTTCTTCCCACAAATGCTAACTTAGTGTTGTGTACTCAGCTACAATTACTGCCTCTCTGATCTCTCAAAACTAATGTTTAGCTAGTCCCTACACCCACAGCTATGTGATGATGTGCG
The DNA here is from genome assembly GCF_036321145.2 of Pelmatolapia mariae. Classification (NCBI taxonomy): domain Eukaryota; kingdom Metazoa; phylum Chordata; class Actinopteri; order Cichliformes; family Cichlidae; genus Pelmatolapia; species Pelmatolapia mariae. The sequence goes on along the minus strand of NC_086227.1, from coordinate 28,265,593 downwards.
ACGCTGAGGGATGTGTAAGTGGTCAAAGGTCATACTGTAATCCCAGTGGATTGATTAGTGTATGGTCACACACCCTGCTCCTACTTACAGAAGCACATATGCATACTGATTACTGACTTTGGAAATGGATAAGAAGGATAAAGAAAAAAGGCAAAACGTGGAGGAATGGCAATAGAAGCAAGGAGGAAAACAGAGGTGAGTTATACGTTGGTATGTAATCAATTTAGAAATCATTAAGCTAGCACAGTTCCCTTTCTCATCTAATATATTCATTTCAACAACTGCTCAAGTAGATTCCACTTTTTGTGGTTATTTTACTTTCTAATTAAACTTTTTTTCCCCCAAATTCTCCAGAGCATTGCTTTTGCATTTATTTGCTTCTCATTCAGGACTCATAGCACACTGTTGCAGTGTTTCATAGTCAAAAGACTATAATCCATGTAAACACACCATCGCTATCCATCTTATTGAATGCGAAATGAATTCCATCTGGGAATGCAACACTGACCAAGCCAAACATTTACAGTGCACAAAGAGAAAATCAATTTACATGAGACTGAGAGAGGAAGGTAGCATGCATGAGGGGTAAGGAGGGATGAGAGAAGAAAGAATCGCTCTTAAAGAAGAAGACAAAGAGGAAGACAAATGATAGGGAACGTGCAGTGTGAAAGTGAGAGAAGTCAGTGATTGAGTATGGGAGGTGGGGAGTGAATGAGAGAACGCAGGATGCAGAAAGAGAATGACAAGACAGAGAGAGGTCTTCTCTTATGGCCAGCAGTTAGCTGATTGATGATGATGAGAATGGCAATGAGGAAGAACAGCCACCTCTCCAGGAGGGAAAAAAGGAACACTGGGCAAGTATAGAAGTGATACAGGGCAAAAGTGGGAGTGGGAGAGGCAAGAGTGGAAACAGTGGCGAGCATCTGCCTATCCACTTAATTACATCGGCCTTAAAAAATGATGCCATCCTTCTCTCACATCAATCAACAGTGGTAAACAGAATAAAGCAAAGAAACGTGATAAAATAAACAAATTAAGTCAGGGGACAAAGGGGCAGCTGAATAAAAGTGGGAAATTTATTTTCCACAATTTGATTGGCTGCACTGAAATATGTTCTTGTTTCTCTATTTGCCAACCAGTCCCTCACTTTGTTAGCACCTTCTCATCCTCTCTTCCCCCTTCCCCCCATCACTATCCATGCTTTCCTGTTTCAAGCTCTCTCTTAACCCCGTTATGCTCACTCCTATTCCTGCTCATGTAGCTGTCTCGTTGCTCCGTTTCTTTCGCTGTCCATAGTGCGGTGGCCACCTGGTCCATTAATCAGAGTTGGCCAGTGCAGACAGCAGAGCTCACAGAGTGTTGCCCTTGCACCCTGCCTGCATTAGTAAGCCCTGTAAATCCGCCTTGCAGAGAAGAGGGGAGGAGAGGAGAGGGCTCTAATTTGGGCTTGTATTTATCAGGTAGGTCAGTAAATAGGTGGGAAATTGGTTCTTTACTTCCTGATAAATGTGCAGTTTTTAGGAGAGATAAAGAAAAGAAAAAGCCTTTGACTTTTTTGACAGAATAAACAGAGATAGTTTTTTTTTAATCTATGATTGAAGCCATGGAAATAAACAATTTACTTTCAATATTACAATGTTTCAATGTTCCTTGACAACAAAAAAATACATATACAATTTATCAATGACTGTTTACCTCAAAACTGACTTCACAGATTGACTACCATGCAAAAAAATATATCTATGTATCAATTAAAACAACTGTCTAAGTCAACTGGTTAAAAATATACTCAGTTTCTTTAGTATATACCTAATATACCTATATTTATATAGAAGCTATATATACTATATCTACAATTCCACAGTGTCTAACTCTTACAACATTAACATTAATGAGAAATAAAAGTTATGTTTTTATTCAAGTAGTTGAAGGAAGAAGAGATATTCTTTTAAAGGGCTGAAAGTTTTGCAAAAGGCTTTCTCAGTTTTACACATATACAGGCTGATGTGTAGTACTCACACATTCCATGACTTAGCACTGATAAGGGCTGTCAAAGTTCCAGGATGGTAAAAGTAAGTAAAAGAAGATAACCTCATGGGAAGGAAAAAGGTATCAAAATGATGCGTTACGTTACTAAGACACATCCTCTCCTCTCTCAAAGTAGATCCTCTGGGAGTTTTATAATGACAGACCTCAGTGGAATGTTCACAAAGGGAAAGCAGTAGGTTTAGTGAAAGCTGCCTCTGAGCAATAGAGGTATGTCCTCATTTGCTTTCAGTTCCACCTTTTACAATTTCTTATCTGCTGATAGGGTCCATAGTTGTTAGTGAAGTATAACTGTTATGACTTCACTGAGGGTGAGAGAAAGAAAAGTGATTATTTAAATTTAATGGAAAAGTAAAATAACATTTTTTAAAAACCAGGATATGTTCTTTAATTTACAGAAACAGGTCTCTGTTGGAAAGTTGTCAAAATGATTTTTTCTCTACGTGTTTCCACTCGCTGCCCATTACTAAGCATGTTTTTCTCCCCTCTTTAGTCGCTACATGCTCCCTTATAAGGGATCATAATACTTTGATCCTCTGCTAAAATTTTGAGTTTGCCCACTTACAAAGAAAACAAAAGTCTTTATTTTTACCGTATGTTCATTTTAATGGACAGAGAGACAATATTAACCTAAAGTCCAGAAATTAGCGTGCACCTGTCCAGTTAATTCATTTCTTCCATTCCAACCTCTCCACCACAATGGACAAGACCAAAAAGCTGACAAAGAACAAGATTGTAGACCCTGACAAAGCTGGAATGAGCTACAAGAACATCAGCAAGAACCCTGGTGGGAGGATGACAACTACTGGTGTGATTATTCAGAAACCCAAGAAATATAAACACAGAAGGAGCTTGTCAATGATCCAAAGGATTTAAATCTTGTAGCAGCCCCCTGCTCAAGTTTGCTAGTGAACATCTAACTAACAGGAGAAGGTTGTGGTCAGATGACAACAAAATCAAGCTCTTTAACATCAAATTGCCTCATTGGCGGTAGGAAACCAAATGCTGAATATGACCCAAATAAGACCATCCCCACAGTCAAGCATAGAATAATACTCTGTCTCTTTCCATTCAATTCAACCTTCTACAAAAGTGAAAGACTGTTCAATTCTTTGTAAGTAAGCAAATTTATAAATTTAGAAATGGATTATGAAACTATTTCCTTGATTGTAACTGAAAACTTTGATCGATTGATTGCAGAAAATGTAAAATGTGTAAGATGCAATAGGTTGGGCACCTTGCACTCTGAAGTTAAACAGCCAGTTTCCTTCCTAGGTTCTGTGATGCCTTCAGAATCATTAAATTTTTTGCTGGTGTTATCATGTATTATCGTGCATTTTCCTAATAGTACACAAGCTGTACCCAAAAAAGTATTTGAAAAGAGTTTACACTAACCTAGACTTACTGACACCAGGATATGTTCTCAATCTGAGAGACCTGTATTCAGCTTAAGCCAAAGGATTTTGGATGTTGAACTGAAAGTACGCTAATCCATACTTACACTGCACATTGAGTTGAACCTGTGCCTCTCTGCGTTTAATGTTAAGCCCATTGTATGGAGCAGTCTGGCACCTGTATGCCCCCATCATGTCCCGGCTAACGTTCTTTAGCCTCAAGCGACCATCAGGCGTCTCCACTGTGGTCTTCCCCGAGGGCATTAGCAAGTCCTTTTCTGTCCGTGACCACAGTATAGGAGGACGTGGTTTGCCATCTACGACTAAGCACACCAGTTCGGCATTACCTCCCTCTCGCACACTAACAACCTGACCTCCGGGTGGAACAGACAGCACTGGAGGAGAGACTGGGGGAAAGCAAAGAAAAAAAAAGCAAGTAAGACAAAGTGTAAATAATAATCTGAGCATATAATAATATTTGTTTATATATGGTTATAACAGTACAATATATATATATATATATATATATATATATATATATATATACATATATATATATACATATGTACATACATTAAGAATAATAGTTCCTTAAACCCTTGGCTATTGTTAGAGTTTTCACATTAAAATATCCTCCAATTTAGTCAGTAACATTAGAAAAGTGTAAGCACAAATACATAACCTTGGGCTCTAAGATAAAATAAAGTAGCCTTGTCCTTGTTGCCAAGCTAACGAGAAACTGGCACTTTTTTTCTGGATCAAAAATAAATTTCAGATTAATTAACGGAATTAACAAGAAGTCAGAGGGCAAACATGATTTAAAATATCAGATAGTGCTAATGGATAAACTGGCAAAAACTAGGGAAACAGAGACAGATGGACAATAAAATTGTATGACAGACACTGACATTTAAAGAGCTGATTTTATTAGACAATCGCACAGTTTTAATGACATGTGGGAACATTAAAAATATTATTACTAGGATTAAGTATATATTATGGTTTAAAACACAAAAGAAAGAATACATGAACACACACAACTGAACCATCAAAGCAACAAGCAGTGCAAGGCAGAGGTAGAGAGGGAAGAAATGGGATAAAAACTGTCTGAATGAAGACGCTAACTTTCAATTGCTCCATTATTCACAAGGGGTTGCAGCACAGCAGGTAGCTCTGCATATTTAATTTGTGAAATTTATTTAAAAAACAATTTGAGATGTCCTTCATGGTGCAACCACAAATGGATTTCCTGGAATCAAACCTAGGATCTTTCAGTTGTTAGGTGAATGGGTAAACCACTAAGCTATTATGTTTTAACACTGTTGCATGATGCAAAAACACAGACTGCTAGAATATTTAATCATTGGCATGAGATAGTGTTAAGATTCATATAATTCATGAAAAATTACACCCCTTTAGATTTAGGAAAAACTGTTTTTTTTACATACTAAATGTACTGCTTAGGTTAAGCAGCATTGTGTACTGGAACATTTGTTCAATTAGTTTATCAGTCAACTCAAACATGTCTGTTTTATAAGTTTGTTTATTCCACAAACAGCAACTGCCTAACCTCTATTAAGCAGTTGCCACCATACATATTTATTAATGACGATCAAGAGCTTAATTAAATGCATGGGCGATTTACAGCTAACCGTAACCCATTTGAATCTGCATGTGCTCGTGGCCTTAATAGACAAATATTTATTGAGCCATCATTATACATATATATATATATATATATATATATATATATATATATATATATATATATATATATATATTGGTTTGTTTGTTGTTGGGATTGTGTTAGCTCTGCAGCTGACAATCAAAAAAAAAAAAAAGAAACCAAATATACTATTTCCCTCAGTCTGACAGAGACAAAGAATAACAAGGAAAAAGGGAAACTCTTACCGCTGTTTTGAGAAATGTTGACATCAACACGAAGCTCTCGCACTGTGCTGCCTGAAAAGCTAGCCATGCAGCTGTAGGTGGCCAAGTCTCTGAATTTCATGTCCACAATCTCCAGACTGCTGGTGCCAGGTGCCATGTCTGGGTCACTGCGCAGTAAAATCAAACTATCTGAGTTGAAGACTGGTGCCCCGTTCTTGTACCAGGTATAGTTGACCTTGTCCTGGGGGGTGGCATCAACATGGCATGAGAGCTTAAGGTCACGACCCATTTGAATGGTTTCACTGTCCTTGTTAGAGTCTGGTGTAATTTGGAAGGTGAGGTTGCTCATTGCTTTTTGTGGTGGTAGAGAGGGAAAAAAGAAGAAAGAAGAAAATTTAAATATTTGTTACAATATAAAGGCATTTGGTACAAAATGTACTAAAAAAATACAAAATTAAAATAATAATACAAAAAAATTAATAAAAGGGATAAGCATGACTAGGCATCACTGGCAAGGTCTGTCTTTTTTTTCCACTACTACAGTTGCTAAATGCTCTTATTTATCTTTTAATTTCCACTTGGTCTTTACTTAATTTAGAGTTTCTCTGTAGTTAAACTATATATATAGTCCCTAGGAAAACAAAAAAGCACAACCCAAGGACATACATTAGTTTTTAGCACATTTAATCAAGGAAACACTGTAGAGAGAGTGCCCAGAGATACAGTGGGCATACCTCAACATAACCAGATGAAAAAATTAGCTCATGCAATCATTTGTTCTACGAAATCATTAAGAGATGTAAAAAGTAATCACATTTATGTAGTGCTTTTCTAATCTTACAAGTTGACCTAAGTCTGTCTTTGCAATTCTGTGTACTGTCAGGAGAATCATACCAACTGTAAATCATGAGAGTGGGAAAATTGGTTTGGGGTTGCTTTGCTGCCTCATGAACTTTGCATCTTACAGTCATTAATTCCCTAATAAATTCTGCCTCATATTAAGCTGAAATTAACCTGGAAGTTGAAGTTGACCAAAGCAGAGTTATAATTAATGTAAAAGCCTTAATCTTCGTCTTGCACACCCTGACTGGAGAACAACAAATACCACTTTCATTTATTGTTCTTTTTCAACTGAGAGTTTTGATTTGATATATAAAACTATTTTTAGATAGCAAATGCTTCTTGACATGTATGTGAACAATTTTTGTTATCCCCTTTATTCATTGACACACTTTACAAAGGAACCAAGTATTTGGTTGTTCAGATTTGCCAAAAGTCAAAAATTTCATAGGAAAGGCAAATTATTTGAACGGTTGTATCCTATTCCAGTACAGAATAGTAAAGTGTACAAATTAAAATTAAGAAAACAAACAGAAAATTTAGAAGAAAAACACATTCGTGAGATCAAAAAGAAGGAACTGATACTACTCAATAAAAAGAAACTAAACAGAAGAATGCAGGAGAAGAAGAATGGTTGATACTCCCACCCCCAACACCACTAACAAAATAAAAAAATAAAAAATAAAAAATGAAGAGGTCGCTTTGTACCAAAGGAAAGAGGAAATTAGAGAAGAAAGAAAGCGAGTGAGAGAGGAAGAATCAAATTGTGAAGGAAGCCAAGACAAAAGGAGCCAAATACAGAATAAAATAACAGGGGGGTAAGGAGGAGGGGGGAAACAAAATCAAGGACAAAGAGTAACTCTCACACTGTCACATTTAATTTTCAGTTTCAAAGGCTCCGTTTCCCCAACAGATTTCCATGTTGAATACAAAATAGCTCTCTGTTTCCCCACGAAGGGGAGAGACAGGCGGCAAGGAGGAGAGGAGAGCTTGATTTAAACTCTTTTGAGCTTGTTAACAAGATACTTGGGTGGAGCAATGGATATGAAGCAGTGACCATATGGCTAACATGAACTTGCAACTTTACCTGATTAATGTGAGTGCGTGTGTGCGTATATACTCCTTAAATATTCGGATGCACTTGTCTACCTACCTGCCTGCAGACTTTTTCCTTTATGAACTCACTGACTGTGAATGTGTGTCTCTTTCAGCATCTTGCCACCTGCGCTGGTGTGACAGTGTGTTCAGGCCCATTAAGCTAACAGGAGAAGCCCATCTAACATACGCTCTCCACAGTGCTAACTAACAGAAGAGACTGTTGCTAATTGCTTCCACTCCAGTCTAACTAATTGGAGTGAATAAAGATGATTAAAGGGGCTAAAAATAGCCAGAGGGAAGAGAGAATGGAAGTATTCTGTTTTAACAGCATGGAAATTAAAAAAAGAGCAATATTTAACCCGCCCATTCTGACAAGATTCACATCAGCTTCGTTAATGACGGATCAGTGGCTAGCTCCACACACTCGCACGCACGCGCAGACTCACAAATGTCAACGAATGAAGCTAACGAGGACTATACAGACACTTTGCATAAAGCAATTATCAGTTGTACGAGACTTCTCAATGGGAAAAGGATCCTGACTGTGCCTTTGTCAACTATTTTAACTACCCCCTGGCTAGCCAAAGAATTAAATGCAACATGATTTTTAGTCGTAAAATCAGTGAATGAGAAGCCTAAATTATGCAAAGATTTAACAATTCCTGCCTACCATATGCAGTATTATCATATGGGAATGTCACATTGCTATATGTTTTTTTTAGGTAATAATAATAAATACATGAGGACTGGACAATATTTAAAAAACACCAAAAGGCTCATTGACACATCCAGACTAATTCTGAAAGTATATCCAGAATCTTTTAAACAGCAATTCCGATTGAAAAACAATCTTGATGCAATTATGCAACTGGAGCTAGTTTATACCAAGGTTGTAAAAACCACAAATCTAGATTTATTTATTTTTTGGAAAAAGCATCACCCCTTTTCACAGGTGCAAATACATACAAACATTACTTACTTCTCACAATGAGGTTGACGTTCTTGCGTGCAGGGTTACCCACATTGTTGACTGCCGTGCAGTTGTAGAAGCCTGCATCCGCTGGTGTGACAGCTCTCAAAATCAGTGTTTCTCCTCGAACTTGAGCACTGAGGGGAAGAGGGCCAGGGTAACGTGACCACGTCACAGTGGGGAGAGGGAAACCTGCTGTGACCTCACAGGTTATGCGCACATCCTGGCCAGGATCCACCACCACTGTATCATTCACTGACAGTCGGATCATTGGTGGACCTGTGGGGCACAGACACACGGAAAGAAACAAACAGACAAACAAAAGTAACTTAAATGGGAACAATACATGTTTTTTCAGCGAAAAAATTAAGTTGTGAATATTTCTATTATGAGCATTTTTAAGGTATGACTTTACTGTCTTTAAAAGTTTCTTCTGCCTGCAATTGTAATAGATAGTACGTATAAATATGTGCTTGTTTCAAGCTCACATTCGAGTTCAAGTTCACTTTATTTTGTTTTTTCAGCCATATTAAAATACACTGCAATGTAATTCTGTTTCACACAGTCCAAGTGATGGGAAAAAATTGCAAAATGTAAAAGCACTCAAAACAAGATGGAGCAGTACAATAAAAGAGACAGTGCAAGGTCATAAAGTGCAACCAATAGCTGAGTTAAAGAATAATAAAATAGTGAAAGACATAAAAAGAATAGACATGATACATGAAATGACATAAAACATTACCAACACCAGACTTAAAAAGTAGCAAGATAATCAACACATTAAAACATCACAGTTCCTGTATCTCAGTGTCTGTTTGCTGTCTGGGTCTTAGCATGAGTCTTTGAATATATAGCTTTTCTCCGTACAAACTAATCAGTGTACCAAAGGTAATTCAGGTCCCTGTTCTGCTCTCATATCATCCCCTAGTCACTGCCTCTATTTCCTATGACTGACCTAACAGAAAAGTACAAGATGACCCGTAATGCTACTGCAAAAGAGGCTGAAAAATGCTGTTGGCACAGAAAGAAATCGATTGGACCCCAGCATGTTCCAAAGAAAAAAAAAAAAGTGGCAGAGGAGTGAGGATAGGGACACATACTACACGACGGGGAAAAACTAAGTGTAAAAGAGTAAAAGACAACAGAGTAAAAGCTGGGGCCAAAGTTGAAGAGGGGACAATATGAAAAATGTGATATTAACCACCTACAATGATGTTTGGAGACGTACATCCAAAGCGACAGTGAAAACCGTGTAATGCACGTTGTGGTTTCCACATGCTATATAGAATGCTGTCTGCACAAATATCAAATGGAAACATTAAGGCAAAGTTTAAATGGCATATCCTATACCACTTTTTCATTTATTTTGTTTCATATTTATTTGATATTTTCAAATCAGTTGCAATAAACATATTTTTTAAATTCAGCTATTCAGGCGGTGGGAATTTAGAGTTATGTAAAACCAGTAAATGGATGTTCAGTCAAGTTTTGTGTACATAACAATTTTGGCTTCCTGTGTTGCTTAGTTTAAAAGGAGTCTCTGTCTTATTTGGAGCATCAAATATGGATTCTTTTACAGTTCAAAGATGATAAAAAACACGTTTCATTATATATTTGAGTTCAGTGTAAACCTAAGCAGTCTAAGCAGCAGACTCAAATGGCTCTAGTAGGCTGCAATAGTATTTGCAACATCTTGTAATAGGTTTTTGCATATCTTGCCACAAGGTGTAGATGGGGTGACAGGAGGTTAACATTGAGAGAAATTAGCTTGTGACCAAAATGTCACCCATTTAAATCCTTCAAGTTGCCGCAGAAATCTTTTTGGTACACTAGAATAGAAAGGGTTTCACCTCCCTCATCAACTAGAGTAAAAACAGCCTGGGGCGAAGCAGTCAAACCACAGTTTCTTTACTGGAGCTGCTCAGTGGTCACAAGTCACTAATCTTTGGTTGTTACAGTACGGCTCTCTGGCTGGAAATCATCTGTGTAACTCTCCCTTAAACTATCTGGCTAAGTGAATGCTTAAAAAGAATAAGAAAAAGGATTTAACTGGTTTTTCACATGCTGTATGCAGTTAATAAAATTGAAGGACATAATTGTTTTGCTTGAACTTGTAAAACATACAACAAGTTGATGATTTTTATATAATTTTTTACTATATGGAGACATAAAATTAAAAGTAAACATTAATGTTTGCTCCTAATATATATTTTTTGCAATAATTAATTAGCACACTGGTGAATGATGAGGGATGAAAGAGGCTTAGAGATTTTTAAGGTATAGATCTTTTATTGAATCCACAATAGTTTGGTTTTAATTATAAGCAGCAATATGTGCAATCTGTCACCTGCGAAAAACACCACTAGCAATACTTCACGAAGGTCCTTGAAAAACTAAAAGGGCTTTGACAATGTATCACTCTTCCACCACTTAAAAAAAAAGCAAAAAGAATAGTATTCATCTGTAGAAATCAAGCTGTCCTTTGTCGGAGTTCACTTATGAACGTGGACATTTAAAAGAGGCATCTTTATCATCTTTAACCCATATTTTTCTAGTTTACTTTTTTTGTATTTTGTCTCACATATTCATGTCATGCGTATTCATATAATTTATGACAATCATTTATGATTTATGATTCGTTCAGGTACTTTTGTGGGACTAAAAGAACTGTATAGTATGAAACATTAGCAAGGGTTTGAAAAAATATGTTCAAGCTATTCAATATAAATAGATTTAATAATCTCTCTATCTAACTATTGACTTATAATTAATTTAAGAATTCTCCAGCCATAATTTTAAATGGGCTCTGGAGGACAAGGAGTAGAAGAATTTAGGCTTTTATCAACCTGAGACTGTTAATCCTCAGTAAGAGACCAAACCAATAGGGTACAGGAAGCAATTCATTCTAATAGACTTCATGCACTACATCCTCTCATCTAATCTCTCTCATTTTTTTATTTATTTATTTTTTTAGCAGATTGCAATCGGCGTAATGAAAGTGGTGCAGAGCTTTAACAAACAAGTTTACAGGTGCATGTTTCTACTAATACAAGAATGTGCACAGAGCTCTACACACAAACGCAAACATTCTTCCACTCTAATGGGTAACAAAAATGTGCAAGCAAACACACATATGCACACACACACACACACACACACACACACACACACACACATACACAGACACACACACACACTAATGGGATATCTCTTTAGCTAACCTCACTAGTGATGGCTCCAAAGCTGACAAGAAATTTCACTGGTGTAACAGCTGCAATCAGCACATAAATAGCACTGTCTATTCCCATTGTATCAAATCACAGCACAAGGAAAGTAAACCCCTGTGGGCCTGCAAACCCTTCTAAGCATTGAACAAACCTCAATAGAAACTTTCATGCTTGGTTATGTGCCTGTTTGTTTAATTAATTTACAGTGAAATAAAGTTTTTTTGGAGATGCAATGTAGAAAAGCCCTACTGTATGCTGATCTAATTGATTTTATCATTAAGTCTGAGCTGTCTGCACATTTTTCCAGGTAGGGTTTGTACATAGTAGGTTAGGTTAATAGATGCATAGTTAAAACTAGAGATGGACCGATCCGATATTAAGTATCGGTATCGGTCCGATACTGACCTAAATTACTGGATCGGATATCGGCGAGAAATTAAAAAATGTAATCCGATCCATTAAATATCAAAAAAGCACCTCACAAAACTTGCGACACGACGTAACTCGGCTTGTAACCGTAGCATGTCGGAGCAGTGTGCTCACGTGATAGAGCGGCTGTGTTTATTTGTAGCCTCGCTAGCAATCCAGCATTTCATCTCCGAGGAAGTTATCCCAGAGAGAAGTAAAGCAAGTGTGTAAGTTCATCTCTGAATGTTTGTAAAGCGTACCTACGTTAAGCTTAACAACCGATATATGGAGCGACTGCCTCTCTCTCTCCCCTTCCTGCTGCTACTTCAATCGTGAAACTGATTAATGATCAGCTGATCGGCTTTTCTGTCGCGAGTCCGTCTCTCTTCTTTGTTTTTGGCCCACTTTGCACCAGAAAGAGGAAACCAGCGGCTGAACAACAGCAGCACGTTTAACCTTGATAATCTGTTGTTAGAATTTATTTAATATTACTTTCTACACCAGGATCCTTTTCTACTTTGCTGACGGATGGTAACTGTGCAGGGGCGGATCTAGCAAAGTTTAGCCAGGGGGGCCGATAGGGCATTAACAGGGAAAAGGGGGCACAAAGACATACTTATCGTTCTTATTCTCATTTAAAATGTCTAGCTTTTAATAAATAATTATCTGAATCTTACACCCAAAGTTTTAATCTGATGTAAAATGTATAGAAGTCCATTACTGTATATAGTAACTGTTAAGTCTAATATACCCTAGTAAGCTATAGTACTTTTTCCTTTGGGAAAGTACCATCTGTGCAGTCTGCAATTCTGTAGAAGAAAGATGTTGAATATATTTAATTATTCTTGAAAAATAATTTATTTCTGTGCATTTTTTTCACACTGCATCAAATTAAAGTTGATAACGTCGATTAAGCATCATGAGGTGGAGGGTGGGGGGTGGTTCCCTTTTTTTTTTTTTTGCTGGGAGTTTGCAACCCTATTAGTTAGGTTGCTTAATATTTCTGCTAAGTACTCTTTAAAATACCAGAATAGGAAGGATGGAGTAGGTTTAAGTTTATTAGATTGATCAGTATTGCTGAACTGTGAAATATTTTGGGTGCAGTGTATTTTTTACATACAGGTATAACCAGTGTTGGGGAGTAACGGAATACATGTACCGCCGTTACGTATTTAGAATACAAAATATGAGTAACTGTATTCCGTTACAGTTACCGTTTAAAAAGGTGGTATTCGGAATACAGTTACTTTGTTGAAATAAATGGATTACACGGCGGTACTTTCCTGTTTCATATTGTCGCGGGTCAGGACTGTTTGGGTTTTGTTTGACAGCTACGCTCTGTTGTTCCAGGCGGCAGCGTTACGGTTGCCATGGTTACAGGGTGACGCTCTCTCTCTCTGCGTGTTTCCTGGGTGAGAGAGCGCTTTTTTGTTGTTGTTGTTGTGCTAAGCTAAAAGGCAGAATGCTACAGGCATGGCCCTAAAGAATGTAGCCTCATGGGCAGTGTAGTCCGTGCTGCAGCGAGAATGGACTACCATACACGTTATGTGTCTGTGAGCGAGGGAGGGAGAGAAAGGAAAAGTCCGAGCTGTCACGGAGCAAAAACGGGAGCTGGAAGCATGTAAATATAATAATAACCACTGCAGCCAAGAAGAGTGCCTGACGAGCCCATTTGTAAGTAAGCTATTAAGACTCAACTGTACACTGTGTTCGTGTTTTCCTCCGGAAAAAATAAGTTCCGTTGGAGCAGCCTTTCAACGCCTCTCTCTGTCTCTCGCTAGCAAAGTTGACCCAGACAACAAAGTAAAGCTAGTTTTCAGCTACGAGCCCGACACGGAACCCACCGTATTAGCGAGATGTCCCTTTACTACGGTTCGGAGCCGTGGACCTTCAGTAACAGTAATAAATCACAGCAATAGTACATTCACGTAGTTGTAAACAGCATGATAATATATTAAGTAATCCAAAGTATTCAGAATACGTTACCCTCATTGAGTAACGTAACGGAATACGTTACAGAATACATTTTGGGGCATATATTCTGTAATCTGTAGTGGAATACATTTTAAAAGTAACCTTCCCAACACTGGGTATAACAGAATAGCTTTAGTGTTGTTGTTTATTTAAACTTGAGTATGAACTTATACAAAATGCAGCAAGATATTAAAAAAAAAACAGTTTTATTGATTAAAAAACACACTATATCGGATTAATATCGGTATCGGCAGATATCCAAATTTATGATATCGGTATCGGTATCGGACATAAAAAAGTGGTATCGTGCCATCTCTAGTTAAAACACAAGTCAGGTAGACCAGAGACTGGGTTTAAATAAAACAGTGGGTCTATAGGGTAGCTCTATAAGGCACATGTTAAGAGTTTCTTCCTGCTCTGTTGTAAAGTTACCCCTATGTCCCACAGCCTTTAAAGAGTTAAGTCATCAACCAGAATATATATAGGACTGAGTCCATCCAAAGGCGACTGTTGGTGATTTATTCTGTCTGGGTGTAAAAATCACTTAAATCCATCAATCTATCAATCCATCAATTTTAACTGCTTTTTCAATTCAAGGGTCTGAGTCTATCCCATGTTTAATGGGCCGAGAGCTGGGGTACACAATGGACAGGTTATCAGTCCATCACAGTGCCATTCAATCCAGTGATGGTATAACAATTATAACATTTATCCATCTACATTGAAAAATTATTTTTGCGCAAGGTCTACCCTATTCACTTTTTAATCTCAGTTCACAACATTTTCTGCAGACTGTTGATGGGATCTATCATTAATTTGCAAAACAAATAAACAAACTAATTAAATATTTAAGTCACAGAAAAAAAAGCGGTGAAAATGGAGAGAAAATCTGGGAAGACGAAAAAAAAGTGAGAGTTAGGCAATGGGGAGGAACAGAGGATTTGAGAATTATAGCTTCAATTTCCTGGGGATGCGTGGGTGACGGTAACGGAGGGATCAGCCAATGCTCTTCCCAAAGTAATGGGATTTATGTGCAGCACAGTGGTTTACAACCAGGTAACAAATGCCTCTCTTTTCCATGCACACACTTCGACTTCCTCTCTTCCTTTAACTCTCTGTCAGTTTGTCATCTCCGTATCTTCAGTATTCTCTCTTTTCACGTCTTCGCATCTCTGTCATACCTCGGCCTCAGCCTTCCATCCTGCATTTTTTTAAAAACCCTATGGTTTGCTTTCTCTCTCACCGTCATCCCGTGTAACCGGTTTGAGATTTAATTTGTCTCTAAGGTAAAAGCACAGGGGTTACTGGGGGGAAATTGGCTGGAAATAAAAGCTTAAAGGTTTGGAGAGAGGTGTAAGCTGACAAGAGCTGTATGTTTGTGTATTGTACTCAGCACAGCGCTTGTCACCATCGTCAAGTTAGTCAGAAATATGGCGGGATTGCAGGCTGGCCAATGGGTTTGGAGATCAAGTAGCAATCGACACTTTTTTGCTGATCATCGGTAGTAATATGAGTAAAAGTTTAGGGCGTGATTGTAAAATGAAGGGTTGGCAGCTATACAACAGAAAAAATATTCTGAAGCAAAGAAAGGCTGGGCCTTGGAATATGCTGTTTATTAAAAGCTAATATAAAGTTTATTCAATTTCAATTCAGTTCAACTCAGTTTTATTTATATTATATCAGATCACAACAATGGTCATCAAAGATAGACAATTAAAGACATCCATTTAAATAATATAATTTTAAACTATTTTAACCATTGAAAAACTACCGTGAGCCTCGAGTGATGAAAAAGAAGACAATTAAAATTGAATTTATATAAGAAGGAAAAGAAGAAAATTTATATTTAATTTCAACTGCAGTTTAATTTCAATCAAAGAAAAGGCAGACGTTGTCACTTTGAAGTCAAGTGTTTCTCAACAAAGCGTTTTGAAATATTTAATTGTAAGCCACAGACAAAATACTCTGACACAGCTGAATCCAATATAGAAATGCAAATATCCTAAAATATCCCAAAATGCAATTTTTGTGTTGCTCATGGGTAAAAAAGTGTGAAAAAGTGCAATGCAAACTGTCCCCGAAAAAGACCGTATTCAAAATTCCTTCAATTTTTAAAGCTATATATATATTTTTTTAACTCTAACGTTCAAATTCAGAGAAAATTCTCAGACTCTTAAAGCCCCGACCAATGACTTCACAAAAAATGATCAAGGCAGCCTTGAGAGCAAATCGATTCTTGCCTGTGGTGTGGCTGTACATATCCCCACAGTGATCCCCTAACTAGAGTGGATTTGAGAGTGATGAAGAAATGTCAGAGAAATTTATGAACTGAATGGTGAAATGTTTTAAGTGGGGGTACACCATGCAGCCTGGACATACCATTCAATACAGTTTTATATTTCTATATAAATAATACAATTAAAAAAAGTAAATATAATGGATGCACAAGCATCAGTTTTAAAACAATATTTTGCTTTTTAAATTCTGTTTAAATATATGTCTGGTCTCTCTTTCTCTCTCTCTCTGTCACATAACCCTTTCCTGGCATGGATTATAGCCTTACATAAAACTGACTGCACAGGTGCAATAAAATGTCCTACGAGAGGTTTTAGTGTAGTGAGGATTATTGCAGATTGCCCATTGATCTTCAACTTTTCAAGGGGGAATTCATTTGCAGTAGGATTAGCCTCCTATTGATAATAATAATATATATCATGCAATTGTACAACTGCCATATTATCTTGAAGGTATAGTGTGGTATGTGTTATAATAATCAATAAAACACTAAATAAACTTGCACGTACAAATTAAATTCTCCCAATTTTTGTGTATGTGTCCTTGTTTCTTGTTGTTTGTTTTTTCCCATAAAATGTGTTCCATTTATGTCATTGTAGCAGGAGGAAAAAATCTTCAAAAAAAATCTACATTGACACCAGGAGCTACATAATAAGTGGAGTTTCTAACTTAATCAAAGGCACACAGTAAGAACTTGTCAGAAGTCTGTGATCTATATTAACTGTAAATTATTTAACAAACCTGACAATTTGTGTACTCTTCTTTGTGTATAGAGAAGAGTTTCAGTTTTTCCATTTCATTTCAATTCAGTGTTATTTGAATAGTGCCAAATCACAAGAGCACACGCACACATACTTGCAGGTGCCACTATTACAGAATATTTTAGGTCAGATTAGTAATTTATTGTATGACAGAAGTTATTCACTTCGAATCGACTTGGTTAAACAAATTGGCCTCTCCTCTTTCTTTTTGTTTAATATAGACATAAAATTACGAGAAGATATGAAGAGAAAATTACTTTAAAACCTTTAAAATAGGGAGCAGGAGGTTATAATAGTTGATTTATGGGTTTTGACACATATATTCTCTCATGCATATTTTCCCACTTTTTTAAACATGCAATGTATTACTAATACTAGATTATTTTTCACTTATGGTGAAAGTCCATCTAAGTTACTCAATGCCACACATCCAGTTCATGTTCCATTACCCCCTAAACCCTTGTACGCTACCACTTTAAATAACATGACAAGCTCCAGAGTATGCCCTCATGTTCTTCTTTATGAGAGGCAAGGGAAGAGGATTTGGTCTCTGATGACGGTTACTAGAGGGCAGAAGCCAGTACGAAAATCCTAGGGTAGGATTATAATATAAAAATCAATCAATCCCCTTGTCCCAGTGCGGTGAATCAGCAGTAATCGTGTGACCTAGTTGGATGTATCTAATCAAAGCGGTGAGTGGTACACAAGGACAAACAAGGGGCTCAGTGAGGAAAAGCAAAATATGCTCATTAAAAGAATATTATAGAAGATAAAAAAGCAACTTGCTGTCTGCTTTTGTCTTTTACAATCTCTCTATTTCCATCTTTGTGTCCATCTGTTTATACCTCTCCCTCCCTTTGCCCCCTGTGTATTTCTGTTCTTTGTGTCATTTTCTTTGTTTCTGCATCTGTCACTTTATTTATTTCAGTTTTATACTGCAATTCATTTTTGGAGATCTGAGTCTACAGATGTAATTTTCTGAGAGAATGTTTACACCCGTGAAAGGAAATGTTTGTTTTCTTTTGAGATCAAGTCTAATTTTTTATTCTTATTTATTTTTGTTTAAGGTATCAAAATATGTGCTATAAAATTTGAGACCTGAAATTTGCAAACATTTGCTTTTCCATTACTAGGTGTTTTCATGGCGTGCCTTTAGGTAGTATTAGTGATTTAGATGATTTAGGAGTATCTTAAGTGTATTTATGTGAGTATTTCAAAATGGTGCAGAAGTCTAAGGTATATAAACTTGTTAATGCAGTTAATCTGGATTTGTTTTAGGAAATGCAGTTCTCTCTATTCTTTATTTAAACAGTTTATCTCATTAGATATCTGTGCTCTGTTAGGGCAGGTTAGGAAGTGAAGAAAAGCGCACACTCAGACATAATCACACTTCATCCCTCTCCCCTTAACCACATTTCTTTCCTCTTTCTTTTGTAACCACAGACATGTGCACACAAAGAAACACATACACACACTAAGCGGTGTGTGCTTTCCATCAGTCTGTGAGGCTGTGAGGTCCAGACAGATTGGCTGCTTTGGCAAGCTTCTGAGCCCTGATGCCAGGGCCAGGCAGGCGTTTATTGCTGTGTTTGCTGTGTGTGTCTTTGTGTGTGTGTTGAGTGCGCTGTGGGAATACAATTGATCTTAGCCACAGGAGCCCAAGAGGGGAGGAGAAGAAGGCTGGGGCAATGGTAGTGAAGAACCCCTATCTCACACAGCGGGAGCATGAAGACCTGTTTGTTTTCCTTCCCTACTTGTTGATTTTAACGCTGGTAAATTGTTCATGTTTGGTTGCCATGTCCGTTTGGTCATTGTCTATCAAAAGTGTGTTCTCTATATTTTTAAAAGAAAACATTGTGTTATAAGTGTTGTCTGCTCTAATTAATTGGGTGTCTCTGAGCTACAGCTGATTTGCCTAATACTGAATTATTAGCATTAATTATTAACTATTAGTTTTTCTGAAATATTTCAGTAAGCTGTATCCATCTGTTTTTTTTTATTCAGTTAGTTTTTTGGTTGTTTCGTCCTCGTGTGCGTCTCTTTTTCGTTCCTTTTTTTTAACAACAGAGGTGCCAAATTCTGTTTATTTTCTTCCTAACTTTGTCACAGTTTCTTCTCTTTGACTTCTTTTATCTTTCCCACCTTTAGCACACTTTAGAAGACTCCTGGGAAACTTTGTCTTTTATCTCAAAAGAGGCCTTATTTTTCACTGGATAACATCTTCAGTTCAGAACCTGTAAATATATTTTAAAAGAGTCACAAAACCTTGTGCTCATCATAAAAAAAAATATACTCTGTAGTGTTGCTGATATATACTATATACTGTTATTGCCAGTGAAAAGTAGCACAGTCTCACAGGAAAGTGTAAAGTAGCTGATCTATTGTAGAAATTTATAATTTTTAATAATAAAGGCTGTAAACTTGCAAAATGCCTATTTCTGGGGGGCAAATAACAGCGGTGGGATTTGTCCCACTGAGAACATAGCAAAAGGGAAAATGAAGTTAATGTGATCTACACTGGGAAAGCTTCCAAATTATGTCCTTTTGCATATTTTACATATTTTTCATTTGTCTGCACGGCTTCCTTCCAAGTACTCTGTTTTCCTTCCACAGTCCAAAGACATGCAGTGGCCATAAGTGAGAACGTGAGTGTGAATGGTTGTATACCTCTGTGTTAGCCCTGTGACAGACTGGTCACCAGTACAGGACGTATCTCACCTATTGCCCTATGAGTAAGTAGAAGTAGAAGATGGAAATAAGTAGAAGAAGATAGATGGACGGATGGATACAAAGTGCAGGACAACTTTTCACCAGGACTCAAGTTAAAAATTTACTGTGTCCTAATGTTGTGCTGCAATAGTACTGTAGTGTTTAATTGCTATATATCTTCATACATTACACTTATACTTGTAAAAATTTGCACTACAAACAAAACAATTTTTACAATCACTGTATGTGCTTTTTGAGAAAAAACACTACATTCCAGTCTTTGGTTGCATATATGACCCTCTGATGTGTTTACTAGCAGTATGACATACTTGACATACTGCAGTACTAAACAGTATGTCGAGGGAATATTGATCTTTTGGAGTTTTAAACTCTTGTTTAGCTTTTAAGGCTCCATGTTTATTCAACAGCCTGCTTTCAACTAAAATTGCAATTCACTAATTAAAATTAATTAAATAAAATTAGCGTAAACTTATGAGAGTAAAGGCTCAGTGAGAGAAAGACAGAACCTTGTAGGGTTTTAAAACACTCATGTTTTATTAAATCTCACAAGGACCTTCTTGTCAAATAAATTAAATCTAATTACTGAAAGGAAATAAATATAACTGAATAATGGCCTTCAAAAAAAAAATCAAACACTTAATTGTCAAGCAATCTAGGCTAGCCGACATTTAGAAAATTAAGTTAGAACAGGAGGAAGAGGAGAAAATAAACACAATAGGAAAAAAAATCATTTAAAAAATACAGCTCAGACAGGCATGGCCCTCTCCCTTGTGGAATACCGTACTGACAGTAACAAACCTGACAGGGTTGTCAATGGCAACAATGTTGTTGTAAGTAACAGAGTTGCCGGGCGATGGCGTGGAGATGGACAGAGCGGTGCAAAGTGAATTGGAGATAACAGGGAGTGTGACAACTGAATTACAGCTGACGGCCCTGAGATGAGCTCTCAGCAACCGTACAACAAGACAGATAGACAATATCCTACACTGGGAGGGAGTCAGGAAGATAGAACGAGATCGTATTTCAGTGGAAAGTCAAAAGCAAGAGGGGAAAAAAAACTCACTATGAGAAAAGAAGACAGAGGGAGAGATCATACAGGAAGTGAGAAAACAAGAGGAAGAAGAAAGGAATCCTATTTCCTGAACAAGTAAAGATAGGAGACACTTTAACAATGAGAGAAAGACACAGAACTAGAGATTCCTGCACAATCACAGAGCAAACATGATCAGAATAGTCAGAAAAGATGAAATTATTAGAGGAAGAGAAAAAGATGTTTTATTTCTGCACATCGACAGAAATAAAACATCTTGGCTTGTAAACAGTTGTTGTAAACAGTTGTGGTAAGAAATGTATATACATTCATCATGGACATAATTATCTTGGTAATTCTGGGTTTGATTGATAAAGATTTCTTTAAACAGTTCTTTTTCCAAGTTGAAATGACTGTACCACATACATCTTTACTGAATGTGAAGAACAAGAATTATGTGCACAAGTCTGAAATTATTTGAGATTTTCTCTAATCCACACAGGGTCACACAAGTATACATATAGGCTCAAATGTATAAATGCACTCACTGAAATCTCTTAATAAGCGGTGCTAACGGTTCTACGCTTTCTTTTGACTTTTCTATTGACTAGTCCATGGCTTTTTCATTTCTCATGATCATGATTGATCAAAACAGTCAGGTTTTTTTCCAACATAAGCAAAAAATTTACTTATTGGATTTGCCACTATATAGGAAATACAAAATACAGGAAATAAATACAGCAAAGTCCAAGGAACTCAGTGAAGATTTAGGAAGGATAATAGTGGATTTACACAAGTGGGGAAGATATGTGTGAGCCATTCTAAGAAAGTTTGCAGATTCCCAGATCAGATTCCCAAACAAATGTGCATAAGCATAAGTTATTTGGATGTGTCTGGACAATTGGCTAGCCAAATAACTGGTTGAGAAAGTTTTTATAGCCAGACACGACAAAGATTCAGCTATTTGACAGGACAAGAGGTATGTTTGGAAGAGTAAAGGTGATGCTTTCTAACCTAAGAAGACTATACTATAACTGTCAAGGTGGTACAGTCATGCTCTGGGACTGTTTTGCTGCAAGTGGTACTGGTATGTTGCACCAAGTGGATGGAAAAATAAAGGAGGAGGACTAACTCCAAATTAAGCCTCTGGACTGGCCTTCTCAAAGTCCCAACCTCAACCCAGTTGAAAATGTGAAGACTACACTGAAAAGTCAGGTCTGTGCTCGAAAACCAACCAGTTTACTTAAACTCTACCAATTCTGCCAGGAGGAGTGGTTAAATATCCAACCGGAATTAAGCTTATTGTTGGCCATCAAAAGCACATGGTCATGGTGCAACTTACTAATGAACCTTTAACCAAATATTAGTGAGGATATCTATATATAGTGATTAAAGATGTATGCTGTGAAATCATCCCACCCTGGAAAAAGAACAGTTCAAAGAAATCATTAATGTAATAAATAAACAAAATAAAATGATAAATTAATGACATTTGATGGTTTGTCTTTTGTTAATAATAATAATAAGAATAATATTAACAACAAAAAAGAACAACAACAGCAGCAACAATAATAATAATAATAATACATACATACATAATAATACAGCACTGTAGAGTACAGTGTACCCCATACCCATACATGTAGCTATCTCGAGTGTTTCAGTGAGAGTTCTCATGTTTTTTGTTTTGTTCTTCTTAAAGCCCAAACACATATTTTGGGTTTAAAATGTAAAAATCTATTGGTAATTTTCTTTTACCCCGTCCCAAATTTGTGGGTTTTCACAATTCCCGGGTGTTTTAGGAATGTATCACCCATAAATTCTGTGAACTGTAATGATAATGAAATACAAATTAAAAAAACTTACTTGTAGCATTTGTCAGCCTGAAGGTGACGGACTTGTCTTTGATGTTACACACATTGCGGACTGACACCTGACAGGTATAATCAGCAAAGTCCTTGGGTCTGAGATTCTTCAGCTTCAGCACCTTGGTCTCACCCTGAATAGGAGAAACAGGACATCATACAACATCATGCTGGATTATTGTGCTGTAAAAAGAATCATCTGAGAATTAATTTAATCACATTAACATTAATATAAACATAATAAACAAAAATCATATTTTCATCGTAATCCATAAACCTGAAAACCCAGAGCTTTTATTTCAGTCTCTTTTAAACTGGGCTGTAATCTTGTGCAAAAGTCTTTTTAATTTTTGATGAGCTTTAGTATGCTGAACCGGGTTAAATACAAACTGAGAGAAGCTCAAATATTAACATAGATACATGCACACACACATCCTGCCCTTGTATATTGCACGCTCTGGTTATCAACTGAAGCATTTCAAATATTCATTCATTGTCATTTGATTGGTACATTCCAAATAGCTTTCACATGCAACCATCGGGAAAATGAAACTGATCTGGTTCAAAAATAAAAACTAAATCTGTTCATCTTCTCTCTATTTCTGAAAGCAATACTTGCAATCTCAGCAGTGTGCTCGCTTCTTCTCATGTAGTCATACACACACTGACTTGGACACACAAAAGCAGTCACACATCTCTTAACATCACTGATGATTTTCAGATCAAGGTTTTGAGTCTGATACAGTAGGCAGTGTCTTAGGCAGCCCTGAGAAGAGCTTTGCTGGCTGGTTAATTGAACTCCAGGGGCTCTGCTTTGTTGCTGACTGGTGCTTTGATAAGTGAAGAAAATGGGAACAGTTGTACTAACTGAACAATTGTGTGCTCAGCCTGGGGATGAAGCTTGGGGACTGTTTATTTGGCAGTTTTTTCAGCTTACCAGATATTGCTGGGTAAATGAACAAGTAACTGACTGTTCAACTTGATGGCCAGTTCATTTTAACCTAATTAAAAGTGTGCTTGTCTTAATGTTGATAGAAAGGAAGAAAAACAATCTCATAATGCTAATATGAACAACAATGTAAAAGTGTAATACATAATTATTCATGTGTTTGCTAAGGCATTCCAGTTCTAGGCTTCCTGACATAGTATATTTCTAGAGTTTTTGGGATATATTTGCATAGATTGATTAATGAAAATTTTAGTCATTAAAAAGGGCCACGTTATTAAAGTTAATTGAACCTATTACGCCTGGCCCATGGTAATTTTTTGTTGTTTTACTTGGATTTCGTAGCTTATAGTATTTTCACAGTAATTACTTCAGTAATTTTTATGCAAAACAGGTCTATCTGACTACCACAGAGAAACCCACAGCAACACATGATGCAGTTGATAATGTGTATTATCAACTGCAACTGTCTAGCTTAATCAAGTCAATATTAGTTGCATGAAATAGTGAAAGAGATTAATAAGAGATATATTGTTTTGAAAGTTTAAAACTAAATCTGCTTCAAATTATGAAGTTATGTTTCAGTTATTACATGAATGTCTCACATAAAACACTGAATATGGAGGATGCATATTTACTAAAAGTAAGTTAGACCGTCAACGGGTGAAGAGTCCAGGACTAGCATCCACAACATATTATGTATTTAAATATATGTATTGAAATGTCTTTTTTGTGATATAACCTGTAACTGCACAAAATAATATGACATAAAATTGTAGTTAGCCTTAGTTGTACTGTATGCAAAGCTGATACGGAGCATTAAAGGGCTTCTTCCACTTCAGAGTGTCACACTGACTTGAAAGGTAAGCGTAGTGTCACACACTGAATAATGTAATCAAAACAGTGTTGCAGGTTACAATGAAATTATTGCTATCATAAAAATAAATCCATCTAAATGATATATCTTGCTAACTGTCTGATACATACAGCTCCACAGGTCACTGATAATACACATGGAATCAAATCATGTTAAACAGCGGTACAGATTCATTGTCCTTTAATGCCAAGTAAAACATGCATAGTTTCAGCAAATCCAAAGCTTATCAGTCTTGCCGTGGAGAATTATTGGATAATTGCTCTTCAGGGGAGAGGTTTAAGAAAGAGACAGTTCAATTCCTATGACAACCTTACGTCGACACTAATTCCACAACACTGTCTAAGTAAACATTGAATGTGAGACATATTCAATTAATAATCACGAGAGAATTAAATATGTTCAGCTGGGTGAGGCTTTGTCTTGATGGCAGAAAAGAACAGGGTTGAAATGGGAAGGTAAGGGCAGAAAGCAGGGAGCGACTCCACACCTGGCAGAGCGTTTGTGAGCTGTACGTGTTCATGTGTACCTGAGTGTAAAGAGGCTCATAAATGTCCACTCCATTGTCTTTGCTCTGCTCGATGAGCATATCCCCACGTTTCCAGATGAAGCGTGCGGGAGGGTTGGAGTTGACGGTGCAGCGCAGGAATACTGTCTTCTCTTGGTAGTAACTGCCGCGCACATCGCTGATGGTCTGGTGTACTGTCAGAACTGGTATATCAAGATCTGCAAAATAGACGGTGAAGAAAACAGTAAAACTATAAAGACTTTGATAATGCTGCAGGGAGAAGATTGCACATTAAGCTCTTACTCCATCACACAGGGAAATAAATAACCACAAAATACAGTTTTATAAAATCACAATCTCTTCATAGCCTTTGCAGTTACAAAGGCTTTTCATGGCTTTGAGGCTTTTTTTTCAGGGGAAAACACTGGCAATAATTTGTAGCAGGGATGAGATCTGATATATGGGATAATACTTGTAAATAAAGCAAACAGTTCTAGTTTGTTGCCCACCCACACTGACCAAAGCTGTCCAAACAGTCACCTATTTATTTTATTTTCCAAGGAGCACAAATGTCCAAAGATTTCTGTGTTTACCATTTCCATCTCTTGCTGTGACTCTCGCACACTGCGCCTTCATATTTTTTTTCTGTCATTTTTTTAATCCCCCTTTTCCCCCCACTTGCTTCATTTTTCCTGGGCATTTCCTTCATGGAAGTGTCGTCTCCCTTTTCCTCCAGTGGATAGGATTTCAGCTGCTGTCACGAGCACAGAGGCTGCTCTCCCCTGGTTTCTGCCATCTCTACAAAACTCACTGCCACTTTCACTCCACATCACCATCCCTTCCTTTCTATCCTCTCCTCCTCGCTCTCTGCTTCTATCTCTTACAGGGCAGAGTGGTCTCTGTGTGTGTGTCTGTGTGTGTGTGTCTGTGTGTGTGTGTGTGTGTGTGTGTGTGTGTGTGTGTGCGTGTGTGTAATTCTGATTCTTTGCAGCCTAATTGGACTGTTGCAGCCTTCAAACATTATAGAAACAATTTCTACCAACACCAAAGGTTCCTCTCTTTGCTCCCCACTCCATTTTACTTCTCCCCTTCCTGCTCACCACCTTTTTCTTTCTCTTTGCACCTCCTGCCCTTCACCTCCTGTCTATTGTGTCAACTCATCTCACCTACAGCACACTTAAGTTGCAAGCTATGGAAAAATGTGAGCTGCGAATGTAACGACTATGTTGCTTGACATCACTGGATGTGAGCACAGCAGGGCTCATGCGATGCAGTAAGGAGGGAAGCATTTGTATTTTTGGCTGGAGACATTTGAGAGAAACAATGTGTAGCTAAGCATGGTTGATTTGTGAGTTTGTTGTTGAAAAGGGCACCGTTGTCACATGAGGGCTGTGCTTCACACACACAGCCATATGCACATGCATGCACTCACACACATCTAGAACTATATCAAAGTGTGTACAGCCTGAACATAGCATCAGAGCACTTTTGTAGTTTGAAGGTTAGAGCTCAGAGGCAGACTGAGACATAAACTCACAGAGGCAACTTAAGCGCATTGAAGTGGCTACAAATAAACCAGACATTGCATGAGAAACAACTCCTTTTTAAAATAAAAGGATCATGGGAATGTTTACTAAATCATAGGACCTTGCTTTACAGTGTGCAGTAACCTTTTTGAATACCTTGGGAAATAAAGGCGAGTCAGGATCTGTACAACACATAAACCGCATGCGAACACTTGTGACTACAGTTGTTTTATCAAATCATCTTCAAAATAATTTAACAAAACAAACACAAAACAAATGCAGTCGCTTGAGTATTCCACTGGAAACGTGCAACCTAATTAAATAAATTCTTATCAAAACAATGTCTTGAAACACTGAATAAAGCAAATATTATGCTTCTATGTTATACAATTATTTTCCAAGTTATCTCCATTCATCCATCATTTCCCTAACCATTTAGCCAAATTAATGTGTTCGGAAAGGGGTTGAGTACTAGCCATAATAGATACACTCTCATAGCCAGAACCTATGGGCAATCTGGAATCACCAATTACCTGCCAGGTGAGTCTTGTGGGAGGACCACTTGACAATTCATGCATGCAAATATTTTTTTTTCTGGATTATATCTTTACTGCAGTGGATCTACAAAGTATGCACTGGCTGTAGTATAGTCCTGCTTCGTTGTACATTTTTATGACATGATTTTATTGCACATTTTATTATCTACACTTTTTTTCATCCAACTTATACACAATCTGAGCTGACTAAGCTGCTTACTTTAATACAGTACACTTGTTTTGTACTACATTTGTTTGTTTTAGTTGGGTTTTTTTTTAGTGAAGTAGTTCTAAGCTTTGTAAAGTGCTCACCTGATTCTATGGTTTTCCACTCTTAAAGGATATTGTGATTTATGAAGCCACAGCTTGAGACAAAAGGCCCAGCAAGAAACTAGACAGTGAGTTGTACCAGTATTTCTAGCAGCCTCTGCCAGGAAAAGGCCTTCAAACCTGGGAAGCTATCAATGATATCTGCCTCGTGGTTCTGCCATGTGCGCATGTGTGTGTGAAAGAGATTTGGAAACGGAGCTAGCACCTTTGTATACTTGAATTTGTGAATAGGTGCATGTGAATGTGTGCATTTATCTGTCCAGGACTGGCAAAGGATTTCTGTATATTTTTCACAGATCATTTGCAGCGCAAGGGGAACCCTAGCTGACTAATGCCCCAGTAGTATGTGTGGTGTGTGCTTGTGTGTCTGCCAGAGAGTCAGTGCAATGTGTGATTTGTTGGCATTCTGCATATTTCCCGTTTGAATGAGAAGGTGGAAAGCCTGCCACAAAGAGAAGACGATACAAAGAGAGTATAAACAAATGTAAATAGTCGATGTGGTGGTCCACACTGTGTGGTCATGCATTCTGATTCTATATTACACATATTGCCCAAGAGATACTTTTTTTCCCTGGGTTAATATATTCTGGCATGGCCTTACATTATGATTGCGTCATGAAAATATGGATAATTCAAACTATCATCAACATAACCTGACGTAAGAAATGGTGCAAGAACTCAAAACTAATATTAAAAGAAGCATTTCTTGAACACAAAAGTGTAATTTTTGTTTATATTTGGAAACAATGACAATGCTTCTTTGATTTTTTTCTGAAAAACAGTTGCGCTGTTAAAGCTTTTGCGATGCAAAACCAGAGGGGAACTCTAACTTTGCTCAGTATGGGCCTTTAAGTAAATAGAGACAGGGTGAAACTGCAAGTGCACAGAAATACAATATGAAACTTTAATGAAGTTTCTGATTTCCCCAAAGTCCTGCCTTTGCACACAGTTTAGATCAATTGCACTGTGTGGCTTTTGTTAGCCACAGCTTTTAATGCACATCTCTGCTCTGGGGGTCTGGCATTGTTTTCTGCTTAGACACCACACAGTGGTGCTGACTCAAAGACACCTTTAGTTCTCTCTTAAAGTGGCCCTTAGCTTGGATAGATGCCTGCGAATAGAGATTTTTTTTCCCAAACACTATGTAAGATTGCATTTTATAATTACAGTGCTGAAAAACAAATGTGCAGTAATGGAGTCCACATTAGCTGCCTTTAACTATAGTTTCTTTCATAAATCTAGACAGCAGTAACAGGTACCAGCTAAAAGCTATGATATCTAGGAAAGATCACACTTTACTTGTTCCATTTCATCATCTGTCTTGTTAAGTCTTTAATTTTTTTTAATCTAAGGGGCGATCGTGGCTCAGGAGTTGGCAGTTCGTCTTGTAATCGGAAGGTTGCCGGTTCGAGCCCTGGCTCCAACAGTCTCAGTCGTTGTGTCCTTGGGCAAGACACTTCACCCGTTGCCTACTGGTGGTGGTCAGAGGGCCCGGTGGCGCCAGTGTCCGGCAGCCTTGTCTCTGTCAGTGTGCCCCAGGGCGGCTGTGGCTACAATGTAGCTTGCCATCACCAGTGTGTGAATGTGTGGATGACTGAGTGTATAAAGCGCTTTGGGGTCCTTAGGGGCTAGTAAAGCGCTATACAAATACAGGCCATTTACCATTTAAGGTGGTGTGGTGGTTACCATTGTTGCCTCACAGCAAGAAGGTCCTGAGTTTGACACAGTTTGTATGTTGTTTCCAGGTACTCTGGCTTTCTCCCACAACCCAGTCATGCAATTGGTGTTAGGTTAACTGGTGATTTTAAATTGCCCATAGATGCTTGTAAGTGTGAATGGTTGTCTGTCTCTCTGTGTTAGCCCTGTGTAAGACTGGTGACCTGTTCAAGGTGTACCCCGCCTCTCACCCTACAATAGCTTAGATAGACTGCAGCCCCCCTGCAACCCTGTTAAGGATAAACAGAAGAAAATGAATGGATTTTTGTCGAGTAACACACAGCACATAATTCATGTATAAATTTTAGTTACACATGAATTCTGAAAATAAGAAAAAAGTCAGACCTTTATGACAAAGTCTTATCTCACTTACAAGTTAATCGAGAAAGGGTTATTCAGCGATGTTTTAAAATTTCTGATCAAGCAATCAGATTCAGTTAGTCCCGCTGAAATTTCTTTATTATTGAGAAATAAGAAACTGCTGTTTTTTGTTCTGAAGTCTCAACCCGAAATTTTATCTAATATTATTAAAGAGATATACCCAATTTAAACCCACTAAGAAGTGATACTGAAAGTATCACTGAAAGTCCTCTGCTAGGTACTTACTCCTGCAGGAGGATGCTCTGGACTGCAAATCCTCTTTGATTTCCAATAAAATCAAAATCAAATCAAATCACTTTTATTGTCACATCACATGTGCAGGTACACTGGTACAGTACATGTGAGTGAAATTCTTGTGTGCGAGCTTCACAAGCAACAGAGTTGTGCAAAATACAATAATGTAAAACAAGCAAAATATAAAAATGGCTAATCTAAAAAGTATTAAATATATGTACAATATGTAAAGGTATATACATTACTGAATAACATGTCCTGTACTCTACTGAAAGTATACTGAAAGTATCACTGAAAGACATGTAATTTTAAAAATGTCATTTTAAGCTTACTGTTAAGGTTACCATGAATTATATCTATAAAGTCTGATTTACACATCTATCCCAGTCTCATTTGCAAGGATCTAAGCTACTGGCAAATAACACTTAATAAATGCATTTAAGCTGTTAACACAGTTAACAAAGACATAACAAGAGGAAAATGTAAATTTACAGCATCACACACATGTGCAGCATGCATCTTTCATAGATTAAAAATGTGCCTGCATGCCATCATTTTGTTAAAATAACCAGAGTAACCATTAAAATGAAGGAAGCAGAGATTTACTAATCCATCCTGGCGGTCAGAGTTGACAGAGTGTGTTTTTGTAACAAGCTGACCTCTGCTAGGTACTTACTCCTGCAGGAGGATGCTCTGGACTCCAAATCCTCTTTGATTTCCAATAACATGTCCTGTACTCTAATAGCTCTCTAGGAGTAGATGGCCATTAGAGAAGATGACAGGCTCAATTGAGTGTGAGTGTACAATAGTGTACAATAGAGTCTGTGTGTGTGAGTGATTGGGTAAGTAGTGGATTTAGTACCTCCTAATACATGTAACAATTTTTCCCCCAAAAAAGTTTGAACATAGTGTTAAAAATGGAATTAAACAGAATATAATTTTTTTAAAACCCATATTTATTATTAAATTATTGCATTTCATAGTTGCCAGAGTTATGCACTGTATGTACTGTATTTAAATAATGATATGAACTTGTAACATTTTACTACAGCTCAACCTTACCAAAGGTCAAGTTTCATTTATGATATTTTATATAAAAATAGGATGTTTGGTCATTTAAAATTTTGAGTTTCTATTTTAAAAGTTTGTTCCAGTCCGCAGCAATACAGTAAGTCATCATCAAACCAGGTAAGGGATTAAAAAATAATAATACTTGAGCTGTTTTTTGTCAAGCTCACATTTGCATACATCTGTAGGTATTTACAGAGTCTGAAAACACATTCTTTTATACCATTGACCACACACAAACACTAATGGAAGCTCATAGCAGCACACACAGCAGGAAAAGTCTGCGCATACAGAGAGGCACAAACAGAGGCAGACTTGCCGTTTGATCCAGCTTCGCATCTCGTCAATTATTCAGCATTCTGCTCATAGACATTGCCTTAAAGACGGCATAAAACATGCACGAGGCCCACATTTGGAAATAACGAGAGCATTGCCTGTATTTAAAATGCAATGTTTGGAAGTAAAGGTTGATTTATTCTGATTTTCCGTGCTAAATTTGTTTAGTTTAGTTTTTAGTGTAATAATATAAATCACTTTTTTTTCTTTTAACACACAAATTATGCCTTCATGCATGCTCAATCATCCAGGTAAGGATATCCCAAAAAGTTGATTCTGTTCATCTGGAAGTATGAACATCCTACGTATCCAGAAAGATAAAAAGCATTGGCAGTCAAGTAATGAGATTAAACTAATTTAAACACACAGACCATTTAGTTAGGCGCTTGCTTTACACATGCACAAAGAACACATCATGTCAATACACAATACATGTAGTTTCTTCAGCGTAAAACTACTGTTAAACCACGATTACAATAAATGCAAAAAAGATTGCAACCTCTGCAGCAACTTGTGTACATGTTCTGCTGTTAGGTTTAATAGCAAGGCACAGGAGTGTGGTTAGGAAGAACAACACTGTGAGTCTTCTCCCAAACTACCACTCTTGAATTTGCTGAAAATGGTGCATTTTCGTTGAGGCAGCGTGTTATGTGCGAGCCTTAATTATGCTTTTGTCAGCAAAGAGCCTGGGAAAATGTATTAAACATTCATGATGGTGTGACTCTATTCTTTTAGGCCATAAAAAGACTAATTTGGGCACGGTTATTTACCGTGAGTGTGACAGTGTAACTGCACAGCGGTAGTGACAGCAAAGAGGGTGTTAAAGGATGCAAAAGCACAGTTCATTCACTTAGCCTCTGGGTTAAAATAACACACAATCTCTCACACGCAGGAACACAAGAAAAGTTGCATAGGCTCACACAATGTTATGCAATAGTATGTACACACACACACACACACACACACACACACACACACACACACACACACACAGAGTGATACGTCTACATATACAAGTACGCAATCACCAACCCCAATACACACAATTTCCTCAGCGCCACAATAACACATGAATCTTAGGTCCCTTGCTGTAGCCCCTAAGGACAAAAACAAGAAAGTCCTTCTATGTCCCCGTAAATCGCTTCTGAAGATATCTATGGGGAGCAGGATGGATAAAGGATGCCCTTTGTACTCCTCCTATGTTCCTTTGAATGCTTAGGTCATGGTGTATCAGCCGCATCCATCCATCCATCCATTCATCCATCTCGCAAGTATATATACTTAGACAATTTCCTCTCAACCATGCAGACACATCCATAGCATACTGTTGGGCATGGCCAGATGGCAGATGCTTTTTGCATATTTAATTAGCTTTGTTGCGTGTATAGCACAGTGGACCATGGCAATAATATGTATAGAGAAAATATATAGAGATACACCTTGTAATATAGGCGGCTGCTGGTCTTAAAGTTATTAAAGTGCTTGTGCTTTATTGTGTTGTGTCTCAAGGTGAACACTGGACTCAGGGGCAATATGCACAATCTCTTTATTAAAACAACTCTGGACAACTTCTGTTGATCTTGTCCAGATACTAAAGTGGCATTCTGGCAAAACTTTACTTGTTCCTGGTTAATAGGGGGCAGCGAATACATAAACAGATAAGAACAGGAAGAATCCCAAGATAACACTAGGTGTGAGAATATGATCTGATCAGCAGTCACTGAGACGGTGGGAATGCTTTTGTAACTTACCCCACTTTGGACAAACAATATGGAACATGAGAAGTTTTAAACATACACAACAACACTACACTGTCACACATGCAGCTATTCACCTCATGGACAATATAAGTTTGAATAAAGCAACTCTAGCAATCTCAGAATCCTGTTCATCTATCCACCCTGAACAGCTCACAGCTCATTAGATTAAAGTTCATTCACTCCCGTGGATTACAAAAGTGAAGCTGCTGTGTTGACCTCTTCATTTGCATGATGTATTTGTTATCATTTTTATCAGAAGCAAAACTTTACAAAGCAGCTGATAAAGGACACTTGGCTGGTTTGATCAGACAGGAAGCAGATCTTCTTTTTTTTTTGTTTATCAAGTGACCGCCTGGCCAGCTTCTCTTTCACTGAATTCAGTTCAATTCAATTCCATTTTATTTATATAGCACCAAATCACAACAGCGTTTGCCTCAAGGCACCTCAAGGCTTTATATTATAAGGTAAAGACCCTACAAAAATAGAAAGGAAATCTCAATAAATGGCCCCCTTTGAGCAAGCACTTGGCGGAAGTGGGAAGGAAATACTCATCCATCTGCTGCAACTAGTTGGCTTTGGGGCTGGACAAAACCATAAATTTAAAAAACTTTCTACTACACTCATCTGATTTTTAGTTGATTAAGCATATCGATAAGCAAGTAAAAATAATTTTAAAAAGTTTGTCAGGAGTGTGTACAACTTTACTAAGAGGATAAACTCCATCACGGAGGCTCTGCTAAACCAAAATACTGCATTTCACACCACCCACAGTCCTCCAAGTATTATTTCACAAATTGCCCAGAGCAAAACATAGAGGCTATTAGGCAATGCTTTAGCACAGAATAACCCCACCCGCCTGTTGGTAAGATGGTTATTGCCTACTCTCCAGACTGATTTGTGCAGCTCTCCCCACCAACAGCGCCGCCTGCACTCAGAAAGTGCTGAGTTAGCCCACTCTTAACAAAATTTACCACCTTGCGTTTGTGGTAGTGCACCTAGATGCCCATTTCAAATTTTTCCGGGTGTTATTTTCTGGTTTATTTGGTGGTTTCTTTACATTATTTATCTCTTAGTGTCTCTTCTGGGGTTTTTGCCCTTCCCTACTTTTTATATAGAGACAGGGAGTATTTCCCCAGGCTGGAACACCTGCAAAGGTTTTACAGAATAGCTCTGAACTGGTTTTAGGTTTGGATTGACTGAGATTAGTGGCTTTATAATGTCCTGCTTCTTTTCTCCACAAAATTTATTGACACGTGTGTGTGTGTGTACACATGAGTATATATATACTCATGGCAATACTATATACATATATGAGTATTGCCAAAAGTATTCGTTTGTCTGCCTTCACTGGACTGGACTTGTCCACACACTCTAGAGTAGTGGAAGCATGCTTTACACCACTGCATCTGGTTTGTATTGTGCTTGGTGATGTAAGGTTTGGATGCAGCTGCTCAACCATGGAAACCTGTTTCATAAAGCTCTCTGTGCTTGAGCTAATCTGAAGAGCACATGTAGTTCGGAGGTCTTTAGCGACTGATTATGAAGAATGTTGATGATCTCTGCACACTATGCACCTTAGCGTTTACTGACCTTGCTCTATGATTTTATGTGGCCTACCAATTTGTGTCTGAGTTGCTTTCATTCCCAGTTACTTCCACTTTGTTGTAATACCACCAACAGTTCACAGTAGAATGTTTACTTGTAAGAACATTTCAAGACTGGACTAGTTGTAAAGGTGGCAGCCTATCAGGGTACCATGTTGGAATTCACTGAGCTCCTGAGAGCCACCAATTCTTATACAAATGTTTGCAGAAGCAGTCTGCACACCTAGGTGCTTGATTTTACACACATGAGGCCATGGAAGTGATTGGAACACCTGCATTCAATAATTTGGATGGGTGAGTAAATACTTTTGGCAATATAGTGTATATATACCACCCTTAACCACCACCGGCAAGCTACCAGAGGCCTGGAAGCATGACAGTCCTCTGCAGTACTTTTGCTGTTCCTAGGTCTGCACTCTTCTGGATAAAGATCACATATGTCGCCCACATATTTGCTCAGTTTTGGGGTTATTGTCCCGAGTCTAAATATGTAAATATTTACATATGTACAGATAGTAAATATGTTTACTCCTGCGAAAACAGTTTCTATTATGGCTAGCACCACATATAAAGCACTGGGACATGACCACACGGCAATGAACACCTGCACCAGCACAAGCATAAATGTCGACAATGATGATTTCCACTTCAGTGGTTATGTTTAAGGCTCTACAAAGATTCCCTGCAAATGTCTAAACCATGCCTTAGTCTATACAAGATTTTGTAGAAATGCTGGCAAAGTGAGAAAAAATGTTTTCATACTAGCGATGACTTTCTTTGTCGCTTTAATGTTTTCCTACATTTTTCTAATCTTGGATCATTTCTCTGTTTCATGGCCTTCTACGTAATCCTTCAGTCTATGCCCTTCTGTCTCCATCCTCATCCTATTTCAATTTTTCTATCTGCCAATACCCAGGCTCTGAGTCTGCCCCAAGGCACGTCCCATACTTTATAACACTGCCTTCATTACCTAGCCCACTGCAGCTGGTCATAAATGGAAAAAAGAGGAGGGTAAAGACAATGTGAGAGAAAAAGGGTGGAGAAAAACAAAGAAATAAGTATACAAAAGAAAAGGGTCAAAAACTACTGATTGAGTCAAATGTGAGAAGATAGTAGAGGTAAAGAGCAGGAGAATAAGAATAAAAAGTGGATAATTTAAGCAGGATATAGGGGCATGCTGAAACATGGATGAAAAAAAGGGGAAATGCAAAGCCATAAAATCAAAGTTGGAAGTTATTGGATAGTGGCTGGATGAAAAATGCCACCGCCATAAAATAATATTAAAATGGGCCTGGCCTTATGGCACTGATGAATACAGACGCCAAACTAGATAGGTCTTTGGCTAGTTGGGGTTAGCTAATTTGAACAGCCATCCTACCT
Source organism: Pelmatolapia mariae (assembly GCF_036321145.2). Classification (NCBI taxonomy): domain Eukaryota; kingdom Metazoa; phylum Chordata; class Actinopteri; order Cichliformes; family Cichlidae; genus Pelmatolapia; species Pelmatolapia mariae. Next base: position 28,229,866 of record NC_086227.1, on the reverse strand, counting down.
GTGAGGGCAGTAAAAATAAATAAAAAAATAAATAAATGAAAGGAATGGAAATGAAACTTTCACCGTCAGTTACTCAGTTTACAGCCCCACATTTCCATCTCTTAGCGCATTCAGATGTCACTAAAAATAGTGGCCAGCAAGAGAGTTAGCCATGTCTGCAAGGATTTATTATTAATATCACTAAAATGAACAACTACATACCAGAGCAGAAATCACTCCACTGCTGCTTTAAGCGAATATAATGGACGATGAGAGTTATACCTTCTTTCACCCTTGCACACTCAAATTACACCTTATTTTACCACCCCTCCCCCTCTACCACCATGTCAATAAATGGCCCAGAGGGGCCGTGAATACTGGCAAATTGATGACGGTTGAGTGAAAAGGGACCCGCTAAAATCTGATCAGCCTTATTGACCGGAAGATATTGAAAAGACAGCTGGAAATCTTAATTACTGCAACATCCTGGTATTACCATTTTATCACATTTGAACTAGATTTACAGATGGCCTTTTTACAGATAAAAATAGAGACACTATACTGCATGATGATGAAAGCCATATGTGCTCATATCTGCTGTTTTTGTTTATGAGTGACAAATGCTACTCATGCTTTACGTAATAATGTTTATGAACTGCGACCAATATATTTATATACTTGACCAATATGATAAAAAACTTTCAATCTGCATTCATTTACTGTTGCAATGATCCTTGAATCCTTATATATTTCCACCTGCCTAAATTTCAGTTCTTTTCTTTTCTTTCTTTCTTTGATGTACCACAGCAACACAGAAAACCTACCATAAACCACGTGATTTATGCTTCACTCACATGGAATGGTTATTTTTCCAGAGAAAAATAGCAATTTGTGCTACAAGAGCCTCTAGTGAGGTCAAGATCATTTCAAGCCTGCACTGTATTGTACCTCCTTCATAAAGAAGGAGTCAATAAATAAAAGCCAAAAAAACAAAAATCACATTTTAGATAAAGCCGCCCAAATCATGGGGACAAGTAGAGTGTTCTTATCTCCTCATGGTCTGTGGGACAGCTTATAACTAAACCATACTGCATCTTATGTGTGCACTCACTATGTCCAGGGTTTTTTTGCTCATAAATGCTTCATTCCTTTTCCGAAGACTGGATTCAAAATAAATTATTTTGTGTCAAATACAAGAAAAACTGATTTTATAAAGTGAAAGGAAAAACAAAGTAAAACAATAAAGCTCAACATTCGGAATATTGGTATAGTCATTATTGGTCTAAGCCAGTAGATATACTGCAATACATTTACACATGACTATATTTTCGTCTGATGTATTCTTTTATGCCACTCTGTATCTCCCTGTCTCTCTATCATTGTCTGGCAGTCAGCCTTTCAGATCAGCAAAACACAGTTTCCTTATCTTGTCTCCACCTAGCAAACTGATATAAAAGCTTCACCTTACTCGACTATGTATGAGACAGTGATTTTATTTTTTTTTATGGCAGTTTGCCAAACTCCTCCTGGCCATTTATAATGTCTAAAGCTCTGGTGTGATTTTGGCAATGTCCCAATGGTTCTCCTAGTTTTTCAGTCTTATAATAATTTGGCCTTTTTTTTTAAGCATCATTTTTCCACTCTGCAGGTGTTCTCCACATTGCAATGTGGCTCTGCTCATATAGTGTCTCTTCCTCTTTCCCTTTTATCCCCAAGCCTATATCTTCTATTTCTCATGCTCCATGCGTCACTTTGTTGCCTCTGTCCTTTTTTACCCTCCTTTCAACAATGTACCTTTGTCTTTATCTAAATGTAACGTTTGACAAAACCTTCAACTATGTCTGCTCTTTGAATTAACCGTGATGTAGTAGCTCAGTAGAAAGGGGTGGGAGGCATAGGTGACCCCAAACTGTCATGGAAACCAATGTCACATGTTATCAATGACTCACCACCCTTAACCACCAGGAACCAAGAGTAAGGAAACTGTACAGAGCAGCAGAAAGTATGCAGTGTCTTCAATGGATGGATGTATACACATGCATATAAACTCATTCTATCAAAACCTTGTAATTTTTCATTCCTTGATATGGACAGGTATATTTGACATAAATCTCCAAGGTATACCAAACGGAAAAAGAAACATTGTGTGACTGGTCCAAATATGCACTGAGAAAATGACCACAACAGCAGATCCTAGCATAGTCTGAACAAACCAGAAGCTTCGATAAAAGCAGTTTTTTTAAATTAATTATAGCTGTACAAGCCTTTTAAGAGGTCAGATATTAATATATTAGCTTCAAATACTGACCATGAGATATGTGTAGCTCAGTTAGAGTTTCTGCCACAGTGGGAACTGAGAATTGCCTTTATGATCAAATATAGCTTGCTGTTGAAATGCATTTGAATCTTTTGGATTTTTCACTGACTTATTACAGTTGCTATATAAACTTTTATTAAGAGAAATCATTAGCACAATCTAACTGATATCTAAAATTAGAATCAGTTAGATTGTGCTGTGTCAAAGAAATATGATACGAGTAGATGGTGCCTGAAATTTGGATAAACGAGGCTCTATTGTGACAGTGTAATTGTAACATGTCATATTAAGCATATGGCTGGGAAGTAATGGCAGGCTCATTGTGGTTTGTGCTCATCACCTCCATCTGCTCATCCATCTGGCTTGACAAATACAGCTGATTTGCAAGTAAACTATGAAACTTCTCGAGTCGCACTAATTGGGGGACCTCTGATCAGACTGTGTTAAAATGACCTAATTAATGCTGTAATATAATGCTTATAAGATTCACAGTTATGCCTGTGAATACAACGAGCATGCTAAATTCACTACTCCATTGGAAATTGTCCCTCTTTAGCAGTGCGTTATTCAGTGATAACAGTTATTTGGAAAAGAAGTGATTAAATCCACAATTTGCTAAATGAACTAACTTTGTGCAGAGTCCCAAAAATGGAATATGTGTCTCCTACGTCGCTGATATGTGACAAACACAATGAGCTAAAGAAAAGCAGGAAAAAAAATCAGCTTTACCTAATTTAGACCTGGGAAGATCTGCCAGATTATTTACATAAATCTGCTCAAACAAAAAAACATGATTGATTTTTAGAGGAAAAATGAATAATACTGACATAGTGACTCTGCAGAAACCTCTGCGCGCTATGCGTCTCAGCATACGGTGAATCCGCTCTGTGATTTTACATGGCCTACCATTCTGTGGTTACCGTATTTTTCGGACCATAAGGTGCACCGGATTATAAAGTGCACTGTCAATGAACTCAGTTGTTCTTCTGTTTGGTCCGTTTACAGAATCCTGCCATGCGATTGCATTTGTCCCTGACCATCAGGAACCCTCGCATTAATTTTTATCGAGTGGAAAAAGGTTAGCATTCATCCTCCAGCTTCACTGTGTTTATGTTATGCTAACATAGCTGTGTCGCTAGTGATCACGTAGCACATCATTATATACCAGCTAGTCCAACTTCAGTAATCCTACAAAAGTCACTGCTGTTTAGTTTTCTGTCTTCATTTATGTTGGAAGTGACAGCAGAGCTGTACGTTTTAATTTTTTCATTAATCTCTCAGTCAGAACATGCTACATCATGTTTAGGTGGAAACTAGTGAGCTAACTTCCTGCTAACTTCTAACTCTGTTAAATTTAATAAATTCTGGATGTTAAACTTAATTGTTACACCTGGTAAAGCAGCAGCGCTGATCATTTTATTAAAGATGAAAGAATTTAGACAGTTTTTAACTCTCAGTGATGCTGTTTGTTTGAGTTTGGGACCTCAAGCAGAGTTTGGACCCGGATTACTCCGCGAGGCTCCTGACTACGGTAGCCGTAATGCTCCGACAATCCATCAAGCGGTGCACCTTCGTACTAAAACATTTTGTGACAGATTTTTGAGCGCCGTGTACCACATAAAATCGGTTCGAGGTCAGTAAGCACAACCAGAATTCATATGTAAGGTGCACTGTCGATTTTTGAGAAAATTAAAGGATTTTAAGTGCGCCTTATAAGCTGAAAAATACGGCAAATTGTCGTCGTTCCCAATCACTTCCACATTGTTATACACGTGTGGCCATGGAAGTCAATGGAACACATGAATTCAATGATTTGGAAGGGTGAGTGAATACTTTTGGCAATATGATGTAGATAAAAGTAGGACATATTTTTTGCTTGACAAACAGCTAGTGCTCCATTGTGTGTTTTTTTATTCAGATATGCTTTTACTGTATTGGCAGTTTTTGGGGTTTTTTGTAATTTTGTCAATCTCATAAGCTGATGCCAATCAGTTTTCTAGGCTATGTGGTGTCTGAAAGTATGATTTTTACAGATCTCCTGAGCAGTCCTTACCATCAAAAATAATCTCTCATGTTCCTGTTCTCTCCTGTCTATCTCATACCTTTCTCCATCTCTGATGGACATATTAAGTGTCACAACATTACATATAGCTAACAGACACATCTTGTGACAAACTGCCCAGATGTAATTTGTGTGTTTGGTGATATTTATCAAGTTGACTGAAATGTTGCATTTGAAATTACCTTCCACTTGACTGAAACCCCCCCAAAAATCTTTATCCTCACTTTATTTATTTAGTGTTAGCTAGATGCTGATTACTGCACCCATAGCTTTACACTTTTATTTATACAATAAACACAAACAGGGATGAGAAGAAATAATGTTGTGTTGAATTCTGACTGTTAAAGAAATAAAAAATGTACAAATTAGTGTTTTAATATTTTTCTTTTTAGGAACATTTAATGACAAGGAAATTTTATAAAGTTGTATTTGGCATATAGTATTACTGATCAATAAAATTTGAATAAAACAATAACAGATATTTCCCCCTTTTTACATGTTCCTTATTGAATATTTTACATCACAAGCATTTAACTAAATATTGCTCTCTTGAGAAATGTAAAGTACAGTAAATTCACTCTTTTATGTGGATGTTGCTATCTGTAATGTGACAAAAAAAAAATCCCAGTACAAGGACTGATACAAGGAACAAGAAACACTCTCACACAGGATCAACTACTTGAGGTTTTTAAAGTAGAAAGGATTTTTTAAAATCCTGTTCTCTTTGCTGATCAGAAGGAAGACGGGATACATTTAAGTGCTTTTCCCTGTTGGTCTGATCCATATAACCGTGGACACAGAGACGCCATTATCTGCAGTTGTGACTTTCTTGATGTCTCTGTATGCTCCACCATCAAGGTGACACCACCGCACTTGTCAGGAACGCACATGTCAGGAACGCACATGTCAGATTATAGAAGATGCTTTTTGCTTGAAGGCAAAGGTTTTGTTAAAGACTCAATCACACTATCCATGTCTCAAGCTGTATGCCCACACACAGTGTCTGCCAGCAAGGGAAAATAATTAGGCCACGGTGGCTGTCAGAAGCATAGCGATCCATTAGTAACAGATCTTTCATATTACTGTCAGTCTTTACAAAGGTAACTGGAGACTGATGAGAAGGGCAAATGGAAACCACAATTGTCAAAAGAAAGCCTCTTCTGTTACCATTTACAGCAGTAACAGTGCCCACACATGTCAGTACAAGAAATCAATGAAATTTATACCTGTTCAAATGAATCTTTAACTACATACATTCAACAAATGAATGGAAGAAGCCTTTTTCTTTTCAGGAATCATCAGTTTCTACTGTCAGAACATCCACACCTGCTAAAAATTACCAAGAGGGACACGATTAGGGTGCATTTTTTGAGTACTATGCTGAAATGTTATTCATCAACACTGCTATTCCACATTGCATTGAGGAAAAGGATAGATTCTGACTACAATGTTATGCCATTACTCAGAAATTAAACATCTGTATTTGCTGTCTAGTGAAGTAAACATGGCAGACCTGTGTATTTGAAACAATGAACATCTATTAAGACAGTTTAAAGGAATTAAAATTATAAATTAAAATGATCAAAAGATGCCACATGTGGTAACAACTGAGCAACTTCATTAAAGAAAAAATTTTCTCCCATGTGATTACACGTTATATTTTTTTTAATGACACGACACATGTTTATCATGTCACCAGAAAAACAGAAAGGAAATACAGTTAATATGAATGCATTAAAGAAAGCTTAAATTCACAGTCTGTAATTTGAACATAACCAGTAGTGTCATTACATAAAGTATGTGTTCGAGCACTATCCTCCTCACCCCATGCACATATAAATACAGCAACGCTTACTATAATTGACCATAATACTCACACGATATTTTTATTATAAACACACCCAGGAGAGGTCTGGCTTTGCCTTCTGAGATAACTTCAAGGTCACTGAACTTCTATTAGTGAATTATACCATAGCAAAGTGCTAATTAATTAGGCCTAATGTGAGACAATGGGCGGATTGTCGCCCATTTTCCTTGGAGGAGATACACAGTGCTATGCTCTGCTAGTCTCTTGGGTGTGCTATTTCAGGTCAAACTAAATCTTGTTTTTGCCATAGTTAATTTGGAAAGCTTTGTTAAATCGCATAGTATATTTAACAATGACCTAACATGCATTCTTGTTAAACTTACATTTCTGAAGCAAGAAGCATATAGAAATGCTAAAGGGTGTATAGATGCAGCCTTGCCAACATCACTCCTCCTACAGCTTTTAAATGTCATCCTTTAGCTTCCATATCTATTTTAGAAAATCTTTGGAATTTCGTGATCAGCAAAATACATCATGGATATTTTTGTAATTTTTAAAAAATGTATCCAAAAGAGAACAAAGATTAGAATTAGCTAGAGCTGGTGAAGAAAATAGACTGATTGTTATGCAGATACCATCTGAAAGTCATTTTATTGTAAATCATGTGTTTTATGTTATTACCGATTGTTTTAAAATTGTTTTTGAACATTATCACAGTTTCCCCATTATTGCAGAGACATTCAAATTTTGACAAAATTATTTTATCATGTTACTCATGTCACATGCCACAATCAACCATATGGCAAATTACCTTTAATTCTGTAACTTATTAAAAAGACAGCATTAGCCTACCTTGAAGAAAGTGCGGGGGGGGTTTTTTTTCCCATGGTGGTGTTTTGTTCAATCACACACTGTGCATGGGTCCACAGGGGGAGAAAAGGCCAAATAAACATTGAGCTTAATAATTAGCTTTCTCATAAAGCAGATATGAACGAAACCTTGAAGCTGAATGTTGAAAGGGAATGAAAGCTCTCCCCTTTGCCGTTACCAAAAGGACTTTAAATATCACAAAGATGAATTTAATCAAAAATAGGTATTCATGAGGAGCAGGACAATAGCTCCTTCACCTTTTCATACCGCTACGCCTTCATATATCTATGGAACATCTTTGCGTGTTGAGTCAAAAAAAACCACAATGCACTATGGGACTAAATTAGATTTGATAGAAAGACTCTTATGACAATAGTCCTCCTGCACCTGTTTTGCATACTGTCAAGCACATACACTGACACACACATTTACCTGTCTGCACATACTGTACAATTCATTTTCTTAGAAAAAATAGATATACAGGATGTCTCTTTTGCTAACAAATAGACTTCGAGACATGTTCAGTATCTGTGTCGAGCTCATTTCTTTGAAAAAACACTGTGTGGATATACTGTATGTGACTGGTTGTGAACTTTACCTTAGTATTCCATCATATTAGTTCTGAAATGGGATTCGACAAGGATGTGATAATAATGTGGTAGCAGTGGAGGTGATAATAATAATATTCTGCTTGTTATGAAGATCAAATGAGAACTCGGAGTGACTAGGCTAGTTCCATATGATGTAGGTGTGCTTTACTTCATATTGTGAGTCAAATTATTTCATTTGCATATTTGACTGGAGGTTAAACAGAGGTAATGCGAATCTTTGAAATGCAGAGAGCAGAGAACATGACCAAAAGACATGTCTATTGCTCTCTGTAGTGTATATCGTATAATATAACTTAATTAAAAAATATGGCCCTCATCCTTGGGTACCACCACTTTTTAATTAATTACATTCTAGGGTCATGCTATATTTTTGTACAGCTATACATGGATTTCTTTTCAGATGGAATTACTAAGGATACATGAGAAAACTGAATGTCACTGACATTCATTTTACCTAGCGCTAAACTCAAAAGAAAATCTGTATAGTAAAAGCCCTTTACAGGACTATGTGTAAAAATACCAACAAGTTTTAACAAACATGTTATTTTGCTATTAATCACGGATTTCAGAACCTCAAAAATATGCAATGTAATGAGAGACACCATTTGGCTACAGCGTTTGGTTACTGTATATAGCAAGTGCTGAATGACTTCTCTTCATACCGTCGACAATGGGGATCAGAAGTATGTATTTTTTTCACACTATAAATAATTCAGCAGTGATGCCCATGTCAAATTTGGACCCTGTCATCTGAATGTCACAGGACAAATCGAGAATCATCAGACCAGGTAATGTTTTGTCAGTCTTCTATTGTCTGATTTTGGTGAGGTGATTCGCATGAATTGTAATCTGTGTTTCATGTTTTGACTTGATAGAAGTGGCACATGGTGAGGGCTTCTGCTGCTATAGCCCATCTGCTGAAAGGTTTGATAGTTTTTGATTTCAGATATGTTCATATGCACACTTTCGTTGTAATAACTGGTTATCTGAGTTGCTTCTTCTATCTTCCTAATTAGCTCAAAGCAGTCTGGCCATTGTCCTTTCTATGGGACATATTGTTCAGGTAAACTGTGTTTTCTTGCCAGTTTTTATATGTTTCTTTGAAAACTAAACATCCTAAATCCTATGTAAGTTTAGTGAATAAAATTACACCATAATTAAACTGTAGCTTATAGACCGTGACTGGGTCTAGTTTCATCTGAGATAAGTGAAAAACACAACATCATGTGCAATTGATTCCTGTCCCAAAGTCACTATGAGTATGTTAATGGAAAGACTCACAGGTGTACTCCCTGTTGTCATTTGTTGCATAAACCCAGAGGAACAACTTTTAAAACAGATGGAGGTAACTAACAAACCTTCACCTCCTTGTAATATTATTGTTCAGTTCAAAAGTGGGTGGAAATATCTTGTCTGGATTTTTGGTTTAAAACCAGCTGGAAGCACCACATTTTTGCTAATCCTTTTGTTTAGAATAAGCTTTGGGTGCTGACAGAACGTATTTTATAAATGCAATCTGTTGAGGGGTATCTTATCAAAGCTGCAGATGAGTGCAAACTATTTTTTTAGATGTCTAACCCCTATTCCTCTGATAATGTCTCATATTTGAGTAGGCGGGGCTCACTTGATCCCTTTTCTGCAGCAAAATGACATGACACATCAAATGACTCGATTATGAAAGAAAGTTGACAACCATAGTCATGATATTGCTGGAGTTTTAGTTTTTGTCGGGCCACATAACACAAAGACTAGCTATGTTGCACTTGTTTCATAGCACACCCCGATCGACAAGGATTTTTTTTTTAAGAAGAAAAGTAACCTTTAACCAAGTGCCAAAATGCTAAGAATACTAAAAACTAAAACAGGCAATCTGACAAAGGCAATAAGGGCTGGAGGACACTGTGGAAACAGGTGGGGAACAAAACACAGCTGAACACATAGCACAGGTGAAAACAATCAGGAAAGACTCATAGCAGGGAGTAATTCTAAAATCAGACAGAGCTGAAAAATAGCCTTAATAGTAAAATGAGAAACGCCCCAACACAATGTGACTGGGACATGAATCCTGAAATAAGACAGTAATAAAGAGATGGAGAAATAATAACAGGGGTTGAACACACAATTAAGAACCTCAAAGTAGTAAGTGAAGCTACAGTAGATACAAAATGAGGAATTGTAAGCTAATACTAGAATAGAAACCAAAAAACAAAACCCAAATACTACAAGAACAATAACAACAAAAGAAAAAATAGTCCATCACTGGAAACATGAACCAAAACACAGGATTGCACATTAACGACTTTTCACTAGGAAAATCAAGAACATACACAAAAAACCCTCCAAGAAATGAAAAGACTTCGCTACATCACAAGAAAACAAGCATAATAAAGAAATCAAAACATGGATCTAAAACTTCAAACAGTTGGATAATAAAACTGAATGTTAAAGTGGACATGAAACACTACATATTTAAAGGCTAATTTACACTATTGAGCCCTGCTGTCAAAAACCGATAGATTTAAGTCTGTCTGTGAAGCTGCATTTAAGAAATAAGAGCTTAAAGTTAAAGTTTTTAAAACATGTTTAGCACCATCTTGTGCCAGTACAGAACGTGACATCACCTTGTTGGTTGGTTGCAGCTAATAGGCTTACATTAGTTTATATTAGCTAACTAGTGACAGAACTGATAACTCAGTGGAAAACAAGGGGGCTAAATAATGTCAGTTTTTGAGAGTAGGGTTCCAGTGTAAATTAGCCTTTATACATATAGTGTTTTATGTTCCCTTTAAGTATATTTACTTCTAATCAAATACAGTCAGACCATGGCATGGCATATTATCACACCCCAACACAACCTAAAGTTGTATTTTATATACATTTTATTGCAGAGCCAAGTGAACAAGGGAAAAGTCAACTTTAATGAAAGGTATTTGTTAATTTCAGATAAGTCTGTCTGTCAACCAAAGGCGCACAAACGGTTTCTTTTTTGCTCTTTCATGATTTTGTACCAGGGTTGGTGGTGAAGACTTTATCATATTTGCAGAAAGAAAATGTTTTCTATAAGCCAGTCTCAGGCTTGCATCACATTAGTTTGAGGGCTTGAGAATGCAAGACACTAAAAGCAATTAAAAAATCATTAGTATGCTAATTTAGACATGAAGTAGCCATGTTCAAATGCTCTCACATGACCATAAATGAGTGTGTCTGAAAGGTGCTACACATTATTTACCCTTGACACTGGGGAATGCTGGCAGTTCACGATACCTACACACTTGATAATCTCACTTATATTAGAAAATTATAATGAGCTTATAAAATACAAAATAACATACTATGCATATTGTATTACACCTGAACTCTATGCAGTTTGCTAGATGGTTTAATCCAAAGAGCTGTCTCGATATATTTTTGGCACATAAGCCCAATGGGAACTAGACCCCTAACCCTGACAGTGTTAGCACCAAATTAAACTCATTGAGCTACTGCACAGAAGCACTATATATCACTTAAGTGGAACATTTTTACTTTTAAGAATGTAGCCTTTGGTACTCACTGTCCCAGATATTTGACAGCTCGGAAAATGTGAATCACAGTGTGAATGCTGAGTTCAATTCTTTAACTGGGGATGATGTTTTAACCTGGCTATCGATCACTTAAAAATAAACTTGTGAGGCAAGGTAAAACTTGCAATGTCAGGTCTAAGGCTGGGATTTGTGCATGCCAGAATGCACAGTATCCACCAAACTAACTACTAACAACACAGAGATCCACATCTTCTTTCTCATAGTATAGCATGTAGTGCATTTCATCAACCTTTAGGATTTAAATGAATGTAGTTTGTAACTTTTTAAATATTAAGATAAAAGTCCACACACACACACACACACACACACACACACACACACACACACACACACACACACACACACACACACACACACAGTGCCTAACTTCCATTTTTGTGGGACTTTTATCATCCTCTATAATTACCCAGTCATTTCATCAACATTTGCATCCTTCTTGTCTTGATGTTGTCCACAGGTGATATGATAAATTGGATTATTCAAGTCACTTTACTGTACCTACATTTTCTGGACAGTTGTCTGAATATGGGTCATGTGTTCTATACTTAAACCCTAACAAACACACTCAGATGCAGTGAGGAACTGAGTTGTCAGCTGGTTGTGAGTTGGATCAAGTGGCAGTTGAAAAGGCAGGACAAAACTGGTGGTAGTCCGGGTGTGCTTGGAAAATCTGGCCAAATCTAAATCTGAGGCTAGAGTCCACGAGATCTTCAATTGCCACCTCTGGCAATGCTTTGATTGGACTCTGAGGGAGACTGCGGACCACATCTCAATTGCTGAGGTGGATTCAAGGACCTGTGGCTGCAAGGTCACTGTTGCCTGTAGTGGTGGTAATCATAAAACCAGATGATGGACACTGAAGGTGAAGGAAGCGATCAGGCTAAGAAAGGAGTCTTGGTAAGCCTGTGGGACTCCAGAGGCTGACAGGTACCAACAAGGCAAACAGAGTGTGGCTCTGTCAGTGGATGACCCAAAAACTCGGGTGTGGTAGGAGTTCAACGAGACCATGGCACAAGACTTTTGGTTGACCTCAAAGGGATTCTGGTAAAACTTCAGACAATTCAGTGTTCTACTCACACTATATGTAGTGCTAGTGGGACGGTGCTGATCTCAACTGAGGTGCGCAGGAGTTTGCCCATTAGTCCACGTATCTTTTGGACTTGGAGAAGATATATAACAGTGTCCCTCAGGATATCCTGTGTGAGCTGCTTTGGGAGTATGGTGTTTCTGGCCTGTTGTTATGGGCCATTTGGTCCTTGTACAACTGCAGCGAGAGCTTGGTCTGCATTATCAGGAGTAGGTCAGACTCATTTCTGTTGAGGAACCGGTGACAGGTCTCAGATTTAGTGGCTTCAGGATTTCATCTTTGCTTTTTGCAGATGAAGTGTTTTTGTTGGCTTTATTAGACGCATACATCAGATGACCTCCAGCTTGGACTGGAGTGGTTTACAGTTGAGTGTGAAGCAGCAGGAATGAGAATCAGCACTTCCAAGTCCAGCACCATGGTTCTCAGTCAGAAAAGGGTGGAAAGCCTACTCCGAGTCCGAGATAAGTTGTTGCACTCGGAGCATGAGAATAACAAACAGATCGGTATAGCTTGTATGTTACTGCCAACCAGTGTAGATGTAGTGGTGAAGAGAGAACTGCCGATCAATCTGCTATTGTACCCTCACCAATGGTAACAATCTCTGGGTAGGCACTGAAAGAATGAGGTTGATCATTCTGGAAGCCTAGAGTAGACCCAGGATTTGCTGGAGAGATTATATCTCTTGGCTGGCTCATGAATGACTCAGTGGCTCCCTGGAACAGGTGGCCAGACTGAGGGAAATCTGGGTTTAGACTGCTGCCCCAATGATCTGAACCCGGATAAGGAGTAGAAAATGGATGGCTGGATCAACACCCAGTCTAATATCACAGTAAAGGGGCAAAAATAAATAAATAATAATAATAATAAAGATCTTGTGATCTCTTTTAAATTACTGATTTGGCAACAGATGCTATTATGTAACATTTCAAACACTTTAACCTATATAACATAGCTGATTTCAGAATTTTTATATGTATAAAGGTATTATAAGGTGACATCCCTAATCCATACATATTGCTGGAAGAAAACATGGCTCGTAACACACAAAATGCAGTAGATACACACGGATAAAGGAACATGTCATGGGTTAGGGTTAGGTTACAGAAAGAAGATAAAAACAGACTCTGTAAATATCAATGAACTTTACCTCACAGATCAAAATGATGCATCCTTAACGTTTTATCATAATACTTATTTTCTAGCTAATCAGACCAAAACTGTGAAGCCAGATTTGGTCTGAAGTCAACTCCAGCCACAGACAAAATAATCCCTAAAGGCCCCATCTAATGTTGGACTGAAAATGTTAATGTAGAGCCAGCAGCATTTTTAGATTTATTAAATAACATAAGAGCGATCCAAGTAATACCCACTAATGGGAGACATTCTCTCTAAAAAAAAAATGCAGCATCCCACTGCACAGATTCTAGTGTGCAGAAGAGGTTTTGTTTTTATAATAAAGGATCAGCTGTTTATTAGAAATGGGTAGCTGTCAGTATTGGCTGCAAAAATATAGAAATAAACAAGTAACCCCAAAACAACATAATTTTGACTTTTGACCCGGACCAAAGTTCACATAATACCCATGGGCTGAATTTGGCGCTGTGTTTCATTGTGGAATATACAGTACATAATATACTTACTACCAGTGCAAACTGATCACAGATTTTTCAGTGACGAACACTATCAATAAATACTTTTTAAATTACTTTTCTCAGGATACATTTTCATCAAGACCATGCAAAGTTTTTGGATTAAAACAAACTGACTTGGTCACCTTTAAAGTACTTCCTCTAACTATCAAATCAAATGCAGCCTTGGAAAATCGGAGTGAAAGTAAAAAAATAATTTAAAAAAGCTATAAACTATATATCAAAATACGGCCCTTCAATAACAGTGGAAAAAAATTTACCACTCCTTCATAGAAAGAGAATGAATAAGAAAAGCAGAGTGTACGAAACTAACAAAAAACAAGTACAAGATGGATTTCCTACAGAGGCTAGGCTGCCCTGATGTAGAAAACACAAACAGGCAAGGGAAATCACAAAAATGCACAATCAGAAATATATATTGCAAGTGTAAGAGGATATATTCAGTTATTGTGAAGATCTAAGAGGGGGAGACACTGTATAGCCCTTTCTGTAACTTTATTTAACTTTTTGTTTTTCCCAAGAAGTCCCACTGACTATATCTTGAGAAAGTGAATTCTATGGTATATACCATCACTACAGAAAAAGCAACCAAGAGTAATAACAAGCTGTGGGAGGGGTACAGAGTGGCACAGAGACACAGGGAAAGTAAGAAAGGGAGGAACACATGGAGAGAGATATGAAAGAGATGATGAGCAAAGGAAGAAAGTTTGTGTGAGCTTACTACACTGTGTGACTCAGACAGTGGTGTGGTGGGCCCATGATTCACCCTGTGGCTTCAACCTTAATCTGACTGAAAGGTCAAAGTTTCCTTTAAACTTCCTGTTTCTGCTTCACTCTGTCTCTCTCTGTGTAGACCACAGTTCAGTTATTGACTGGTAAAAGTGTGTGCATGCAACCAGTATTAAAAAAAGTACTATACCTGTATGCTTTCCCTTACTTCACCAGCAGGGCTCCTGGCAATTTCTATTTCTTCAGCCCAAACCCCATCACCCTGAACCATAGAGCACATATTGTGATAGAAGAATTTCAACAGGGATCAACTGACCACCGAGCCTACTACTTATGTGTGAAAATATGTGTGTGTGGGGGGGGGTATCATTGTTAAAAATACAGATTCAGAAGTTCATCTATTCATCTCTTGACACCCACAGCTAATGGCAAAGTGAAAACTGCCAAAGTTGTTAAAGGACTCATGCGGATTTAGAAACTCATGGTTTCACACTCCATTGACTTACACAGTAACTGCTGAGTATGCCACAGGATTTGTCATTTTCTCTGGAAAGTATTCTGAAGAGGAGGTTTAATGTTGATCACTTGGATTTAGTTGTAACATTCTGCTTAAATTCAAAATGAACACAACATATAGATACCACGCAAATAAAAGTAGTAGTACAGTAATGCACCATGTTGGATGGATGCAGAGAAGCTTTGTTAGGTTAAATCAAGACTGGCAGACATTAATTTATATTTAAGCCAGCGATGTTAATTCGAGTCCCTGACTTCCACCTTTATACTAGCTTTCTACTGTCTAGGAGTAGGAAACCATCCATAATAGTTCATGTAGTATTGAAAAATTGAAATATTTAAATCCATAAAGAGGAATGACTTACAGAGCAGTACCACAGCTCAGCTGATCACAGCCTGTACACAAACTCTACTGGAGCTCACAATATAAATGGTTGGTTTTCTCTGTTTGTGTTCAACGTGACAGATGTTCAAGCTGAGTATGTTATGTAAAATTACAATTTAAGTTGAAATAAAGTTTGTATTCTTTTGTATTATAGGTATTTTATTATGGTATTAATATGAGATGAGTTGAGGGTAGCTGGGCAAAGAGATAGATGTCTGTTAGAAATGTACTTTTGCCACTTCTGAAGTACAGTAACTCCCACTTACCTCAATAGCATGTGATATATTAAAATGGAATTAATGGAGATGGTGAGTGATTGCACATCAATAAGGGATTAACAGTAGCAAGAGAAACAACAAAGAGAAGCAATATTCCCCTACCAATGGATCAGTATCATGATCCTCATCCCTGCTGTAACAACATTGCCATCCACATAAACATCATCAGCGTAATTACGGACAT
The DNA here is from genome assembly GCF_036321145.2 of Pelmatolapia mariae. Lineage (NCBI taxonomy): Eukaryota > Metazoa > Chordata > Actinopteri > Cichliformes > Cichlidae > Pelmatolapia > Pelmatolapia mariae. The sequence continues at coordinate 28,213,808 of NC_086227.1, read as the reverse complement.
CACTATATGATCATCATGATTAACTCAACACTTGCTGTTTTCCACTTACCTTGGCGTATCCTAAAGAGAGTAATGGGTCCAGGAATCCTTTGATCTGATCTAAACAAAAATACTTTTCACAAATTCTATCTACATATCACCAGTTGGGTTTCTGAACCAAGTCCATCCCATCAGTAGAGGCTACGCAAAGTTAAACCCCGCCTGCTCACTGCCCCACTGTCTCGGTGGTTAGGGTGCCAGATCACTGGTGTGCAGTTTGATTTGAGTGACCCAGTTGTGGTGGGGGTCTGAGAAGGAAAGGAGGTTGTTTGCACTAATGGCTGATTGGTGGATGGGGTGTTGCTGTGTGGAGAGTATTAGCATAACTAAGTGGCAGTTAATTAATGTAAAGATTGCAAATATTAATGTGCCCCCCTTGTGGAAGTGGGAAAGAGAAGACTGGCAGCAGTAGGAATAGCTCATGCTTCACATGTATTTGACAAAGGAAAAAACTATATAAGGGATCAATTAACACAACTGCAAAGAGATTATGATAGAAAAAAGCCTTTTATTTTAACTAGATTATTGTATATGTGCGGTCACTCCATTTTAAAAACTTTTTAAGTTTCCATTTGCCATTTACTTTCTGGCCACTTTATTATTGTTCATCTCACTCTCACACTATACCTGCAAGTGCGTACATGTTCCTGCATGCATCAGTGCACGTTTATTTATGTAAATAAAAAAAATATGTGCGCGTGCTGCCTATAAATAAGTAACGAGCAAGGGGTTGTGTTTGCATGTGTGAGTACTTCTTGCATGCCGCCATGAAACTAACGTTAAATCTACATTTGGGTAAATGACCTACAACCAGAGACTGCTGTGTTTGGTTTAGCCTCACAGCTGAGTGGAGAAAGACACCAGCAGATTTACTGCATATGTACACATCCACCCATGCACGCATGCAGATGTGTGCTTGCACACACACACACATACACACACACACGGACAAAACCAAAGCGCATAAATACATTGTTCCATCATTCACTGGTGCAGTTTATGGAGGAAGGCAGTAAGTGTGCAGGAAGCAGGAGGAAGAAAAAACAAGGAGGGTAAGAACATGAAAGATGGGGGAATAAGAGGAGAAAGAAGAAGATGTGACAAATAAAAGGTAAGAGTGAATATGAAGAGCGGTGTTTGGTCACTCCATTTTAAAAACATTTTAAAGCTGTTTCAAAACAGCTGAGACACGGAGGATAAGATCAGTTTTATGACTGAGAGATGGAGAGAGGGACAGCTAAATCTCTTGTTTGCACCCTGTACAGGTAACAGCATGTTCTACCCTCTAGTCCAATAACCGGTCTCTTGGAGCCGTCCAAATTGAAAAGCACAAGTGCATCTAATGTGCATGGCTCTCTACTCTCATTTCCCTTCACAAATTCCATTCCTCCTTTTTAATGCCTTCATTTGTCTTTTGGCCTCTCTTTCCATCCGTCTCATTCTTTTCCATCTTCTTGTTATTCTTCGTCCTTCCTTTCTTCCCCATTATTTCAGCGGAAATTTGGCCACCATAATAATAGAATCTATTTGACTGCAATCACTCACCACTACCTCAGCTTTCCACTGTTCATTTTTACCTAGAAAGGTCAAGTACTCTTTAGGTAACTATGATCTGACCTGCAAACCCAATAGGCAGGATCCAGGTCAGTGTTCTCACACTGTGTGCACTCTTTCTTTCTCAGACACTGCAAAGGCAGTGGCAAACAAGATAAGAAGTGTCACTGTGTTTCCTTTTTCCACAGTTTCGTTCTTCCTGCTGGGACTACAAATCTAAAACCCTTCTGGTTCTTATGCACCATTTCTTTAGAAAAGAAAACCCAGACATTAAAACCCCAGAATAAGTGACATTTGCAATGTCTCTTATTCATTTTTTGACATGACCTATTTGAACCTGTCTTTTGTGTTTACCACCAGCTGCAATCTTGTAAGCTGTTTAGAGCTACAAAATCCAAATTTTGGCAACACTAAATATTGCTGATTCTGGCCAAGTAAGCAGCAGTCATAGTGATAACTAAAATTCATTTAAGATTATGTGTTTGATTTTTTTTTTCTTTTAATAGCTATGATCATAGCAATCCCTCTGCACTATATTGGCACTATAGTTAATTATCTATTATAAAAACATTTTTAGTGGGTGCCAGTTCATTTAGTTACCGAGGAGACACTTTTACATTAGATAGAAAAACTTATCTGCCTGAAATATCAGCCCAGTCTTGTATCCGAAGTGCATAAGGGGTCACTGAATACATTGGTATATATAAAACTAATGTGAATCATACACTGTGCCAAGCTGCAGTAACTTTTAGAATCTGTTCTAAGAAGAATATGATCTACTTCCAAGTTCTGATGGAAAATGGCTCAGCTTCATACGAACCAACCACACTGTGTCATTTAATTTGTTAGCCATCCATGCATTTATATACATAAAATATACTTTGGGGGGGGGGGGGGGGGGGGGGGGGTTCCTCCCTCTTTCCAACTGACCTCCATACAGGACCTTTAAAGATTTTTCATATCACGTAAGCAGTAAACCTAAATGGTTGCTGTTCCTTGTCTCTCTTCCTTCCTCCCTCTTTCGAACCCTCTTTCTCTCTCCTCTCCCATCCATCTTCACCTCGACTTTCATATATCTCTCTTCCTTTTTTCCCCCGGTAGCCTGGGCTAATTGTTACATCGTTCTAGCACTAAAGTTGCCCTGTGTAGGAAGCTTGGCTGATTGCCGCTGGGTCTAACGCAGCATGGGGGAAGGGGAATTGAACAAGCATTGGCCGTCAGAGCTGGTTAGCTTCACAGAGCTCCTGTCACAACTACACTCACAATGCAACCTGTTTACTACCAAAGCCCCCTGCAATTACCAGCTCCCCAGCAGGGGCCAAGCTAGCGCCTGGGGAGAACTAACACTATCAGCTGAAAGGGGGACTGAACAAGGAGGGAGGAGGGAGAGCCCCATTAAGAGGCTGAGCCAGGGTTGTGGGTAAGCGACAAATTCTACAGGGACAAGCATGGTGCGAATATGTATGTGTGTGTGTCTGTAGATGTGTGTATTTGTGTGAGTGCACAGGTGAAATAATTTGGGAATTTGCACTGAAGGAGGTAGACATAACGCCCTGCAAACCAAGAAGGAAAAAAAAGAGATTAACTAAGCAAAAGAAAGGCAGGTAATGGATGCGTTACATTATAGGGTCTTCTCTTAAAATCAGCCTCTTTCTATTAGTCTATAAACCCACCATCAAAATGATTAAATCAATGAAGAAAGATACTATTTACTCAGTAAGAAGCCATAACAAATGGATAAGGATTTTAAGATGCCAGGAAAGAATAAAAGTGGATAACAGTATTGATGGTGTTGAGTATGTAGTTGCATTTCAATCAACCTGTCACCATGACCTGGCCCTTGACTCACTGGGACAGTGGGGCAGTGAAACAGACAGCAGCACGGGACCCCTACAACACAATGCTGCATCTAAACAGTCAATGTTGGGCAATGGGGGGTAGTCTCAGTTTTTTTTTTTTTAAAGAAAACAAAATTCATAAAAACAAAATTCAAATTCAATTCATTCATTTCTGAAATCATCAATAATATTTTTTCTGAGTATTAGTAAGTAAATGACATCAACATTTTTTGTGAGGTAATGTTGCAGTGCTGTTAACCTTAACATTTAAGGAGGCACAACAAAGTCTTTCCAGAAGCTGATACTAACTTTGGCTGCATGAGATAATATTTCAAAAGCATTTTTTTTTTCATAAAAATAGATGATGGAACATGGACCAAAGTCACATTTAAGTAGCCTTGGATCATGTTATCGTGCTCTTATCTCAACAAACATGTTAAGTGAATTTTATCAATTACTGTGGATGCACAAATAGCATGCAGTCCTGGCATTACATGGCCTTTCACAGTTGTTTTCTTTCTCCAGTTCCAGCATGCATTTATTTTTATTTGACTGCAACAGATCTTAAAAATGTACAGTGTTTCAGGTTAAACCACTTTGGTAACAGACAAAAATGTCTGTTACCTGCTTAAGCCTTGAAGCAGAACTGAAGTAGAATTTGAAGCAGAATTTTGCACCTTTGCCTAGTAACTTTTTTCAAGATACAGTATAATAAGTCCCATTGTAAAACTGAAGTCTGCAAGGACAGGTCAAAGAAGGTCTGAAAAGGAGAGGTCATCTCTGAATGATAAGCTGGTTGGCATTTGTGGCTGGCATTGGCAAGTTAGAGGATATTTTAAAAAGATCAAGAAACTTTCAGGGCATCTTAGACTAAGCAGCCAATAATTTGATTTTGTAGATGTTACTTTTCCTCTCTTACCCTTTTTGAATTCATGACATTTGTTTGTTGAGAAACATTGTGTTAGGGAGCCCGTACTGCCTGGACTAACTGTTATTAAACTCTTGATATGTGCCACAGACTTCACATTTCCCCAAGAGTATCTGACAAAAAATATCTTTTCCCCTTCTTACCTTATTTACCTTTATTAGTGGAGTAAACTGTCCACTGTTGTCCCAGTGTGTCCTCTATAACCCAAGCCTATGACTAATATCTCAATGAAATAATGTGTTGCGCATTCTTATCTATACTGTATCCCAATGCTACAGGTCTGTTTGATCTATCACCCCTCCCCCTAATCCGACTTCATCCACGCACCTATAATTCATCAGATACTCTTGGAAGCCATTCCCACCTGAAATCTCATCATCCATCCAATCAGTCTTTCATCTTTCCTCTTGCAATCTTTCCATCTCTCCCCATCTTGATCTTTTCTAACGGTGGGAATAGCTGTAGTGAAAGTCAGCTGTGGTCTTGAAGTGGAAGGAGCATTTTTTTTCTTTTTCTCCCTGCCCACTTACACTGCACATCTACACGGATGGACTTGATGGCAGCCACCCCCACCCCGTTGTCAGCCTTGCAGTAGTAGCGACCTCCCTGCACCCTCTGGATGCCCTCAATGCGTAGTGTCTCATTGTAGATGGATGTTTCCTGGAACTTGTCTGACGCACTGCCTGCTGTCTTCGTCCACCGTACCTGAAGAGAGTGGGGGGAAGGGTGGAGATGTTAAGAAGACGAAAGTGCTGTCGAAGGCAGTGAGTTATGTTAAAGGACAGAATCAGTCAAGTGTAACAGAAAAAAGTTGAGAAGGCAACAGAGCAAAGTTCTTCAAAAATGCACTTCTTTAAAAACATGAAAAACAAAAATGTAAACAAAAAAGCAGAAAAAGCTGAACAAGTCTCTGCACCGAAAATTCTTGTTCAAGTACACATCTTATAAAAACACCAACAAAATAATAACACGTAGTGGTGACACTAAACAACACTGGCTATGTGTAAAAACCACAACCAATACAGCCTTCATTCTCACAATATCATACAATTGATTGTCCCAAAAATCAGAACAGAATTGGGGGAAAAGGCTTTTAAATACCCTGCCCCTGCTTCCTGGAATAATCTGCAGAAGGAACTGAAATGATCAGAATTGGTTACCTTGGGAGAGTTTAAGTCTGTCTTAAAGGAACGAGAGAATAACTCTTTTACTCAGTGTGATTGTTTTTAATGTACTCTTAATTTGATCTGTTATTGTATATTTTTCACATGTTGGTATGGGATATTGTATTTGTTTTAAATGTTATATACTTATGTGGTATGTGTATTTTGACTTTTGTTGCCATGATGCCAAGTCTCTCTTGGAAATGAGATTTTTAATCTCAATGAGATTTTTTTTACCTGGATAAATAAAGGACTAATAAAAAAAGCACAACAAGATATTGTTCTTATCTGTCGATAGACAGAAAACAGATGTTCACTTAATGTTAGCAACCCACTCAAGTAATATGCATTGCAAGTTTTAAGTGTGTACGACCCTCAGAAGGAAAAAAGACTGCATCACTGTCAGTAAATTAAGTTAATGTAAATATCTGTCTGGTAGTCAAATAGGTCAAATACTCATTTATCAGCATGATTTTTTTTAAAACAGTGAAACTGGATGAAACTGGATGCATATCCTACCTAATTAATCATTTAAAACAGTCTTTATTTAGAAGTGGAAGTGACCTGCAGAAATGCCAAGTCTGTATAAAGACAATTCCTTAATTTACTGTGTAGGTCATTTAATTGCATATATACCAAATTAACATTATAAATGAGTTTCTTTCACTGAGATAAAATCTGCCTTCTCTATAGAGAGGAAGTTAACAGCACTAAGCTCTGTACTCATGGTGTCTGTGATACTCAGACCATTAAGAGTTTTGACAAATTCTATATGGCTTTTCCACG